>NC_142181.1:22919360-23589003 GCF_026936395.1 Plectropomus leopardus
TGTTTATGCAACAAAACTACTTTGTTAGATTTCATTATGTGTGTTGCATAAGGTAAGTTATATACATAAGTTACATTGGGTGTGTGAGTCAAGCATGTTATGTAAGTCAACTTGTGGACTCAAGTTAAAATGCGTTAATGTCTACTTTTACTTTCATATAAGACACAAACAGTGGTCTCCCCAATAAAAGTCCTGTGATTGTTCGACCTACCCATCAACTCTTGACATTCCTCATATGCTGACTTTGTCACTCTTTGTACTACACCACCTGACTTGCTTCTTTCCTCCCCTCACAATATTTGGAGCCACTAGAGACTGCTGTCAAACAATAAACAAAAATAATGGTCCTAATGCAAATACAGGACAACAAACAAAACAAACAAAAAGACATCAGGGTCAGCACCAAAAAGCAAATACACAATCATGGAAAATAGCATATGAATGATTTATTACTTCACTGACATAATTTCAGCATTACATAAGAAAATAGTGTTTGGGTATGTTTAAAAATGCCATTTCCCAATTATTAAGAATGATTTAAAAAGTCCTGAGCCTGTACCTGGCTCTGGTTTTACTTTGACTTATGATTTAACCTTCTGCCAAAATTGAGATATCCTGCTAAGTAAAAAAACAGTCTAACTAAATTGGACAGGTCATTTGACTACTCTATGAAGGACACAAAAAAGCTTTAAAAGGTGTGGGTTTTAGCTAAACAAATCAAATCTTGGCTATTCCATACTCTATTGCTGTATACCACACCTTTTTTCCTCTGTCCCTGTGGAACTACTTCATTTTCTTTACATGCTAAAGCAGCAGGTCTTGAACTAGGTTGAAAAGGCTTAGACAGGGTATAAAGAGTTGAGACAAGGGACAGGAGTTAAAGAGGACAGTCTGCAGAGAGAAGCAATGCCACTACTGAAGTTAGTCCTCCTGGTTCTTATGATCCAGAGGGCAATGCCAGTGTGCCGGCTGCTGGGCAGAGCACAACCCCCCGAGATGAACAAGGCTGGAGACTTCATCTTAGGTGGCATTTTCACCTTTCGGACCGGGTACAGCGGCAGCGTGCCCACCTTTCACACGATACCCAGTCCTCCAACGTGCCTGAAGTGAGTATATGTTTTTGATTTTGTTCAGTTATGTGCTTTCTTGTTCAAAACATTTCCCTGAAAATCAATTGATTATTTTTTTCTTTTTGTTTTTTTTCTAGCATTAATGTAAGAGAATTCAAATTTGCCCAGACCATGATCTTTGCAATTGAAGAAATAAATCAAGATCCTGCTATTCTTCCCAACCACACACTGGGCTACAGGATATACAATTCCTGTGGAATGACAAACATTATGCAGAGTGCCATAGATTTAGCCAACGGGCGGAGAGAGATCATAGACGAGAGGAACTGTACAAAGGCCGACACTGCACAGGCTATACTCGGCCACTCTGCCTCTGCACCCACAATGGGATTTGCCCGGATTATAGGAAGGTTCCAGATACCAGTGGTAAAAATGTTACACTTAATAAGTGTGTACAAAAAAATATGAAAGGGGTTGTGTAAAGCATGTTTCTAAACCACTGTCATTTGAGTTATAGTGATTTTAAATAATCTTATTCTGAATTTCAAAGACTGACTAACTTGAATAATAATATTAATCCTTTCTTATTTTCTTGTAGATGAGATTTTTTTGTAGATCAGCATTCCCAAAACTTCTTCTCAAGTACCACTAGTTCTGCATATTTTAGATCTCTCCCTGCTGCAACACAGTTGATTCAAATGATCAGTTCATTATGAACTCCTCAAGCTGCTTGATAACGAGCTGCATTGGAGCAAGGAGAGATCTAAAACATGCATTGTACAAGAGAGAGGTTTGGGAAATGGTGCTCTATATGATTATTGTGTAATAAACATATTTCTGTCCTGTCTTGCACAGCTAAGCCACTTTGCAACCTGTGCATGTCTCAGCAACCGAGAACAGTTTCCATCATTCTTCCGAACGATCCCCAGTGACCACAATGCCAGCAGAGCCCTGGCAATGCTGGTCAAACACTTCGGCTGGACCTGGGTGGGTGCGATTAGTAACAGAAATGACTATGGTATCAACGGGATCGCCGCATTTATGCAAGCTGCACAAGAAGAGGGGGTGTGCGTAGAGTATTACCAGGCGTTTGAGCAAACAGGTCCTCTTCATGAGCTAACAAAAGTAGTTGAAACTGTGAAGCACTCCACCTCGAAAGTCATCGTGACCTTCATGTCCCATAGAGAAATGAATGTGCTGGCAGCTGAGTTGTACAGACAGAACATTACAGGACTGCAGTTTGTTAGCAGTGACGGCTGGATGACAGATCATTCACTGACTGACGGTGAGGGACACAGCATCCTTGTTGGCTCACTAGGCTTCACTGTCAGCAAAGCTCAGATCCCCGGGCTGGAGGAGCACCTGAGGCAGCTCCACCCCTCACAGTTTCCTGACAGTCAGTTTGTCAGAGATTTCTGGGAGGATGTGTTTGTCTGCGCTCTGAATGACACTGCGATCAAAAAAAGAAAGCCATGCAGTGGTGCTGAGAGCTTGCAGAATGTTGAATCATATTTCACAGATGTCTCTGAGCTGAGATTCACCAATAATGTGTACAAGTCAGTTTACGCAGTGGCTCATGCTCTTGACAATCTGATAAAATGTGAAGAGGGTAAAGGGCCATTTTCAAACGGGAGCTGTGCTAATGCTGAAAATATTCAACCATGGCAGGTTAGGAATAGAAAACAAAAAGGGCATTTGTCTTTTGAATTCATTGATCAAATTGGCTTGATTTGTTTGGAAAATGTGGGAAGAAGGCAACAAAAGAAGTAATGACCAAACATTAGCAGGAAATTACTAAAAAAAGAAAAAAAAGAAAAGGTGGTAGTGGAAATAACCAACAAAACTTGCTTAAAGCATGCTTAAAAATTATAATAATTATGTAATATAATTGTCAATATTATAATTTTTGTTGTTGTTGTTATAGTTGTTTCCCTGGCTTTTTAAAGCTTTTATTAATTTAATTTTCATAATTTTCTAAATTTACTAATTTCTTGCAGGTTGTGAAGCATTGCTCATTGCCTTTTTTCCCATTTTTTTCTTTTTTTTTTAAGAAATCACACTAATTTGATCAGGGTTAAAAGTTTGAATTACTTGTGAAAGGCATCTGTAAGCAGCACAATAAAGATGATGTCACTTCAGGTTTCAAAGAGTTAATTTATTCTTCTTCTCTACAGGTGCTACATTACTTACAGAATATCAACTTCACAACAAGTCAAGGGGAAAGAGTGACTTTTGACCGAAATGGAGATTCACCTGCAAAGTATGATCTCATAAATTTACAACATGTGACTTCAGGAACCACACATGTTGCCACAGTTGGTGCTTTTGATGCCACTCTGCCCCGTGAGCGTTGCTTAATAACAAATGGCATGAAGATATTGTGGGTAGGAGGGAGTGACACGGTACATTTTCATATTGCTTTGTTCTCAAATTTCTGGGTTGTTAGCCACTATGCCATTCTGCATAATATTTCATAATATACTAGAATATAGCCTCATTTAATGTGTCTAAGAATGAAATTCAAATGATGTGAAAACCAATAAAATTAAACAGTGAACACATTCATGCACCAGGTGCCTGTGTCAGTGTGTAGTGAGAGCTGCCCCCCAGGAAAACGCAAAGTCCTGCAGAAGGGAAAACCTGTTTGCTGTTACGACTGCATACAGTGTCCAGATGGCGAAATTAGCAACATAACAGGTTTGATTTACAAACAGTCATTTTTACACACTGTGTCTGGAATGTTGCATTCCCTTTCCATGATTAGTTTATGAGCTAATCAGTTTTTATTGTCTCTTTCACAAACAGACTCTATGGATTGCTACAAATGTCCCATTGATTATTGGTCGAATACCAGAGGAGACACATGCATCTTGAAGGAAATTGAATTTCTGTCTTATGCAGAGATCATGGGGATAATTTTAACATTGTTTTGTTTGATGGGGGCCAGTTTGACAACAGTGATAGCATTAGTGTTCTTTCACTTCAGAGAAACTCCTATTGTCAGGGCCAACAACTCTGAGCTGAGCTTCCTGCTGCTCTTCTCCTTGACTCTGTGTTTCCTGTGTTCTCTGACCTTCATCGGCCGGCCCTCTGAGTGGTCCTGCATGCTGCGACACACAGCATTTGGCATCACCTTTGTCCTCTGTATCTCATGTGTTCTGGGGAAAACTATAGTGGTGTTAATGGCCTTCAGGGCGACACTTCCAGGCAGTACTGTCATGAAATGGTTTGGGCCTGTTCAGCAGAGGCTCAGTGTCCTGGGTTTCACTCTAGTACAGGTAGTAATTTGCATACTTTGGCTAACAATCAACCCTCCATTTCCCTTCAAAAATATAAACCTCTATAAAGAGAAGATTATTCTTGAATGTGCCCTGGGATCACCTGTGGGATTCTGGGCTGTTTTAGGATACATAGGACTATTAGCTGTATTATGTTTTGTACTTGCTTTTCTGGCTAGAAATTTACCTGATAATTTCAATGAAGCTAAATTAATCACGTTCAGCATGCTGATATTCTGTGCAGTCTGGATCACATTTATCCCGGCATATGTCAGCTCTCCTGGGAAGTTCACTGTAGCTGTGGAGATATTTGCTATTCTGGCCTCAAGTTATGGACTTCTCTTCTGCATTTTTATCCCCAAGTGTTATGTTATTTTATTGAGGCCAGAGCAAAATACTAAAAAACATATAATGGGCAAAACAAAAGATATTCACTGTTAATTTTACACTGTTGTCATTCACTTCTTTTTAATTCTTCTTTATGTATTATTATTATTATTATTTTTTTTTTTTTTTTTAAAGGTTATCTTTGGAAAATGTGGCAGAGGCAGAGACAGAGGGGGAATGACACACAGCAAAGGGCCATAGGCTGGAATCAAACCTGGGCCACTGCAAAGGCCTCAGCCTGCAGGGTGCACACTCTAGCAGGCCGCCCCCTTATGTATTATTATTAAACAATTACTCAGTTACTGTTGAAGCTCTAAAATCATGGTTTTTTTTTCACTTATTATGTAAGGGAACCTGTCATTCTTCCTGACAAACTGATTTCCTAATATTACAAATGTTTTATGTAATGTTGTATTTAATGATTAATCATTAATCAATAAACAATCTTTATTTACATTGCATAAATACTTGAGTATCCCAACTTATTAACATATATTTCTTATTTCTAATTCACACCTGTGCACATGTATGGCATGTATGCTATCATATTATGATAAGAAATCATGAACAGTTTCCAGCCTTATGAAATTAGTTTGTTCAGTTTAACTAACAAATGACATAACTTTACAGTAAATTAACCACAATAGTATGTAAGCAACATCAGTTCTATAGATTGTGAGGCTCCTTTTCACATGGCTGAAAGTGCCCACATATGGCACTTAAAATGATATAATATATTGTGATACAGTATTATAAGCGAAGTCTTTGACTTGTCATTGTAATGACTTTAAGAATATATTTTTGTTTCATTATTTGCGCCTTTGCTTTTCCTGGTGCAATTTGTCATAATGGTTTCCCTGAAAAAGGCCTATATAATGCATTTAGAAGGGCTTTACTGCACATGTGGACACAACATGCTACAAGCATTAGATGCTAGTGCAGACAGGTTTTTGCCAGTTATCAATTATCGATTTTGTTTTTACTCATGTTAGCCCATGGTATTAGAGTCTACTCAGAACCTTAGGTGAAAAAAAATGAATATTCTAAATTTACCACTTGGCAGAAAGAGCTCCTACTTTTTATGTGTGTGAACATCAGTCCTGACCCGTTCAAACATTTACATAAGATGTCTTCAGTGCACTACAGTCATAAACATGCATTTGCTATCTACTGCTGGCTTACAGAATTCAATATAAATATGTAAAGGCCTCACCAAGAACTTAAAACATTTATGATTGATCATTATTAGGAAACAGGGCCCATGGGTACTGCTTTCAGAATCATTCTTCATGCCTGACATCCTTCAAATCACAAAAAAAAAAAAAAAAAAAAAAATGCAAAAATTTGCATGTACCTCTGAGAATGGACCACCTACACCTGAGTAGCAGACAGGAAGCTATAAAACACATCCATACAAGAATCCTGACTGTGCCAAAGGCGAGACTCTGAAATGATAGCAGTAACATTTGCCTTCTTAACACTGTTGACTCGGATGGCGTCATCCGACACATGGCTTCAACTGGATCAGTGCACCGAACTCAGTCAATACAATGAAGAGACAAAAAGCTGCTGCTCAAATGTATCATTTAAATATGCTTTTGTTCATGACAAAACTAAAGTCACATGTGAGAGGTGAGTATGGAGTTTTCTGTTTTCTCCATTTCATTCATTTGTATGTTGCTCATTAACTTGCTTTGTGTTTCTTTTTAAGGGCCTGTGTGATTTCCCATAGATTTACCAGCAATTAACTTGTAATTTAATGATTTCCTCAGTGGAGAACCAGCCTAAATTATGGGGGCCTAAACACCAGATTTAGAGACCCCTCCAAAGACAATTAGAAAATCTCTAGAGGAGCTTTTATGAGTCAATTATAGTTTGAAGTAATTTTACTGTAATTATAGGGTAAACACAGTCTTACAATTGAGTTATTGTGGTTTTCACATTGCACTGTTTGATTTGAAGATGCTGCTATGCAAATTTAGTCTTCTGGCAAATGGTGTCAAGTTTACTTAATACTGTCACAATGCACTGTGTGAAAGTAAAGGGTTATGCATATGTGACAAGTTGCTGCATAATGTGGTCATGAATCAATATTTGTAACTTTATTTGTCACCTGTTTAGATCTCTTGCGATGAGTTTCCCCTCAGAAAGGATTTTCACACAGAACAGGATCAAAAAAGACTGTACCCTTTCTCCTTATGTGACTCTGAACTGCACGATCCTTAATGGCTGTGTGAACTTACGGCAAACAGTGAAGCAAAACAGGCATGCCTGCAAGAGTAAATTCAGGCAGTTGTTAGTGTATTTCTTGTCCGGGACCAGATGTCTGCTACTTACACTAGAGGTGAGCACCAGAATTACATGATAAAAGGAATTATGTGTATCATATTATATGTGCAATAATATTTGAATTTGAATTTAAAACAATGCACTCAACAATTTTTGCCTTTTGTGTGTGTAGAAAATGTATTTCTGCCCATGCCAGATTATTCTGAGATATATTAATGATCTTGCCTGTGATTTTAATCCATACAGGAAAAAACTGGTGAACGCAGTGCACATGTGAATCACAGAAGTATCTGCCCTCCTTCTGCTTTCATGACAGATGTGGTTCACTGCTCCCACATCATTACCCTTGTTCAAGTGGACCACTACAAATTATTGGATTGTATGCGCATCTGTGAGTTATGCAGCCTTGAGGTCAAAATCCCACTTGGCTTTTTGTACAGAGAACTCAGACCTGCAGAATTCCTTATCTTCAGCCTGCATGAGAGCCAAATAAGGCTGACATCCTCAGAAGAATCAAAGGAGGCATCTGTCAGGATCTGCTATGTGGAGGTTGGTATTTCTTTGCGGTGCCTTAATTGAGCCTTAGTCTCTCTAGAGTGTTGTATTTCACAGCATCATCTGTGCCCATCCCTGCTGGATGAGCTGTACAAACATAATACAATGTAACGTTTAGGTTATGGTTTAGTGTAATTTGTTATTATTATTATTATTATTATTATTTTTTAATGTGATACATTTAGCATTTTATTGTCAAAGATAGATGTGAAAAATCTCTTGATACAAGAGGAATGTGAAAAGATCTTGCTGTGTATGTGCAAAGAAGTATATCTTTTTAGGTTTGTTTAGGCATTCTGGATGAAATCTTGTGTATATTCTTATATTGTGATTTATATTTATATTTTGATAATTCATTGGAAATTAAAATGAGAAACTTCAGATACACAATATAAATATCTATTATCAACTAATTATGTGAATTTATATACAGTGTTACAAATACTGTATTCTATCGATCTAATATAACATAAAACAGTTACCACAGTGAAAATGGTTCAGAAAACTCTGTTCACGGATTACAAAATGATCTCATCTCACTGTATATTATTGTCATATTGCCTAACTATATTTGCGTGAATGCATGATGCTTATGGGGTAACTTATTGTAATATCTTGTGAACAGATGCCATCAATGTCCTCTGCACCACATTGTCCAAAAGAAGCAATTCTGACACAAGACGGTAACATAAATATGTAAAATAAACAAAAACAAAAACAAAGTTAAATTTCAAGATTCCTTAAAAAGTTAAATAATGAAACACTTTTCCCCCCACAGATGACATCACATTTACTGTCTTCACAGGCAGGGTGGAGAGTGTGCGGCCTGCAGACACCAGCACATGGGTCGCAAGATATTTCGGGGCAGCTGTGTTACTGCTTGGAATCTACATGACAAGAATAAAAACATCACCGAAGAGAGTCAGTCTTGTTCAGGGCAGTAACTCCACAATGGTGATACTTTTTACCATGACATTGCGCTGTTTTTCAGCATCAGTCACCATCCATCAGCCCTCTGAGTTGTCTCAGATAGCTGCCAGGATCTCTTTTGTCGCATGCCTCTCTTGTGCTTGGGGGAGAACTGTGCATGTGTCAATAGTGTGCAGGGCAGCTCATACTGTCATTAAACTGTTTTGTCCCATGCAGCAATTTAAGGCCCTGCCTGTTACTGTGTTGTTCATCTGGTTGACTTTTAGCCCTCCTTTTTTAAACAAGAGCATCAAACACTGGTTTAAAGACATACTGGCCGAGGGTTATATGGGATCAACACTAAGATTTTGGGCTGTGTTTGGGCACATAGAGCTACTGCCTGCTCTATACTGTGTGTTGGTCTCACTTTCCAGGTTGAAATCAATCCTGACTAAGCTGAATGTTTTGAGTGTCTTTTTACATGTGCAACTGGTAACCTGTCCACAGAATTCAAGGATGCCAAGAAAATATGTACTGGTCATTAAAACAAACAGGCTAATATAAAATACATACCATTTTACTTGCTAAACTATGTCTAAATTTGAATATGATGTGACAATACTGATTTTTAAATTTAACCTGTATGTAAACAAAGCAACATTAAAAATGTCATGGAGTGTGCTAGCCCCATTAACATCCTCACAGCTGAGTTACTGGTGCTCTTTATTTGTTTTTTAAGATAATTTCATTTTAATTTTACACAAGATAGCAGAAACTCTGAAGTGACTAAAGTCAGTGTAATAAGTGTCTCTGGCCACATTTTATAAGCTCTGCTACACATTTTATACAATTCTGACTGTAAGGAACACTTGTTCAGGGCTCGTTATAAGTATATTAAAGATTTCTTTCTAGTGGAGATGTCTCCTGTGTGTTTTTTTGTAGAAATATTATATTATGGCATAATGATGTACAACCTATATACACTACTGCCTGTTACTAAATCATATTTTAAATGATTCCTCTACATTTCAAAAGGCACTTAAATGACCTTAGATATGTAATATACAATGAAAAATTGTGATATTCAATATAAGGAAAAAAAGTTTAACTAAAGATAAATAGGGGTTTGACATGACATCGACCACTTATCAAGGTCTTCTTGAAGTATATATCCTTAAAGTTGTTCGTTTGTTGCATGGTGTTGCAATGATTACATCTGCCGCATATAATAAAGCCTTGTGGTTTGCCACCGAGCCAAGTGTCCTTTTTGTCTCCCAGCAGATAGTTGTGAACGAGCTTGTCTTCGATAGTAGCAGCTTCTTTTTAAAACTAAAAGCAAAGCGTTCCATATATATGAAAAATATGTGTTGTGATAAAAGAAAAGTTTATCTGGGTGTTTTTATATTAAAATAAGGTGACTGTCAGATGTTTTTGATTAATTATGCTGAATTTGCTGGTCTTTAACATACTGGTGTCAACTGTGGGGGTTGACCTGATTGTGTGCACACTCACTTCATTGATTGCACCTGTGACAATTATCCAGTGCTCCTCTGATTACCTGGCACCTGTCTTGATGTATCTGAGCTGCCACTTGTTTTTTCATGCCCTGATGAAAATGTGAGTGGAATAAGGAGGCTTTTAACTTCTGCAAAGCAGTGTGCCTTGGTTTTTCTACTTATGACTTATTAACCACAAGGCAGAGTACAAGTCTAAGCCCTCTCAACTCTTTAAGTTGCACATGTCCTTGGATTCAAAGAGCACCTGTTATTTTATGTATTTATTTATGTATTGGGACATACTCAATCTTTTTTCTGGCAAACTAAATAATATGGTAGTATGGCTATTGGAAGGCAGGGCAAATACACAAAAGAGACTGGAATAAAATAAACCCCCAGAAAATCACACTCACGCAGACACACAGGGGTCAGTCAGGGCCGGTCGTGACAATATTATAAAGTGCAACCAAAATAAATTTTTCATTTTTTTAAAATAAATAAATGATAAAAAGTTTGGCCAGTTTATAGAAAAAAATTAAGTTTTAAAAAATAATTTAATGGACAATGAGTGAATTCTCAGTTGCCCTGATCTGTAACCGTGCGTACCCACCAAACGCGATGAAAATTATTTCATCGCGCCTCAAATGAAATCGCGTCGCGCCGGACGCTCCAGTTTTGACGCTCGTACAAAAACCCCAAAATGGGACAAAATGCGACGAAATCGCGCCGCGCGTCGAGCCCGCCCAAACAACAACATTTCTTCCGCCATTTCATTCTCTCGTTGACCATGCCTGAGATAACCACGATCGCCGCTGCACTGCACCTGCTCTGGAGAAGTTCCCAGCGTCGTCTGCGGGCTAGGCGCCGACGTCGGTTCTGGGTGCATGCTACCCTACGGAGGCGGCGTGAGCTCGGCGAGTTCCACCGTCTCCTGCAACAAGGGACAGGAACTGTCATACAGCTCTGGGTGAGCGGTGACGGCGACGATAAGCTGTTCCTCCATTGTTTCTGGCGGTTTGATTAGATTTTGCGAGGGAACACCAGGACGTCCATACGTCAGCACGTCGATGACGATCTCAACGCTGATAGGCTGTCGCGGCGCGTCTTCACGCGTCGACGCCGCAAAAGTTCAATTATTTCAACTCGAGCGTTGGACGCGAGGCGAATTTCGCGTCCAATGCGTCCAACGCGCCGCGCAATCGCGTCCATCACGTCGCCCGGCAAAATGAGGCGTCAAATCGCGTCTTTGCATTGACTTTGTATGTAATCTTGAGGCGCGATCATTTTTAATCGCGTTTGGTGGGTACGCACCGTAAGAGGTGAAAAACTTGCATTACACTAATTCTTAATTAAATTCATTTTAACTGAGCTTAAGGGTTAGGGTCAGGTGTTTGTGACCCCTTAGTAACCCTAACCCTTACCCTGTTAATTTTGCCATTTACCTCCAAAATCAGAATCAAGCAGGCCTTCAGATGCCATAGAGCATTATTGGATGTTAACTGATTAATTGCACCATGCAGAACACCTGTGTGGAAGCATCTCCACTCATTATATTTCCCTTCTTCTTGATTTAAGTTTTAATTTGTCACCTCTTCTTATACACACAAGGTAACTTCAATCCAAACATGAGCCAAGGAAAGGACATTAACAAGTCTCAGTGATTACAATTACATATTGTAATAATTAAACTCTTAGTGCATAGTATGTTTTGTGTTTTTATGCTTTAACATAAGATTTTCATTAGCTTTAAAATATTAAGTAAGACTGATACCACGTTTGGAAGATTCATATACAAAATATTTAAAACTCAGGGATGGCTGTGGGTCAGGTTCAGTGTCACATCATTTGTTTAGGGCATAGCAGTTCGATCCCCAGTTCTTCTTAACATTTGAAGGGTCTAGCCTATTTGCAAAAACAAAATTGCCTGTTTTATTTCTAAATCTCAATTTTTTTCCTTCTGCTAAATAGTGTTGGGTTTTTTGTGTGTTTTTGCAAATGAACATTCCTTTATTGACATGTCCTTTAAAAAGACACTGAAACCCTATTGCTCCCAATAGGAAGGCATGTTTATTGTATGATAGAGTGCTGCCACATGGATGAACAACATGTGTATGAGGCTTATCCCGGTCATGATCATATTCGAGATATGGTGTTTACATGAGCACAGAGACATCAAGTTACTCATATTCCCTATGCACATCCCGGCTTCTTTCAGAGTATTCAAGTTAGCATATTCAGGTTTCTCATAAACAGAATATGGTGTTGCCACATCACAAACAGGTTTTTCATGTCCGTGTAAACACACTCAGTGATGCATGAGAGAAACTAAAAATAAACTAAATGTATTGTTTATCCTCAGTTCAAATGTGAAGTAAGAACTTTTCTCATGAATAATTACCAAAAAATATTATCTCTATTCTAGGATTTCCATAATTTATGGATAATTTGATACTTGACTGTAGAAAAAGGTGACCAGGTCTCAGAAACAGAGATGTCAGTGGGATAAAACACAAATTTTTCACATTGATAGTCATATGGCACAGCTGGGTCTGGGGACTGCTTAAGATAATATTCAGTTTATTTTTTCATGTTTATAAAAATACTGAGCCTGTCAGCCTTTTTTGATAAAATAAGAAGTCTAACAATTACTATACATGTCCCTACAATTTGTTCAGTGGTTCATTATCTTGAAAGGGGTTGTGTTAATTCTAAGAAAAAAAGGTAAATCAGGCCCAGTGTCTTCCACATGTCAATCAGCAGGATATTTCTGTGCAGTGATGCATAAAAAAACAAAATAATCTTTCGAGAATTCAGAGTGTGCTTACATTGGCTGCTGATGTTTCTCATATGATAGGAAAAAGCTATAAAGGTCAGCTTCCAGGTCAGAATTACTTCAGAAAAGGGGAGGGTCGCTCATGATGGGTTGCATCACTATTGTCGTATTCACTCTGCTGGTAAGTGCAGGGTCAGCAAACCAAACATGCAAAGTGATCGGGCAGACCGGATTCATGGAATTTTCACAAGATGGTGATCTTTTTCTAGGAGGAATTTTTTCAATGACCAGTACACGCAAACTGGTAAATAATGGCTACCAGGCATTTCCACATACATACTGCACAAAGTAAGTGTTTGAAATATGTAGAAATTGAATGCAATATTTAAAAAGACTTACTTTATGTGAAAATCTGATGTGTCAAAATGATCATCTGTAATAATTTGTTTATTAGGAATGTTGCAAAACCTAACACTGTGTTTTTAGGTGGAATGACAGGGAATTGAAGTTTGCACGGACAGTGATGTTTACTGTGATGGAGATCAACAGAGACACTAAGCTCCTTCCCGGAGTGACTCTAGGCTATAGGCTGTACAATGGTTGTGGGAGTGAAAACCTGATACGAGCGGCCATAGAAGCGGTAACTGGAGATGATTCAAAGGGCTGCAGTGGTCAGATCCAGGCTCTCTTAGGCCATTCATCCTCTGGAGTGAGTGAAGACATTAACATCATAATAAGCCCGCTATCCATTCCACAGGTGTGAAAAATAGAACTGTAAACTGTCTGGTTTTCATTGACATATTTGTTTATATATATTTTCATCTTTAACGGGTATATTTGTTGTATTTAATGTATTTTTTTATGTTTGTTTGTTTGTTTTGAAGGTAAGCCATCTCTCAACCTGTGCTTGTTTGAGTGACAAAAGACTTTACCCCACGTTCTTCAGAACTGTGCCAAGTGACCGCTTCCAAATCATGGGTCTGGTGCAGCTTATGGAATACTTTGACTGGCGCTGGGTGGGGATTATTTACTCTGAAGGTTTGTACTCATCAAAAGGTACAGCTGAATTCACTAAGGAAGCAAAGAAAGTTGGTATATGTGTTGAATACACATTACCTTACTCTAAGATATCTCAAAACAAGTTGGATGCTATTGTAGAGACTCTAAGGGAATCCTCGTCAAAGGTGGTCCTGTTGTTTATGTCCTTGTCTTATACCAAATCGTTCCTATCAAAAATTGAGAATTATAACATAACTGGAAAGCAGTGGCTTGGCGGTGAAGCTTGGATCACACAAGCAGACCTAGCTTCCATCAAGAGAAAGAACATTTTGCAGGGGGCAATGGGCTTTGCACTCCCTCAGGCATCCATACCAGGCCTTAGTGAATTCTTACTCAGCTTGAAACCTTCAGATGAACCGCAGAGTGCTATAATTAAATCCTTCTGGGAGAAGTTCTTTGATTGCAGCTTCTCTCCATCAAATACTACGACCATGTGCACTGGCACAGAGGATCTCAGGACAGTCTCCAGTGACTACACAGACATTACACATTTCAGGGCTGAGAATAATGTGTACAAAGCTGTGTATTTGATGGCATATGCCCTACATGCACTATTACAATGTGAAAATGGCTCAAATCCCACCACGGGGAAGCCCTGTGTGAACAAGAATGAAGTTAAGCCTAAGCTAGTAAGTTTTTATACTTATTTAGTAATTAGTGATTCAGTAATGTTTTATGGTTATTAATAATAATAATAAAAACAAAAAACTAAAATGTTTTCATTTTGGCAAGCAGTTGAATATGAAATGACCTGAGTGTTTGTTAAAACTGGCCAATTGTCGCTCTCTAGGTGTTGGAACACATAAAGTATGTGAACTTCACGACACAGAGTGGGGCCAAGGTTTTCTTTGATGAAAATGGAGACTCAGTTGCCCAGTATGATTTAGTTAACTGGCAGATGAAAGAAGATGGCTCTGCTGAGATTGTAAATATTGGACAATATGATACATCTTTTTCAGAGGGGAAAAAATTAAAACTGAAAAACAATACCAAGATAGTTTGGGGCGGAAACAGTAATAAGGTAAAACTGAACAGAAGTTGCATGTGTAACCCAGGTTCTCTAAATAGAGAGACTATATCTCCACCCTGCATAACCAACATGTATAGTATGTGTGTGTGCGTGCGTGTGTCTGTGTGTGTGTGTGTGTGTGTGTGTGTGTGTGTGTGTGTGTGTGTGTGTGTGTGTGTGCATGTGTAGTGATGGACCCTCATCAGCTGCTCTTCAGAGGCCATACCCCTATACTTATGGAATATGCAGGGTTGAGAGATAGTCTTGACACAATAGATTGATATTCATTCAAATTTGGTCCTTTCACAGTTAAATGACAATCTTTAGTTCATACTGTAGGAACACTGCAAACATTGCAATGTCACTGAAATCCAATAAAGCTGTTGCATTACTGAGATCTTACATGTCTTGCCTTATTAGGTGCCAAGGTCTGTCTGCAGAGAACCGTGCCCACCAGGGACACGTAAGGCCACAAACAAGTTAAAGCCTGTGTGCTGCTTTGACTGCTTTGAGTGCCCCGAGGGAACAATAAGTAATCAGACAAGTGAGTGAGGATTTCAAAATTGCATTTATTAATTTGTATTGTAGTAAAAACCAAATCAAAGATTGATAGAATAGAAAAGATTGATAGAATAGAACAACAACAACAAAAAATAATAATTTTGGAGTGATGATGGTATCTCTGTATAATTTCTCTTCCTTGACAGATTCTCCAGATTGTTTGATCTGTCCACCTGAATTCTGGCCAAATGAAACGAAAGACAAGTGTCTCCCAAAACCAACTGAATATCTTTCCTACAAAGAGATCATGGGAGCACTTTTAACTGGATTTGGCTGTGTTGGCATATTTTTATCTCTTCTGACATCCATTATTTTTGTGACTCATAAAGAGACTCCCATTGTAAAAGCCAACAACTCTGAGCTGAGTTTCCTGCTGCTATTCTCATTAAAACTGTGTTTCTTGTGTTCTCTGACCTTCATCGGCCGGCCCTCTGAGTGGTCCTGTATGCTCCGACATACAGCATTCAGTATTACCTTTGTCCTCTGTATCTCTTGTGTTTTGGGGAAGACTATAGTGGTGTTAATGGCTTTCAGGGCGACACTTCCAGGCAGTACTGTAATGAAATGGTTTGGTCCTACACAGCAGAGGCTCAGTGTTTTGACCTTCACCCTCATCCAAGTTTTGATTTGTATTCTTTGGCTTACAATCAACCCCCCATTCCCTAAGAGGAACATGAAATACTACAAAGAAAAGATCATCTTAGAGTGTGCCCTGGGTTCAGCTATTGGATTCTGGGCTGTGTTAGGTTACATTGGACTTCTTGCTCTCTTGTGTTTTATACTTGCTTTTCTTGCTAGAAAACTGCCAGACAGCTTTAATGAAGCCAAGTTGATCACCTTCAGCATGTTGATATTCTGTGCAGTCTGGATCACATTTATCCCGGCATATGTTAGTTCTCCTGGGAAGTTCACTGTAGCTGTGGAGATATTTGCTATTCTGGCCTCAAGTTTTGGTTTGCTGGTATGCATTTTTTTCCCCAAATGTTATATTATTATCTTCAGGCCAGAACAAAACTCAAGAAAACATTTGATGGGGAAAATACCAACAAGAACACTTTAGCTTGCAATGCAAAAGTGCACTTCAAAACAAAAAGGCTGTGTGACAAGTAATCCGACTTTCCAACTTTATGACATTACCAAATTTTGCAGAAACTCAAGACATTCTTGTATTTTTTTTTTACTTGTGATGTGTTGAATAAACTGAATACACTCTTGTTCCATTTTATTTGATAATAAATACTGTAGAGTACACACTTCATAAAATGTAGCTTGTAACACAACACACAGCTTGTATAAGATTCATAATTAAAATTTTGTTCTAACATTTTGTTAGTGGTGTAACTTCAGTAAGGGACAGGCAAAGGACTATTGTAAAAGATAGGGAACACAAAATGTATGACTCTCCTTCTCCCTCTATTTACAACTGCTACCAATGTGTCCATGAGCTCAAAAGTTATTCATAAACTTTGTTGTGTATGCAACCAGTGGCCCAGTTTGCGTCGTGTGTGGTTTTATGGTTGCGGTTTTTATTTCTACACCTTACCATGTGCCTCTTTTGCCTTAGCCTAGCCCTCCATGACTTTGGTGCGTAATCCCAACCATAGTGATAGTCCTTGCAGTTGTGTAAACAAAGGGACCGTGCAGCATTGTTTTCCCACCACATGTGCATTTGTTGACATCACGGTAACAACCTGTGTCATCCTACCATGACATCACCACATTAAGACATCCGGGAGCGTAAACAGCTGACGCACAAAGACACCTAAAACATGATAGGTTGACGAGCTGCACCATGTGACAAGTTTGGAGTGAAAATGTGTTGAACTGTGTTAAACACCTGTTTCTTTAAAGTTCCTTCAAAATGGTTTGAAAAACTGGAAAGCTTTCATTTGCAATGACTGCCACATACACATACTGGCAGCTGAAGCAGTCACAGATTGCACCTGGGTTTGTATGACAAGAGAAATGGATACAGTAGTCCTTTGTCCAACTCTTGAGAAGTAAATTATATGTCACTGCTGTCCAATCGGATACTCAGAACTTGGACATGGAATTCAGGTTTAATCGCATTTACACATATTTCAGACCAATCTTTAGTCATAATTAGTAAAGAACATACAGTGAATGTCATTTTAGTGAGAACTCTTTCAAATTAAGCAAATTAAGGCAACTGTATATGCAAAACTTCATATGTTTATAGTCATACATGCAGGGTCATGCATCAATTTATTGATTAATAATAAGGCTCTACAGTTATTATAATTGTTTCTTTGCTGGTATTATCCTGACACTCCCCATACTGAACTAACCAAAACTTCCTCTGGGGAATATTCATTCGTGTAAGCATCTGATTCTCTAAGCATCTGATTCGCCAAACACACTCATGCCGCCTTATTTAAGCTGCTCTACCTGCCTACACTTCGCTGCTCCCTCTGCAAGCTGCTTTTGCACCCTCCTCCTCCCCGCCTCCTCCTTTGTGCTGTTCTGACTTAATCAATGTCGTTGTCATTTTTTTTTTTTTTTTTGCTGCTGTTCTCCCTGCCTCAGGCTTTCCTCATATGCACAGGAAGGGCAGGAACGTGTGCTGTTCCTGCTTAATGCTTTCCACATAAATGCTTGGTAGGGCAGGGGGACCCCAGAACAGATCCATACCACCAAATATCAATAACTGCAAAATTCCAATTTTTTTATAACTGTGTATAAAGCTTAATATAAAGTATAGGTTTTTCTTGACTAAGTGGTCCTGACTGAAATAATTTTTTGTGAGCGTTAAATCCCCCCCGCAAAATGTCGTCTATCACTGTCTAAATGTAAACCATCCAGTTCCAATTTTTTAGACCGCCATTCAAGCTAGCAGAAGTTACCCACTCAGGCACACTCAGCTACATCCAGATGCCCTTAATCTCTACTATGCATGCTCTAGTAGATCCGGGTATTTTACACATTTCTAGACCCGGAGAAAGTGCTTTTTCTGCTTCCTGCACCAGTAAGCAGCTCTCATAGGACTGAACGAGGCCTGGCCCCCATAGCTATGTCCAGACTTCCCTATAATACATCCATGGTTATTATCCCAACTGATCACATATTGCTTCTTCGTCAGTGAAGTAATTATTATGCTCTAGTTATCCTTCTGCATCTAGTGTTATGCTTCAGAATGCTACTTCTGTGATATTAACAAATGCACAAGGTGGGATGATGCCACATGTGGTTATGTTTAAACAACAACAGCACATATCAACCAAAACTGAAATATTAATAAACGCTCATGTTGGGCACAGATAAGTAGGATTAAGGGAAGGAGGAACATGGTAAGGTGTAGAAAAAAACACAATTTTCAGACAGAGAGCAAACACCAGACTCCCACAGGGAAGTCTACTGTTTGTGGGGCCCATCCACCACTCCTCTGACCCATCCTATAGGTGCCCACGCGCTTCTTACATTATGTTGTTACTGGAAGCATTTTGACCTGACGCCGTCCTGCAATGTTTAATGCACACACGACAGGTTTCATTTGACCACGCTCTCAAGCAACGTTGCCTGGATAGGGGGGGTTTTCCTGGTTTTCAGCAAAGACATTAGTAGCACTTCCACGTTTGAGAGTAAGCCAGCTGGAGTGAAGTGTGCCGGGTTAGTTTTATTATGTCTAACTTTATACATGCTCCTCTTATCTTACTAACTTGCCATTGTATGTAGATGCATAGCAGCAGCTCTGTAATTTTACAACCTATTCCAATCATCTAAACTTTTTCAGATTTGATATGAATGCTGCCAAACATATCCCTTGGCTATAGGATCCTAACTCTTATGCCTCTGCGACAAACACTTTGCATGCTGCAATAACATTTGCTAGTGGTCCAGGGGAGACAGAATTGACCTCCCCTTGTCCTTTAGTGCTTGTTTTGTGACATGTTTGGTGCTCTTGCTGTAGGTAAGTTACTTCTCAACATCTGCATGCCTAAGTGACAGAGCTAAATATCCTATATTTTTTCAGACAATCCCCAGCGACTACTTCCAGAAACAGAACAACCCACCCAAAACACAAAACACCACACCACCAGCCCCCGCAAAGTACCAGGCACCACAACATACACTATGGATAAAATTCTGGATGTTGTGGAAATGATCAAGCAGTCAAACGTAAAAGTCATTCTTGCTTTTGTACCAGAGGGTGACTTTTACCCTTTGATGAAAGAGGTCGTGAAACAGAACATTACAGGTATTCAGTGGATTGCCAGCGAGGCCTGGATAACAGCACCTCGACCCTCCACACTGGAAATCTACCAAGCTTTTGATGGAGCCCTCGGATTTGTTGTGCTAAAACAATCTATTACAGGCATAAAGCCCTTGTACTGATCCAAGTGTAGCCTTTGTGAAGGATATCTGGGAGTTTGGAAGTGTGTTGGGCAAAACTATTGTTGTCATTACAGCTTTCAAAGCCACATTTCCTGGCAACAAAATTGCAGTAAAATTTGGTCCTGCACAGCAAAGAATCATAGTGTTCTCTTGCACTTTAATTCAGATAGTGATATGTGTGTTGTGGCTTAAGTTAAGCCCACCTTTCCCAGATATGGATTTTAAATACAGCAATAAGAAGATCAATTTGGAATGTAACACAGGCTCTGAGGCTGCTTTCTATGCAGTGCTGAGGTACATAGGGATCCTTGCAATGATATGTTTGGTCCTGGCATTTCAAGCAAGAAATTTGCCCGATAAATTTAATGAAGTATTCAAGTTTATCACATTCAGCATGCTCATATTTTGTGCTGTCTGGATCACTTTCATCCCAGCATATGTCAGCTCTCCTGGGAAGTTCACTGTAGCTGTGGAAATATTTGCAATTCTGTCATCAGCATTTGGCCTGTTCATTTGCGTTTTTGCACCTAAATGTTACATAATATTGATCAAGCCAGAGAAAAATACCAAAAAGCATGTCATGGAAAAAATAATTTGAACCAAAGAAGTACCATATAAGTAAAACAAGATTCTTTAGCATTTATATAAAACAGTGTTCTCTTCAATAGGTCTGATATTTAATTTATAACTGTTCCGTATATGGTATGACATTAAAAATAAAGAATGATAATTTCGTACTGCATATTTAATCATTATAATTTTACTTGTCGACTTATTTATTAATGTAATACCATGCATTGTTGATTATTTCATGACAGGGGATTTGCGTGTATGTATGCACTTTTATGGAAAATGTACATTTTGATAACATAAAGAAGACCTGTGTGATAAGAATCTGAAGTTTTCATGGAATACACTTGTGTGCTGTGATGTGTTCAGGCTTGGACTCTTAAATAGCATGTCAAGTTTGGGAAAAATTAGACTTAATAAGTCAATTTACAACAGCTTCCTGTATCATGGTGAAACATGCAAATTGCTTGCCTTGCCAAGTGCTTGCCATTTTGAGAAAACACAAGAGCTTCACAATTTTGCATTGTGAAGGTCTTGAGATTTTGATTACCAGATTTTAGATGGATCTGCTGAATCCTGTAGGAGGAGTTAAACAAAATGTCTTAACCTGAAGGCCTAAAATGGCTTGTCTCACATTAACTATGACATCATAATTCAAGCAATGAACTTTTCTGTTGTGGTTTAGTACCCAAATGTTTAGAGAGCTATACTAATCAAATTTGAAATGGATAAGATAAACCCTTAAGGATGAATTAAAGAGAGTTTGCATATGTTTATATTAAAAATACAAAATTTCAAATGGCTGAGATCTGAGCGAATGGAGCTGATGAGACATGACACATGACATGCCATACTTCATCAACATGAAATATATCCAAACTGATTAGAGCAATGTGCATACAAAATTTTGTACATATCAGAGCAACTTTGTCCCAACTAGGCCTTCCAAGCATTAAGGGGTGCTGTGGAGCCTTAAATACACATTACCCAATTTAGTTTAGTTTAGTTCAAATTTATTCATGATTACATGCAAAGTGTGTGTCCTCAATATAGCAATCACATTTCCCCGATGCAGTAATCTTACTCTTCTGTGCCCTGGGGGAATGAATCAACCTTTTAAGAAGAGAGACGGTCTGCCTCTCTCCGACACAGTAATAAGAGCTGTGTCATCATTTCTATCAAAAGGTGCCAAGCAAACATGCATGAGCTGCAGAGAGCTGTTGTTTTTTCTCTGTTTGTTTTCTACCAGAACTCAGTTTCTGGCTGTGAATTGCTCAGTGGCTTTAATATGTCAAGCTTGTTCCAGCAGGGAGAAATAATGATAGGGGGCATTTTCCCGGTTTTCAACAAAGAGATTAGTAGCATTTCCATGTTCAAAAGCGAGCCAGCTGGAGTGAAGTGTGCTGGGTAAGTTTTATTACATCTGACTTTTTACATACTACTCCAAACTTGGAAATTTGCCAATGCATGTATTACAGCAGCAGCTTTATAATTCTATAACACATTTCAATCACCTAAACCTTTTCCAGATTTGACCTGAGAGCTTTTCGATGGACTCAAGTGATGATATTTGCAATTGAAGAAATCAACAAAGATCCTGCTCTCCTGCCAAACATATCTCTTGGCTATAGGATCCTTAACTCTTGTGCATCTCCAACAAACACTTTGTGTGCTGCACTAACATTGGCTAGTGGACCAGAGGAGACAGGACTAACCTCCCCTTGTCCTCCAGCTATATCTGCACTTATAGCGGAGTCAGGATCATCTCAGTCTTTAGCTGTGGCTGCAACTCTTGGACCGTTTCAAGTACCAATAGTAAGAGATTAAATAACATGTGTAATTGCATCAGTGCTAAATGATATTTGACGTGTTTTAGTGCTTGTTTTGTGACATTTTTGGTGATCCTGTTGTAGGTAAGTTACTTCTCAACATGTGCATGCCTAAGCGACAGAGCTAAATATCCTACGTTTTTTCGGACAATCCCCAGTGACTATTTCCAGGCAAAAGCTTTGGCAGCACTGATCAAACACTTTGGCTGGCAGTGGATTGGGGCCATACAGTCAGACAATGACTATGGGCGAAATGGGATCCTGGCTTTTACTGAGGAGGTTAAAAAGCTTGGTGTTTGCATTGCATTTGTCGGGACAATTCTACGTACATACACTATGGATAAAATTCTGGATGTTGTGGAAATGATCAAGCAGTCCAATGTAAAAGTCATTCTTGCTTTTGTACCAGAGGGTGACTTTTACCCTTTGATGAAAGAGGTTGTGAAACAGAACATTACAGGTATTCAGTGGATTGCCAGCGAGGCCTGGATAACAGCACCTCGACCCTCCACACTGGAAATCTACCAAGCTTTTGGTGGAGCCCTCGGATTTGTTGTGCAGAAGATGGCTATTCCAAATCTAAAACAATTTCTTACAGACATAAGCCCTTATACTGATCCAAGTGCAGCCTTTGTTAGGGATTTCTGGGAGATTATGGTCGGCTGTAGACCTGTTTTGCCTGGGGAACACACAGGTACTGAGGCAACAAGTGAAATATGCACACGCGATGAGACATTAATGAATTCCCAGCATGTGTTCTTCAATGTCACAGAGCTTAGAGTTTCCTATAATGTTTACAAAGCAGTTTATGCTATTGCACATGCCCTACACCAGCTGGTATTCTGCCAAGCAGCTGCAGAGAAAACAGCGAGGGCATGCTTGAATATATCAGAAATTAAGCCCAAAGAGGTAAGGAATTGTGCAAGTAAAATCGACAATACTTTCTGCAAATAAGCAATGACTGTATCTGTTTACAAGTGATCTTGTGGATATGAACACATAAACATATATATTAAATAATATTCATGTCTTTTCTCAGGTCACTGATCACCTCCAAAGAGTGAATTTTAGGAATCGGTTTGGGGATGATGTGTTTTTTGATGCAAACGGTGACCCTCCTGCTTCCTATGATATTATTAACTGGCAGCTGATAGATGGGCAGGTGCAACACGTCACAGTGGGTCATTTTGCTTCTGCTGCAAATGGTGATTATGAGCTCAGTATCCAGGAGGAAGAAATTGTGTGGAGGACAGGGAAAACAGTAAATGACTTTTTAATGCAAGAACTCACAGATTCTGTTGGAACATGAAATCAGTTCTACAACACAATATCTTGCCTTTTTTTCCCCTCAGGTTCCAATGTCGGTTTGCTCTAATGTTTGTCCAATGGGAACCAGGAAAGCTCAGATTAAAGGAAAACCCACCTGCTGTTTTGACTGTATAACATGTGCTGATGGAACTATAGCCAACTCAACAGGTATTTCAAGCACATATGCCATATTTAAACAAACATACATTATCCAATATCAAAGCAAGCTTTCAAGTTTTGCATTTGTACTGACAAGTTCTGAATGTGAATCTCAGAAAAAGCTTATTTTATGACACCTGTAACCTAAATGTCAAGGGAAATGCAGTCAGCAACCTGTTGTTCAAACTTGCACTCCATAGGCACGTGCAAGGACTCTGACCTGCCAAAACAGTGATGTTACATTCACTTACATTCACTTCAGCTGCAAAATGTATATAACGAAAACACAGCATGTATGAACTTTCTTTTGTAGTGGTATCTTGTAGGTTTTGATATGCACTGACTTCCTTTCTAAGTTAAGTTAACCACTGTTGCATGCTGTTAGCACTGTAGTGTAGCTGGAGAGGCACTCAATTCTGCACAAAAGTCACATCCTTTGGATTTTCCCATAATATTTGTCTCAGTTACTTTACATAGAAAATAGTCTGCTGGTTGTTTGAGGCAGATGAGAAAGTCAGTAGGTCTTCATTTGGAAGGTGTATTACAATCCATTCCATTGGCAATAGAAAATGATTAATTCAAGTAAAAAGTTCCATACATTACATTTGAGGTACAAGATTTTCTGCAAACACAGACCTGACTCTTCCTGTTTATGCTCAACAGGTGCAGCAGACTGTACACCCTGTCCACAGGAATACTGGTCCAATGAGAAGAAAGATGAGTGCATTCCTAAAACAATTGAGTTCCTGATGTATCACGAGCCGATGGGAATAGCTGTCACAATTGTATCCCTGCTAGGGGCCTTCCTGTCACTGGCTACAATGACGGTCTTCATCTGCTACAAAGAAACTCCTGTGATAAAGGCCAGCAACTCAGAACTGAGCTGTTTCCTCTTGTTCTCTCTTTTTTTGTGTTTTCTCTGTCCCCTCACTTTTATGGGCCGACCCACTGTCTGGACGTGCATGCTGCGTCACACAGCTTTTGGTGTGACATTTGCACTTTGTATTTCCTGTGTGTTGGGCAAAACTATTGTTGTTGTTACAGCTTTCAAAGCCACATTTCCTGGCAACAAAATTGCAGTACAATTTGGTCCTGCACAGCAAAGAATCATAGTGTTCTCTTGCACTTTAATTCAGATAGTAATATGTGTGTTGTGGCTTAAGTTAAGCCCACCTTTCCCAGACATGGATTTTAAATACAGCAATAAGAAGATCAATTTGGAATGTAACACAGGCTCTGAGGCTGCTTTCTATGCAGTGCTGGGGTACATAGGGATCCTTGCAATGATATGTTTGGTCCTGGCATTTCAAGCAAGGAATTTGCCCGATAACTTTAATGAAGCCAAGTTTATCACATTCAGCATGCTCATATTTTGTGCTGTCTGGATCACTTTCATCCCAGCATATGTCAGCTCTCCTGGGAAGTTCACTGTAGCTGTGGAAATATTTGCAATTCTGTCATCAGCATTTGGCCTGTTCATTTGCGTTTTTGCACCTAAATGTTACATAATATTGATCAAGCCAGAGAAAAATACCAAAAAGCATGTCATGGGAAAAATAATTTGAACCAAAGAAAAAAAATAATGATAATGTAAGAAAAAAATAATGGTTCTAATACTCATACCTTTCATAAACTACTTATATACTACTACTATCAATAGTAGTATATAAGTAAAACAAGATTCTTTAGCATTTATATAACACAGTGTTCTCTTCAATAGATCTAATATTTAATTTATAACTGTTCCGTATATGGTATGACATTAAAATAAAGAATGATAATTTCGCACTGCATATTGAATCATTGTAATTTTACTTGTCAAATTATTTATTAATGTAATACCATTTGTTGTTGATTATTTCATGACAGGGGATATGTGTGTATGTATGTACTTTGTAAAAGAAAATGTACATTTTAATTACATAAAGAAGACCTGTGTGATAAGAATCTGAAGTCTTCATGGAATACACTTGTGTGCTGTGATGTGTTCAGGCTTGGACCCTTAAATAGCATGTCAAGTTTGGGAAAAATTAGACTTAATAAAGTCAATTTACAACAGCTTCCTGTATCATGGTGAAACATGCAAATTGCTTGCCTTGCCAAGTGGGAGGTGGGGGCTGGGAGGGGCTATAGAGCCAACAGGCAATGCACAACTGCCCCACAAAATTATAATAACTGCAGAACGTGCATTCAAAGTTTTGAGCTTTTGAGAGAGTTTCAAAGATCTTGGTTATCCTAAAGTCCTCACACGTGTTTGTTTCATGAAAATTATTACATAAAATCCAAAATGGTTGACTTCCTGTAAAATGAAAAAATCACAGTGACCATTGGGCCCTGTTCTTTTTTTTATTAAATTAAACTATATATGTATTGTATTAACTATCTGAGTATAACATATTATCAAGAGATGCATCGTTAGAGAAAAAAGTGAAAAATGTGTTTGCTGACATTGGGGAAACAGTATTTCAAAAAAGGTATGCTTTATTGTGTTTCCATCATAAATCTTTAACAGCTCAAATGACAACACATATATTTCATTGACATGACTTCTTGTGTGTGCAAATGCTCAAGCAACACATAAAATGTATTGTCATTTTGATCTTTGCATCATGTTTTTCTTGCTGTTTTTATTCGGTTTCAGAATTATGATGTAGCACTTTGGAGCAAAAATGCAAAAAAGGAGACCAAAAGCTGAGGCTAGAATAGCAAAACTATGGACAGCCACTGTATATTTCCCAGCCGTGCTCACATAAACTGGAATAAAAGTAATCCAAACTGCGAAGAATATCAGCATGCTGAAAGTGATGAATTTTGCTTCATTAAACTTATCCGGCAGCTTGCGAGCCAAAAATGCCATCAGAAAGCACATGCAGGCCAAGATGCCAATGTATCCAAGAACACACCAGAAGCCGACATCTGAACCAGTAACACACTCAATGATGATGGAAGCATTGTAATCTGTGTTGCTGTTGGCATGAGGTGGACTGGTGAGCAGCCATATAAGACAGATTATTACCTGAGTGAAGAGAAAAACAGGATGTTAATTTTTATTTGACACAGCTGAAAGCATATTTATAGAGTTGACTTATGAAAAGTAATTCTACCTGAACAACAGTTCCTAAAATTACACTGGCTCTCTGCTGGCTGGGTCCAAACCACTTCATGACATTATTCCCTGGCAGTGTGGACCTAAAAGCCATCAGGACCACTACTGTCTTGGCCAGGAGGCATGAAATGCAGAGGGCAAAACTGATGCCAAATGCAGGGTACCTGATACGGCAAAGCCAGTCTGAAGGCTCACCAATAAACAACAAGCCAACAAGGAAACAAACAGCAAGAAAGACCAAGAGAAGGAAGCTTAATTCCATGTTGTTGGCCCGAACCAGTGGTGTGTCTTTGTATTTGAAGAATATGGCGAGGATGGAGAGAGAAATACAAGCTCCAAGGACAGACACAATGCACAGCACAATACCCATTGACTCATGGTAAGACAGGAACTCAGTTGTCTTTGGGATGCAGAGATCTCTAACTTTATTTGGCCATGTGTCCTTCGAGCAGCGTGAGCACTCTAAAGAATCTGGAGATCGGGAGAGAGAAGAACTTTTAAATTTAGGAAGGCAATATCAGATATAAGTGGGTTAGCACAAAGAAGAATGGGTGATAACATCCAGAACACAACACACCAGTCTCATTACTAACTTCTCCCTCAGCACAGGGGACACAGTCGAAGCAGCAGATTGGTTCCCCTTTTCTCCTGGCGATGCGGGAACCTGGAGGACAACTGTTGCTGCATACAGACTTGAAAGCCTGAGAGGGAAAGTTCAGCCACTCAGAAAGACACTGATTTAAAACAATTTTCACCTGTGTCTTTGTTTGTACTGGTCTCTGCCAGCCCATTCTCATTCCAACGTCGTCAAGTACATCTCTGTCAGTGGCATTGTTATTACATGCTGGCGGACGGCCAAATGGCACTGGGCATGTCCACATGCAACACGCATGGGCTGCGTCACTTGAGAATAGAGACGGATGGAACCGGTTGCATGTGCATGAAAAGCTGAAGGACAGTGTCAGGTAATAACACTGCCGGTAACAACATGATAAAAGGTATACGAGTAGGGTAAGCGGGTGGAAAGATGGATAGGTCCCAAAAAGTTCCTTGCAAGAGTTTGCCTGTGGATGTGAGTTTTTTCTATACCTTAACTCAATGTGCCCCTTTTGCCTAAACCTGTCTGTGACTTTGTTGCCTAATCCTAACCATCGAGATGTCTGTGTTGGTTACCATGTGCTGTTGTGTAAACATAAGGACCTTGCAGTGTCATCCCAGCATGTGCATTTGTTGACATAACGGTAACAGCATCCTGCAGCATAAATAGCTGATGCAGAAGGATACCTAAAATGTCATAAATAGACAGAGAAGGTCACTGACAGAGTGGCACCATGTGACAAGTTGGTATGAGAATGTGTTGTCTCGGCAGACTATTTCAAATACAAACCTTAATAAGTAATTACCTCAGCTATGCAAATACACAATTCACAATATTAGCCTTACAGTAGTGGTGCTTCATTGCAAACTGTCAGCACAATATTATACATGTTATTTATGAGGCTTATGGCTATAAATTTACATGCAATTGATGACAGTTTGAACTTGTTATATTTAAGGGTTATATTTTCTTTTGTTTGTTTAACAATAAAGTACACTGCACATGAGCGAGAACAAATTAGCTGATGTGTTGATCAAAAGTACATACAACAGCCTAAGAGGTGAACATGGTCTTAAGCCTGTTTGCAGAGAACACACCTGCTTCCCAACAGGCCACTGAATCACTGACTCATTGATGACTAGGCTGCGTCCAGGTGAAGAGGCATCATAGAAACCGACTTTTACCAAATGCAGTGAGCCATCAGGCCTCCTTTGCCAGTTCATGAGATCGTAATAAGCAATGGGGTCACCATTGTGATCAAAGTTGACTTTCTCTCCCAGCGCAGAAAAATTAACTAGCCTCATGTAGTGAATTAGCTGAGGGATTAAGGAAAACAGGTTATCAAAACAAAATCTGTACTGCAGGTGACTTTTTTCTCATCGTTATAATATCTTTTTTTTTTTTTTTACTTCAGAATTTATGCTATAATTAGGCTCACCTGCCAAGGTTTAACATTCTTTGGGTCTGCACATGCACCATTAAGGAAAGGCCCCTCTCCGACTATGCAGTTACTCATATCCTGTAAGGCATGGGCCACCACATATACAGCCTTGTAGACATTATATGACACTCTTAGCTGCGTCACATCAGAATAAGGAGAGTAAACATCATTTAAATCCTCCGTCCCTTTACATGGCAATCTGTCAAGGTAGTTGTCGCCACTGTGTGAATGGCCATTCACAGACCCATTCAGTCGGCAGTTAAACATCTCCTCCCACAATTCTGTGAAGAAAGCTGATTCATGAATATTGGACGATCCAAGACTGGCAAGATGTTTTCTCAGCCCTGGAATCACATCAGCTCTCTGGATTGCAAATCCTAGTGTTCCTGTTAGCAGATCTTTAGACTTTTCCCAGAGAGATTTGGCAGTGGCCCAAGCTTCACTGGCAATCCACTGCAGGCTGGTTATATTCCGACGTTGCATCTCGCTCAGAATGCCCTTCATTTCTGATTCACTACTAAAGTTAATTATGACCTTTGAAGAAGCCATCTAAACAGTGGAAATATAGGTATGGTTGATACTTAATGAAATAATGAAATTTAAACAATTTTATAACTTTAATTAGGTGATGATGTGTTGGACCTGCCATTCAAGCACCCATTAAAAACTGATTATACCAGTGGTCTGCCCAAGTCATCTTTTGGCAGCCACAAGTAAGTCTAAAGTCTTTGCATTCAAGTCTCACGTCAAGTCCTAAACTTTGAGTTTCTGGTCTTATACAAGTCATAATGTGCTCTTCATCAAATGTATTGCAATTTTAAGAACAGAGTAATAATATACTAAATTTACAACAAGCATGAATGCTTTTTAAACTTTTGATTTGTTTGTTAAAACAAGTTTGTTAACAGCTGTTGCATCTTTGTCTGTAACTGACCTGCACATTTTGCATACTTTTTTTCTTTTTTTCAGTTGGAACTCTGTAACATAATGATAGGTATTTATGGTTCTCTGCCACTTGATTGGGTCCTGTCAGGTCTGATTGGTTCAAACAAAGTGGATCTGGGAAACTAAGTGTTTACTCACTTGGAATTAATGGCATTAATGTTAGAAGATTAAGGAAATAAAAGGAAATTCATTGGTCCATGGTAAACTTTTTAAACACTGCACTTTTTAATCTTTGGGTGTGGGAAGTGGTATGGAGTATTTACTTGGGTCAACACCTCTGGATCATAGCACTTAATACTACTACAATGATAAATAATTTTTTAAAGATAAATAAAATGTATATGAACAGGCCAAAATTGTGCACAAATAAATAAGTGAATTAACAGGAACACATTATATAAAAAAACCCACTGGCTAAAGAAACCCAGATTTAATTGTGTCTCCTAAATACACCCTATGTCCTTGACGAAACACTATCACATTACAGCCTCAAAAGACTTAACATTGATTTAACGGTATCTTTACAAAGCTCATTTTTTTAGCATATTTAGAACATTTGTATTGACTCATCAGTACCTGAATTACATCCAGGAGCTCATCTAGAGCATGCTGACTCAGGATTACAGGGTAGAAGTGAGTATAGGCAGCACACACTCCGTACTGCACTGACTCCTGCAGGAAAAGCTGGATAGCAAAGCGAGCGTAATCAGATTCCACGCCAATGACCCCCACCCAGGTCCAGCCAAAATAGCTAACCAGCTGGGCCAGAGCTCTGATCTGAAAGGCGTCACTGGGCATGGTGCGCATGAATGTGGGGAACTCTCTCTGGTTACTCAGACAGCTGCAGGACGCAAAATAGCTCACCTGGTGTTACAGAAAACAATTGTTAGCCTTCTCACCTGGCTCACTGAAAAGGCTGTTGAGCATCAAATTTCATCCAACAATACTACTGTCTTTCAAGCATTCAGTGGTGCAATTTTCTGTGCATTTGAAATGAAAAAGTGTAGTGTAGAGTACAGTGACTCACTCAGTAGTAAAATGGGAAATGAGTTAATACTAATGATAAAATATGGACATGTTTTTTAAATTTCTGAAAATACAATATTGTCATGTTACACTCCTAGCACAATACTCTAAATGTACAAATAAAGGGCTGTATTCTTAAATGTCTGATCAACAGTAAGGAATCTTTGTCAAGTGAAAACCATGTTCTGCCAAATCCAGTAAGTTTGAATAACTGGAGGTTTGAGTGTTTCTATATGGGTAAATAACATTCCTTTCATTTACACAAAATAAACTATTTTCAAAAACCCCATTGGAGTATATGCAAAATACATCACTAATTATCACTAAGACAGAATGGGCCTGCTGTTCTTGTCCCTGAAAAATTGACACGAAGTATGGTTTTAACAATACAGCAATGAACTGCAACTGTGTGGCACTACAGACAGATTAAACATGACAAAAGACAAGTATTATAACACTATGACAACAAAAGTACACAGACTATCAGGCAGTCTCACCAGGGGGATATGGAAAGAACCCAGGCTCCGCAGCAGGGCCATCGACACCCCAGAGGCAGCATCTCCTATGATTACAGGGGACACAGTGCTTTGGACAGCAGCACAGCCTAAATTTGAATTATTGTTTCTTTCCAGACCTTTGTCTCTGTTCTCACTCTCAGCTCTGATGTCTGCCTCTGGCTGTCCGTTCACCAACAGCAAGGATGCTCTCAGAGACACAGGTATGTCATCACAACTGTCACGAATGTGGAAACCCAGCTTAAGCTGTGGCAGGAGGTCACTACGCTGGTTGATCTCTTTGATTGCAAAAGTCATGGTCTGCATCCAACGCACAGCGCGAGAGCTGAAACTGTACAGAAGTGAAACGCAGTTCATCAAACAGCACCAATATATGTAAATGAAAACACACACACACACACACACACATATATATACATTCATAATAAAAAAAAAACATTGGTAAGTACAAAACAATTTACTGTGTACTGAACTAGCCAACTACTATCAAATACATTAAAATATTCACTTACTACTTATACATAGTAGGTGCTGGTTTTGTTGTGTATGGTTGAAGAGATGCCACAGGGCTGTAGTGTAAAGGGAATAAGCCCCCTATAACAACATCTCCATCTTCGTACAGACTGTTTTTCTCGTCTTCTCCCAAGAAAACACAGTTATCTAGAGCAGCCGCTGAGAAAGGTTTGCCCCCAAAGAGAGAAAGAAACAAAAGAAACTTTGCAGCTGGCACTGCCATGGCTGATCCAGGTTTTAGGGAAAAAAAGCTCATAAGTATTTCAATGGTAGTATACAGAAGAGCAGATGCCCTTTTTCATCACATACAAAGGATTATGATATTTCAGGGTGCAAGTGATTTATATACTGTAGGTAGCACACAAAAATCTCAGGGCACTGCCCACATAAAGTTGTGACATCATTCCAGGTAACACCTTAAGTTCCTGATGTGGGGGAAAACAAACAAACAAAAAAAATAGTGTCTTTCAACAGAATGGATATGCCTAAATAAGCCACTGAGGGGGGATTTTTTTCAGACCTGTGTTCTAGTCCAAACATTAACCAATATCTTTGGATTTGGCAATTTATCTACAGTTTGCTATATGCTCACCTTGACATAGGTAGAGAGCAGTGATGTTCATATTCAACTGCAACGGTGTGTTGGTGCGTGTGTGTGCAGATGTTCCTCAAAATTATTTTGAGTTTTACGTTACTACATGAAGAATGCAATGCATTTGTAAATACAATTTCTCAATGTCCCTGATTGATTTTTGCAAGTTTCTCATAATTGTGTGTGTGTGTGTGTGCATGTGTGTTTACATTTGTGCATGTGACTGCCGCAAGAAGGGCTGGAAGGCTAAGTGTATGCACATCGAGGTTGGCTGCAGAGGGCTTGCGGGGCAATCACTCAACAAAACCTTGAGTGCACTGAGCATCACTGGAGCGGAGAGGAGAAGAGCCATCAAGAACATCACGGAGGAAGCAAAGAAAGCCTTGAGATGGCTCTGGATTAGGACAGGAGATCCATGGGGGGTAGCAGATGTCACCTGAACATAAGCCAGGTCTGATCAACCATGGCTGTGTCGCCCTGAGCGAGGGTGCCTGATGTTGAAAGACCTGAAACACCCGAGGACCCCAGGTTACATCACTGATGATGTGTTCAGGAGCATCCAAGAGATATATTCTATCACTGAATTTTACTTTACTACATGAAGAATGCAATGCATTTGTAAATACAATTTCTCAATGTCCCTGATTGTTTTATGCAAGTTTCTCGTAATTGTGTGTGTGTGTGTGTGTGTGTGCGTGTGTGTGTATGTGTGTGTGTGTGCCTGTTTGTTTACATCTGTGCATGTGTGTGTGAGACAGAGGTTCCTATAAGTATTTGAGTGTCAGCTGTTAAGTCAACAAAGCAAAACTTGAGATTTGTGAGAGGGAAAAACATATATTTCCTAAAACGCATTGACACTAATTGAGAATGACTCATGAAGTAGATGTTTTCATGTGCTGTATGACTAATAATAGTGCTCTGCAACTTTTATTTATATGAAGTACATATATGGTATATACTATTTATAAAAGATAGTAATAGGAATCCTGCCTGTGTGATATTCTATCAAGTTTCTCTTCATGTGCTTGGGTCCACTTCCTGTTTTATTTTGAAATGTGTTCTCATTGTGTTTAGTGCAACTTGTACTTCCTGTGTTTTCCTGCCTTTTTTGATTGCTTCATGTCTTTCACCTGTGTCTTGTTTCATTCACCTGTTTGCAGTTAGTAGTCAGCCCTTGTGTATTTAAAGCCCTGTGTGTCCTTAATTCAGTTGCCAGATTGTCATTGTTGCCACAGTGTGTTTGTGCTTTCCAGCTTGTTTGTTTACCTGTTTTTTTGTTTGTTTGTTTGTTTGTTTTACACTACTTGGCTTTTTGTAATTAGTTACTTTTGTGATTTCCCAGAATGGAATTTTCTGCCTTCGCTGACTGGCTACATGTTTATGACCCCTGCTTCCTTCAGTAAAGATTTGGATTTGATAAACTGTGATTGGTGTTTGGTGCTTTTCTCTGCATCTGAGTCCCAGTTTCATACTAAAACATTACACTTTGACCATTAGTAAAGGTGTGATTTCCTGTATTATCTAAAAATTAAAAGTTGGTAGACACTCGCCCAGAGTATTTCAGTATCAGATCAAAGAAAAAAAAAGGGGGGGGGGCATTGTCACATTTCTCCTTACCATACTAAATACAGTTTTTGGGCACAAAAAATGGGTAAATTTGCAGTGTTTTAATTCTTAACACATTGTATACATAATAAGTCTGGGCTGGGTCAGATTGACTTGCCATTTGGTCTACACCTTGGGTAAGACTTTAAGGAAGCCCTGCAAAGCTACATGATCTCAAAAGTTTTTGATTTATTTCAACACCATACATGTTTAGAAAAATTGAATGTGTTTAGGGATGCATGAAGCTGGGAGTGAGAGAAGAAAAATATGAAGTGATAAAGGTTAGGTTGGTAATATTGACTAAAAACTTCAATGTACTTTCACCCTCAACTGGAGACCAGCCAATATAGTGGGCACTCTCAACTTCTTGTCAATGTCAGGCATCAATGTAGAGTCAGCACTTCTGCTTATGACATTTAAACATTTCAGTTGGATTTTGCTACCCAGCACTATTTTTTAAAACTCATGAAGCATCACGGCCCAGCAGTCAAAGGGCCATCAAGTCTTTCACAGAGGCAGGCAAAGTGGTGTCAAGATATCTGTGGATTAGGGAAAGAGAGTCATGGGTCTTGGAGTTCCATATGGAGTCAAGCCTGAGCTTGATTAAGCTCAACAGGGTTGCTCGGGCAAGGGTGTTTCATTGTTGAAAGGCCAGTAACACCCAATGGCCCCACGAAACTGATGTGTCCAGGTACATCCCAACATGTAATATATGTTACCTAGCAATGGGGCAACAGTATTGGGAAAAAAAAGGATTGCACTATTGTGTTTAAAGCATGAATATTTAATAGTTCATATCACATAACAGATATATTGTATTAAATGTCTTTCTTATACACAGAAATGATTTAGCAACACATTTAATCTACAATCATTTTCACCTTTGCATCATGTTTTTCTTGCTGTTTTTATTCGGTTTCAGAATTATGATGTAGCACTTTGGAGCAAAAATGCAAAAAAGGAGACCAAAAGCTGAGGCTAAGATAGCAAATGTATGGACGGCCACTGTATATTTCCCGGCTGTGCTCACATAAACTGGAATAAAAGTAATCCAAACTGCAAAGAATATCAGCATGCTGAAGGTGATGAATTTTGCCTCGTTAAAATTATCCGGCAGCTTGCGGGCCAAAAATGCCATCAGAAAGCACATGCAGGCCAAGATGCCAATGTATCCAAGGACACACCAGAAGCCGACATCTGAACCAGTAACACACTCAATGATGATGGAAGCATTGTAATCTGTGTTGCTGTTGGCATGAGGTGGACTGGTGAGCAGCCATATAAGACAGATTATTACCTGAGTGAAGAGAAAAACAGGATGTTAATTTTTATTTGACACAGCTGAAAGCATATTTATAGAGTTGACTTATGAAAAGTAATTCTACCTGAACAACAGTTCCTAAAAGTACACTGGCTCTCTGCTGACTGGGTCCAAACCACTTCATGACATTATTCCCTGGCAGTGTGGACCTAAAAGCCATTAGGACCACTACTGTCTTGGCCAGGAGGCATGAAATGCAGAGGGCAAAACTGATGCCAAATGCAGGGTACCTGATACGGCAAAGCCAGTCTGAAGGCTCACCAATAAACAACAAGCCAACAAGGAAACAAACAGCAAGAAAGACCAAGAGAAGGAAGCTTAATTCCATGTTGTTGGCCCGAACCAGTGGTGTGTCTTTGTATTTGAAGAATATGGCGAGGATGGAGAGAGAAATACAAGCTCCAAGGACAGACACAATGCACAGCACAATACCCATTGACTCATGGTAAGACAGGAACTCAGTTGTCTTTGGGATGCAGAGATCTCTAACTTTATTTGGCCATGTGTCCTTCGAGCAGCGTGAGCACTCTAAAGAATCTGGAGATCGGGAGAGAGAAGAACTTTTAAATTTAGGAAGGCAATATCAGATATAAGTGGGTTAGCACAAAGAAGAATGGGTGATAACATCCAGAACACAACACACCAGTCTCATTACTAACTTCTCCCTCAGCACAGGGGACACAGTCGAAGCAGCAGATTGGTTCCCCTTTTCTCCTGGCGATGCGGGAACCTGGAGGACAACTGTTGCTGCATACAGACCTGAAAGCCTGAGAGGCAAAGTTCAGCCACTCTGACAATCAAGACACTGATTTAAAACAATTTTCACCTGTGCCTCTCTTTTGTTATGCCATACTGGTCTCTGCTAACCATTTTTCATACACAGGTGTGATTTTAAAAAGCTGTGACACAACTGAAAATTGAATACAGTTACATTAGTTACCTACTATTGTGATACATATATAACAGGTTCATGAAATTGTGTAGACAAGAAGCTCCTAACCCTGGCCCTGAGTGCTGAAGGCTTTAGACATTGTTGGACTCTCTTTGTTGACAGTATTGCATCCTGAACTTCCATTGTCTTGTGGATGTCAAGGACAGTGCCTTTCGGGTTATCACACTGCTCAGCTTCCCTGAGAAAACTTATGCCAGGGTGCTTGAAAGGAGACTGCAACCAGTTTTTGAACCTCAATTCAGGAGGATCAATTTTGATTCGGTCGGGGTCATGGGTGTTTGCTTATCCAGTCAGCATGTGTTTTGTGGACTTGGAGACGGATTACAACTGTGCTCCCTAGAAGAGTCCTGTGGAGGCTAAATCGGGATTATTGGGTACTGGGACCATTGCTTCAAGACACTTAGCCATTATACTATAACTAAAGTAAGAGCTGTGTCCATAATCCCGACACAAAGTCAAACATGATCTATGGGAATTGGCCTCAGCCAGGGTGGTTCCTTGTCACTGATTTGTTTGTAATATTCATGGACAGGATTTCAAGGCACAGCTGTGGGGAAGAGAGTGTCTACTTTGGGGACTCCAGAATTGCAACTCTTTTGTAGATAATGTGGTTCTGTTGGATTTTTTAGACCATGATCTCCAGCATGCACTGGACATTTTACAAACAAGGTTAAAGCGGTCAGGATGGGAGTCAGCACCTAACATTCTGACGCCATGGTACTCTGTCCGAAAGTGGTGGCTTGCCTCTTCTGGGTTGGAAGTGAGTAATTTCTTAAAGCAAATTTTAAGTACATCGGGGTCTCATTCAATTGGACAGGTTTGGTTTGATGTCACCAATGATATAGGCATTGTAACATGTTTGTGGTAAAGATGAAGCTGAGCAGGGAGGCAAAGCATTCAGTTTACCAGGTGATCTATGTTCCAACCCTCATAAGCTTTGGGTATTGACTGAAAGAATAAGACTACAATGAGTTACCTCTGTCGGGTGGCTGGGCTCATTTTCAGGGAAAGAGTAAGGGCCTCAGACATCTGAAGGTAGCTCAGAGTAGAGCTGTGCTCCTTCAGGTCAACAGGGGCCATTTGAGGTGGTGCAGACATCTGATCAGGATGCATCGAGGGTGCTTCCCTTCAGAGGTTCACCTCTGGTAGGAGACCCCAGACTAGACCCAGAACATACTGGAGGAATTCTATCTGTTATCTGGCCTGGGAATGCCTCCCCTTGGGGTTCTCCCAGAAGGAGCTGAAAAATGTTGCAAGGCAGAGGAGCATCAGGACTACTTTGCTTAGCCTGCTGTAACATAAAAGATGGATGGATGCAGATTTGTTTTCAAATTGATGGTGGTTTTCAAATATAATTGTGTTTGGTCTATTTGCATGCAGTTTCATAATTCTCAGGGCCACTGTACTTTAGTGCAAATTGTTATCACAAAATTGGGCAATTAATGTGTTTTATGTCTGCAAAATTAACATGAATTTGATGTCAGGTTGAAGAGGTTATATTCAGAGGTGATATTTACTTCTGCTTGTTTGACAATAAAGTAAATTGCACACTAATGAGAACAAATTATCGGATGTGCTGATCAACAGTTCATAAAGCAGCATAAGAGGTGAACATGGTCTCAGGCCTGTTTGCAGGGAACACACCTGCTTCCCAGAAGGCCACTGAATCACTGAATCATTGATGACCAGGTTGCGCCCAGGCGAGGAGGCATCATAGAAACCAACTTTTACCAAATGTAGTGAGCCGTCAGGCTTCCTCTGCCAGTTCAATAGATCGTAATAAGCAATGGGGTCACCATTTTGATCAAAGTTTACTTTCTCCCCCAGTGCAGAAAAATGTACTCGCCTCATATAGTGAATTAGCTAAGGAGGGAAAGAAAAAGGATATCTCAAAACAACACAAACTACACAAAACTTGACTTATTTTTCATCTTTGTCTAACATTTTTTACCCTGAAATGATATTTAAGGCACAATCAGTCTCACCTGCCAAGGTTTAACATTCTTTGGGTCTGCACATGCACCATTAAGGAAAGGCCCCTCTCCGACTATGCAGTTACTCATATCCTGTAAGGCATGGGCCACCACATATACAGCCTTGTAGACATTATATGACACCCTTAGTTGTGTCACATCAGAGTAAGGAGAGTAAACCTCAAATAAATCCTCCGTCCCTTTACATGGCAATCTGTTGTTGTAGTTGTCACCACTATGTGAGTGGCCGACTGACCCATTTAGTCGGCAGTTAAACATTTCCTCCCAAAATTCTATGAAGAAAGCTGATTCATGAATATTGGATAGTCTGAGACCAGCAAGGTGTTGTTTCAGGCCTGGAATCACATCGGCTCTCTGGATGGCAAATCCTAGTGTTCCTGTTAGCAGATCTCCAAACTTTTCCCAGAGAGATTTGGCAGTGGCCCAAGCTTCACTGGCAATCCACTGCAGACCGGTTATATTCCGACGTCGAACCTCTCTTAAAATACCCTTCATCTCTGAATCACTACAGAAGTTAATGATAACCTTTGAGGACGCCATCTAAAGAGTGAAAATATAGGTAAAGTAAATGCTTTAATCTTTGAAAATGTAATAATGTTTTAAGAGCTTTATTTAAGAGTTGTTGGACAAACACCTATAATAATACAGATCAAGGCACTTTGAAACATTAATGAAAATGTACATGAACAAGCTATGTGTATGGGGCATGCAAAAATAAATTTGATTATAGGAAAATCAATCCTATGACAATCCTTTCCAATATATCACCCTGTAATCCCTTTTGTTAATTTGCGAGACTTAATTGTGTCAGAGAGGTGTTGAATTACCTTAATAGTATTTTTCATTGTATTTGGTGTTTTAATACTGTTAATGCTTTGTGAACCCAAATTCTTTTTGAAGACAGTTAACTCTAATACAACACGTCTGCAACTGAACATAAATCACAGTTTTTAAAAAAAGCACAGGGCAGTGCTCCTAAGACAAGGATGCAATTTTAGTGGTTAAAACTATATTGTAGTTTTTGCATGTATTATTTACTTTAAGGATATATCAATTTCATCTGTCTTGCTTGTTGGGGATGTAAATCAGGAATAATACTACCTATATAATAAAATATTTGTTTTGGTTATTTGTGCTTATAGAAGACAGAGATACCAATTTAATTGAAATTTATATTTATGGTGGTAAAAATGTACATATGAAAATTCCACCATTGATCCTTACTAGTCAGTACACAGTATTCAAAGTACAACAAGCTGCAGCCTCAATAACAATTGAGTTGAACTGACACCTTTCTGAAACAATACTAAGAAACATTTGAACGTATGAGCTTCACAAATGTATTTTGCAGGTGGTCATGTAATTTTGTCTACCTCTTGTATGTATGAAAAAAAAATGTATTGACTCATCAGTACCTGAATTACATCCAGGAGCTCATCGAGAGCATGCTGACTCAGGATTACAGGGTAGAAGTGAGTATAGGCAGCACACACTCCGTACTGCACTGACTCCTGCAGGAAAAGCTGGATAGCAAAGCGAGCGTAATCAGATTCCAACCCAATGACCCCCACCCAGGTCCAGCCAAAATAGCTAACCAGCTGGGCCAGAGCTCTGATCTGAAAGGCGTCACTCGGCATGGTGCGCATGAATGTGGGGAACTCTCTCTGGTTACTCAGACAGCTGCAGGACGCAAAATAGCTCACCTAGAGTTACAGAAAACAATTATAAGCCTTCTGCACAGGTTGGCTCAATGAAAATGATTGTAAGCATTAAATTATAATATAATAATAATATAATTTGGAGTCAAGTGACTTTATGTAACTACCAGGCTGTTAAAATGAAAGATGACTTAACACTGCTTTTTTTTAAAAATTTTGACATGTTTTCTACATTTCTGAAAGTACACTTTAAATTTACAAATAAATAGCTGTATAGCTTGATGTGTGATCAACAGCAAGCAATCTGTGTCCAGTGAAAAACATGTTCTGCCAATTTGGTGTTTTTTAAATATTTGGAGGATTAAGTGTTTCTCTGTAGGTGAAGGAAATTCCTTCTTGTTAAGCCATTTAATCCATTTTAAAAACCTGTTTGGGTATCTGAAAACTGCATTATCAGAAAGAGCAAATGGTGCTGCTGTTCCTTTCCCCCAAAAGTTGTGAGAAGTGTGATTTTAACAGTAAAGCAATGATTGGCAAATCTGTGGCACTAATAAAGAGACCTGCAAAAGACCGATTTGATATGGTAGGACAAATATACATATTGTAGACATTATCAAAAGTAAATTACAAAGACTCAGGCAGTCTCACCAGGGGGATATGGAAGGAACCCAGGCTCCGTAGCAGGGCCATCGACACCCCAGAGGCAGCATCTCCTATGATTACAGGGGACACAGTGCTTTGGACAGCAGCACAGCCTAAATTTGAATTATTGTTTCTTTCCAGACCTTTGTCTCTGTTCTCACTCTCAGCTCTGGTGTCTGTCTCTGGCTGTCCGTTCACCAACAGCAAGGATGCTCTCAGAGACACAGGTATGTCATCACAACTGTCACGAATGTGGAATCCAAGTTTGAGATGTGGCAGGAGGTCACTGCGCTGGTTGATCTCTTTGATTGCAAAAGTCATGGTCTGCATCCAACGTAAAGCACGAGAGTTGAAACTGTACAGAAAATAAAAGCAGTTCATCACACAGCAAAGGTACTGTATTTATGTATATTAAAATACCCCAAACACAAATACAATAGAATATGATCTGCTCTGTACGACACATGCCAACAGCTATCCAATGCATTCATACATTTACTCACTACTTATACATAGTAGGTGTTGGTTTTGTTGTGTATGATTGCAGAGAAGCCACAGGGCTGTAGTGTAAAGGGAATAAGCCCCCTATAACTACATCTCCATCTTCATACAAATTGTTTTTCTCCTCGTCCCCCAAGAAAACACAGTTTTTCAGAGCAGCAGCTGAGCCAGGTTTACCCCAAAAGAGAAAAAGGAATGTAATAAGCTTTGCAGCTGGCACAGCCATGACTAAATATATAAGTAGTGTCTCCCTTTCTAATAACATAGAAAGGATATGATATTACAGGTCTCAGCTTATTTAAACACTGCAGTTAGCACACGTGATCTAATGGTACCACCCAGATACAGTAGCTGTAACACCATTAAAGGAATGACCTGAAGTGCCAGAGGTAGCGGGAAAAAATAGTACCCTAAATAAAATAATAATAATAATAATAAATTGTCACAGTCAGCTCCAGCCTTTCATCACAAGACCACGACAAAAATGTGAATTAGTCTGGAACCTCTCAGTTTATTTTATTACTACTGGTTCTAATGTTATGGCCAAAATACAGGGGACACATTCGTACACGTCTTGCCTAATGTTAAGTCAGTAATTTGAGTATTAACCCAACTATTCGGGAAGACTGCAATCATGTGATCAATGCGCTGGAGTAAGGAAGAACGGCCCCTTTTGATTCCAAACTCATCAAATAGCTCTGCTCCGTCACTGCTTTCAGCATAATTGCGTGAAGCCAAATGGCAACTTCCAAATAAGCATGTAACATCACTGGACAGCTTCAGTTGAGAATGCGGTTGGTCAGTACCTGACGCGGTGATATTATACGCTGACAGACATCTGGACGACTCATTGCGCATCCATCTGATACGGGCATGAACAGCATCACTTGAGAGAGCAGCCAAATGGAGCCTTTTGCATGCGCATTAAACGCCTCAGGACAGTGTCAGTTTGGAATGCTGTCGGTTACAACGTAATACAAGGGCAGGAGGGCAAGTGAATGTGTCCTACAAACCTGGACATTGATGCGGAAGTCTGGTATTCTCCTCCAGTTTGAATGTGCTCTTTTTCTACACCTTATCATGTGCCTCCTCCCCTTAAACCAAGCCATCTGTTCTGTGTCATCCCACCATGTGCCTTTGTTGACAAAATGAAAGTGGCATCCTGGAGCATAAACAACAGATGCAAGAGGATATCTAACTTGTCATATGTAAGTTCATTAGCAAAGCTGCAACATTTGACAATTTGGGATGAGAACATGTTGGGAGGGAAGTGGTTCCTGTTAGTATGCAGGTTGGGATGGTGGATGCCTCACAAAAATAAGACTTTTCCCCAAGTCTTTCTCCAGGAGATCTGTGTTCATAACCATGCGAACTTTGAATATTTATGGTTCTTCTCCAATCTCTAACCTACGTAAATTCACTTGCTTAAACTGAACCTATGTTACTTGACGTTAAATGCATGAATTTTTGTAGTACAACATGTCATCCGTGGGGTATTAATTTGTATGACAACATGCACACTGTTATATGAAGATATGTTAATGTATCCTTTTTGTTGGGTGACAATATGAAGGGAATTATGGCGTGGATATCTGAGACAATCGATAGATTGCGTGAGCAAAAGCCATTATTGTCATAATCATCTGTTGAAAACATAAATAGCACCTCACACACACACACACACACACACACACGCACTTGAATATTTCAACAACTAGTTGCCATACAGTAGCTAGAAGAGGCGCCGCTTAGGCTTTTTTGGGCAGAGATGGTGTACTGCATAATGCCTTATAGGGTTTTTTTTTGTTGTCTTTGCAAAATGTGCCTGTTTCAGTGGCCATTGGGGGCCCTTTTTCCCAACCATTTGCCTGGTTGGCCTCACATCTGGGATTGTGGATGCTTTAGATTTAGTGCGGAAAGACTCATAGAGATAGATGGGCTCTAAACTGATGTGCAGTTTATTTTTACAAATTATTTGCTTTTGGGGTGAAAGTACTGTATTTGTTTTGCCATTAAGTTTTTTTTAAGCTTGTTTTTTTTTTAATAGGACATTCTATCTTGAGTATCATTGTCCTGCTACATAATTTACTTTTATGATGTAGTCTGCATTAACTCACATTGGTAAATAAATCAGGCGGGGCTGCTGATCCAATGTCACTCTGTCACTCATAAGATGCACGAATGAGAATGTCACATACTATATAACTTGCCCATTTCCTTGCTCTCTCTCCCTCTTTGGAGAAGTGTGACAATATGACTCTGCTTGTATTAGTTATCTTGCTCCATTCTTTGTGTGTCTTTACAATAACTCATAACCCGATTTCCAGCTTCAGTCCCTCACCCCTATCTGCAGCTGATGTGTGCACACTTCAAAACAGCTTTCAGCCAAGCTTTGTGGCCAAGGGTGACTTTGTCATCGGGGGTATCTTCCCTCTTCATTATAACCAAGAGATGCCAGACCTCAACTGCACCTACAGACCACCGCCAGTGAAGTGCAATGGGTAAGTTTGATGGATGTAGAAATCATAATGGAGGTGTTTAACTTAATGACATCATTTAAAAGGTGTCTGATTGTTGTGCAAACATGTTTTTTGGTACAACTCTTGTTTAAATGAATGGACTATGCAGCATATGTACCAGATTTTAGTTTATTGTACAGCAATAATTTAGCCTGACGTGACAAAAAAATGAATGTAAACATTGATGGCTTGAACTGACATGCGCTTTGACTTTAATTGCAGAGGTTTTAAAGAAAAAAGGTCCAGACACACACACACACACACACACACACACACACACACACACACACACAAAAAGTCACGATAATGCTTTATTTTGTGACTGTGTGAGCCTCTAATTCTTTCCAAATAATTCCCAATTAGTCAACTGGAAAATAAATGTAATTTGGTACTATTTAGATTTGGAAACAGTGTATCAATTTTTCCTAAAATTTGTTCCAAATCACATGGGTCTTTCAAGTTAACATTTCAGAAATAATTAGAAACTTGGAGACCTTAAAAAAAAACATTACCAAGGGCATACCTTGTTAATATTAAAATATGGACAGAGCAAGAAGAAACCACTCAATCATTTTATTAAAGATAAAAAGATGCAATTTAATGCCAAAATAAAAACATAATCTCTGCATTTAATGTGACCTTTTTTCCACATGTGCATTTGTTCATTGTGTGTGTGATGTGTTTCTGTGTCTTCTGGATGACAGCTTTGATCCCAGGGCTTTCCGCTGGGCGCAGACCATGAGGCTGGCGGTGGAGGAAATAAACCAGAGTGCAGAGCTACTGCCCAATTACACCCTTGGGTACAAAATCTTTGATTCATGTGCATATCCACTGACAGGCCAGAGGGCTGCTCTGGCTGTGTTGAACGGGCTGAGCGAGGACAGCTCTCACATGTGCAGAGGTGCCTCTCCTCTACTCGCTGTAATAGGGGAATCTGGTTCTGCTCAGTCAATTGTGGTGTCAAGAATCCTGCAACGATTCAGAATCCCAATGGTAATGATGACTTTTTTCCTCTGTAATTCTTCCAAAACATTAGCATGTTACCCTATAATGTGTTTCATTTTCTTTTTTATACAGATCAGCTATTTTTCTTCATGTGCATGTTTGACTGACAGAAGAAAATATCCCAACTTCTTCAGAGTAATCCCTAATGATGACTATCAAGTGAGTGAGGCCTCAGATTAACTCTTTGAAACCTGGAGTGACATCACTTTTCTTGTGCTGCTTTTAGACATATTTTAGAGGTATTTTAACCTTTGAACCCTGAGCAAAACGATGTGATTTCTTTCAAAAAATATGGGAAAAACATTAGCAACTTGGAAAGAAATGTAGATTTTTTTTTTTTTTTTTTTTAAATCTAGGGGGAAACGCTTTGTTTGTAATTATAAAATCAGAAGAATTCATATAATTATGTATTTGAAATTATGTTGCAGGTAAAAAAACATTTATAATTGATTCATTTGATTTTATTTGTTGTTTCTATTTTTACTAATTTGGGGGTAATTTATTTGTACTACTTGTTACTAATTTCTCCATTTATTGCTCATTGCCCTCTTCTCATTGAAAAAAATAAATAAAATGAATCAAGTCATTTCTCTCAGGTTTAAAGAGGGGTTGATAATCTTTCAGTGCTTTCACAGTCAAAATACTTTTTTATAAAAAAAATTGCAATATATTAATGTGTTGTCTGGCAGTGCTGTATATGAGCAAATAACTTCTAATACAAAAAATAAAACTATGTCAGATAACTCTTAATGTCTGTTTTGAGTCCAAGTAAGTTGGTACTCTTTTATGATAAACCCAGGTGAAAGCCATTGCTCAGCTGCTGGTGCGCCTCAACTGGACTTGGGTTGGGCTGGTGAGAGGGGACCATGAATACGGGCGCTTTGCTGTCCAGGGTTTACTGAGAGAATTACAGGGTACCAAGGTGTGCGTAGCATACCAGGAAATGATCCCTCTGCTCTACAATCGCCAGAGGGCTCTGGAGATCATGCAGGTAGATACAAAGACACGCTGAGTTAAGTTGTCTGGCTTGAGAAGATTTTAAATCCCCTTAATCCCCCACCCCCACTCCCCCACCTCTTTTAATGTAGGTGCTTATTACTCAACAGTGCAATTAAAGTCCCTATGTGGATATTTTTTTTATGTTATTATGTCATAGAAAGTATACAATTCAGTTGAAATTTGCTGCAGTCTGTTATGCTTTCAGCCCTTGCATGACAGAGTCCCCTGGTTGGCTCCTTGTAGGGGAGGGGAAGGAGTATTGCTGTTTGCCAAGTTTCTTTTTTTTTAAAAAATAACACTAGATGTCACCATATTAGGAAATATTTAAATCTTACATGTTGGGACTTTAGAAAAAAAAATGCAATCATTTCACATTATTTGATTCTTGCTAAGTTTCACTTAACCTGCTTTATTTTTGCCTTCTCTCTTACTTGTGAAACTCTTTGCTCCACCATCATATACCTCTCTGGAAAGGTGATGCAAAGCTCTTTGGCAAAAGTGGTGGTGGTATTTTCAGCCGAGGGGGAGATGACACCTTTCTTGATTGACTATATGACACAAAACATCACTGGAATCCAGTGGGTGGCTAGCGAGGCCTGGGTCACAGCATCTGTCTTTACAGGGAGCGAGTATTACCCCTACCTAGGGGGCACAATTGGGTTTGGCATCAGAAAAGGTCACATCTCCAGACTCAGTGACTATCTGCAGACAGTCAACCCACAGATGTATCCCAATAATATTCTGGTTAAGGAGCTCTGGCAGGCCCTGTATGGTTGCAGATCCTCTCCGTTGCCTGACTCCCAGTTGCCTCCCTGCTCAGGGCAGGAGTCCCTGCTGGAGCAGCATTCAGCCTACATGAATACATCAAGCCCTAGAGTGGCCTATAATGTCTACAAGGCTGTATATGCAATTGCTCATTCCCTGCACAACCTCCTTCTCTGTCAACCAGGAAGTGGTCCTTTCCAAAACAACTCATGTGCTCAAAGCAGCAACATACACCCCTGGCAGGTATATTTCAACTTTCGTACAGTTATTGCACTGTAAATTATATTTGATTCTTTTAAAGAATATTTAATGTGATCTGTTGGTTTTCAAGCTTCAGTACTACCTCCAGGAAGTGACATTTAACATTGCCGGGGAGGAGGTGAACTTTGACCTAAAGGGCGACTCTATACCCTATTATGATGTTCTCAACTGGCAGAGAGGCACAGGCGGGAACATTGAATTTGTCAGCGTGGGGTTGTTTGATGGAACCAAGCCGCCCGGGGAGGAGCTGGTCATCCAGGAGAACAGGATAATGTGGGCAGGGCATCAGAGCGAGGCAAGCTGCTCAAACTGTGTTTTTACCTTCATCAGATGCCAACTGTTGAAGTTCTGTAGGTTGAGGTGGAGGTAAGTCAGGTGGGCAGGACAGGCTGGGTCTGATGTGAGTTCCTTTGCAATCATACAGTAAACAGTAGAGTTCAAAGCCTGTTTAACACTCGCTGTTGAATTCCCAGTGGTGGAATTCTTCAACAACAAAAGTATTAAATTGCATTAAAATGAAACACTGTATGTATAGCATAAACAAAGGCACAAGGTGTTTTTCTTCCAAATTAAATCCTGAAATGGAATGTTGGCTTATTCGTACAATATTCTAGTTTGACACACTTGATTTATAGTGATGTTCAGCACATCCTGACATTTAATATAATAATGGTATAACCTTTTTTTTTCGGGGGGGGGGTTGGATTGATCAAGGAATTGACGAATAATTTCAGCTTACTCTTTTCACACAGCAGAGCTGAAAGACAATATATGCTCCCTAGGTGCCAGTGTCTGTATGCAGTTCCAGCTGTCTTCCAGGGTCCCGGAAGGCTGTCCGTCGTGGGGAGCCTGTCTGCTGCTTTGACTGTGTACCATGTGACAGTGGCAAAATTAGCAATCAGACAAGTGAGCTTAAAACTAAACAACATAAAGCACAATTCAAATATATTTTCTTACATAAAGGTAATATTTGACCACTGAGCTACTCCCTTTTGATTCTCTTCCCTTTAGATTCAGTAGAGTGCACGTTTTGTCCCGAGGACTTCTGGTCAAACAATGACAGAACCGCCTGCATCCCTAAGAAGGTGGAGTTCTTGGCCTATGATTCCTTAGGTATAGCCCTAACAGTGATCTCTGTGGTGGGTGCCTGTATCACTATTGTTGTCTTTGCAGTCTTTTTCTACCATAGAAACACAGCCATCGTCCGTGTGAATAACTCTGAACTTAGCTACTTTATCCTCTTTGCTTTGACACTATGTTTCCTGTGTTCCCTGGTGTTCATTGGTGAGCCAACATCGTGGTCCTGCATGTTGCGCCACACTGCCTTTAGCATCACATTTTCACTTTGCATCTCTTGCATCCTGGGGAAGACTCTGGTGGTGTTGGCCGCTTTCACTGCCACCAGGCCAGGGGACAACATCATGAAGTGGCTGGGGCCCAAGCAGCAGAGGGCCATTATCTTCACTTGCACTCTAGTTCAAGTGATTATCTGTGCTGCCTGGCTCATTGATGCTCCCCCTTTTCCATCCCGAAATACAGAATACGAACGCTCAAAGATCATACTGGAGTGTAGTGTGGGCTCCAGCCTGGCGTTCTGGTGCGTTCTGGGATATATTGGTCTGCAGGCCTGTCTGTGCTTTGTACTGGCTTTTTTGGCCCGTAAGTTGCCGGGAAACTTCAATGAAGCCAAGTTCATCACTTTTAGCATGCTGATCTTCTGTGCTGTGTGGCTAGCATTCATCCCTGCTTATATCAGCTCCCCTGGAAATTATGCCGATGCAGTGGAGTCTTTTGCCATTTTGGCTTCCAGCTTTGGCTTGTTGTTCTGTCTGTTTGCTCCAAAGTGTTACATTATTTTACTGAAGCCAGAAAAGAATACAAAACAGCACCTAATGGGAAAAGAAAAGAAGTAACATGCTTTAAAGAGGTTCATATCAAACACATTTTTGCTGCTTTAAAAAATGCCTACCTAAAAAATCCAATATCAGCCTAAGAGGATGCTGTATTGAGAGTGTTTTCAACATTAAGTTTTGTTTCAGTCCCGTAACAGCCACTTACAGCACTTTCTGACCCAAACAGCTGACCGGCAGCGAATGAGAAATGTAGTGCCAAAGGAAAAGGCTACATGAGGGGGAGGTAAAGCGTTAAGTATACTCGAAATATAGCATCTATCTAGACTGATATTGATCTTTTAGGTAGGCCTTTTTCAAGCAGCTAAAATATGTTTTGATATCAACTTCTGCGGGGTGCGCGCCTGCAAACTATGAGTGTGTCAACTGCCAGCTACTCTATGTAATGCAATGACCATATATAAGTATCTCATACAGCCTCACTCCTAAAATCCCAAACTATCACTTCAAGTTAAACTTTGAAAATGTTTCAGTTTTCTTTTCAATGTTTAATGTAATCTAAAAATAGTTAGCAAATTATAATTTATTACAAGTTTGTTCTGACATGAGTTGTTGTGTGTTACACTTTGATGTATTAATAAAGAAAGAATGATATTTATGCATAACTATTTGTCATTTCTGAAGCTCAGTATGTTAGGGAAATATCTGATGCTAATTTACCCTTCTAAACTTGTGAGCTTAAGTTTTGGATTGATTCAAGCTAAATGGGGCACTGGACAAAAAATAATAAATATTCTGTAATTATTTATGAAAAAGACTCAAAATTCTGTGTTTATTGTAACATAGTCAATCTTTTGTCCTGAGGGAAAAATAAGGCAAATATGTGCAGCGAGTTGAGGTTATTTCTTAATTAAATTTATTTGTTATTTTAAACCCAAACTATGTTACCTTCACCCTGCTGCAAGAAGAATGCAGCTAACCCAATACTTGCACTTTTCAGTATAATCATTTAAAATCAGTCTTAGAAAACCATTTTGAACCCTGCCAATCCAACCCATGTCAAATCCAATGGTATTCTGTCAACTTTATGCTCATGTATTTGTGTCCGGTTCCTGTTTTATTTTGAAATGTGTTGTCATTGTGTTTAGTGCTACTTTTACTTCCTGAGTTTTCCCTCCTTTGTTGACTACCTCATGTGCTTCACCTGTGTCTTCTGTCACTCACCTGTGTGTAGTTAGTAATCAGCCCTTGTTTTTAAAGCCCAGTGTTTCTCCCCATTCAGTTGCCAGGTTGTCATTGTGGCCATTGTGTGTTCATGCTTTCCAGTCTTTTTCTCATGTTTGATTCCCTGGTTTTTGACACTGCTTGGATTTATGAACTTTGTTTCTGTGTGATTTCCCTGCAAGGATTTTCCTGCTGTTGTTGACTGCCTTCACGTGTATGACCACTGAGCACCTAAGTAAAGATTTGGATCCAGTGAATTGTTGTTGGTGTTTGGTGCTTTTCTCTGAAACTGAGTCCAAGGTTTCTAATAAGTCATTACAAATGCATTACTCTCAGCAATTAAATAATTATTTCTCAATTTTCAGAGATGCTTTGGTTTAAATGAGTTCTTTAAGGGAAGTCCAAATCTTCTTTCTCAGATTTTCAAATTTAAAGGCCCCCAAGGAATGTGCAGATACTGACACCTAACTTTTTTACTGCAGTCATAAGAAGTCTAATAAAACAAATCTCCCCAGATAAAGGGTTATAGACTAAGAGACATTGTACAATAACAGGTAAAGTTCCAGCACAATCCAGTCTTTTTTACAGAAATGAGAAAAAATTACAGTCAAGTCCCTACTTGAGACATTTTTATTAACATCACAACTTGAAAAACAAGTTTCATTTGATAATTTATTTTTGTTTCACATGCAAATATTCAACCTTTTTTATTTGACTATGATTTATGAAAAAACGTATGTGCTTCTGTTTGCTTGATGGCCACTTAAAATGAGCACCTACAACATAAATATTATGTTCATGACAGATATTTTCCAGTCATGCCTTTCTTAATGTTTCTCTGAGGCCGAAATAAAATAATATAACATTTGGGTACAAAAATACAAAGCAACAGTCCTAAACTGGATGCTAATATAGCAAAAACTTCAACAGCCACAGTAAACTTCCCAGGGGAGCTGACATAAGCTGGGATGAAAGAAATCCACACGGCACAGAAGATCAGCATGCTGAAGGTGATGAGCTTTGCCTCATTGAATCTATCAGGTAGCTTGCGTCCGAGGAATGCCAGGAGGAGGCAGACGAAGGCCATTAGACCGATGTAGCCCAGGACGAGATAAAATCCAGGGGGCCATGGCTCCTTACACTCCACAACAATCTATATTTGTCCAACAGTAAAAAATACAAATCATTTAATAAATTAGTTCATATTGTTCAAATAGTTCCTTTCTGATTTCAGTGACAAACATGAAAGCCACTGTGTCTATGATTTTGCATTTCTGACTTTGGTTACTTCTGATGGTAGTATCAAAAAACATTCTCTGTTTGACACTAGTTCAAACAGGTTTTCATCCCAACTCGTCACATGTTGCCGCTTTGTGAGTGGACTTCTGCATCTATTTTTTTACCCCTCTACGTCTGCTATTAATGCTCCAGGATGCCACTACCGTAATGTAACAAACAAATGCACATACTGATTTGATGGCGCACATGGTTATGTTTAGGGAACGACAGCACATGGCAACCAAGGCCAGACTGGCATGGATGGTTAGGTTTAAGTAACAAAGCCATGGATGGTTGGGATTAGAAGAGGGAGGCTCATGGTAAGGTTTAGAAAAAGAACATCAAATTCAAACAGGCAGAGAACACAAAACACAAAATTTCTAACTTCAAACTCTGGATTTGTTTGAACCATCCACCTTCCCCTCCCTCCGGCCCCATAGGCACTTGTGCTCCTTGTATTACGTCGTGACAGGCAGCGTTTAAATCTGACACTGTCCTGCCACATTTCATGTGCATGCAACCGGTTACATCCAACTGCATTCTTAAGTGATGCTGCTGTGGCCAGATCATGCAGACATGCCAGGTGCCGTCCAGCAACGTAACACCGTGACCAGATCTGGCCGAACTCTCAGCTGATGCCCTCCAGCAGCATTCTTTATGTATGTAAAAGGTGCCTTTTTGCATTGTGCACTTAAACAGAATGCACTGATAGTATGGTGTTATACAACTAAGGGATAAGCTGCTAGTTCTTACTTTTCCAGTTGAGGCTTGGTAGTTTGGATTCTTGAATGGGAAGGGAGGTGCTCCTAAAATCCAACCAGCGCAAAGACACACCTGAGGGCAAGATTAAAAATTATGAAATTCAAAAAACACAAACATTTGAAATAGTCAACAACTGAGGTAAAAGATAGTGATGGCTACATGGCCCTACCACCTGAGGGGTTGTAGTGCAGAGAATCAGGGTCCTCTGTTGAGAGGGACCAAACAGCTTCAGAGCCCTAGAACCAGGTACATTAGATCTGAAGGCCAAGAGAACCACAATGGTCTTAACAAGGAGGCAGGACAGACAAAGGACAAAACTAATCCCGAATGCTGCCTGTCGAAGCCTACATGTCCACACAGACGGCTGGCCAACAAACAGCAGGGAACACAAGAAGCAGAGTGTGAGTGACAGGAGAAGCAAAAAACTTATTTCTGAGTTGTTGGCCTTGACGATCGGAGTGGAACGGAAATGGTGAAAAACAGCAGTGATGATCGTTGTCAGGACAACACCAAGTAGTGTGAGTGCGACCAGGATGATGCCCATCGTATCATGGAAAGACAGGAATTCCTCGACACCGGCCACACATTTCACCTTATCCTTGTCTGACCAGAAGTATTCAGGACATTTCGTACACTCAGTGGAACCTTTGGAGACACACAGTACTTGCACACTTGTAAATGCACAAAACTCAAATTCTGCACACCAAGATTTTATATTGATACAACATTTTTTGATGACTCTCCAGGTAATTTCCTAACAAGAGTTAGAGAATATATAAATTCAGAAATGATCCATGGGCTACCAGTATGGTTGCTGATCTCTCCATCTGCACAGGGCAAACAGTCAAAGCAGCAGTGGGGCTCCCCAGGACGTCTGGCCTGCCTGCTGCCAGGGGGACATGGGACACTACACTGAGATGTAGGCACCTGAATTAATAAAGGTGTTAAAATACACAACAAGATTTACTTATTTATATTTTTCATGTGGAAAAAAATACAGCAATTTTAATTATCAGGTAATACTTAAAATGCTCTATCCTGTGAAGAAAATAAAATCATTTTTGAAACATGATTTAATTTTAGGGGACAAAAGACCTACCTGTGACTGTCCATTTGTCCATACAACGGTACTCTGCTCTATCTGCAACTGTTGTCTCAATGGTGCTGAACCGTCATAGCTTCCCACTTTGATAAATCTGAACACAGCATGAAATTATTTCAAAATGCAATCATGCCAAATCTTATGAGTAACACTTTTATTTATTTTTTATCACAACTCAGCTGAATGCTTCAATAACAGTAATAAACATATAGCTTCTTAATCATGATTTCTTAAAAGGACAGGCATATGCCTGTGCCGCGAAGTATAATGCTCCACCTAATTTCACCCTTGGTGTCCTTCTGCCAGTTAATGATGTCGTAGAGAGGGACCGGCTCTCCATTGGAGTCAAAATATACCTTCTCCTCAAACTGGTTGGTAAAATTCACTGTTTTTAGATGATGCAGCAACTGTGGAAAAGGAGGGAGGGAGGAAGAAAAAAAGATCAAAAGGCCAAAAGATGATGCAACAACACAAAAAGTGACATATATATATATATATATATATATAAAATTTTATTTTTTTTGCAGTGGTCTAACTTACCTGCCTTGATGTAAATGGCTTATGTGTCTCACACATTCCCTTGTTATGTCCTTCAGAGTCACAATTCAGTAAAGTGTGCAGAGCATGGGCGATGGCGTATACAGCTTTATACACATTATATGATATTCTGACCTGAGATACATCTGTGTAACTGCTGGCAGTGTACCTAAGATCCTCTGAACCAGTGCATGTAGGCTTTCCAGGAGCACCTTTATAGTTTTCATCAGTTGACCCCGTTAATCTGCTATTTTTTCCTACAATTGGCCTGAGCAATGAACCAGAACTGTGTTGAGAGTCTGATTTGTAGCCAAAGACATCCAATTCTCCATTATCGACAATATTTGTGACATTTTCTTTGGACCTGTCTCCTATAAATTTTAGCCTGCAGCCAAACAGCTCTTCCCAGAACATGTTGACAAATTCCATCCCAGGTTTGGGAGAAGGGCGAACATTCAGCAGAAACTCTTTCAAGCCGGGGATCCTGACCCCAGGGAAGGAGAAGCCCAGCGTGCCCTCTAAGAGAGAGTGAAAGCGAGGTGAGCTCAGCAGGCTAGCGGTCACCCAGGCTTCACTAGCTACCCACTGGATCCCTGTCACATTTCTTTGAGCCAACTGCAAAATAAGGCATACTTAAATGATGTTAAGAAAGCACACAGTTGAATATGAGCACCAATATTATTTCAATATACTTCATTCCCACACTATTACTTTAAATACTGCATTTCCATATTTTATGCAAATGTAAATACATTGACTTTGCTTACCTCTATAAGCAGATCCAGCAGTTGTCCCTCTGTGGCAAAGACCACCACTACCTTTGCGGTTGAACTCTGCAGCTTGTCTGCCATATGTTGTATCTCAGTCACTGTGGGTGATTTTGGGATAGTCAGATGAAATTCCAGACACCCTCCTTGTTGTCTAAACTGATTAGAAAATGCTTGGATGCCATAGTGACTGTAGTCATCCTAAAAAATATAAGAGAAAGGTTCTGTAAATTATGTGTGTTTGTTTAACTGACATATAGTGGGGTAAAAGAAGTCCTTATCTCACCATGGTCCCGATTGTGCCCACCCAGAGCCATCCTAAAAAGGTGACCAGCTGAACAAGACCTTGAACTTGAAAGAGATCACTTGGCACAGTCCGCATGAATGATGGGTACATATGCTTGTTAGTCAGACAGGCACAGGTGGCAAAATAACTCACCTACAGGTGTTATTGAGATAGGAAAAATGCCAGACACAAATCCTCATTATTATGTACATTTGTCTTGGAAAATTGTTAACAAGGACGGAAATAAATTGCCACTACCATTCACACAACAATATGGTGGAAAGGAAAGCTAAAGTGAAAATAAAGAAGGGTTCATATTTCTGAGTTTTTATTCCTTTCTTACCAACGGGAGGTTGAAAGGACCAAGAGTTTGAGCTACAGCTCTTGTGGGTGAAGAAGATGCAAGGCCGATCACAGCAGGCACATGACATATGGGCGAATATTCAGATTTTGCACTCCCATTCATTTTCTCCTGTGTTATATTTCCCTTTACATAATTTCCATAATCTTTAAGCCAGTGAGGTTTTTCTTTACCAATTTCAGTGTCTGTCTTTTTCAATGTGCTCAGCATCCTTTTCTTTCTTTTTATTTCCTTTGTCTTTACTGCCTTATATCTGGTAGACCTATCCTTTAAGATATCTGATCTTTTTTCTGTTTCTTTCATATGTTTCAGCTTAGTCTTTACAGTGTTGGAATGACTGACAAAAGACAAAAGAGCTTGCAGGCTGGTGTGGACATGGTCACAGCTGTCCATGATTTGGTAGCCCAGTTTAACACCTGGTAACAGCTTTGAATTCTGATTAATTTCCTCCACTGCGAACACCATGGTCATCATCCAGCGGAAGGCTCTGTGGTCAAAGCTGTAGGTAATTCCATGAAGATGAATTCAGTCTATGTCATTTTTAATGAGGCATAAAACAGTATCACACCACAATATCAATCAAGGCATGGGGACAGACAAACATATCAATCTAATCACAGCAAGGGGAAATGCTTTCACTTATTTGTGTTAAAATGCATTAATTATTAATTGTGGGTTAAAATCGGATATCAACAGTATCCTGACACTTACCCACTGCAAGGCATGAGCTGAGGTTTGCTGAGGTAACTGTGCTGTGGCATAGGAGCTATGTAATGCAGAGGAAAGAGCCCTCCAATCACAACATCCCCTCCCAACTGCAGGGCCAGATACTCATTGTCTGCCAGTTTTACACACTGAGGTAAGCTAGAGCCAACACCACTCACTCCCTCTATCCCTAAATCACTTAGTCCCTTTGTCTCTTCTCCTTTCACCAAACCTTTCTTTAGACAAAGTCTTTCCTTTTCCTTCAAACTCTTAGTTACAGAAAACACTGGAAAAAGAAGGCTAAATAACGCTAAAAGAAGCAGCCACTGAGAAGCCCCCAAAAGGGTATAATGCAGTGTCCAAAATGACCCCATGAAGACTGTGCATGCCAGAGATGCTGATTTTCCAACATAGTCTCTGAAAGGGTGATGAAGTAAACTATATGAAAACTGTGATGCTTGCATCATTTCATTGGTCATATGAGTCATTGCCGGATCATCCAATCAAAATGAAACATAATTGCACAGGTGAGAGGATTATACATGGATCAAGTTCAGTATGAGGCTTAGCAATGACTATGTTATTTATATTATAACTATATTATATTAAAAAAAAAAACCATGGCCACAGTTTAATCCAAAATTTGCAATAAACATATAAAACAAATTCATGCTGCAGAGAGGAGCAGTTCTGGTTCTTTCTTCTAGTCAGGCAGCTGTTCGCTTGTTATGCTTACTATCTATTTGTAAATCTCATTTGTAATTAAAACAATAACTATAAAAACGTATATCATGTTAGTATTAAAGACTAAAGAATTCTGGAGTTCTTAACACAGCAGGGGTTGGCAAATCATTCAGTTTAGAACATTATTAAACACACAGCAAGATTCCCAAAAACGTTTATTCAAAAGAAAGAAAGCAATAATTAACATGCAAATATACAATCTAAATAAAGTGAACAACAGACTAAGACACAAAAGGAGGCTGGGGGTGGGGGATGAGGGGGTGGGTGACTGTTTTAAAGGTGCATTTCAAAGCTCTAAACTTGTATACCTCAAGAGCTCCAAACTGTTGCCATCCTCACTGTTTCAAATTTATTTCTATCTTTGTTCATTAAATGTATCTTGGTGTTCTTCTCTGGCATGCACAATATGATGTAACATTTTGGAGCAAATATACAGAGTATTAGTCCAAAACTGGAGGCCAGAATGGCAAAGATCTCCACAGCCACAGTAAATTTCCCAGGAGAGCTGACATATGCTGGAATAAATGTGATCCAGACAGCACAAAATATCAGCATGCTGAAGGTGATGAGCTTGGCTTCATTAAAATTATCAGGTAGTTTTCGGGCAAAGACTGCTAGCACAAAACAAAAGACAGCCAGTAGGCTGACGTACCCAAGAACAGCCCAGAACCCAATAGCTGAGCCTAATGCACACTCCAAAATGATTCTCTTCTTGTATGTGGTCAGGTTTTTCACTGGAAAAGGGGGACTAACAACAAGCCAAACGGTACATATTAAAACTTGAATGAATGTGAAAATGACTACAGTCATTCTCTGCTGTGGAGGACCAAACCATTTCATCACATTACTGCCTGGGAGTGTAGCTTTAAAGGCCATTAACACTACGATTGTTTTTCCAAGAACACAAGACATACAGAGGACGAAGGTGATCCCAAATGCTGTGTGGCGCAGCATGCAGGACCACTCAGAGGGTGCTCCAATGAAAGTTAACGAACATAAGAAACAAAGAGTCAGGGAGAAGAGCAGCAGGAAGCTCAGCTCAGAGTTGTTGGCCCTGACAATCGGGGTTGTCCTGTGACGATAAAACACTACTGCTGTTATAATGGCAAGACAGGCACCACCAACTGAGAATACAGTCAGGATGATTCCCAGGATCTCGTTGAAGGAAAGAAACTCTACAGGCTTGGGGAGACAAGTGTCTCTTTCTGCATTAGGCCAGAACTCTTTGGGGCACGAGAAACAATCAGGGGAATCTGAAAAACATATAACAAAAATGGCTTAACTTATTGTGTATTTAATGTCATTGACATGCATTAAGAAGTAAAAGTACCTGTAGCATTACTCATCTCCCCCTCAGGACATGGTATACAATCATAACAGCAGATGGGTTTTCCTTTCTGCAGAACTTTACGAGTTCCTGGAGGACAGCTGACACTGCACACTGACACAGGCACCTGTCACATCGATACAAACAAACATACATATTCAGATGCGCTATAATCCTTTGTAGAATAACGGTTAGGCTCATATTTGTCGAGTGCCTTAAAGCAATACTCACATATCAATATGTGTATTGTGTATATGTTTATTGTCAGTGTTTAGGTACAAATTACACAGTACTCATTTTGTGTAAAAAAAAAAAAATCAGATGAGGCTAAAACAAGGCTTTTAACATTTCCAACGTTACAGTCTACACAGTAAAAACATTAAAACTCACTACTTGCTCTTTACCTGTGTGTTGCCATTCACCCAGGTGAGCTTCCTGTTGATCCTGAACTCCTGGCCCACTGGCAGTGATGCATCATAGTGCCCTACTGTCACCAATTCAATGCTCCCACTCTCACTTTTCTGCCAGTTAACCAGCTCGTATGTGGCCACAGGATCTCCGTTGGCATCAAATGACACATCATAACCATTCTGGGAAAAATTTACTTTCCTCAGTTGACTAAGAACCTTTTAGGATGAGGTTGAGTTACACAGTGAGGAAGAGAAATTTAACAATGTAAAATAAATTGAATGTTTAATTTCATACTGTAGCAAAAATGAACATTGGGGTGTTCAAATATTTGTTTCTACTGACCTCTTTGGAGTCTATCCTCGTGAATTTATCACAATGAGCTGCAGAATTAGTGTCCTGGCACACTGCATTATGGATGGCATGTGCTATTGCATAAACAGCCTTGTACACCATGTTAGTGATTCGCAGCTGTGATGTATCAGTGTACGGGGTCTGGAGCTTTTGTATGTCTTCAGTTCCATCACACACACTCACGTCTGTGGCTGCACCTAAAACATACATAACAGAAAGCTGATTTTAGAGTTGACAATGATGTTACATTATAATTCATCTGTATATGTTCATTATCCTTTTTTTGAGTTTTTGTTTAAACTACCAAATATGTATTGTACAAAATCAAATACATACTGTATACTGTATTAATTCATCTATTAAACATGATTGTTTCACATTTAATTTCAAAGCAGTTTCCTCACCATCCTGCAGTTGAATGCATCCTCCCTGGTATCAGTAGCATTGTTAAAGTGAGCCTGACATCTAAAAATGTCATTGCGTAGTACTACTTCTCTGTAATTGTTGTGCATTTACCAATAAATAATTAGAATCTTGAAACAAATAAATGACTAAAATACTTCAATCAGAAGTGTAACTGATACATGCTAGTAAGTGAAGTTGCAGCAATTTGTTAGTATTTTGTTTTGCTTGGTGGCCTGGAGTCTGTGTGTACTTGTGTTCAGGACATTATTAACGTTGTGAAACAACTGCAGCAAAGTTCACACAAAGTATTTTCCAAGACAGCAGAGTGCCTACACATGACTGGAAAATTATTCAATCAAATGAAATTATGTACAGAGATGCAATTTGTGTCTTTGTTCAATGCCAGTAAATTCCCTTTCTGGGGTCTGGTCTAAGAGTGGCATCACACAATCATCAAAACAACACAGCATGACCACAATGACCAAACTGTGAATGTTACATGTGTCAAAAATCAGCATAACTGTCTCACTTTTCCCCAGCCTGCAGTTGAAAGCATCCTCCCAGAACTCAGTCAGCACTGGAGAGGCAGACACTTTAGAGGGGGAGAGGTCCAGCAAGAAGTCTCTCAGACCTGGGATGACAGATTGCTCAATACCGAATCCAATGGCTCCAGCACAAAAGCTGAAACCCAGCATTTCTGGGTCAGTTACCCACGACTCACTGCCTATCCACTGGCGAGGTGGAGAAGGCTTGAGTGACAGCTCCTCCAGCAGGATCCTCATGTCTCCAGGAGAGGCAAATGCCACAACAACCATAGCTGTGGACCTGGAGAGACAGTGCATAATATTATACAAGTATAAACATAACATTGAAATTGAATTGAGATAGGAAACAGAGACAAACATGAAATATTGTTTACTTCAGTATTTTTTCTCACTGACTCATTTTCATTACTATATCAATGCAAAGATATTAAAAAAAAGTCTCATCTTATATTTTACAGAACATTTTTGCACAATCAGTGATGTAGAAACCTCCGGATAACATCTGCCACTCTCTGGATTCTGCTACGTGGGTTTGTCCGATAGAAAGCCTCTGAATATTCCACACAGATTCCCTCTTTGTGTGCTGCTTCCAGGAAAGTAGCCACGCCATTATTTCCATAGTCTGAATCTGAATGGACAGCACCTATCCAAGTCCAGCCAAAGTGTTTCACCAGCTTGGCCAGAGCGTCAGCCTGGAACTGATCACTGGGGATTGTTCTGAAGAAAGTCGGGTACTGCTGCTTATCAGACAGGCATGCACAAGTGGCAAAGTGGCTCACCTAAAGGAAAGCAACAGTATAAATATTCAAAAGGAGAGATGAAAAACCAGTACTGTATATTAAACATAGTTTGCCAGAAATTCAAAATATTTACTTGAGGAATGTTAAAGGACCCGATGATACGTGACATGCTGATGGATGGTGTGGATCCAGACTCACCAACAACAGCCATCACCATTCCAGATCGTGAGCAGTTATCATCGGTGTAAAACACAGGGTCCAGACCACTTGAAAGCTGAAATGCCACATGCACTGCCACAGGCACAGAGGCGCACGAGTCATAGATCTGATAACCGAGTTTGATACCCGGCAGCAGCTCTGTGCTGCTGTTAATTTCTTCTATGGCGAAGATCATTGCACGTGAGAAGCGCAGTTCACGGGAGACAATTCTGCATACAGACACTCGTGTCACTGTTCACACTTACAGTTCATAATTCTCACAAAAATACATAATAAAAGATGACCGTTATTCATAGATACAGTGACTGCACTTTATGTATGGATCAAATACACACCACAGAGTTGCCTGAACAACAAAATTTTAAAAATAAATGAATAAATAAAACAAAAAAAAAAGAAACTGGAGTAATCATCAGATCGAAATTCATACAGATCTTAATCCACAAAAATAACAATTGTCAACTAAATGAAAGTTCTTAATTTGTTTATATACTTTAAAATAGATACAAAGCAGTTTTTAAACACTTACGTTTTCAGTTAAATGCACAAGTATGCTTTTTTTTTTCCACATTCTACTGTTTTTATGAATGTTATACCTGAAATTCATATGGTCAAATATTGCATTGGCATCAGCTGTGAAATAATAGACAATTTGTTTTATTTTTTTTAGTTTTCAGTACTACCACAAACTTTGCAACATGGTTGTAAGCATGTCATGAAAATTAAAACATTTATATCCTCGCACAGTCAAACATCCTCTTATCCCCAGGTTGTTCCCTTTACTCACCTCCCTGTGCACCTTAGTGGCTCAGGCATGATGGTGTAGTTATGCTTAACAGTGTGCATGTAATGGTGTAGGGCGAAAACACCACCAACAACATAATCACCATCCTTTGAGAAGGCAGGTAAACGAGTGCTACCTTGAAGTTTACATTTCACAGATGTCGCTTCAGTGTTGACTGCAGCATTGGTCCGATCCTCTGTAAACCCAACCCTTTGTTTCAGACCATCCCCAGAACCATCTAAAGCACGAGCTGAGTTTAACTTACACAAAAGGAGAGTCAGGATGAGGCCAATAAAGAGAGCTGACGCCTCCATCCCTCAACTATCTGCATGTGATCATACTGTGTGTTATCAGTGGTTTATATAGATTTTTGGACAAAGCTCACCACCTCTTGGTGTATGTCATGTTACTGTATATCAGAAAGAGGATGCTATTACCCAGTGGTGTTTGAATAACTCTAATCCAAGTATTTTTTTATGGGGTGCGTGTACAATGTATCCTGCATTAAGTGCCTGTGTGTCTTTTCTTGTCTTGCAAAGTTCTAATTGTAAACACCAGATATCTATCCTGCTAATTTTGTACACCATCAGATTTTTTTCCTTTGTTTTTAGAGCCTGTTGAGCCTAACAAATATGCACCTTTAATGGCTTGCTTTTGATGTTTACTGCAATTTTAAATAATGCAGACATGAAGATATTGAAACAACAATGATTATTTGAAATGTTTTCAAAGAACTAGTACCACACTGTTGTTTTTTTTTAATAAATGTGACTTTATTAATTAACTTTGTTTTATATTTTCAGGCCAAGGGGAAAAAAAATCGAATCTATCTATCTATCTATCTATCTATCTATCTATCTATCTATCTATCTATCTATCCATTTTCATCTGCTAATCCACAACTGAATCACATAGAGCAGCAGGCTAGGCAAGGCAGTCCAGACATCCCTCTCCCCGGCAATGCTTTACAGGTCCTCCTTGGGGATCCCAAGGTGTTTCCAGGCCAGATAAGATACATAATCTGTATAGTTTTGGATCTACTCAAGGGTCTCCTACCAGTTGGACGTGCTCCGATAACCTTTGATGGGGTTGTCCAATAGGCTGCTTGTCCAGATGCTTAAACCAACTTAAGTGGTCCTTCCGACACTCCAAGCTCCCTCTGGATGTCTGAGCTCCAAACTCCAAGGCTGAACCCAGCCACTCTAGGTAGGAAACTCATTATGGCCATTTGTATCTGTAATCTATGTCTTTTGATGACTACTCAAAGCTCATGACCATAGGTAAGGCTCGGAATGTAGATGTACTGGTAAAGCAAGAGCTTTGCCTTCCTGGTTAGCACCCTTTTCACCAGGATTGTCCAGTGCCATGCCCACATCACTGCTGGTGCTGTAACAAACTGCTTGTCCATCTAACGCTCAATTTTAACCACCTTACACTCGGCTCCATACAACCCCAGTGCTTTCTGGAGATCTCTGTGTAATAAAGCCTAAAGAACCACATCATGGACTTCCGGTCATGGTGGACGCAGAGTAAGCGCTTCACCCCCGCTCTCCCACACGCTTTGCAATTTTTTACTTTTTCAAGCCATCTCTCCTCATCTTACTGCTCACAGAAGCATCACAGCGTGACTACAACACCACGACACATCCTGGAATGGCAAGTAAGCACGCAAAACAAAATAAAAAAGACTCTACGCTCCCCAACGATGCCGCTGCTAGCGAGATTAGCGTGGCCGTGCTAATGAGCTTCTTAGAAACCCACAAGGCTGAGCTAGCATCGGAGTTTAAGATATCTTTCTCAGCTCTGGAGGCCAAGATGGACCTTGTTCAAACCACTGTATCCAGCCACGGCCAACGCATCGCCTCATTAGAGACCAACGCTGACTCAGTAGACGGTTGCCTGGCTAGCCTTGAAGCTACGTGTGTTGAGCTAACCGCTGTTAGCGAGAAGCTAAAAGCCAAGGCGGCTGACCTAGAGGCTCGCAGCCGCCGCAATAATATCCGAATTATTGGACTTCCCGAGTCAATTGAGGGCCCACGACCAACCGACTTTTTCTCTGCACTGCTGTCCCAACTTTTGGGCGATTAAATACTACCGACACCACCCGTGCTGGATCGAGCACACAGGTCCCTGGCCCCAAAGCCTAAACAAGGGGAGAGTCCGCGACCTGTCATCGCCCAGTTCCATGATTACCAGACCAAGGAAAAGGTTCTCCACGAAGCCCGCAGAAGGAGGTCAGAGCTGCAGTATTTGGGGAAACCTGTTGTCTGAGGTGATGGCGCAACGGGCTGTGTATCGAGAAGTCATGGCCCTCCTCTACAAACGCAGGTTGAAACCCAGTCTCCGCTATCCGGTGAATCTATACATCACTGTGAGCAACGGAGAAAAAGTTCTACTCTCGTCGGTTGAAAAGGCTAAAGAATACCTTTCCAGTGAAAACACTTAAAAGGACCCTTGGTCACACAGTAATGATGCCCAGCTTTCTGGCCGTCTGTCATTTTGCTATTTGTGAACATATATAAATGTGGACTCCACAATGCTAACGGCATGAATATTTCACAAGCAACGGATAGCTTGTTCTGCCTAAGACTGATTGTTTACGCACAGATAATCCCCTTTAAGCTGAACATCTTTATACTGTGTTGAATGTACCAGTTGTACTTCATGTTCAGGTTTGTTCATGTCGAATTTTTCATAGTCATTAATAATAGTAAATATTTGTGGAGGCACAGACTCCCACTATAAGGTTAGTATATATATATATATATATTATTTTAAAGCCTGAGAGGCCTATTTTTCCATCAGCGCTATTTTTAGTGCTACTGATCCTACATGTTAAAGAGGCTTGTTTTATAATTACACTGCATTTCTCAGTAGAGAGAGATTACCAGGCAATTGTGTATCACAATACCTCTCTCCTTTTATTTGTGAATCTCTCTTTAAATTTTGGGTTAAATTTTGGGTTAATTTTGATCAGTGCAGCCTCCCCACTATACACTGTGTTCTTGCTCACTGTTTTTCAGTGAGGCTGTTCTGTATCATAAGGTCCTTTGGTTTAAGGCCTGGAGAATTAGAGTCAAGTTCGGTCAAAATGTATTATGTTCTGTTTCTGTTGAAGCACTCCTATGTTCATAATCTGGAGAGTGGTCGAGCATTGCTTCTTCTTAGTGGGAACGGGGTTGTTTGAGCGTGAAGCAAGAAGCAAGATCTGCATTGTATCCAGGGAGATACTCAGGGTTTCCATTCCTACGAGGATTGGGATTTTCTGTATTTTTGTATGCAGGTATGTATGTGTGTGTGTGTGTGTGTGGGAGTCTGGTGTGCCACGACTTGGGTGTACCAATCACCGTCTCTGAAGTTAAAGATGCAATAAACTCTCTACAGAGCAATAAATCACCAGGTCCTGATGGTTATACTTCTGAATTCTATAAGACCTATTCTACAACCCTTTCCCCGATATTAATTAAGGTTTTCAATGATGCTTGGTTAAAGGGTCGGTTGCCATCCACAATGTCAGAGGCTTCAATTACACTGTTGAAAAAAAAAGGATAAGGATCCGCTTCTTTGTAGTAGCTATAGACCGATTTCTCTCCTGAATGTAGATTTTTAAATTCTAGCAAAAGTTTTAGCTGGCTGCCTCCAGAGAGTCATACCATACCTAGTCAATCCTGATCAAACTGGTTTCATTTCAAGGAGACATTCATCTTCAGACACACGCAGGTTACTTAATATTCTCTATTCTCCCTCTACTGATTCTCCTGAACTTGTTTTGTCCCTAGACGCTGAAAAAGCCTTTGACCGTGTAGAGTGGAGATATCTTTTTTATATTCTTGATAAATTTGGCCTCAGCCCTGACTTTGTGGATTGGATAAAACTCCTCTATGCCTCCCGCGTAGCCTCTGTCAACACAAACTGTATTAAATCACGCTTTTTTTCTGTACATAGAGGCACCCAACAGGGCTGCCCCCTTTCGCCGTTGCTATTTGCTCTGGCAGTCGAGCCCCTGGCCATTTGGTTGCGGAGTGAGAGCGGGTTTGAGGGTGTCACACGCCATGGACAGCTTCACAAAATTTCCTTTTACGCTGATGATCTTCTTTTATACATATCCAACACTACCTCCAGTCTATTTTTGAGAAATTTGGGAAGTACTCTGGTTACAAATTGAATTTGGGAAAAAGTGACTATATCCCAATCAACTCTGCCGCTGACCTTCTCCCCCATGGTCTCCCGCCACCCCTTTAGGAAGGCTGTAGACAGCCTTAAGTACCTGGGAATCCTGGTGACAGAATCATTTTCCCAATTATTTGCCAAAAACTTCAACCCATTACTCGAACGGTGTAAATCAGATTTGGCCAGATGGTCCTCTCTCCCACTCTCTTTGGCTGGGCAGGTCAACCTGATAAAAATGTCGCTACTTCCTCAATTCCTTTACCTCTTCCAGCATATACCCATCTTTATAAGGAAATCTTTCTTTTCAAATCTTGATCAGCTGATTAGTTCCTTCCTTTGGGGTAATAAACAAGCACGAATTGGTCGAACAGCTCTCCGACTTCCTAAATCCTTAGGAGGACTAGCGCTTCCAGACTTTCGCTACTATTATTGGGCCTGTAATATCAACATGCTTCTCCTCTGGAACACTGGTAAAGCTGTACCCGAACGCCCGCAGTGGGCTTTGCTTGAAGTTTCCTCCTCACATTTCTCTCTCTGGTCTGTGGTGTGCTCTCAACTACCAATGTTAATTAAACAGGTTAGCCCTAATCCAATTGTAACAAACACACTGATGATTTGGAATCAGTTCAGAAAAGCTTTTGGCCTCCACACTCAGTCTTGTCAATCCCCAATTTCTCGCAATCATCTGTTTGCGCCTTCATGCTCTGATCCAGCCTTCCGTACCTGGTCTGAGAAGGGTCTGGCAATGCTTAGCGACATTTTTATTAACGGTGTTTTTTCCTCATTTACTGACTTGGCTGCAAAGTTTAACCTACCAAACACTCACATTTTTTGGTTCTTCCAAATAAGACATTTTGTGAAATCTTGCTTCCCTCAGTTTCCTAGCAGTCCTCCAAACTCTCTTATTGACCAATTTTTAACCCTCAATCCCAGGAAGAAAGGACTCATAGGGATCACATACAAACAAATTCATATATTGCCCTGGTTTCATCTGGTTTCTCTAAGAGCTACTTGGGGTCAGGACCTCGGAGCTCCCTTAACCGATGAGCAATGGGAGGTGATATTAAATAATGTTCACTCCTCCTCTATTTGTGCGAGGCATGGCCTTCTCCAATGTAAAATCCTGCATAGAGCCTATCTCACTAATGCCAAGCTGGCCAAAATCTACCCTGACAGAGCAGACACATGCAACAGATGTGGGCAGGCTACTGCAGACTTTGTTCAGATGTTTTTGTCTTGCCCTAAATTATCTGAATTTTGGACAGCAATATTCGAAACACTTAGTAAAGCAATAGGCCGAACCATACCCCTTGAACCCCTTACTGCCCTCTTTGGATCGTACTCCTCACACAGTGTGTCCACGCAAAAAATCACAGCGTTCACCACATTACTTGCTCGAAGACTCATTCTTCTGAAGTGGTCTCATGCCTCTTCCCCAACTCATAATAAATGGATACAGGACGTACTGCGGTATGTTACATTGGAGAAGATTAGGTTCTCCCTGAAAGGCTCCTCAAGCAGTTTCTATAAGATATGGCAACCATTCCTCACATACATAGACTCTCTGTCTATAATAGCAGAAACCAACTGAGCCACCCCCCCCCCTTTTTTTTTTCTTGTTTCTTCATCACTACTATGTGAACCCACAACAGGCAGGAATAGGCATTGGGTTGAGGTGCATTGTGAGGCGGGTAATAAGCAGGGGCAGGAATCTAGGAATCTAGGTGATCTTTGACGTTTCACACTGGCTCTAGGGACTTTAAACGTTACTTCTTTGTCAGGAAAAAAAACGGAGCTAGTGTGGGAGGTAGGGTAGTACCAATAAGAAATAGTTGGGCTCATCATATATATATAGTTGTATATATATGTACATATTTAATATAACTACCACTTGGTAATTACGTACCACTATGCAATTAATACATATTTATATTTTGCCTTAGTATTATGTCTACTCACTTTTTGTTCCCCTGTTTATAATTTGTGTCTTGTCCTATGTCTGTCGTGAGAGTGAATGGATTGAATGCGTACAGTTCAGAGTGGGCGGGTAGGTGGGTTGACGGGTTGTTCTGGGTTGGGATAGGTTAAAGAGAACTATTAACTTGCTATAGAACTACTGTTCACTGTAAGTACTAAACTCCTGCTTGTTCTATGCAAAATCCAATAAAGAAAGTTTGGATAAAAAAGAACCACATCATCTGCAAAGAGTAGAAATGAAATTCTGAGATCACTAAACTGGACAATCTCCTCCTCCTAGCTGCACTTTGAGATCCTGCGCATAAACATCATGAATAAAAGTGGTGATAAGAGACAACCCTGATGGAGGACAACACCCACTTAAAATGTGTTTGACTTTGTGCTGAGTGTGCAGACACAACTCTAATTTTGGCATCATCCACCAGTAAAACTCTACAATAAATTAATTTTAACCCCTTTTCCCTTTGTCTTGTGATCTTGCTCTTGGGTCCAGTTTAAAACCACAGTAACCCGTCACAACCCAGCCAGCAGTAGTCCAACCCCTCTTCAGAAGTTTGGGTCCAGAGTTAGTCTCTTGCATAGAGATGAGCCCAACTATTTCTTATTGGTACTACCCTACCTCCCACACTAGCTCCGTTTTTTTTCCTGACAAAGAAGTAACGTTTAAAGTCCCTAAAGCCAGTGTGAAACGTCAAAGATCACCTAGATTCCTAGATTCCTGCCCCTGCTTATTACCCGCCTCACAATGCACCTCAACCCAATGCCTATTCCTGCCTGTTGTGGGTTCACATGGCTCAAGGCCTTAAATAATACATTAAAATATTAAAAAGACATTTTGAAAATGAAAGTATTGAATGTAAAATAGCTTGTTAACGTCAATATTTAAAGTAAAAAAATGAAGACAGTATAGAAAAAGCAAATCTTTAACAATATACTGCATGTTGCCATCTGAACAGTTTACAAACTTCAGATGTCCTACAACTGATTTTTATTCATTAAGTGTTTTTTGGTGTTCTTCTCTGGCTTACACATTATGATAAAACACTTTGGAGCAAATATACAGAGTATTAGTCCAAAACTGGAGGCCAGAATGGCAAAGATCTCCACAGCCACAGTAAATTTCCCAGGAGAGCTGACATATGCTGGAATAAACGTGATCCAAACTGCACAGAAGATCAGCATGCTGAAGGTGATGAGCTTGGCTTCATTAAAATTATCAGGTAGTTTTCGGGCGAGGACAGCTAGCACAAAGCAAAAGCCAGCCAGTAGACCTATGTACCCGAGAACAGCCCAGAACCCAACAGCTGAGCCTAATGCACACTCCAAAATGATTCTCTCCTTGTATGTGGTCAGGTTTTTCACTGGAAAAGGGGGACTAACAACCAACCAAATAATACATATTAAAACTTGAATGAATGTGAAAATGACTACAGTCATTCTCTGCTGTGAAGGACCAAACCATTTCATCACATTACTGCCTGGGAGTGTAGCTTTAAAGGCCATTAACACTACGATTGTTTTTCCAAGAACACAAGACATACAGAGGACGAAGGTGATCCCAAATGCTGTGTGGCGCAGCATGCAGGACCACTCAGAGGGTGCTCCAATGAAAGTTAATGGACATAAGAAACAAAGAGTCAGGGAGAAGAGCAGCAGGAAGCTCAGCTCAGAGTTGTTGGCCCTGACAATCGGGGTTGTCCTGTGACGATAAAACACTACTGCTGTTACAATGGCAAGACAGGCACCACCGACTGAGAATATAGTCAGGATGATTCCCAGGACCTCATTGAAGGAAAGAAACTCTGCGGGCTTTGGGAGACAAGTGTCTCTTTCTGCACTAGGCCAGAACTCTTTGGGGCACGAGAAACAATCAGGAGAATCTGTAAAAAGAAAAGATAAATAAAAAGGAACATTTAGCAGTGTCATACTTTATTTTGGATGTTGTACAGTAGTTATGTGTTAGAGCAACAGAGGTACCTGTGTCATTGCTGATCTCTCCCTCAGGACATGGTATACAATCATAACAGCATATGGGTTTTCCTTTCTGCAGAACTTTACGAGTTCCTGGAGGACAGCTGTCACTGCACACTGACACAGGCACCTGTCACACAGATACAAGCAGATTCACACATATTCAGGTGTGCCAGGAGCCTCTGAGGATTAAAGGACAGGTACACATTTTCCAGTCTGTCTTAAAAAAACTTTCATGTCAATATGTGTATTGAAAGTGTTAATGGTTACTGCTACCTCTAATGGAATTCATACTGGCTGTGACAATAACTTCTACCTTTTCAGTGGAACTGCTGGGGGACAAAACTTTTACTTTGACAAATCCAGTTGTTATCTTCCAAAGTTAGCCTTTTTAGCTCAAATTATCTCTTTGTGTTTGTAGCTCTCTGTCACAGGTATACAAGTGAACATACTTGAAAAATACAAAAGGGTAATTTCATGATACAGCCAGTATGACAAGGAAGATTACGGACCAAAAACACAAACTGTATCATTTAAAATAAATAAATAAAAAATTGAATTTTTGATGTAAAATTAATTTGTTTGAGCTCCTTACTTGTGTGCCACCCTCCACCCAGGCGAGCTTCCTGGTGATCCTGAACTCCTGGCCCACTGGCAGTGATGCATCATAGCGCCCTACTGTCACTAACTCAATGCTCCCACTCTCACTTTTCTGCCAGTTAACCAGCTCGTATGTGGCCACAGGATCTCCGTTGGCATCAAATGACACATCATAACCATTTTGGGAAAAATTTACTTTCTTCAGCTGCATAAAAACCTGTGAGGACAAATGAAAGACAAATAAAAAAAGTCATATAAAATAAAAATCAATGCTTCACTAAAGGTGCATTTTTTTGAAGAGGTCATTGGAGCATTGACATACTTCTGTCGACTGACCTGTTCGGGCTCTATCCTGGTTAATTTGTCACAATGAGTTGTAGAATTAGTTTTCTGACACACTGCATTATGGATGGCATGTGCTGTTGCATAAACAGCCTTGTACACCATGTTAGTGATTCGGAGTTGAGATGTGTCAGTGTACGTTCCCGGGATCGTCTGTATGTTTTCAGTTCCATCACACACCCTCTTTTCTGTGGCTGCACCTAAACACACAGAGACAGAAGATTTTTTTTTTTTTTTTGTCTATTGTTGTTTTTTTACAATGACATGATCATTCTTTTTTGTGTGTTGTTATTCTTCTGATGGCATGAAAGATGTACTTTATATCTAAACTAATATATTGATATTGCATAAATCATGCCTGTTTCACATTACCTTTTCTCACCTCAATATACTGTATATGTCAGCTCACTATCACAGACAATAAATAATATTAGAAAAAGGTGAAACACTGCTCTCCTATGATTTAATACAGACTTCACCTGTTTAATGCACTGACAATAAAATGAATAAATAAATCATCTGAAATCATTCTCTGTATAATAGCCTAGTTATACATGTATATATGCTGTAACCAATACATGTTAGTAAGTACATTTTTTGTATCTGTATTCAGCTTGGTCACCTAGATGTTGTCTATATTCAATTTTCTCACTTTTTCCCAGCCTGCAGTTGAAAGCATCCTCCCAGAACTCAGTCAGCACCGGAGAGGCAGACACTTTAGAGGGAGAGAGATCCAGCAAGAAATCTCTCAGACCTGGGATGACAGATTTCTCAGTGCCAAATCCGATGGCTCCAGCAAAAAAGCTGAACCTCAGCATGTCTGGGTCAGTTACCCAGGACTCACTGCCTATCCACTGGCGAGGTGGAGAGGGCTTGCGTGACAGCTCCTCCAGCAGGATCCTCATGTCTCCAGAGGCTGCAAATGCTACAACAACCATAGCTGTGGACCTGGAGAGAGATTAGAGCATATAATATAATTATAAACATAAGGTTTTAAGTTATCTACAAAGGTAGTTAAAACCAGCAAAAATGTGAGATGCCTTAATATGTGGCTCCACTGACTGTATTTTTTATAACCATATTAGTAATTGTGAGAGAAATACAAACCGAAAAAGAATATGACTTATTTGCAACTAAGAAAATAAACAATTTGCTGTCTTCCATTTTACAGAACTTTTTTTTGTGGTTTTGTTTACATGAGGCCAGTGTCAAAACAGTTAACAAAATCACAACCATTGATGTAGAACCTGCGAATAACATCTGCCACTCTCTGGATCCTGCTGCGTGGATGGGTTCGATAAAAAGATGCTGAGTATTCCACACAGATTCCTTCTTTGCGTGCTGCTTCCAGGAAAGACGCCATGCCATTATTGCCATAATCTGAATCTGACCGGACAGCACCTATCCAAGTCCAGCCAAAGTGTTTTACCAGCTTGGCCAGAGCGTCAGCCTGGAACTGATCACTGGGGATTGTTCTGAAGAAACTGGGGTGCTCATGCTTATCAGACAGGCATGCACAAGTGGCAAAGTGGCTCACCTAAAGGAAAAGCAACAGTGTTATTCTTTAGTTAATGGGACAGATAAAAAGCACTCTATATAAAACACATGATTTTCAAAAAATTAAAAATATTTACTTGAGGGATGTTAAAGGACCCAAGGATGCGTGACATGCCGATAGATGGTGTGGATCCAGACTCACCAATGACAGCCATCACCATACCAGACTGAGAGCAGTTGTCACCAGTGTAAAACACAGGGTCCAGGCCATTTGAAAGCAGAAATGACACATGCACTGCCACAGGCACAGAGGCGCATGAGTCGTAGATCTGATAACCGAGCTTAATGCCTGGCAGCAGCTCTGTGCTGTTGTTAATTTCTTCAATGGCAAAGATCATTGCACGTGTGAAGCGCAGTTCACGGGACTTAATGCTGCACACAGACAGTCATGTCACTTTTCAAATGGCCAAGTCACAATTAAAAAGAAAAACACATTGTAAAAGAAAATTGTAAGTCATAGTTATGTGTTATAACTGATAGTTGCAAGTGCATCTTTGAAACAAAAATAGGCCTAAGGAGTTGACTGAACAACAAAGATCGCAACAGGGGGTTGGATATCAGGTAAAAATTCATAGGAATTGTAAAGGATGGATTAACATCCTATTTGTATTCATATATATCCTATTAACATATAGATATTGGTTGTTAAACACATTTATACTTTCAGTAGAAAAAAAAAATCTCTTTCATACAGTGTACTTTGTTTACATTTTCTGTTAATACCTGCAATTGTTTTATCAACAAACTGGATTTGGACTGTGTGAAAGAATAGAATCATACAAATCAAAACATTTCAATCCCTACACAGTCTAACATTGTCTTATCTCCCACTGCTTCCTCTTACTCACCTCCCTTTGCACTGTATTGGCTCAGGCATGGTGGTGTAGTTGTGCTTTACTGTGTGCATTAAGAAGTGTAGGGAGAAAACACCACCAATGACATAGTCACCATCAATTGAGAATGCAGGTAGAAGAGTTTTACCCATGAGTTTACATTTCACAGATGAAGCCTCAGTGTTAACCGCAGCACCAGTCCTATCCTCTGTAAACCCAACCCTTTGTCCCAGAGCATCCTCACAACCACACAAACCCAGAGACAGGATCAGGCCAATAAAGAGAGCTGAGATCTCCATCCCCCTCTGCGTGTAATCTAAAGTATTTTATCACTGGTTTATATAGATTTTCAAATAAAAGCCTCCCTCCTTCCTCTGAACGTCAGCTTCCTGCATATGGGAAAAATGATGTTCTCACCCCTTGGTCTTCGATTAACTATTGTCCAAACCTTTTCTATGGGTTGTATGTACAATAGCTCGTATTTGAATTTTTCTGAAGAAATACAAACCTCCATTGCGTAGTTTGTGCAATTTAATATTGTTTTAAATATTGCAGACACGGAAATATTATTGAAATTGTAATATTGATATATATATATATATATATTGCCAAGAAAGAACTCAGTACCACTCATTAATGCAATTCATTTTGATTTATTTACTCACATTGTTTTATGTTTTCAGCCCATGAAATGTGAAAAATTTGTCAATGAGACACAAAAAGCAATGAACAAAATTAAAACACTTAATATGAAATAACCTGAACATGTATATCAAAAAATAAGCAGAAGAATGTGTTGAAAGTGCACACAATAGGCTTTATACTGTTGCCATCTTAACTGTTTCCAAATCTCAGATGTATTAGTGTTGATTTTTGTTCATTAAATGTTTCTTGGTGTTCTTCTCTGGCTTGAACAATATGATGAAACATTTTGGAGCAAATATACAGAGTATTAGTCCAAAACTGGAGGCCAGAATGGCAAAGATCTCCACAGCCACTGTAAATTTCCCAGGAGAGCTGACATATGCTGGAATAAACGTGATCCAGACAGCACAGAAGATCAGCATGCTGAAGGTGATGAGCTTGGCTTCATTAAAATTATCAGGTAGTTTTCGGGCGAGGAGAGCTAACACAAAGCAAAAGCCAGCCAGTAGACCTATGTACCCGAGAACAGCCCAGAACCCAACAGCTGAGCCTAATGCACACTCCAAAATGATTCTCTCCTTGTATGTGGTCAGGTTTTTCTTTGGAAAAGGGGGACTAACAACCAACCAAATAGTACATATCAAAACTTGAATGAATGTGAAAATGACTACAGTCATTCTCTGCTGTGGAGGACCAAACCATTTCATCACATTACTGCCTGGGAGTGTAGCTTTAAAGGCCATTAACACTACGATTGTTTTTCCAAGAACACAAGACATACAGAGGACGAAGGTGATCCCAAATGCTGTGTGGCGCAGCATGCAGGACCACTCAGAGGGTGCTCCAATGAAAGTTAATGGACATAAGAAACAAAGAGTCAGGGAGAAGAGCAGCAGGAAGCTCAGCTCAGAGTTGTTGGCCCTGACAATCGGGGTTGTCCTGTGACGATAAAACAAAACTGCTGTTACAATGGCCAGACAGGCACCACCGACTGAGAATACAGTCAGGATGATTCCCAGGACCTCATTGAAGGAAAGAAACTCTGCGGGCTTTGGGAGACAAGTGTCTCTCTTTGCATTAGGCCAGAACTCCTTGGGGCAAATGAAACAATCAGGGGAATCTGTAAAAAAGATAAATAAAAAGGATCATTTGGCAGTGTCGTGCTTTATTTTGGATGTTGTACAGTAGTTATGTGTTAGAGCAACAGAGGTACCTGTGTCATTACTGATCTCTCCCTCAGGACATGGTATACAATCATAACAGCAGATGGGTTTTCCTTTCTGCAGAACTTTACGAGTCCCTGGAGGACAGCTGTCACTGCACACTGACACAGGAACCTGTCACATAGATACAAGCAGATTCACACATATTCAGGTGTGCCAGGAGCCTCTGAGGATTAAAGTACAGGTACGCATTTTCCAGTCTGTCTTAAAAAAACTTTCATGTCAATATGTGTATTGAAAGTGTTAATGGTTACTGCTACCTCTAATGGAATTCATACTGGCTGTGACAATAACTTCTACCTTTTCAGTGGAACTGCTGGGGGACAAATCTTTTACTTTGACAAATCCAGTTGTTATCTTCCAAAGTTAGTCTTTTTAGCTCAAATTATCTCTTTGTGTTTGTAGCTCTCTGTCACAGGTACACAAGGGAACATACTTGAAAAATACAAAGGGGTAATTTTATGATTCAGCCAGTATGACAAAGAGAATTAGGGACCAAAAACACATACTGTATCATTTAAAATTTTAAAAAATGAATTAATAAAAAAAATAATTTTAGATGTAAAATTAATTTGTTTGAGCTCCTTACTTGTGTGCCACCCTCCACCCAGGTGAGCTTCCTGGTGATCCTGAACTCCTGGCCCACTGGCAGTGATGCATCATAGCGCCCTACTGTCACTAACTCAATGCTCCCACTCTCACTTTTCTGCCAGTTAACCAGCTCGTATGTGGCCACAGGATCTCCGTTGGCATCAAATGACACATCATAACCATTTTGGGAAAAATTGACTTTCTTCAGCTGCATAAAAACCTATGAGGATAAATGAAAGACAAATAAAAAAAAAGTCATATATGATAAAAATTAATACTTCACAAAAGGTGCATTTTTTGAAGAGGTCATTGGAGCATTGACATACTTCTGTCGACTGACCTGTTCGGGCTCTATCCTGGTCAATTTGTCACAGTGAGTTGTAGAATTAGTTTCCTGACACACTGCATTATGGATGGCATGTGCTGTTGCATAAACAGCCTTGTACACCATGTTAGTGATTCGGAGCTGAGATGTGTCAGTGTACGTTCCCGGGATCGTCTGTATGTTTTCAGTTCCATCACACACCCTCTTTTCTGTGGCTGCACCTAAACACACAGAGACAGAAGGTTTTGGTTTTTTGTTTATTGTTGTTTTTTTACAATGACATGATCATTCTTTTTTGTGTGTTGTTATTCTTCTGATGGCATGAAAGATGTACCATATATCTAAACTAATATATTGATATTGCATAAATCATGCCTGTTTCACATTACCTTTTCTCACCTCAATATACTGTATATGTCAGCTCACTATCACAGACAATAAATAATATTAGAAAAAGGTGAAACACTGCTCTCCTATGATTTAATACAGACTTCACCTGTTTAATGCACTGAAAATAAAATGAATAAATAAATCATCTGAAATCATTCTCTGTATAATAGCCTAGTTATACATGTATATATGCTGTAACCAATACATGTTAGTAAGTACATTTTTTGTATCTGTATTCAGCTTGGTGACCTAGATGTTGTCTATATTCAACTTTCTCACTTTTTCCCAGCCTGCAGTTGAAAGCATCCTCCCAGAACTCAGTCAGCACCGGAGAGGCAGACACTTTAGAGGGAGAGAGATCCAGCAAGAAGTCTCTCAGACCTGGGATGACAGATTTCTCAATGCCAAATCCGATGGCTCCAGTACAAAAGCTGAACCTCAGCATGTCTGGGTCAGTTACCCAGGACTCACTGCCTATCCACTGGCGAGGTGGAGAGGGCTTGCGTGACAGCTCCTCCAGCAGGATCCTCATGTCTCCAGAGGCTGCAAATGCTACAACAACCATAGCTGTGGACCTGGAGAGAGATTAGAGCACATTATGTAATGTAAACAAGAAGTTTTAAGATATCTACAAAGGTAGTTAAAACCAACAAACATGCAAGATGCCTTAATATGTGGTTCCACTGACTGCATTTTTTATAACCATATTAGTAATTGTGAGAGAAATACAAACTGAAAAAGAATATGACTTATTTGCAACTAAGAAAATAAACAATTTGCCTTCATCCATTTAAAAAAAAAAACAAATTGTGGTTTTGTTTACATGAGGCCAGTGTCAAAACAGTTAACAAAATCACAACCAATGATGTAGAACCTGCGGATAACATTGGCCACTCTCTGGATCCTGCTGCGTGGATGGGTTCGATAAAAAGATGCTGAGTATTCCACACAGATTCCCTCTTTGCGTGCTGCTTCCAGGAAAGACGCCATGCCATTATTGCCATAATCTGAATCTGACCGGACAGCACCTATCCAAGTCCAGCCAAAGTGTTTCACCAGCTTGGCCAGAGCGTCAGCCTGGAACTGATCACTGGGGATTGTTCTGAAGAAACTGGGGTGCTCATGCTTATCAGACAGGCATGCACAAGTGGCAAAGTGGCTCACCTAAAGGAAAAGCAACAGTGTTATTCTTTAGTTAATGGGACAGATAAAAAGCACTCTATATAAAACACATGATTTTCAAAAAAATTTAAATATTTACTTGAGGGATGTTAAAGGACCCAAGGATGCGTGACATGCTGATAGATGGTGTGGATCCAGACTCACCAATGACAGCCATCACCATACCAGACTGAGAGCAGTTGTCACCGGTGTAAAATACAGGGTCCAGGCCATTTGAAAGCAGAAATGCCACATGCACTGCCACAGGCACAGAGGCGCATGAGTCGTAGATCTGATAACCGAGCCTAATGCTCGGCAGCAGCTCTGTGCTGTTGTTAATCTCTTCAATGGCAAAGATCATTGCACGTGAGAAGCGCAGTTCACGGGAGATAATGCTGCACACAGACAATCATGTCACTTTTCAAATATCCAAGTGACAATTAAAAAGAAAAAAAAACACATTGTAAAAGAAAATTGCAGGTCATATCTATGTGTTAACACTGATAGTTGCAAGTGCATCTTTAAAACAAAATTAGGCCTAAAGAGTCGACTGAACAACAAAGATCGCAACACGGTGTTGGATATCAGGCAAAAATCCATAGCAATTGTAAAGGATGGATTAACATCCCATTTATATTTATATATCCTATTAACGTATAGATATTGGTTGTTAAACACATTTATACTTTCAGTTAAAAAAAAAACCTCTTTCATGATAAACTGTACTTTTCTTTACATTTTTTTTAAACTAATACATGTATTTGTTGGATCCAAAAACTGGATTTGGACTGTGTGAAAGAATAGAATCATACAAATCAAAACATTTCAATCCCTACACAGTCTAACATCATCTTATCTCCCACCTCCTTCTCTTACTCACCTCCCTTTGCATCGTATTTGCTCAGGCATTGTGGTGTAGTTGTGCTTTACTGTATGCATGTAGTAATGTAAAGAGAAAACACCCCCAATAATATAGTCACCATCCATTGAGAAGGCAGGCAGACGAGTGCTACCCTGGAGCCGACATTTCATAGAAGAAGCATCAGTCCTATCCTCTGTAATCACAGCCCTTTGTTTTATGCCATCCCCAAAACCACACAAACCCAGAGACAGGATCAGGCCAATAAAGAGAACTGAGCTCTCCATCCCTCAGCTCTCTGCATGTGATCTTACTGCGTGTTACTACTGGTTTATATAGATTTCAGACAAAAGCTTCCCTCCATCTTCCACATTACATCAGCTCCCTGTGCGTCAGAGAGAGTATAATCTCACCCAGTGGTGTTTGACTCTTGTTCAAGTTTTACTTTTGAGCTATGTACAATATACAGTAATCTACACCAAGAACCCATGCTTGTTTCTCATTTTGTAAAGTTATCATTGTGAACACCAGATATCTTACTAATTTTGTCCTACCTTTACTACAATTAGTCCAACAAATGGAAACATTGACTTGTTGTTTGTGTTGTTTAATCCCAATGAAAATGATAACAGATACAGTATATGTATTTGTGCAAAAGCAATTACTTTGTAAAAGTGTTGAGACAGAAATCAGAACCATGGACTGACTTATTTATTTATCTTAATTTATATTTTCACCCCGAATAAAGGAACATTTGTAAAATCAGAAAATCCCATATTAAAGCACATATACAGGATCAGTTGTGGGTCAGTGTTGCTATTTGTTCATCAAATGTTTCTTGGTGTTCTTCTCTGGCTTGAACAATATGATGAAACATTTTGGAGCAAATATACAGAGTATTAGTCCAAAACTGGAGGCCAGAATGGCAAAGATCTCCACAGCCACAGTAAATTTCCCAGGAGAGCTGACATATGCTGGAATAAATGTGATCCAGACAGCACAGAAGATCAGCATGCTGAAGGTGATGAGCTTAGCTTCATTAAAATTATCAGGTAGTTTTCGGGCAAGGACAGCTAACACAAAGCAAAAGCCAGCCAGTAGACCTATGTACCCGAGAACAGCCCAGAACCCAACAGCTGAGCCTAATGCACACTCCAAAATGATTCTCTCCTTGTATGTGGTCAGGTTTTTCTTTGGAAAAGGGGGACTAACAACCAACCAAATAGTACATATTAAAACTTGAATGAATGTGAAAATGACTACAGTCATTCTCTGCTGTGGAGGACCAAACCATTTCATCACATTACTGCCTGGGAGTGTAGCTTTAAAGGCCATTAACACTACGATTGTTTTTCCAAGAACACAAGACATACAGAGGACGAAGGTGATCCCAAATGCTGTATGGCGCAGCATGCAGGACCACTCAGAGGGTGCTCCAATGAAAGTTAATGGACATAAGAAACAAAGAGTCAGGGAGAAGAGCAGCAGGAAGCTCAGCTCAGAGTTGTTGGCCCTGACAATCGGGGTTGTCCTGTGACGATAAAACAAAACTGCTGTTACAATGGCAAGACAGGCACCACCAACTGAGAATACAGTCAGGATGATTCCCAGGACCTCGTTGAAGGAAAGAAACTCTGCAGGCTTGGGGAGACAAGTGTCTCTCTCTGCATTAGGCCAGAACTCCTTGGGGCAAATGAAACAATCAGGGGAATCTGTAAAAAAGATAAATAAAAAGGAACATTTGGCGGTGTCATACTTTATTTTGGATGTTGTACAGTAGTTATATGTTAGAGCAACAGAGGTACCTGTGTCATTGCTGATCTCTCCCTCAGGACATGGTATACAATCATAACAGCATATGGGTTTTCCTTTCTGCAGAACTTTACGAGTTCCTGGAGGACAGCTGACACTGCACACTGACACAGGCACCTGTCACACAGATACAAGCAGATTCACACATATTCAGGTGTGCCAGGAGCCTCTGAGGATTAAAGGACAGATACACATTTTTCAGTCTGTCTTCAAAAAACTTTCATGTCAATATGTGTATTGAAAGTGTTAATGGTTACTGCTACCTCTAATGGAATTCATACTGGCTGTGACAATAACTTCTACCTTTTCAGTGGAACTGCTGGGGGACAAAACTTCTACTTTGACAAATCAAGTTGTTATCTTCCAAAGTTAGTCTTTTTAGCTCAAATTATCTCTTTGTGTTTGTAGCTCTCTTTCACAGGTACACAAGGGAACATACTTGAAAATTACAAAGGGGTAATTTTATGATACAGCCAGTATGACAAAGAGAATTAGGGACCAAAAACACATACTGTATCATTTACAATTTTAAAAAATGAATTAATAAAAAAAATAATTTTAGATGTAAAATTATTTTGTTTGAGCTCCTTACTTGTGTGCCACCCTCCACCCAGGTGAGCTTCCTGTTGATCCTGAACTCCTGGCCCACTGGCAGTGATGCATCATAGCGCCCTACTGTCACCAACTCAATGCTCCCACTCTCACTTTTCTGCCAGTTAACCAGCTCGTATGTGGCCACAGGATCTCCGTTGGCATCAAATGACACATCATAACCATTTTGGGAAAAATTTACTTTCTTCAGCTGCATAAAAACCTGTGAGGATAAATGAAAGACAAATAAAAAAAGTAATATAAAATAAAAATTAATACTTCACAAAAGGTGATTTTTTTTTTAAGAGGTCATTGGAGCATTGACATACTTCTGTCGACTGACCTGTTCGGGCTCTATCCTGGTCAATTTGTCACAGTGAGTTGTAGAATTAGTTTCCTGACACACTGCATTATGGATGGCATGTGCTGTTGCATAAACAGCCTTGTACACCATGTTAGTGATTCGGAGCTGAGATGTGTCAGTGTACGTTCCCGGGATCGTCTGTATGTTTTCAGTTCCATCACACACCCTCTTTTCTGTGGCTGCACCTAAACACACAGAGACAGAAGGTTTTGGTTTTTTGTTTATTGTTGTTTTTTTACAATGACATGATCATTCTTTTTTGTGTGTTGTTATTCTTCTGATGGCATGAAAGATGTACCATATATCTAAACTAATATATTGATATTGCATAAATCATGCCTGTTTCACATTACCTTTTCTCACCTCAATATACTGTATATGTCAGCTCACTATCACAGACAATAAATAATATTAGAAAAAGGTGAAACACTGCTCTCCTATGATTTAATACAGACTTCACCTGTTTAATGCACTGAAAATAAAATGAATAAATAAATCATCTGAAATCATTCTCTGTATAATAGCCTAGTTATACATGTATATATGCTGTAACCAATACATGTTAGTAAGTACATTTTTTGTATCTGTGTTCAGCTTGGTGACCTAGATGTTGTCTATATTCAACTTTCTCACTTTTTCCCAGCCTGCAGTTGAAAGCATCCTCCCAGAACTCAGTCAGCACTGGAGAGGCAGACACTTTAGAGGGAGAGAGATCCAGCAAGAAATCTCTCAGACCTGGGATGACAGATTTCTCAATGCCAAATCCGATGGCTCCAGTACAAAAGCTGAACCTCAGCATGTCTGGGTCAGTTACCCAGGACTCACTGCCTATCCACTGGCGAGGTGGAGAGGGCTTGCGTGACAGCTCCTCCAGCAGGATCCTCATGTCTCCAGAGGCTGCAAATGCTACAACAACCATAGCTGTGGACCTGGAGAGAGATTAGAGCACATTATGTAATGTAAACAAGAAGTTTTAAGATATCTACAAAGGTAGTTAAAACCAACAAACATGCAAGATGCCTTAATATGTGGTTCCACTTACTGCATTTTTTATAACCATATTAGTAATTGTGAGAGAAATACAAACTGAAAAAGAATATGGCTTATTTGCAACTAAGAAAATAAACAATTTGCTGTCTTCCATTTTACAAAAACAATTTGTGGTTTTGTTTACATGAGGCCAGTGTCAAAACAGTTAACAAAATCACAACCAATGATGTAGAACCTGCGGATAACATTGGCCACTCTCTGGATCCTGCTGCGTGGATGGGTTCGATAAAAAGATGCTGAGTATTCCACACAGATTCCCTCTTTGCGTGCTGCTTCCAGGAAAGACGCCATGCCATTATTGCCATAATCTGAATCTGACCGGACAGCACCTATCCAAGTCCAGCCAAAGTGTTTCACCAGCTTGGCCAGAGCGTCAGCCTGGAACTGATCACTGGGGATTGTTCTGAAGAAACTGGGGTGCTCATGCTTATCAGACAGGCATGCACAAGTGGCAAAGTGGCTCACCTAAAGGAAAAGCAACAGTGTTATTCTTTAGTTAATGGGACAGATAAAAAGCACTCTATATAAAACACACCATTTTCACAAAATTTAAAATATTTACTTGAGGGATGTTAAAGGACCCAAAGATGCGTGACATGCTGATAGATGGTGTGGATCCAGACTCACCAATGACAGCCATCACCATACCAGACTGAGAGCAGTTGTCACCGGTGTAAAACACAGGGTCCAGGCCATTTGAAAGCTGAAATGCCACATGCACTGCCACAGGCACAGAGGCGCATGAGTCGTAGATCTGATAACCGAGCTTAATGCTTGGCAGCAGCTCTGTGCTGTTGTTAATTTCTTCAATGGCAAAGATCATTGCACGTGTGAAGCGCAGTTCACGGGACATAATGCTGCACACAGACAGTCATGTCACTTTTCAAATGTCCAAGTCACAATTGAAAAGAAAAAAAAAAAAAACATTGTAAAGGAAAATTGCAAGTCATAGTTATGTGTTATAACTGATAGTTACAAGTGCATCTTTAAAACAAAAATAGGCCTGAAGAGTTGCCTGAACAACAAAGATCGAAACACGGGGTTGGATATCAGGCGAAAATTCATAGGAATTGTAAAGGATGGATTAACATCCCATTTATATTCATATATCCTATTAACATATAGATATTGCACATTTATACTTTAAGTAAAAAAAAACATTGTTTGTTAATACCTGCAATTGTTTATCAAAAAACTGGATTTGGACTGTGTGAAAGCATGGAATCATACAAATCAAAACATTTCAATCCCTCCACAGTCTAACATCATCTTATCTCCCACTTCCTTTGCGTACTCACCTCCCTTTGCATCGTATTTGCTCAGGCATTGTGGTGTAGTTGTGCTTTACTGTATGCATGTAGTCATGTAAAGAGAAAACACCCCCAATAATATAGTCACCATCCATTGAGAAGGCAGGTAGATGAGTGCTACCCTGGAGCCGACATTTCATAGAAGAAGCATCAGTCCTATCCTCTGTAATCACAGCCCTTTGTTTTATACCATCCCCAAAACCACACAAACCCAGAGAAAGGATCAGGCCGATAAAGAGAACTGAGCTCTCCATCCCTCAGCTCTCTGCATGTGATCTTACTGCGTGTTATTACTGGTTTATATAGATTTCAGACAAAAGCTTCCCTCCATCTTCCACATTACATCAGCTCCCTGTGCGTCAGAGAGAGTATAATCTCACCCAGTGGTGTTTGACTCTTGTTCAAGTTTTACTTTTGAGCTATGTACAATATACAGTAATCTACACCAAGAACCCATGCTTGTTTCTCATTTTGTAAAGTTATCATTGTGAACACCAGATATCTTACTAATTTTGTCCTACCTTTACTACAATTAGTCCAACAAATGGAAACATTGACTTGTTGTTTGTGTTGTTTAATCCCAATGAAAACGATAACAGATACAGTATATGTATTTGTGCAAAAGCAATTACTTTGTAAAAGTGTTGAGACAGAAATCAGAACCATGGACTGACTTATTTATTTATCTTAATTTATATTTTCACGCCTAATAAAGGAACATTTGTAAAATCAGACAATCCTATATTAGAGCACATATACAGGATCAGTTGTGGGTCAGTGTTGCTATTTGTTCATCAAATGTTTCTTGGTGTTCTTCTCTGGCTTGAACAATATGATGAAACATTTTGGAGCAAATATACAGAGTATTAGTCCAAAACTGGAGGCCAGAATGGCAAAGATCTCCACAGCCACAGTAAATTTCCCAGGAGAGCTGACATATGCTGGAATAAATGTGATCCAGACAGCACAGAAGATCAGCATGCTGAAGGTGATGAGCTTGGCTTCATTAAAATTATCAGGTAGTTTTCGGGCGAGGACAGCTAACACAAAGCAAAAGCCAGCCAGTAGACCTATGTACCCGAGAACAGCCCAGAACCCAATAGCTGAGCCTAATGCACACTCCAAAATTATTCTCTTCTTGTATGTGGTCAGGTTTTTCTTTGGAAAAGGGGGACTAACAACCAACCAAATAGTACATATTAAAACTTGAATGAATGTGAAAATGACTACAGTCATTCTCTGCTGTGGAGGACCAAACCATTTCATCACATTACTGCCTGGGAGTGTAGCTTTAAAGGCCATTAACACTACGATTGTTTTTCCAAGAACACAAGACATACAGAGGACGAAGGTGATCCCAAATGCTGTGTGGCGCAGCATGCAGGACCACTTGGAGGGTGCTCCAATGAAAGTTAATGGACATAAGAAACAAAGAGTCAGGGAGAAGAGCAGCAGGAAGCTCAGCTCAGAGTTGTTGGCCCTGACAATCGGGGTTGTCCTGTGACGATAAAACACTACTGCTGTTATAATGGCAAGACAGGCACCACCGACTGAGAATACAGTCAGGATGATTCCTAGGACCTCGTTGAAGGAAAGAAACTCTACAGGCTTGGGGAGACAAGTATCTCTCTCTGCATTAGGCCAGAACTCCTTGGGGCAAGTAAAACAATCAGGGGAATCTGTAAAAAAAAAAAAAAAAGTTATGAATAATAGGGATCTTATAGCAGTGTCATACTATATGTTAGATGATTTACAACAGATATGCATTAGAGAGGCTTGATAAACCGCCACATGGTTGTATGACTGTGCACCAGCCAAGTTGCACTTACAGTTTACATCCATGTCTGTGAAAACATGGATGCTCAACACACATTATGGTAGAAAATCATTACATATGAAAGTATGTAAATGTAATCATGAATAATTGTGTGGAGACATATGATATACACATATTAATGGTTTAGAAAATGTTGAAGACTTTAGAGTCCCTCACTGAGTCAAGGGTGTCTAAATATTAAGATGCTTCAAAACAAGACAGTGTTGATGTGTAGAGTACAATGATATACACAGTTGTATGTCATGTGAAAAGTAATGTATAAAGCTGAATGATTCTGCCATTACTCAAAGTTGTTGGTATGTCTTTGTCCATATATGTTCTGTGCCAAGAGCTTCTTGGATGCGATTTGTGTTGTCATTAAACCTACATTTTCATGTGAGATCAACTTTGGCTCATCAAGTTAATGCTGTTCTTCATCAAAATTAAGACTGACGAGAGTACAGAATAGAACAATTAGGTGTTGTCAGCAGAATCTCAAGAGAAAAAAGACTTGGTAGTAAAGAAAGTGTTATTTTGTCTTGTCCTGTGTGCTAAGTGACGGCATACTTTTATATTTAATAATTTTCTATGACTAATTTCTTTCCCGTGGCAGCACAGAAGATCTACACAATCTGCACATTTAAAGATAGGCACCTGAGATTAGTGCCACCAATCCAGTATCTTATCGAATATCTCCCCCTCTGTTCCTGACTGTTTTTGCAGAGCATTATTATGTCACAGTTGACCTTTGACCTCTTGGATAATAAAATGTCAGTACTTCATCATTATATCCTATTGAAAATATGTGTGAAATCTGAGCACTTGAATTCTTGAGTTATATCCCGAAACCCAACCTTGACTTTTGACCATCAAAATCACGTAAGTTTATCTTATATACCACTCGAACGTTTGTGCCAAATTTTAAGAAATTCCCTTAAGGTCTTCTTAAGATATTGCTTTCACAAGTATATAACGTATGCAATGTCTGCGTGACCTTGATCTTTGACCACCAAAATCTAATCAGTTCATCTTTGAGTCCACTCAAACATTTATGCTAAATGCAAAGGACTTCCCTTGAGGCGTTCTTGAGATATTGCGTTCACAGGAATGAGGCAGACAATCAAAGTCACTTGACTTTTGACCTATGATCACCAAAATTGAATCAGTTCATCTTCAAATCCAAATGGATGCTTGTACTAAATTTGGAGAAATTCTCTCAAGGGATTTATATTCACAAGAATGGCAGAAGAGATGGACGTATGTACAGACAGATAGACATACGGATGGACAACCTGAAAACATAATGCCTCTGGCCTTGTCTAGTACCTGTGGCATTGCTGATCTCTCCCTCAGGACATGGTATACAATCATAGCAGCAGATGTGTTTTCCTTTCTGCAGCACTTTATGAGTTCCTGGAGGACAGCTGTCACTGCACACTGACACAGGTACCTGGCACAGAGAAATAAACAAATTTGCACATATTGAGCTGTGTTACAAAGCTCTGAGGATTAAAGGATAGGTTCAAATTTTTCAGGTTTGTGCAGTGAAAGTGTTTCTGGTTACTGTGACCATTCCTCCTACTCATACTGGCTGTGACAAAAGCCTGCTCAGTGTAACTGCTGGGGGACTAAATTCAGTAGTCTGACTTGGACAAATCCAATAGTTATCTTCCAAAATCACAGTCTTTTTGGCAAAAAATATCTCCTTGTGTAAGTAAACCTCTGCTGCAGTTAAGCAAGGAAACACCTAATTGGAAAATACAAAACAGGGATTTTTGTGAGAAAAATACTTAAAGTTTGTGATTTATCTCTTCACAGCCAGTAATACCCAGGGGCCAAAACAGATATGGTATGCTTTGAGATCACAGAACTTGAAGTTTAGATGTTAACTATTTATTTTGGGCTTCTTACCTGTGTGCCACCTTCCACCCAAGTGAGCTTCCTGTTGATCCTGAACTCCTGGCCCACTGGCAGTGACGCATCATAGCGCCCTACTGTCACCAACTCAATGCTCCCACTCTCACTTTTTTGCCAGTTAACCAGCTCGTATGTGGCCACAGGATCTCCGTTGGCATCAAATGAAACATCATAACCATTCTGGGAAAAATTTACTTTCCTCAGTTGACTAAGAACCTGTTAGGATGAGGTTTAGTTACACAGTGAGGGAGAGAAATTTAACAGTGTACAATAAATGAATGTTTATTTCATACTGTAGCAAAAATGAACATTGGGGTGTTCAAAAATTTGTTTCTACTGACCTGTTTGGGCTCTATCCTGGTTAATTTGTCACAATGAGTTGTAGAGTTAGTGTCCTGGCACACTGCATTATGAATGGCATGTGCAATTGCATAAACAGCCTTGTACACCATGTTAGTGATTCTGAGCTGAGATGTGCGAGTGTACGGGCTCTGGAGTGTTTGTATGTCTTCAGTTCCATCACACACACTCTTGTCTGTGGCTGCACCTAAACACACAGAGACAGATGTGGGTTTTTTTGGTTCAGTTTGGACAATGACATGATCATTCTTTCTTGTGTCTTTTTTTTCATCTATGTAACTTGTAAATTGTACCTTATATCTTAACTACTGTATCAATATTGCATAAAACATGGTTATTTTACGCTACTTTTTAACCTTCATATATACAAGGTCACTCCTACAGCTCAGACAATAACTAACATTTATAAAGGGTAAAACACTATTTTCTTATTATTTAATACCGACTTCATACATTTAAAATAAAAGATCTGAAATAATTCTCTGTATAATGTCCTAATAAGACTTACATGTATTGTCACATTTACATGTTCATAAGTACACATTTTTGTATCTTTATTCAGCTATTCTCACTTTTTCCCAGTCTGCAGTTGAAAGCATTCTCCCAGAACTCAGTCAACACTGGAGAGGCAGACACTTTAGAGGGTGAGAGATCCAGCAAGAAGTCTCTCAGACCTGGGATGACAGATTTCTCAATTGCAAATCCGATGGCTCCGGTACAGAAGCTGAACTTTAACAAATCTTGGTCAGTTACCCAGGACTCACTGCCTATCCACTGGCGAGGTGGAGAAGGCTTCCGTGACAGCTCCTCCAGCAGGATCCTCATGTCTCCAGAGGCTGCAAATGCTACAACAACCATAGCTGTGGACCTGGAGAGAGATTAGAGCATATTACATAATATAAACATGAGGTTTTAAGATGTGTACAAACACCAGCTAACACCAGCAAACATGTGAGATGCCTTAATATGTGGTTCCGCTGACTGTATTTTTTATAACCATGTCAGTATGCAGAAGGTCAGTTTCAAGGAAAGGGCAAAAAAAAAAAAAAAAAGAAAAGAAAAACAAGCAGTGATGTAGAAACCTGCGGATAACATCTGCCACTCTCTGGATCCTGCTCCATGGGTTGGTCTGATGCAAAGATTCAGAGTATTCCACACAGATTCCCTCTTTGCGTGCTGCTTCCAGGAAAGACGCCATGCCATTATTGCCATAATCTGAATCTGACCGGACAGCACCTATCCAAGTCCAGCCAAAGTGTTTCACCAGCTTGGCCAGAGCGTCAGCCTGGAACTGATCACTGGGGATTGTTCTGAAGAAACTGGGGTGCTGCTCTTTATCAGACAGGCATGCACAAGTAGCAAAGTGGCTCACCTAATGGGAAACAACAGTATTCATATTTAAAATTTCGGACAAAATAATCAGTACTCTATATTACATAGTTTGCCAGAAATTCAAAATCTTTACTTGAGGAATGTTAAAGGACCCAAAGATGCGTGACATGCTGATGGACGGTGTGGACCCAGATTCACCAATGACAGCCATCACCATACCAGACTGAGAGCAGTTGTCACCGGTGTAAAATACAGGGTCCAGGCCACTTGAAAGCTGAAATGCTGCATGCACTGCCACAGGCACAGAGGCGCATGAGTCATAGATCTGATAACCGAGTTTGATGCCCGGCAGCAGCTCTGTGCTGTTATTAATCTCTTCAATGGCAAAGATCATTGCACGTGAGAAGCGCAGTTCACGGAAAATAAACCTGCACACAGAAAATAATGTCATGGTTCAAATTTTTCAATTAATAATTTTAAAAATAAAATACGTAGTGAAAGAGATCTGCAAGTCATAGTTAAGAGCAAAAATTGATTGAACACGTGCATCTTTGAACCAAATATAGACCTACATCAAAGATCAAAATGCAGAAATACGAATTGTTATTGTAACGCATGGATAAATAATAGCCAACAAAACCTATAGTCATATTTGTTTCATATCCTGTTAATATGTATATCATCAAAATCAAATGTATGTATATTATATATATATATATATATATATATATATATATATATATAGAGAGAGAGAGAGAGAGAGAGAGATGAATCATAGTGTGTCCTTTTCTTTTTTTGAATATAATACCTGCAGTTTATAAAGCAATAAAAGAGATTGGTGCTGAATGTGAAATAGAAATTATTTGTTTTAAAGGTGTCAGTATAAAAGTTTTTAAATGTAAGTACATTATACAAATCTTTACATTTCCATCCCCACACAGTCTGACATCCTCTCATCCCCCTCTTACTCACCTCCCTTTGCACTGTATTGGCTCAGGCATGGTGGTGTAGTTGTGCTTTACTGTGTGCATTAAGAAGTGTAGGGAGAAAACACCACCAATGACATAGTCACCATCAATTGAGAATGCAGGTAGAAGAGTTTTACCCATGAGTTTACATTTCACAGATGAAGCCTCAGTGTTAACCCCAGCACCAGTCCTATCCTCTGTAAACCCAACCCTTTGTCCCAGAGCATCCTCACTGCCACACAAACCCAGAGACAGGATCAGGCCAATAAAGAGAGCTGAGATCTCCATCCCCCTCTGCGTGTAATCTAAAGTATTTTATCACTGGTTTATATAGATTTTCAAATAAAAGCCTCCCTCCTTCCTCTGAACGTCAACTTCCTGCATATGGGAAAAATGATGTTCTCACCCCTTGGTCTTCGATTAACTATTGTCCAAACCTTTTCTATGGGTTGTATGTACAATAGCTCGAATTTACCTTTATTGGGTTGTTTGTGCAGTTTAATCTTGTTTTAAATAATGCAGACATGAAATTATTATTGAAATTGTAATAATAATATATAAAATTTGCCAAGAAAGAACTCAGTACCACTCATTAATGCAATTCATTTTGATTTATTTACTCACATTGTTTTGTATTTTCAGTCCACAAAACGTGCAAAATTTGACAATGAAACACAAAAAGCAATTAACAAAATAAAAATACTTAATATAAAATAACTTGAACATGAATATTAAAAAAAAAAACAGAAGAATGTGTTGAAAGTGCACACAATAGGCTTTATACTGTTGCCATCTTAACTGTTTCAAAATCTCAGATGTATTAGTGTTGATTTTTGTTCATCAAATGTTTCTTGGTGTTCTTCTCTGGCTTGAACAATATGATGAAACATTTTGGAGCAAATATACAGAGTATTAGTCCAAAACTGGAGGCCAGAATGGCAAAGATCTCCACAGCCACTGTAAATTTCCCAGGAGAGCTGACATATGCTGGAATAAACGTGATCCAAACTGCACAGAATATCAGCATGCTGAAGGTGATGAGCTTGGCTTCATTAAAATTATCAGGTAGTTTTCGGGCGAGGACAGCTAACACAAAGCAAAAGCCAGCCAATAGACCTATGTACCCGAGAACAGCCCAGAACCCAACAGCTGAGCCTAATGCACACTCCAAAATGATTCTCTCCTTGTATGTGGTCAGGTTTTTCATCGGAAAAGGGGGACTAACAACAAGCCAAATAGTGCAGATTAAAACTTGAATAAACGTGAAAGACACTACAGTCATTCTCTGCTGTGGAGGACCAAACCATTTCATCACATTACTGCCTGGGAGTGTAGCTTTAAAGGCCATTAACACTACGATTGTTTTTCCAAGAACACAAGACATACAGAGGACGAAGGTGATCCCAAATGCTGTGTGGCGCAGCATGCAGGACCACTCAGAGGGTGCTCCAATGAAAGTTAACGAACATAAGAAACAAAGAGTCAGGGAGAAGAGCAGCAGGAAGCTCAGCTCAGAGTTGTTGGCCCTGACAATCGGGGTTGTCCTGTGACGATAAAACAAAACTGCTGTTATAATGGCAAGACAGGCACCACCGACTGAGAATACAGTCAGGATGATTCCCAGGACCTCGTTGAAGGAAAGAAACTCGACAGGCTTTGGGAGACAAGTGTTTCTCTCTGCATTAGGCCAGAACTCCTTGGGGCACGAGAAACAATCAGGGGAATCTGAAAAAAAGGGTCTTTAGCAGTTGTACATTTAAAGTTGTCAATATGGATTTAGAAGAAAAAAGTACCTGTGTCATTGCTGATCTCTCCCTCAGGACATGGTATACAATCATAACAGCATATGGGTTTTCCTTTCTGCAGTACTTTACGAGTTCCTGGAGGACAGCTGTCACTGCACACTGACACAGGCACCTGTCACATAGATACAAAGTAAAGAGGTTTATTTGTCTTTATAACCATTCCTCCAGTTCATGCTGTCTGTAAAGGACTACCACTAACTGACAACACTGTGATGTAACTGTAAAGTAAGGCCTCAGCAGTCAGACTTGGGCAAATCAAGTGTTTGTCTTTGATAGTCAGTCCTTTAGTGCAAATTCCCTCTTAGTAGTACTGTACAATCTCAGCTAGGACATTCTTTTTGAATATAAAGGAGGAATTTTATAGTAGAAATACTGGAATATAACCTCCTGATTTGTATTTCTTGGACTTCCGAAGTTGCATGTTGGCCATGGCCGAATTTCAGATGGCACCTAAACACAAAATGAGGATGGTGGATTTTGCCACCATCTTTTACACAATAATCGTATTAGGAATGGATTTCTTCACAAGTAGTATGGACAGGAAGAACTATTAAAGTAACCAAAAAGGCATTCATTGTACAAATATACCCTTTAAAATCACAAAATTCGAATTCCAAATATGTTAAACTTTTAGTTTTGGGCTTCTTACCTGTGTGCCACCCTCTACCCAGGTGAGGTTCCTGCTGATACTGAACTCCTGGCCCACTGGCAGTGATGCATCATAGCGCCCTACTGTCACCAACTCAATGCTCCCACTCTCACTTTTTTGCCAGTTAACCAGCTCGTATGTGGCCACAGGATCTCCGTTGGCATCAAATGACACATCATAACCATTCTGGGAAAAATGTACATTCTTCAGTTGACTAAGAACCTGTGAAGATGAGGTAAAGAAAGAAGAAATGTAATTATATAGATTAAAATAAATATACAATATAATAAAATATATGTTATAGCAAAAAAAAAACATTGGGGTGCTCAGTTATTTTTTTGACCGACCTCTTTTGACCCTATTCCGGTAAATTTGTCACAATGAGTGGTTGAGTTAGTTTCCTGACATACTGCATTATGAATTGCATGTGCTATTGCAAAAACAGACTTGTATGCCATGTTTGTGATACGAAGCTGAGATGTGTCAGTGTACGGGCTCTTGAGCGTCTGTATGTCTTCAGTTCCATCACACACACTCTCGGCTGTAGTGGAATCTTAAAAAAAACCATAGAGACAGGTGTTTATCAGCTTTTGCAATAATATTCTCATTATTTCCTTTGTGTTTTTCCTTCTTTTTTACTCAACCCATCAAAAGTACCTTGTATCTAGTCTCACATATCTATATTATTCTAATTCATCTGTAGAACATGCTTAATTTAAAAAACATTTTATAGCGTTCATCCGCAGACACATCTTAAACTTATTTTTAATGGTTGCAGTTTCAGTCTTTGTCAGGTCTTTTTTTACCTGTGTCAACTCACATTCACACCAATCACATTTTCAAAAGGCAAAAAAAGATGTTTGCCTAAATTTATACTGACTTAACCCATATCAGTGTGGCTTAAAATCTAGAAATGACCTGAAATCAATCTAAATATAATAGTCTATTTACATGTACATATACAGCAACATCATGAAAAAAAAATATAGTGTGGTGACTTGGAGACTGTCTATGTTCAACTCACTTTTTCCCAGCCTGCAGTTGAAAGCATTCTCCCAGAACTCAGTCAGCACTGGAGAGGCAGACACTGTAGCGGGAGAGAGATCCAGCAAGAAGTCTCTCAGACCTGGGATGACAGATTTCTCAATGCCAAATCCGATGGCTCCAGTACAAAAGCTGAACCTCAGCATGTCTGGGTCAGTTACCCACGACTCACTGCCTATCCACTGGCGAGGTGGAGAGGGCTTGAGTGACAGCTCCTCCAGCAGGATCCTCATGTCTCCAGAGGGTGCAAATGCAACAACAACCATAGCTGTGGACCTGGAGAGAGATTAGGTTGCTTTGGATCATATTAAATGTAACACAATTAAATATAGAGGAAGGAAGTAAACACAGCCAAAATAATTGCCATATCAGTGATAACTATGAAAGAAATAAAGGTGATGAAAAAAAAGGATTTCCAATATGCCACTAATATCAAGACAGTCTTTCATTTTATATTTCACATAGTTTTTATGGTTTTGGGTGCAGAAGGTTGGTGTCAGCAGAAAAGCGAAATCAGTGATGTAGAAACCTGCGGATAACCTCAGCCACTCTCTGGATCCTGCTACGTGGGTTGGTCCGGTAAAATGCTTCTGAGTATTCCACACAAATTCCCTCTTTGCGTGCTGCATCCAGGAAAGATGCCATGCCATTATTGCCATAATCTGAATCTGAATGGACAGCACCTATCCAAGTCCAGCCAAAGTGTTTCACCAGCTTGGCCAGAGCGTCAGCCTGGAACTGATCACTGGGGATTGTTCTGAAGAAAGTCGGGTACTGCTGTTTATCAGACAGGCATGCACAAGTAGCAAAGTGGCTCACCTAAAGGAAAGCAACAGTATAAATATTTAAAAGGAGAGATGAAAAACCAGTACTGTATATTAAACATAGTTTGCCATAAATTCAAAATATTTACTTGAGGGATGTTAAAGGACCCGATTATGCGAGAGATGCTGATGGATGGTGTGGATCCAGACTCACCAACAACAGCCATCACCATACCAGACTGAGAGCAGTTGTCACCGGTGTAAAACACAGGGTCCAGACCACTTGAAAGCTGAAATGCCACATGCACTGCCACAGGCACAGAGGCGCACGAGTCATAGATCTGATAACCAAGTTTGATCCCTGGCAGCAGCTCTGTGCTGTTGTTAATCTCTTCAATGGCAAATATCATTGCACGTGTGAAGCGCAGCTCACGGGAGTCAATTCTGCAGACGGACAGTCATGTCACTGTTCAAATTTACAATTCACAATTCCCCTTTGAACAATCAAACATCTAAAATTTGCCTGAACACCAAAATTTAAAACACAGAATAAGATGTCTGCCCTGCAATTCACTGATTAATAACGGTCAAACTGTTATTTTCTTGTTAAATATGTTTAAATCAGTTGTTAGGAACACCTATATTTTCCAGGTAAAAACCATGAAAATCTTTTTTACAGCTACACTCTACTATTATTGGGGATATAATACCTAGAGTTTATAGTCATATACTCATCTGGCACATACTGTGAAATAATAATTCGTTTTTTGAAGGTTTAACTTAACACAAAAGTCTGCAACAGAAATGTGAGCACATCATACAATCAAAACATTTCCATCTCCACTCAGTCTAACATCCTCTTATTATCCACTTTTCTTTCCTACTCACCTCCCTGTGCACCTTACTGCTTCAGGCATGGTGGTGTAGTTGTGCTTCACTGTGTGCATGTAATGGTGTATGGACAATACACCACCGATTATGTAGTCACCATCCATTGAGAAGGCAGGTAGGCGAGTGGTACCCATGAGCTTACATTTCATGGATGAAGCCTCAGTGCTAACCCCAGCACCAACTCTATCCTCTGTAAATTCAGCCCTTTGTTTCATACCATCCCTAGAACCATTTAAAGCAAGAGCTGCAATCAATTCACTCAAACCCCGTGACAGGATCAGGCCAATAAAAAGAGCTAATGTCTCCATCCTTCAATTGTCTAGATGGGATCTTAAGTGTGTGTTATGACTGGTTTATATAGATTTACAGAGGAAAGCTTCCCTCCTTCTCCTATACGTCAGCTTACTGTGCATCAGAGAGAAAATGCTTTTACCCAGTGGTCTTTGATTAACTCTTGTGCAAGTCTTTTCTGTTGGCTATATTTAAAACATCCAGCAATGTGTACTTAACATACCAAGGAAACATGGTCTTAAAATGTATCTATATTAAAAAGGTAACTGCGCACCCCCCTGAATGTTGAGTCTTTGTTGACCTCCAGTGATAGAACTTTTCTTGACTCTGGGACCCAACTAACTGTGTACTGATACACCCTATCACACTTCATTGAAGTATAATAAGTATAATGTTATACAAAAAAGAGATTCAAGAGTATGTGTCAAAGGTGGAATGTTATTATGTTTCCTTTGGAGTAATGCTCGATACTGGCTGACAGGTGGTCATACTATAGGAAAGGTTCAGTACATTATGCCTCAATAGCACATAGTTTACATTTAGTTTATGTTGAGCACTGTTTGTCTTCACATGTAAGGTTGAGGTGTTCAAGTTATCACAAAGTTCAAAGACAAAACCTCGCCATAGAACCTTTCTACTTGGGACTCAGTGTTGAGAGCAGTTCCATTCCTCGTCGTCCAAATAAGTTGATCTCACAAGTCTTTAAACTATGGCAAAGGATGTAGAGAGTGGCACTGTTGCAAACAACCCTGCACTTCTGACAAGCATTCTCAAGCCATCATACAGGTAATCTAAAAAGAGGCTTTCTCAGTGGAATTCTCTACTGTAGCTGATGGCATCTTCCTGCCAAAGAGGAGCCCACTTTTCAAACTCGGTCTTGTGGTTAAAAAAGGCCTAATTAGAATTAGAGACATGCTTAAACATGCACCACTGGAACATGCAGAGAAGAACCCTGTAGTTCTACCCATATCAGCAAATGGGCTATCAGGTTTTACGGCCTGTAGATCGTCAGATGCAAAAGACTCACTAAGAAACTAAAGAGTTAAAAGTTAAACTTCATGTTGTACACTTGCTGCATTTCATCTGTTTGCAGTTTGAGAATATTGTGGCAATTATTATTTAATGAAAAGGTTGAGACATTTTTGTTATGTATTTTTAATTAATTTATTCACTTCAATTGTGTAAAAAAAAAACATATATAAATCAACAAGCTGAAGATCATGTTTGTTGTGCACATAATGAGTTTTATAATATTGCTATCTCTACTGTTTCTAAATTTCACATATTAGTGTTGATTTTTGTTCATTACATGTTTCTTGGTGTTCTTCTCTGGCTTGAATAATATGATGAAACATTTTGGAGCAAATATACAGAGTATTAGTCCAAAACTGGAGGCCAGAATGGCAAAGATCTCCACAGCCACTGTAAATTTCCCAGGAGAGCTGACATATGCTGGAATAAATGTGATCCAAACTGCACAGAAGATCAGCATGCTGAAGGTGATGAGCTTAGCTTCATTAAAATTATCAGGTAGTTTTCGGGCGAGGACAGCTAACACAAAGCAAAAGCCTGCCAGTAGACCTATGTACCCAAGAACAGCCCAGAACCCAACAGCTGAGCCTAATGCACACTCCAAAATGATTCTCTTCTTGTATGTGGTCAGGTTTTTCACTGGAAAAGGGGGACTAACAACAAGCCAAACTGTACAAATCAAGATTTGAATAAATGTGAAAGACATTACAGTCATTCTCTGCTGTGGAGGACCAAACCATTTCATCACATTACTGCCTGGGAGTGTAGCTTTAAAGGCCATTAACACTACGATTGTTTTTCCAAGAACACAAGACATACAGAGGACGAAGGTGATCCCAAATGCTGTGTGGCGCAGCATGCAGGACCACTCAGAGGGTGCTCCAATGAAAGTTAACGAACATAAGAAACAAAGAGTCAGGGAGAAGAGCAGCAGGAAGCTCAGCTCAGAGTTGTTGGCCCTGACAATCGGGGTTGTCCTGTGACGATAAAACACTACTGCTGTTATAATGGCAAGACAGGCACCACCGACTGAGAATACAGTCAGGATGATTCCCAGGACCTCGCTGAAGGAAAGAAACTCTACAGGCTTTGGGAGACAAGTGTCTTTCTCAGCATTAGGCCAGAACTCTTTGGGACAAGAGAAACAATCAGGGGAATCTGTAAAATAAAAAGAAGAAGAAGAAGAAGAAGAAAAATAGAGGGTTTTTGACAGGTGTGTATTTGATTTAGATATTCATTAAAACAAAAAGTACCTGTGTCATTGCTGATCTCTCCCTCGGGACATGGTATACAATCATAACAGCAGATGGGTTTTCCTTTCTGTAGAACTTTACGAGTCCCTGGAGGACAGCTGTCACTGCACACTGACACAGGCACCTGGCAGAGAGAAATAATTAATTTCACTTATTCAGGTATGCAAAAAATCAGGGGACTGAAGGATAGGTTCACATTTTTCAAGTCCGTCTTACTCACTGTGTCAATATGTATACTGAAAGTGTTGGTAGTCATTGTGTAACCATCCCTCCTTTTTGTAATCTGGCTTTAAAGAAATCCTATCTTAAAACTAGCTCAATGTAAGTGGGAATGATCAGAATTTTTGTCTAAGAATACATTTATTAGTTCATCAGGGGATGAAATGAGGCTTTGGCAGTCTTAGTTTGAGAAATCAAGTGGTTATCTTCAACAGCCATGGTCTTTTAAGCACAAATTCTGTGTTTTTGTTGCAATGCCTCAGTTGCAGCTCAGCAAGAGAGTGGATTTAGTTATGGGTTTATTCAAGGTCATAATGGACATGAGAAATAATTATAAATTTAGGTTTGAATGAATGAATGCATGACTTTATTTTGAATCAAAGAAAATTTAAACATATTATAAACATACAAACAAAACAAAACTCCAGTGTCCAAAAAGGAATAGGTAGAAGTCATATCCCTACTCCTTTCTTACTATTTCTTTTAACACATGCATCTTATGTCAACAAATTCCTTACTTTCCTTTACTTTCTTACTTGTGTGCCACCATTCACCCAGGTGAGCTTCCTGTTGATCCTGAACTCCTGGCCCACTGGCAGTGATGCATCATAGCGCCCTACTGTCACCAACCCAATGCTCCCACTCTCACTTTTCTGCCAGTTAACCAGCTCGTATGTGGCCACAGGATCTCCGTTGGCATCAAATGACACATCATAACCATTCTGGGAAAAATTTACTTTCCTCAGTTGACTAAGAACCTGTTAAGATGAGGTTGAGTTAGACAGTGAGGGAGAGAAATTTACATTAGGTCAAAATGAATGTAAAATGTAAAATGAATAAAATTTAATTTCATATTATAGCAAAAAAGAACATTTGGGTGTTCACATGTTTGTTGTGACTGACCTCTTTGGACTCTATCCTGGTGAATTTGTAACACTGAGTTGTAGCATTAGTTTTCTGGCACACAGCATTATGGATGGCATGTGCTATTGCATAAACAGCCTTGTACACCATGTTAGTTATTCGCAGCTGAGATGTGTCAGTGTACGGGGTTTGGAGTGTTTGTATGTTTTCAGTTCCATCACACACAGTCGTGTCTGTGGCTGCACCTAAAACACACAGAGATGGAGGCAGGTGTTAGTGAGCCTTGACAGTTACATTATAATGTAAATTATTATTTAACTTTCATGTGTACCAGCTTGTGTTAATACCAATGAGTCATTACACCTATTTATAAAGGGAAAAAAATGTATTTCTCTTCTAATTGCATACTGACATTATCTGTTATAATGTGTTTACATCTTTTTTTAAAGAGAGACTGTTGTCAGGACAAAAGCATAATAACTGCACACATAATAACATTTATAATACATACTACTATACAATTTTCAATCTCTATGAAACCCATTGGCCCTGGAGAAGATCTATACTGTATGCTTTTGTATAAGGTTTTAGTGTTGACATTGTGAATCCACTCCAGCAAAGTTTGCACAAAACACAGAAATCACCTCATGAAGTGAGGAATGGAAGAATAAATCTCACTGTTAATCTGGGGTTTCGCCTTAAAACATATGGGGATAATTTAACACAGGAAGCTCCACTCACACAGACAATCAAAAAGCAAGGCACAACCACACAGACTTTAATGTAAGTGCCTTTTATATTAAAAATCAGTACAACTGTCTCACTTTTTCCCAGCCTGCAGTTGAAAGCATTCTCCCAGAACTCAGTCAGCAACGGAGAGGCAGACACTGTAGAGGGAGAGAGATCCAGCAAGAAGTCTCTCAGACCTGGGATGACAGATTTCTCAATACCAACTCCAATGGCTCCAGCGCAAAAGCTGAACCTCAGCATGTCTGGGTCAGTTACCCAGGACTCACTGCCTATCCACTGGCGAGGTGGAGAGGGCTTGAGTGACAGCTCCTCCAGCAGGATCCTTAGGTCCCCAGAGGATGTAAATGCCACAACAACCATAGCTGTTGACCTGACAAGAAATTATAGAACGTTATTTTTTAATAGATAAAAATACATGTATAAAATGAATACTCTAAATATGATTTAAGATAGTTAACACCAAAACCATGAGATACTTTTGAAATTTGAAATGAACATGATGAAATTGAGATGAATATCCACGTTTCCACTAACATAAAAGTAAACCTTCCATCTCATATCTATAATTAATTTAATGAAAAAAAATGTGGTCAAGTGTGCAGGAGGTTAGTGTTAGCACAGGATTCAAAAGCACAATCAATGGCAGAAACCTCCGGATAACATCTGCCACTCTCTGGATTCTGCTACGTGGGTTTGTTCGATAGAACGCTTCTGAGTATTCCACGCAGATTCCCTCTTTATGTGCTGCTTCCAGGAAAGACGCCATGCCATTATTTCCATAGTCTGAATCTGAATTGACAGCACCTATCCAAGTCCAGCCAAAGTGTTTCACCAGCTTGGCCAGAGCGTCAGCCTGGAACTGATCACTGGGGATTGTTCTGAAGAAAGTCGGGTACTGCTGCTTATCAGACAGGCATGCACAAGTGGCAAAGTGGCTCACCTAAAGGAAAGCAACAGTATAATTCTTTTACAAGACAGACAAAAAAAAACAGTCTTCCATATAAAGCACACAATTTTCCAAAAATTCAAATATATTTACTTGAGGGATGTTAAAGGACCCGATGATACGTGACATGCTGATGGATGGTGTGGATCCAGACTCACCAACAACAGCCATCACCATACCAGACTGAGAGCAGTTGTCACCGGTGTAAAACACAGGGTCCAGGCCACTTGAAAGCTGAAATGCCACATGCACTGCCACAGGCACAGAGGCGCATGAGTCGTAGATCTGATAACCGAGTTTGATGCCCGGCAGCAGCTCTGTGTTGTTGTTAATCTCTTCAATGGCGAATACGATTGCACGTGAGAAGCGCAGTTCACGGGCATCAATGCTGCACACAGACATATATATGATACAGGGGAACTGCAACTCATAGTTATGGACAATAACTGATAGATGCACTGCATCTTTGAATAAAATATACATCAGAATTGTGCCTTGACAGAATTGTAGCATTGACTCCCGTGCCACGGGAGTCAATGCTACACACAGACTCTCGTGTCCCTGTTCAAATTTACATATGGACTATCACAGTTTTAACAGAAATACACAGGCTTGGATTTCTGTCCAAAATTCACAAAAAATTCAAAGCAGGGATTAAGAAGATTGATGTTTTGTCAGTTAACAAATAAAATAAAAATATTTCCTTTACATGGAGTAACACCCTTTTGTGATTAAAAAACCTGCAAGTTATAAAGCCATATCATCTGTCCCTTAATGTGAAACTATATAAATTATTTGTTCTTAAGTTTTCAGTACCACCATAACTATGACTGTAAGCACATCATACAAATCAAAATGTTTTCATCCCCACACAGTCTAAAATCTTCTTATCTCTCTCACACTCACCTCCCTGTGCACATTTGTGGCTCAGGCATGGTGGTGTAGTCATGCTTCACAGTGTGCATGTAATGGTGTATGGACAAAACACCACCAATAACGAAGTCACCATCCATTGAGAAGGCAGGTAGACGAATGCTACCTTGAAGTTTACATTTCACAGATGAAGCCTCAGTGTTGACTCTAACATTGGTCCGATCCTCTGTAAACCCAACCCTTTGTTTCAGACCATCCCCAGAACCATTCAAAACAAAAGCTGAGTTTCGCTTACACAAATGGAGAGTCAGGATCAGGCCAACAAAGAGAGCTGACGTCTCCATTCCTCAACTGTCTGCATGTGATCATAATGCGTGCTATCACTGGTTTATATCGATTTTCAGACAAAAGCTTCCCTCCTTCTACTGTGCGTCATTTTATGCATAACGGAGGGAGGTCTCACCCAGTAGCATTGGATTAACTCCTTTGACCTAATGTAAAATCTGCACTTAGTGACTGTATCTCTTTTCTTTTCTTTTCTTGTGAAGTTATCATTGTAAACACCACATGCCTTACTATGTCCTACCCTTGTTACAAATAAATCTTACAAATGCACTCCTTTGTTTGTTTGTGTGGTCTTATACAGTCTTAAATTATTAGGAATATGGATATAGTATTGAAAAAGCAATTACTTTAGAAAAGTATTGAGACAGAACTCAGAACCATACATTTATGTTATGACTTTGGACTTAATTTGTTCACTTTAATTTCAGCTCATGATAAAAGAACATTTGTAAAATAAGACAACCGCATATTAAAAGCACATAAACGGTATCGACTGAGGGGTTAAGATTGATTTTTGTTCATTACATGTTTCTTGGTGTTCTTCTCTGGCTTGAATAATATGATGAAACATTTTGGAGCAAATATACAGAGTATTAGTCCAAAACTGGAGGCCAGAATGGCAAAGATCTCCACAGCCACAGTAAACTTCCCCGGAGAGCTGACATATGCTGGAATAAATGTGATCCAGACAGCACAAAATATCAGCATGCTGAAGGTGATAAGCTTGGCTTCATTAAAATTATCAGGTAGTTTTCGGGCAAGGACAGCTAACACAAAGCAAAAGCCAGCCAGTAGACCTATGTACCCGAGAACAGCCCAGAACCCAACAGCTGAGCCTAATGCACACTCCAAAATGATTCTCTCCTTGTATGTGGTCAGGTTTTTCATTGGAAAAGGGGGACTAACAACAAGCCAAATTGTACAAATCAAGATTTGAATAAACGTGAAAGATACTACAGTAATTCTCTGCTGTGGAGGACCAAACCATTTCATCACATTACTGCCTGGGAGTGTAGCTTTAAAGGCCATTAACACTACGATTGTTTTTCCAAGAACACAAGACATACAGAGGACGAAGGTGATCCCAAATGCTGTGTGGCGCAGCATGCAGGACCACTCAGAGGGTGCTCCAATGAAAGTTAACGAACATAAGAAACAAAGAGTCAGGGAGAAGAGCAGCAGGAAGCTCAGCTCAGAGTTGTTGGCCCTGACAATCGGGGTTGTCCTGTGACGATAAAAAACCACTGCTGTTACAATGGCAAGACAGGCACCACCAACTGAGAATACAGTCAGGATTATTCCCAGGACCTCGCTGAAGGAAAGAAACTCGACAGGCTTTGGGAGACAAGTGTCTCTCTCTGCATTAGGCCAGAACTCCTTGGGGCACGAGAAACAATCAGGAGAATCTGAAAATTTAACCAAAAACATTTTTTAGCAGTTGTATATTTGTTTTCATAGATATTCATTCAAACAAAAAAGTACCTGTGTCATTGCTGATCTCTCCCTCAGGACATGGTATACAATCATAACAGCAGATGGGTTTTCCTTTCTGCAGCACTTTACGAGTTCCTGGAGGACAGCTGACACTGCACACTGACACAGGCACCTGTCACATAGATACAAACAAACATACATATCTGGGTGTGCTACAAAGCTCTGAAGATTTAAGGATAGGTTAACAAATGTTCAAGTCTGTTTAAAAAGTACTTATGTGTCTAAATGTGTGTTGTCATTACAGCTGTTGGTGAGACAAAATCCACAATTTTTTGTTTAAAAACGTGTTCTCGTGTTAAGCTGAAGCTAAATGAGGGTTCAGCAGTCTGACCTAGACAAACTGAGTTGTTAATCTCTAAAATTAGAGTATTTTTAGTATAAATAACCTCTTTGCATTACTGTTCCTCTGCTGCAGCTCAGCAAGTAACACTTCCTTGGAAAATATTATGATGGAATTTCTCTCTAAAAGCACTGTTTAGCAAATAAAGTTTGGTAATTTTCTCTTCTCAACTAGTATGGAGAAAAGGATGGAAAACCAAAAACACATATTATACCCTTTGACATAACCAACTCTGAAATTGTTAAAATGTTGCTTTTGGGCTTTTTACTTGTGTGCCACCATCCATCCAGGTGAGCTTCCTGTTGATCCTGAACTCCTGGCCCACTGGCAATGATGCATCATAGCGCCCTACTGTCACCAACTCAATGCTCCCACTCTCACTTTTCTGCCAGTTAACCAGTTCGTATGTGGCCACAGGATCTCCGTTGGCATCAAATGACACATCATAACCATTTTGGGAAAAATTTACATTTTTCAGTTGACTAAGAACCTGTCAGGATGAGGTTGAGTTAGACAGTGAGGGAGAGAAATTGAAAAATGTAAAATGAATAAAATTTAAATTCGCATTAAACCCCAAAAGAACATTGGGGTGTTCACATGTATGTTGTGACTGACCTCTTTGGATTCTGTCCTGGTGAATTTGTCACATTGAGCTGTAGCATTAGTTTTCTTGCACACTGCATTATGGATGGCATGTGCTATTGCGTAAACAGCCTTGTACGCCATGTTAGTGATTCGCAGCTGTGATGTATCAGTGTATGGGGTCTGGAGTGTTTGTATGTTTTCAGTTCCATCGCACACACTCTTGTCTTTTGCTCCACCTAAAAACAAACAGAGACAGATGCAGTTGATGTTTTAGAGTTCACAGATACATTTTTTTTTTCTCAGGTCATTTGTGTTTTTCTACAATAACTAATAGTTTTACCTGCCAAACCTGCCTTGTGAAACTGTTATATCTCTACTGACACATTTATTTATAAAACATGCTTATTTTACATTACATTTCAACGCACTGTTTTGCAGACATGTCTTAAGATGTCATTTTTCCTGTAACTTTTTTAGTTAGTCTCAGTCCTATGTTTGAACTTTTCTGCATACCAGCTCTGTCCACACACAGTTAGTCACATAGATAAAAGGCATAAAATGTCTTTTGCTTTAATTTAATCCTGACCTGATCTCTGGAAATGTTCCCTGGAGGAACTCTACACTCAGCAGAAGGCCAACAGGGTTATCAGAGACCCCGGTCACACCTGCTACAAACTACCTGTTGCTGTGTGGCAGACGGTAACACAGCACTTGATCCTGCACCAGGCTTCATCAGGCTTCATCCCACCAGTCATAGGACTGCTTAACGTAACTCATCAGCTCATCAGTATAACACAGTCACCTTTATACCTAACCATATGTTGACTATACACCTTTCTCTGTCTCTCTCAGGCTCTCTCTTGCGGCCTTTGCCATTAAAGGAACTTAAATGTCATCATAATAAGTGAGATTATTCACAAAGATGTCCCTCATCATGTCTTTGTTCAGCACAAGCAATGTCCCTGTCAATCTGGGGTTGGGTCTTAAAGCAGCTGCTGCTCCACACAGCTAGTCTATCAAGAAAACAACACTTACAAGGACCCAACTGTGATTGTCACATGTGAAAAAACAGAAGAATTTTCTCACTTTTCCCCAGCCTGCAGTTGAAAGCATCCTCCCAGAACTCAGTCAGCAACGGAGAGGCAGACACTTTAGAGGGAGAGAGATCCAGCAAGAAGTCTCTCAGACCTGGAATGACAGATTTCTCAATGCCAAATCCGATGGCTCCAGTACAAAAGCTGAACCTCAGCATGTCTGGGTCAGTTACCCAGGACTCACTGCCTATCCACTGGCGAGGTGGAGAAGGCTTGCGTGACAGCTCCTCCAGCAGGATCCTCATGTCTCCAGAAGCTGTAAATGCCACAACAACCATGGCTGTGGACCTGGAGAGAGGGTGCATAATAATAAATCAATGAAGACGTACAAAATAGTATTTTTAATTTTCAGTCAAGATAGTAAACAATGGCAATGGAAAAATGGAAAAAAACAGATATGTTTCCAATTTACCACTGTGACAGTTTTTTATCTTATATTTTACAGAACATTTTTGTGGTTTTGTTCACAAAAAGCCAGTGTCAACACAGAGAACAAAAGCAAAATAAGTGATACGGAAACCTCCGGATAACATCTGCCACTCTCTGGATCCTGCTATGTGGATGGGTTCGATAGAAAGATTCAGAGTATTCCACGCAGATTCCCTCTTTGCGTGCTGCTTCCAGGAAAGATGCCATGCCATTATTGCCATAATCTGAATCTGAATTGACAGCACCTATCCAAGTCCAGCCAAAGTGTTTCACCAGCTTGGCCAGAGCATCAGCCTGGAACTGATCACTGGGGATTGTTCTGAAGAAACTGGGGTACTGCTGCTTATCAGACAGGCATGCACAAGTGGCAAAGTGGCTCACCTGGAGAAAAACAACAGTGTAATTATTTTACGAGACAGACAAAAAAATAGCACTGTATATTAAACACTGATTGCAAGAAACAAAATATTTACTTGAGGGATGTTAAAGGATCCAGTAATACGTGACATGCTGATGGACGGTGTGGATCCAGAGTCACCAACAACAGCAATCACCATACCAGACTGAGAGCAGTTGTCACCGGTGTAAAATACAGGGTCCAGGCCATTTGAAAGCTGAAATGCCACATGCACTGCCACAGGCACAGAGCCGCATGAGTCGTAGATCTGATAACCGAGTTTGATGCCTGGCAGCAGCTCTGTGCTGTTGTTAATCTCTTCGATGGCAAAGACCATTGCACGTGAGAAGCGCAGTTCACGGGAGTCAATGCTGCACACAGACATATATATGATACAGGAGAACTGCAACTCATGGGCAATAACTGATAGCTACACTGAATCTGTGAAGCAAATATACATCAAATTTGTGTTAAAATACAAATTTCAAAGTACAAGACTATTCATAAGTCCATAATTCAAAAAGAATTTAAGACATTACCAATTGTCAACAGAATCTGAATTCTTAAATATCTGGATAAAAAATAAGCAGCCGTTAAAAACATTAAACACATGTCAGAAAGAACAAAAAAAAAATCTTTGTTAATGCAATTTATAAGGCAAAATACTGAGTTTACAGTGCTACACAATACACAATTTTAAGCACATTATACAAATGAAAACATTTCTATCACCACACAAACATCCTCTTGTCCCCCATTTCGCCCTCTTACTAACCTCCCTTTGCACTTTATTGGCTCAGGTATGGAAGTGTAGTTATGCTTCACTGTGTGAATGTAGTAGTGTATGTTAAAAACACCCCCAATAACGAAGTCACCATCCATTGAGAAAGCAGGCAGGCGAGTGCTACCCTGAAGCTTACATTTCACAGATGAAGCCCCAGTGCTGAACCCAGCAACAGTCCTTTCCTCTGTAAACCCTGCCCTTTGTTTCAGATCATCCCCAGAACCATTCAAATCAAGAGCTGACTTCAGCTCAAAAAAACCCAGTGACAGGATCAGGCCAATGGAGAGAGGTGACATCTCAATTCCTCAACTGTCTGCATGTGATCACACTATATGTGTTTTCACGGGTTTATATATGACATTTTCAGGCAAAACTTCCCTCCTCCTACTACACGTCAACTTACTGTACATCAGAGAGGGGGTGTTCTTACCTAACGATCACAAGATTTATTGTTCCACTACGATATAGTTTAAAATATATAGTAATATTATAATTATGTCATGAAAATAAATGTTGTAGTATTCCCTTTAAATGTTTAGATGTTATATAATTTGACTCGGCTGCAAATACTTTAAGTGTAACAGTTGAAAATGGTTGATTTAATTTTCAAGCAAAACATGGCTGACATGTTACATTTTTCACTCCCAAGTAAAGAGAAAGCATTGTATTGTTAGCCTATTCTTGAATTTGACTACTAAGTTCTGTAGCTGAGTCTGATTGATGGTAAACTAAGCCATGACATAGTCATACAGTTTAGAATGATGACAGTTAAGCCTAATCTAAAGCTGCCAAAGCAGAACTGGCCCTTACAAACTAAGGTATCCTACAATGGCCAATATACTGAACTAATATTTTCTTTGGGTTATCTTTGATTTCATGTCATTAAAACATATTTTGTCCACTTTTAGTTTGTATTTTTGGTAAGGGATTAACTGGACAACAAAAGATTTATGGGGTTATCTGTCTTGCATGCTTGTGTACATATCTGCTATCCATCGAATTGCCAAATGCAAGGTGCCATACAGGTATACTGTAAATCTTTCACTAAATAGGTCTCTCTGCTGCTACCATCTAGTGGACATTTTAGTCAAACTCAGGGAATATATGACAATGAATTGGATATGATCAGGGATGATATACAGCTCTGTAGTTATATTGCATAAGAAACCTGATAAAGGTATTGTGAAAGCATTAAAAGATGGTTTGAAAGAGACGTTAAAGACGCTAAATCTGTCAAAGTGGAATGACCATTGTTAAACGGAGGAGGTGGCTAACAACACCACAATGCAATCCTGAGCTCCCTCCCCAGACAGCTGAACACCCTTTCACACCTGGACCTGGTAAGCCTAACAATCCACAAGCCAACCATGTGGGTCAACGACTCACATGTGATCCTAACGACTCTGTCGGGGTTCACATCCACACAAAGTCTGCAACTCCCCAAAAGTCAGTTTGAATTTCAAACGCTGAAATGTCTCAAGAAACTCAGGCAAGCCCAGCTGCCTACAAAATGGTACTTTGCATTACCATGACCTGGATGACTGAGAATCTTCACCAACATTTTAAGGACATGTCTTACTTGAAGGTGGGCCCACACAATTCTTCATTCACAGTGAACAATTTTAAAAGTAAACCACAAACTACTCCTTGAAAAATAAACCTATATCTCATGCTCAAGCATTTTTGACCAGAAACCAAAATAATTTGCATTACACATGTTCCAAGAACAGCAGTTAAGCACTAAAAGAAAACTCAAAGGCACTCTTTTGCAATGTTAAAATGGCTTTATTTCTGCGCCATGGTCATGGTGAACCTTAAAAACACTCCTACGCGTTTCGGCATACAAGCTTTCATCAGGGAATCAAACTGATCTCAAGACACCAAAGGTCCTTATACTGGTAAACACAAATAGGAATTTTACACCTGTATCTAGCGGTTGCATCCTGGAAAGAGTGTAGGTGTTTACATATTCAAGCTGATGGCATTATTCAGGTCCACAATACTCATAAACAGTAAATATAGCAACAAAACAGTGAAAAAACAAAATACAAACACTGAACAAAAAACTTTAATTTACACATGGTGACAAATGTTAACATAAAAGCAGTAGAATCTAGGTCCTCATTTAAGCCTGGGTGTTTAGTGGCCTGTAATTTATAAATACAAAATGTTTCATGTTGGTTAAGCTTCCTTTGTCTGTCTCCTTTTCTGATGGAGGGTGGGATGGTGGTCAGTGCCAGAGGCTTGTAATGTGGATAGTTTACATTACCTCTGTGAATGACATACTTTTTTAAAGATTTTTTCTCTTTTTGGCTTTTCTTGCCTTTATTATAGTGCAGTTAGAGAATGACAAAAAAGGGGTTTAGAGAATGGGGATGACACACAGCAAAGGGCCTCAATCCTGAATCAAACACGGGCCACTGCAAAACATGGGTCGGACACTCTTCTCAGTGTGCTAGAGGCTGCCCCCCGACTGACTTTTGACTCCAGGAAGCACTTCTTTTCTAGCATTTTTGATGACTACAATATGACATTAATTTAAATTTTCTCAAACCGGATTACAGTTGTTTTGTTAACCAAAATTTTATTTTGAGAGCTAATTGCCCCAGAACATGAATACATTTGATTAGCAAAGAAGAGGGTGTACTTTAAAGTCATTTGAGCACTTCAGTGGTGCTTGCAGATGATTGTTCTACAGCATCACTGTCATGCTTAAATTACATGTAAGCACACCCTCTTGTGTAAAATTTCTTAATTTGAACACAGCATATGATTGGCTAGTACTAATTTCCCTCCGGTTTTCTTCTTTAGTTAATTTAACCGTATGTTTGAAAGTGGAGTTGAGATGTGAACAAGAATGCTTCTTTGACATGGCCTGCCATTTATACTGCAATAGAGTGAAGAAGAAAAAAGTGGACCAAATTGCTACAGCTTATGAAATCCTCTTAAGTACACTGTATAATGTAAGCAAGCGAGGTAACAACTGCATGGGCTTCCTGCAAGCTAACATGTTCCACGGGGTTGTTTGCTGTTAGCCTGCCGGCTAACTGTTTCAACTGAAACTTGCCAGCTTGAAAAATGCCATGTATATGAAAAAAAGTTAACAATCTTAAACTGAGATATCAGGTTAGCTTCGAGGCTAATAGCGAACATTGCAGTGACTTAGCTTGCAAATTGCCTGTTTGGGATGGGAATGGGCTAGCTAGCTAGCGTTATATCATTTTGCATATAGCATCCTCACTTGGGATTTCAAGGGCTGCAAAAGTTTCTGCCCACTTTTTTTCCATTTGAAGCTGCAAATTGTGACAAAGATCAGTCTTTGCAAAATCTGATTCTGTGACTTAAAACTCTAAGACTTCTTACACATTGTCTCAAGATGTGAGAGAGTGTCAGACTTCAGTCTTTTAAATGTTTTTCAAAGTATTCTAGCGCATGGTTGGCATTACTATCTTATGATGCACCATAGATTATTCTAAATGCATGAAAATGAATCACACTTTACTTGTCACCATAAAATATTATAAACGCATTACAATTCACTATAAATGCCCTTATAATGCATTATAGACATGGACTGGAGGACGTAATGGACAATATGTACAAGGCTGTCATGCCCCTGATGACATACTGCAATGTGTGCCACTATGCATTTGTGTCCATAGATTTAAGGGAGAATAGGAGAGTTTTTAGCTTTTAATGTTTGAGACAAGATTCACACTTCCAGGCCATGATTTGGATGCTAGTAAGAGAAAGACCATTCATAAAACATAAACACAGGAGAGACAAACAAATGATAACAAGACGTATTCATCAGTGAGGTGGAGGATCATCAAAAATTGATCAGTCGTCTAAGGGGAGGGACAGGAGGGGGTAGACGGGCATTGAAACCCAATGTCCTGCATTTAATCATTTATTCTTGATGTGATGTGTTTATGAAGCTAATCTGATATACGTATGTCTTGCCCTGCCCCAACACGACTGTCTCTGCCCAATGGGTGGTGCGAAACAATGACAAACACTACCAAAGGAGATGACATAGCCCCCTATATAAAGTTTGGTAATCTAACATAAAGCTTAGAAACAGGGGTGTAGGAAGGATTGCAGTCATGGGGGCATTTCTAGACACATTTTTCCTCTTGTTTGTTGACCTGATATTGACTATGTTCTCTTCCTTTTTTTCCTTGTCAGAGTCTTCCCCTCTTTTCACATCATGCAAATTAAGGAGACAATTCTATTTTAATGGGGTGCACAAGCCTGGTGATGTGATTCTCGGTGGGTTGTTTGAGGTCCACTACACCTCAGTCTTCCCTGAACTGACGTTCACCTCAGAACCACATCAGCTCAGCTGCCAAGGGTAAGTTTTACACACATGTATTCATAAACAGCATGTACAGATGATTATAAATAATTTATTACTTTTTAGTGGTTGATCATGACATTTTATCTACCAGCTTTGTTACTCAAGGGTTCAGGCACGCCATGACCATGGCTTTTGCTATTGATGAGATCAACAAAAACTCCAACCTGTTAACTAATGTGACTCTGGGATACAGTCTTTATGACAACTGTGCCACACTTGTAATCGGATTCAGTGCTGCATTGTCATTGGCCAGTGGTCGAGAAGAGCAGTTTCTGCTTCAGGACACCTGTTTGGGGACCCCTCCAGTTCTGGGGATTGTGGGTGATTCCATCTCAACATTCTCGATTGCCACCTCTGATGTGATAGGCTTATTTAGACTGCCCATTGTAAGTTTATTTTCTTAAAGTTCCAGCTTTTTCTTCAAGCCTTTATTTGGTTTGGAGTTATTTTTCAATTTATGATGCTAAATATTTAATAGATTAAATAATTTCTAGTAATTTGCATGAAAATTAAAACCTGTGTCCATACTATGTGTTTCAGGTGAGTTACTTTGCCACATGCTCCTGCCTGAGTAACAGGGGAAGGTTTCCATCCTTCTTTAGAACGATCCCAAGTGATGCTTTCCAGGTGAAACTCTGAAATAACAAATAAAAAAATGTGATTCGTAGAGATTATAGTGAGCTTTAATGTTCCTCCCAATGAAAGACATGATTTTGCCTTGTAAAGTAATCTACTTGACTTACTTTTTGAATCACAAATGACACTAAATGCACAGTGTAATGGTTTTAATAATATTTTTTATTGTGAAATATAAATCAGTTAGTTTCAAAATAAAGATTATCCTAAACTTTGTTCTAATCCCTTCACTCCCTAATAAATTAGGTTCGTGCTATGATTCAGATTCTGAAACGCTTTGGCTGGACCTGGGCAGGTCTGCTGGTCAGTGATGATGACTATGGACTCCATGTTGCGCGATCCTTTCAGTTGGACTTGACTCAGTCTGGTGAAGGTTGTCTGGCCTACACAGAGATTTTGCCCTGGGGTGACAACCCAGCTGAACTAAAGAGGATTATTGAAGTGATGAAGAAATCTACAGCTCGTGTGGTCATTGTGTTCGCACATCGGATCCACATGATTCAACTAATGGAGGAGGTATCTATCTCAGATTTTTTTTTTTTTTCTATTTACATTTTCTGGTCTATAATTTGTAGCTATTCAGTCCTACAAAGTTGATTGTATTTGCTCAATCAACATTAGTCTGAGAGATTAGTCTGTATAAATATTTAAAATTTTGCAATTCACAGGTAGTGAGGCAGAATGTGACAGGCCTGCAGTGGATGGCCAGTGAAGCATGGACAGCAGCTACTGTGCTCCAAACCCCCCGACTCATGCCATATCTGGGTGGCACACTGGGAATTGCCATTCGCCGAGGGGAAATACCAGGATTCAGGGATTTTCTGTTGAGAATACGTCCTGACATGCAGGACAATAATAATTTTGGCCATAGCATGGTACGGTAACCTTTCAATCAGATCTGTAATTACAATATTGAATGTTGTTACTTCTGTAAAGACTTTGTTTTAAATACATTTCAGGTTAGGCAGTTTTGGGAGCACACTTTTCAGTGTAGATTTGCTCCACCTCCAGCAGGTTGGGTAGAGGCTGGGGGAGAAGTGTGCACTGGTGATGAAGACCTAGAGAGTGTGGAGACTGAACTTTTGGATGTTTCCAACCTCAGGCCTGAGTACAACATTTACAAGGCTGTGTATTCTCTGGCATATGCCCTTGATGACATGCTGCACTGTGGACCAGGGAGAGGGCCTTTCAGTGGGCACAGCTGTGCCACCATGCAAACGTTGGAGCCATGGCAGGTGTGATATAAGTTGACACCCCACCTGTTTAGTTTTTTAAAAAATTTCTATTGCACCCTGAGCTACTCTTTTGAGGAAGTGATAGGCCTTGTTTAAGTCTTTGAGTTGAGACTGAATATTTAAGTGGCAACACAAAATAAAATGTATTTTCTTTTAATGTGACAAGCCAGTGGCAACAGTGGTTGATTAAATTTAGAGAGCTTACATTTTCATATTTTGAGTGCAGGATTTGAGGACTAGCATGAATAAATCCACAACCTATCACATAGAATATCTGAAAGCATGTGCACAATCAGGAACAGCATATTTTTCAATTCTCCTTGTCACAGTACTTATCTGTATTGTACCCCTTTATAGCTCACATATTACTTGGAAAAGGTCAACTTCACCACACCGTTTGGTGATCAAGTATCATTTGATGAGAATGGTGATGCCTTGCCAATATATGATATCATGAACTGGCTGTGGCTCCCTGATGGAGGAACTAAAGTTCAGAGTGTGGGGTTTGTTAAGAAGTCGGCCTCCAGTGGTGAAGAACTCACACTTGATGAAGACAAAATCTTTTGGAACTTTGACTCGAAACAGGTTTCTTATTTTTATTGTTGTTTTAATCTTGTATGACATATGGTGACATGATTAAACGAGTAGACTAACAGTTATACAACTCTGCCAATCACTACAGCCACCCCAGTCAGTGTGCAGTGAGAGCTGTCTTCCTGGTACTGCATGGCCAGAAAAAAGGGCAGCCTGTGTGCTGTTTTGATTGTGTCCCTTGTTCTGAAGGAAAGTTCAGCAATAGAAAAGGTTGGTTTCATTATAAAATCATATCTTCAATTGTGGAATAAGAATTTATGTTCAGGAATAGTCCCCTTCGTCTTGGTGATTTAGACAAAGAAGCACCTTTCTACCGCCACAGATATCAAAATTCCTGGTATTGGTGGCCAATCCAACATGGCTGTCAGTGTTCACAGTTGTAAATGATCCTGTCTTTAATGCACTGTTTCCCTGTTTTCTTAGACTCCAGGGAGTGCACCAGTTGTCCAGAGGACTTCTGGTCCAGCGCTCAACGTGACCACTGTGTTCCTAAGAAAACAGAGTTCCTGTCCTACCATGAGCCTCTTGGTATCTGCTTAACAACCACCTCATTAGTTGGGACATTTATCTGTGCTGTTGTATTGGGCATCTTCATCTATCACCGCAGCACACCCGTGGTACGTGCCAACAATTCAGAACTGAGTTTCCTACTCTTGGTGTCACTTAAGCTATGTTTCCTATGTTCACTGCTGTTTATTGGCCACCCCAGGCTGTGGACATGTCAACTGAGACATGCAGCATTTGGGCTTAGCTTTGTGCTTTGTATATCTTGTATACTGGTTAAAACCATGGTGGTTCTGGCCGTATTCAAGGCCTCAAAGCCAGGAGGTGGAGCCAATCTGAAGTGGTTTGGTCCTCTGCAGCAGAGAGGAACAGTTCTGGTTCTTACTTCTATTCAGGCAACAATATGCATCGCTTGGCTTGTCTCTGCATCACCAGCACCTCATAAAAACATGCAATACCACAATGACAAGATAGTTTATGAGTGTGTAGTTGGGTCAACTGTTGGTTTTGCAGTGTTACTGGGTTATATTGGCTTACTGGCTCTACTCAGCTTCATGTTAGCATTTCTAGCAAGGAATCTTCCAGACAACTTCAATGAGGCCAAACTCATCACTTTCAGCATGCTGATCTTCTGTGCTGTTTGGGTGGCCTTCATCCCTGCTTATATCAACTCTCCAGGCAAATATGCAGATGCAGTGGAGGTATTTGCCATCTTGGCCTCCAGTTTTGGTCTTTTGGTGGCACTTTTTGGACCAAAATGCTACATAATTCTGCTGAGACCAGAGAGGAACACAAAGAAAGCAATCATGGGTCGTGAAACCCCCAAGACATAAAGCGAAACCTATGATGCTGTCTGTATTTTACTGTGCTTTACAACCTTAAAATAGCTTAGTTGGGTTTTAAAGTTTCTTTATATAAAAGAAAAAAGCAGAACAAAATGAAGAGGAATAAAGTTTAAAATGAATATCCAAGTGTTCTATTATCATTGCTTTTTTGTAATTTACTAATTCCAGGGATTTGATGGAAATTAATAAACAAAATCCATAGATGTCTGACTGTTAGGTAGTTTTTTTTGCTCTCTGTTGACTCAAAAGATTAGAGGCTATACTTTATTCCAAATGGCATAGGCTTGGCACTAGTCTCTCAATTACCCTTTCATTGGTTGTGATTTCTTGAAGCATTCACAATTGTGCTCTTCTCAACTGAAAATTCTATTTCTTAGGTTTGAAAAGACCCAATAACAATGTTAATTTAAATTAACTTTCAGGTAGAAAACCCTTGTGTCACTTCCATAAAATTAAATGGCGCTGAGCAAACGCTGCCTTAATTGTTATTTTGCATTCGACCAAAAGGACTGACACCATGAACCCTATTCAAAGACTTATACATGCCTGTGAAGAACACACACTGAAGACTGAATCCACCAAAGAAGGTGCTGTCACAGGCTGTAAAACTGAAAATTGCATTTGAACTCCAGTCAGCTGGCCACAGCCGATTTGACGCATTCCCTGTCAACATACTGTAGTTCTTGGCAGTGACAGAAAGAAAGCAAGAATGCCATGTTTTGGGATGCAGGCTTTCATAAAGGGGCTGACCCTGCCTTTGCAACTCTGATCATTGGTCTGTTCCTTGAACAACATGGTGGTAGTTGGGCTTCTGTGATCTCTAGTGCCAGAGAGCACTTCTTACAGTGAAGCACACTAAATGTAGTCTTAAATCTTCAGGCCCAAACACACCAACAGACATCAGAGAGCTAGCGGCGATGAAAGCCCCATGCTGCATAGCCTTGTGTCGTGTTTGCCAAAAAGGTTGCATATGAACACATCTGGCCAACCACCCACAACAACAAGACCTATGGTCTGTGCCTGTGGAAATAGGAAATACCCCTCCATACTAGCAGCTGGTGGTGGTCTGTAGTTGCCATTCAAAAAGGAAAAGTGAGAGGTCATCTTGACACTAGTCATCACCATTTAGCACATCAGCAACCCAATACAATGTTGAATGAATATTCACCTTTCACCAGTGAACAACAAAACAAACCATCAGGAAACATTTCTGCAAGCGCTCATTTCTGCAATTGCTAAAGAAAACAATCTTGCCTAATATAAGGTTTGTTTCAGCCTCACTCCCTCTTGACTTTAGCTTTGTTTACATTCCTCACTTCCATTTCTCTTTTCGTGTGCTGAGCTGAACTGCCAGAGTATTTTCATTCACTGACAGGCTCCACTGTTGCCCACACAAATTCAAAATGCTAACTCAGTGGAAAAGAAGCTGACAAGGGGCGACGAGTGTTAAGTTGTGCATTCTGAAAGAAACAGCAACATTTCTTCACATATAGTACTGAAACATAATTGAAAAGAGGTATGAATTTTTCAAGTCACTTTTTAATCACATCTAGAGCAATATTTGTGAACTTTGTCAGATTTATATTTTTTTCGTAAAAAATATGCATAAGATAATGTCACTGTTGAATAAAAACGTTTTAAAAAAGTAAATCTAACTGTTAAATGTTGTATGTAAATGTTATATGTTAGATATTAAATCTAAATGTTAATATTAAATGAAAATCAGTTGGGCGCCATGTACACAGAACTTCAATACATCAAGCTCTCATTTTGGTACTTCTGCCAAGCAGCATAGTCAATTTGCATATTAGCTAAATATTTTGAATCATGAAATGAAGATGTAATATTTAGATTTAACATATACCATTAGATATAACATTTAGATTTAAGATTTAGATTTAACATATAATGCTTAGATTTAATAGATTTTGATTTAACATATAACATTTCGATTTAATATTTAACATTTCGATTTAAGATTTAATATTTAGATTTAACATATAACACTAAGATATAACATTTAATATCTAGATTTAATTTTAAAACATTTTATTTAACAGTGAAATGTTGCTGTTTCTTTCAGAGTGCACAACTTTACAACTGGCGACGCATAGGCCAACAGCAGCTGATTGGTTGGTGTGTCAGGGCCTTGAAGTTCACACAAGAAGAAAAAAGATGGCCATTATAATTAAAGAGATTTTGCCCTTTAGACTGTATATCCTTATACTCATAGTGTGAACATAACTATTTTTCTTGTGCTGCTTTGTTCATGTTTATTTTTCATTCTTATTGCACTTTAAGAGTTTTCCCTTGATGTGTAGATAAGACAAGAACATTACTTATCAGTCGTTAATTTTAGAATAATTATATTATGTTTGAGAGATAGAAAAGCAAGAAACTCCAACTTCACGATAAAAAATAATTAAGATCTTAAACATTAAAGTAATTAACAGAAAATACAGCACATAAATTATATATCTATGACATGCTGTGTCTGTCAAGCAATTTAATATGTGCCATGACCTGCCTCCATACGACTGCCCATGCCCTAGTGGGTGGTGTTGAAACAATGACATAACCACCAAAGGAGATGGTATAGCCCTGTGTATAAAATGAAGTTGCTGTGTATAAAGCTAAGAAACAGAAGTGAGGGAGGAGGACAGTTATGGAGACATTTGTACACACAGTTTTGTTCTTGTATGTTGACCTGATCCTGACTATGTTCTCTTCCTCCTCTTTCTTGTCAGAGTCTTCCTCTCTTTTCTCATCCTGTAAATTGAGGAGACAATTCTATTTTAATGGGGTGCACAAGCCTGGTGATGTGATTCTCGGTGGGTTGTTTGAGGTCCACTACACCTCAGTCTTCCCTGAACTGACGTTCACCTCAGAACCACATCAGCTCAGCTGCCAAGGGTAAGTTTTACACACATGTATTCATAAACAGCATGTACAGATGATTATAAATAATGTATTACTTTTTAGTGGTTGATCATGACATTTTATCTACCAGCTTTGATACTCCAGGGTTCAGGCACGCCATGACCATGGCTTTTGCTATTGATGAGATCAACAAAAACTCCAACCTGTTAACTAACGTGACTCTGGGATACAGTCTTTATGACAACTGTGCCACACTTGTAATCGGATTCAGTGCTGCATTGTCATTGGCCAGTGGTCGAGAAGAGCAGTTTCTGCTTCAGGACACCTGTTTGGGGACCCCTCCAGTTCTGGGGATTGTGGGTGATTCCATCTCAACATTCTCGATTGCCACCTCTGATGTGATAGGCTTATTTAGACTGCCCATTGTAAGTTTATTTTCTTAAAGTTCCAGCTTTTTCTTCAAGCCTTTATTTGGTTTGGAGTTATTTTTCAATTTATGATGCTAAATATTTAATAGATTAAATAATTTCTAGTAATTTGCATGAAAATTAAAACCTGTGTCCATACTATGTGTTTCAGGTGAGTTACTTTGCCACATGCTCCTGCCTGAGTAACAGGGGAAGGTTTCCATCCTTCTTTAGAACGATCCCAAGTGATGCTTTCCAGGTGAAACTCTGAAATAACAAATAAAAAAATGTGATTCGTAGAGATTATAGTGAGCTTTAATGTTCCTCCCAATGAAAGACATGATTTTGCCTTGTAAAGTAATCTACTTGACTTACTTTTTGAATCACAAATGACACTAAATGCACAGTGTAATGGTTTTAATAATATTTTTTATTGTGAAATATAAATCAGTTAGTTTCAAAATAAAGATTATCCTAAACTTTGTTCTAATCCCTTCACTCCCTAATAAATTAGGTTCGTGCTATGATTCAGATTCTGAGACGCTTTGGCTGGACCTGGGCAGGTCTGCTGGTCAGTGATGATGACTATGGACTCCATGTTGCGCGATCCTTTCAGTTGGACTTGACTCAGTCTGGTGAAGGTTGTCTGGCCTACACAGAGATTTTGCCCTGGGGTGACAACCCAGCTGAACTAAAGAGGATTATTGAAGTGATGAAGAAATCTACAGCTCGTGTGGTCATTGTGTTCGCACATCGGATCCACATGATTCAACTAATGGAGGAGGTATCTATCTCAGATTTTTTTTTTTTTTCTATTTACATTTTCTGGTCTATAATTTGTAGCTATTCAGTCCTACAAAGTTGATTGTATTTGCTCAATCAACATTAGTCTGAGAGATTAGTCTGTATAAATATTTAAAATTTTGCAATTCACAGGTAGTGAGGCAGAATGTGACAGGCCTGCAGTGGATGGCCAGTGAAGCATGGACAGCAGCTACTGTGCTCCAAACCCCCCGACTCATGCCATATCTGGGTGGCACACTGGGAATTGCCATTCGCCGAGGGGAAATACCAGGATTCAGGGATTTTCTGTTGAGAATACGTCCTGACATGCAGGACAATAATAATTTTGGCCATAGCATGGTACGGTAACCTTTCAATCAGATCTGTAATTACAATATTGAATGTTGTTACTTCTGTAAAGACTTTGTTTTAAATACATTTCAGGTTAGGCAGTTTTGGGAGCACACTTTTCAGTGTAGATTTGCTCCACCTCCAGCAGGTTGGGTAGAGGCTGGGGGAGAAGTGTGCACTGGTGATGAAGACCTAGAGAGTGTGGAGACTGAACTTTTGGATGTTTCCAACCTCAGGCCTGAGTACAACATTTACAAGGCTGTGTATTCTCTGGCATATGCCCTTGATGACATGCTGCACTGTGGACCAGGGAGAGGGCCTTTCAGTGGGCACAGCTGTGCCACCATGCAAACGTTGGAGCCATGGCAGGTGTGATATAAGTTGACACCCCACCTGTTTAGTTTTTTAAAAAATTTCTATTGCACCCTGAGCTACTCTTTTGAGGAAGTGATAGGCCTTGTTTAAGTCTTTGAGTTGAGACTGAATATTTAAGTGGCAACACAAAATAAAATGTATTTTCTTTTAATGTGACAAGCCAGTGGCAACAGTGGTTGATTAAATTTAGAGAGCTTACATTTTCATATTTTGAGTGCAGGATTTGAGGACTAGCATGAATAAATCCACAACCTATCACATAGAATATCTGAAAGCATGTGCACAATCAGGAACAGCATATTTTTCAATTCTCCTTGTCACAGTACTTATCTGTATTGTACCCCTTTATAGCTCACATATTACTTGGAAAAGGTCAACTTCACCACACCGTTTGGTGATCAAGTATCATTTGATGAGAATGGTGATGCCTTGCCAATATATGATATCATGAACTGGCTGTGGCTCCCTGATGGAGGAACTAAAGTTCAGAGTGTGGGTTTGTTAAGAAGTCGGCCTCCAGTGGTGAAGAACTCACACTTGATGAAGACAAAATCTTTTGGAACTTTGACTCGAAACAGGTTTCTTATTTTTATTGTTGTTTTAATCTTGTATGACATATGGTGACATGATTAAACGAGTAGACTAACAGTTATACAACTCTGCCAATCACTACAGCCACCCCAGTCAGTGTGCAGTGAGAGCTGTCTTCCTGGTACTCGCATGGCCAGAAAAAAGGGGCAGCCTGTGTGCTGTTTTGATTGTGTCCCTTGTTCTGAAGGAAAGTTCAGCAATAGAAAAGGTTGGTTTCATTATAAAATCATATCTTCAATTGTGGAATAAGAATTTATGTTCAGGAATAGTCCCCTTCGTCTTGGTGATTTAGACAAAGAAGCACCTTTCTACCGCCACAGATATCAAAATTCCTGGTATTGGTGGCCAATCCAACATGGCTGTCAGTGTTCACAGTTGTAAATGATCCTGTCTTTAATGCACTGTTTCCCTGTTTTCTTAGACTCCAGGAGTGCACCAGTTGTCCAGAGGACTTCTGGTCCAGCGCTCAACGTGACCACTGTGTTCCTAAGAAAACAGAGTTCCTGTCCTACCATGAGCCTCTTGGTATCTGCTTAACAACCACCTCATTAGTTGGGACATTTATCTGTGCTGTTGTATTGGGCATCTTCATCTATCACCGCAGCACACCCGTGGTACGTGCCAACAATTCAGAACTGAGTTTCCTACTCTTGGTGTCACTTAAGCTATGTTTCCTATGTTCACTGCTGTTTATTGGCCACCCCAGGCTGTGGACATGTCAACTGAGACATGCAGCATTTGGGCTTAGCTTTGTGCTTTGTATATCTTGTATACTGGTTAAAACCATGGTGGTTCTGGCCGTATTCAAGGCCTCAAAGCCAGGAGGTGGAGCCAATCTGAAGTGGTTTGGTCCTCTGCAGCAGAGAGGAACAGTTCTGGTTCTTACTTCTATTCAGGCAACAATATGCATCGCTTGGCTTGTCTCTGCATCACCAGCACCTCATAAAAACATGCAATACCACAATGACAAGATAGTTTATGAGTGTGTAGTTGGGTCAACTGTTGGTTTTGCAGTGTTACTGGGTTATATTGGCTTACTGGCTCTACTCAGCTTCATGTTAGCATTTCTAGCAAGGAATCTTCCAGACAACTTCAATGAGGCCAAACTCATCACTTTCAGCATGCTGATCTTCTGTGCTGTTTGGGTGGCCTTCATCCCTGCTTATATCAACTCTCCAGGCAAATATGCAGATGCAGTGGAGGTATTTGCCATCTTGGCCTCCAGTTTTGGTCTTTTGGTGGCACTTTTGGACCAAAATGCTACATAATTCTGCTGAGACCAGAGAGGAACACAAAGAAAGCAATCATGGGTCGTGAAACCCCCAAGACATAAAGCGAAACCTATGATGCTGTCTGTATTTTACTGTGCTTTACAACCTTAAAATAGCTTAGTTGGGTTTTAAAGTTTCTTTATATAAAAGAAAAAAGCAGAACAAAATGAAGAGGAATAAAGTTTAAAATGAATATCCAAGTGTTCTATTATCATTGCTTTTTTGTAATTTACTAATTCCAGGGATTTGATGGAAATTAATAAACAAAATCCATAGATGTCTGACTGTTAGGTAGTTTTTTGCTCTCTGTTGACTCAAAAGATTAGAGGCTATACTTTATTCCAAATGGCATAGGCTTGGCACTAGTCTCTCAATTACCCTTTCATTGGTTGTGATTTCTTGAAGCATTCACAATTGTGCTCTTCTCAACTGAAAATTCTATTTCTTAGGTTTGAAAAGACCCAATAACAATGTTAATTTAAATTAACTTTCAGGTAGAAAACCCTTGTGTCACTTCCATAAAATTAAATGGCGCTGAGCAAACGCTGCCTTAATTGTTATTTTGCATTCGACCAAAAGGACTGACACCATGAACCCTATTCAAAGACTTATACATGCCTGTGAAGAACACACACTGAAGACTGAATCCACCAAAGAAGGTGCTGTCACAGGCTGTAAAACTGAAAATTGCATTTGAACTCCAGTCAGCTGGCCACAGCCGATTTGACGCATTCCCCTGTCAACATACTGTAGTTCTTGGCAGTGACAGAAAGAAAGCAAGAATGCCATGTTTTGGGATGCAGGCTTTCATAAAGGGGCTGACCCTGCCTTTGCAACTCTGATCATTGGTCTGTTCCTTGAACAACATGGTGGTAGTTGGGCTTCTGTGATCTCTAGTGCCAGAGAGCACTTCTTACAGTGAAGCACACTAAATGTAGTCTTAAATCTTCAGGCCCAAACACACCAACAGACATCAGAGAGCTAGCGGCGATGAAAGCCCCATGCTGCATAGCCTTGTGTCGTGTTTGCCAAAAAGGTTGCATATGAACACATCTGGCCAACCACCCACAACAACAAGACCTATGGTCTGTGCCTGTGGAAATAGGAAATACCCTCCATACTAGCAGCTGGTGGTGGTCTGTAGTTGCCATTCAAAAAGGAAAAGTGAGAGGTCATCTTGACACTAGTCATCACCATTTAGCACATCAGCAACCCAATACAATGTTGAATGAATATTCACCTTTCACCAGTGAACAACAAAACAAACCATCAGGAAACATTTCTGCAAGCGCTCATTTCTGCAATTGCTAAAGAAAAACAATCTTGCCTAATATAAGGTTTGTTTCAGCCTCACTCCCTCTTGACTTTAGCTTTGTTTACATTCCTCACTTCCATTTCTCTTTTCGTGTGCTGAGCTGAACTGCCAGAGTATTTTCATTCACTGACAGGCTCCACTGTTGCCCACACAAATTCAAAATGCTAACTCAGTGGAAAAGAAGCTGACAAGGGGCGACGAGTGTTAAGTTGTGCATTCTGAAAGAAACAGCAACATTTCTTCACATATAGTACTGAAACATAATTGAAAAGAGGTATGAATTTTTCAAGTCACTTTTAATCACATCTAGAGCAATATTTGTGAACTTTGTCAGATTTATATTTTTTCGTAAAAATATGCATAAGATAATGTCACTGTTGAATAAAAACGTTTTAAAAAAGTAAATCTAACTGTTAAATGTTGTATGTAAATGTTATATGTTAGATATTAAATCTAAATGTTAATATTAAATGAAAATCAGTTGGGCGCCATGTACACAGAACTTCAATACATCAAGCTCTCATTTTGGTACTTCTGCCAAGCAGCATAGTCAATTTGCATATTAGCTAAATATTTTGAATCATGAAATGAAGATGTAATATTTAGATTTAACATATACCATTAGATATAACATTTAGATTTAAGATTTAGATTTAACATATAATGCTTAGATTTAATAGATTTTGATTTAACATATAACATTTCGATTTAATATTTAACATTTCGATTTAAGATTTAATATTTAGATTTAACATATAACACTAAGATATAACATTTAATATCTAGATTTAATTTTAAAACATTTTATTTAACAGTGAAATGTTGCTGTTTCTTTCAGAGTGCACAACTTTACAACTGGCGACGCATAGGCCAACAGCAGCTGATTGGTTGGTGTGTCAGGGCCTTGAAGTTCACACAAGAAGAAAAAAGATGGCCATTATAATTAAAGAGATTTTGCCCTTTAGACTGTATATCCTTATACTCATAGTGTGAACATAACTATTTTTCTTGTGCTGCTTTGTTCATGTTTATTTTTCATTCTTATTGCACTTTAAGAGTTTTCCCTTGATGTGTAGATAAGACAAGAACATTACTTATCAGTCGTTAATTTTAGAATAATTATATTATGTTTGAGAGATAGAAAAGCAAGAAACTCCAACTTCACGATAAAAAATAATTAAGATCTTAAACATTAAAGTAATTAACAGAAAATACAGCACATAAATTATATATCTATGACATGCTGTGTCTGTCAAGCAATTTAATATGTGCCATGACCTGCCTCCATACGACTGCCCATGCCCTAGTGGGTGGTGTTGAAACAATGACATAACCACCAAAGGAGATGGTATAGCCCTGTGTATAAAATGAAGTTGCTGTGTATAAAGCTAAGAAACAGAAGTGAGGGAGGAGGACAGTTATGGAGACATTTGTACACACAGTTTTGTTCTTGTATGTTGACCTGATCCTGACTATGTTCTCTTCCTCCTCTTTCTTGTCAGAGTCTTCCTCTCTTTTCTCATCCTGTAAATTGAGGAGACAATTCTATTTTAATGGGGTGCACAAGCCTGGTGATGTGATTCTCGGTGGGTTGTTTGAGGTCCACTACACCTCAGTCTTCCCTGAACTGACGTTCACCTCAGAACCACATCAGCTCAGCTGCCAAGGGTAAGTTTTACACACATGTATTCATAAACAGCATGTACAGATGATTATAAATAATGTATTACTTTTTAGTGGTTGATCATGACATTTTATCTACCAGCTTTGATACTCCAGGGTTCAGGCACGCCATGACCATGGCTTTTGCTATTGATGAGATCAACAAAAACTCCAACCTGTTAACTAACGTGACTCTGGGATACAGTCTTTATGACAACTGTGCCACACTTGTAATCGGATTCAGTGCTGCATTGTCATTGGCCAGTGGTCGAGAAGAGCAGTTTCTGCTTCAGGACACCTGTTTGGGGACCCCTCCAGTTCTGGGGATTGTGGGTGATTCCATCTCAACATTCTCGATTGCCACCTCTGATGTGATAGGCTTATTTAGACTGCCCATTGTAAGTTTATTTTCTTAAAGTTCCAGCTTTTTCTTCAAGCCTTTATTTGGTTTGGAGTTATTTTTCAATTTATGATGCTAAATATTTAATAGATTAAATAATTTCTAGTAATTTGCATGAAAATTAAAACCTGTGTCCATACTATGTGTTTCAGGTGAGTTACTTTGCCACATGCTCCTGCCTGAGTAACAGGGGAAGGTTTCCATCCTTCTTTAGAACAATCCCAAGTGATGCTTTCCAGGTGAAACTCTGAAATAACAAATAGAAAAATGTGATTCGTAGAGATTGTAGTGAGCTTTAATGTTCCTCCCAATGAAAGACATGGTTTTGCCTTGTAAAGTAATCTACTTAACTTACTTTTTGAATCACAAATGACACTAAATGCACAGTGCAATGGATTTAATAATATTTCTTATTGTGAAATATAAATTAGTTAGTTTCAAAATAAAGATTATCCTAAACTTTGTTCTAATCCCTTCACTCCCTAATAAATTAGGTTCGTGCTATGATTCAGATTCTGAAACACTTTGGCTGGACCTGGGCAGGTCTGCTGGTCAGTGATGATGACTATGGACTCCATGTTGCGCGATCCTTTCAGTTGGACTTGACTCAGTCTGGTGAAGGTTGTTTGGCCTACACAGAGATTTTGCCCTGGGGTGACAACCCAGCTGAACTGAAGAGGATTATTGAAGTGATGAAGAAATCTACAGCTCGTGTGGTCATTGTGTTCGCACATCGGATCCACATGATTCAACTAATGGAGGAGGTATCTATCTCATCTTTTTTTTTTTTCTATTTACATTTTCTGGTCTATAATTTGTAGCTATTCAGTCCTACAAAGTTGAGTGTATTTACTCAATCAACATTAGTCTGAGAGATTAGTCTGTATTAATATTTAAAATTTTGCAATTCACAGGTAGTGAGGCAGAATGTGACAGGCCTGCAGTGGATGGCCAGTGAAGCATGGACAGCAGCTACTGTGCTCCAAACCCCCCGACTCATGCCATATCTGGGTGGCACACTGGGAATTGCCATTCGCCGAGGAGAAATACCAGGATTCAGGGATTTTCTGTTGAGAATACGTCCTGACATGCAGGACAATAATAATTATGGCCATAGCATGGTACGGTAATAACCTTACAATCAGATCTGTAATTACAATATTGAATGTTGTTACTTCTGTAAAGACTTTGTTTTAAATGCATTTCAGGTTAGGCAGTTTTGGGAGCACACTTTTCAGTGTAGATTTGCTCCACCTCCAGCAGGATGGGTGGAGGCTGGGGGAGAAGTGTGCACTGGTGATGAAGACCTAGAGAGTGTGGAGACTGAACTTTTGGATGTTTCCAACCTCAGGCCTGAGTACAACATTTACAAGGCTGTGTATTCTCTGGCATATGCCCTTGATGACATGCTGCAGTGTGAACCAGGGAGAGGGCCTTTCAGTGGGCACAGCTGTGCCACCATGCAAACGTTGGAGCCATGGCAGGTGTGATATTAGTTTATACTGTTCCTGATAAGTTTTTTGAAAACAGCTGCTGCATTACGAGGTGTTACCTAAATAGATTTCAGGAAAAGAAAACTATGGCTGTAGTAGGTCAATTGATTCTCCCCATTGTCTTTAAATAAAGGACAAAATCAAGATTAAGTAAATTACCCTCTATTTCTTGTGACAAATCTAATTCATGGCAACAATAGTTGATGAAATTTAGAAATCTTACATTTGCATGTAAATCTGCACATTAGCACTACAATCTGTCACACAGAACCTCTGACTGCATATGCACAATTAAGATTTTTGAATTCCCTTTTCACAGTTTTTATCTATATTTTACCTTTTTTTGCAGCTTATGTATTACTTAGAAAATGTCAACTTCACCACATCATTTGGTGACCAAGTGTCATTTGATGAGAATGGTGACGCCTTACCAATATATGATATCATGAACTGGCTGTGGCTCCCTGATGGACAAACTAAAGTTCAGATTGTGGGGTTTGTTAAGAAGTCGGCCACGCGAGGTGAAGAACTGACACTCAATGAAGACATAATCTTCTGGAACTTTGACTCCAAACAGGTGACCTTCTTTTATTATTGGCTTTTGACTGTATGACACACAAATACTGAAACAAATGTGAAGAATAACTGTGACATAACGCTGCCAATCACTACAGCCACCCCGGTCAGTGTGCAGTGAGAGCTGTCCTCCAGGTACCCGCATGGCTAGAAAAAAGGGGCAGCCTGTATGCTGTTTCGACTGTGTCTCTTGTTCTGAAGGAAAGTTCAGCAACAAAACAGGTTGGTGTCATTTTAAAATTTTATGTTATCAAGTGGAAAATGAACTCGAATTTAGAAATATTACCCTTCTTGATGGCCAGATGATGCTGACAAGAAAGCACGTTGCCACTCCACTGGAGAATCACAGTATATTTCCTGGCATTGGCACTGGCCCACCCAACCTAACTGTCATTTATCACAGCCACAGTGTTCTTGCAGCAACAACCAACTAATATGGTATAATAGGCAACTTGTATCACAATCTCTTTTATTTTTTTGCATATTGTACAGCCCTAATCGGAGGAGCGTATTATCCTTAGAGTTTAGTAGAGGACATAGCCTATGCGAGATAGAACCCTTGTGTGTATTTCCATCTGCTTTCTACACAGGCAATGTGAGTTGTGACAGAGACCACAAGAAATGAAAAAAATGCCTGTTCTAATTTGCGACAGTAGGGAATTATTGTAAAAAGTTGCAGGGACAAAAATAATCTCTTGTTTTTTTTAGATTCCATGGAGTGCGCCAGTTGTCCAGAGGACTTCTGGTCCAGTGTCCAACGTGATCACTGTGTTCCTAAGAAAACGGAGTTCCTCTCCTATCATGAACCTCTGGGCATCTGTCTGACAACTGCCTCATTGCTGGGCACATTTATCTGTACTCTTGTCCTGGGCATCTTCATCTATCATCGTAGTACACCCATGGTACGCACCAACAATTCAGAACTTAGTTTCCTACTCTTGGTGTCACTAAAGTTATGTTTCCTTTGCTCACTGCTGTTCATCGGACGTCCCAGGCTGTGGACTTGCCAGCTAAGACATGCTGCATTTGGAATCAGCTTTGTGCTTTCTGTTTCTTGTATTTTGGTGAAAACCATGGTGGTTCTGGCCGTATTCAAGGCCTCAAATCCAGGAGGTGGAGCCAGTCTGAAGTGGTTTGGTCCTTTGCAGCAGAGAGGAACAGTTCTGGTTCTTACTTCTATTCAGGCAGCAATCTGCACTGCTTGGCTTGTCTCTTCCTCACCAGCTCCTCATAAAAACACTCAATACCACAATGACAAGATAGTTTATGAGTGTGTTGTTGGGTCCACAGTTGGTTTTGCAGTGTTACTGGGTTATATCGGCTTACTGGCTGTCTTCAGCTTCCTGTTAGCATTCCTAGCAAGGAATCTTCCAGACAACTTTAATGAGGCCAAGCTCATCACATTCAGCATGCTGATCTTCTGTGCAGTATGGGTGGCCTTTGTTCCTGCTTATGTCAACACCCCAGGCAAATATGCAGATGCAGTGGAGGTATTTGCCATCCTGGCCTCAAGCTTTGGCCTGTTGGTTGCACTGTTTGGACCAAAATGCTACATAATTCTGCTGAGACCAGAGAGGAACACAAAGAAAGCAATCATGGGTCGTGAAACCCCCAAGACATAAAGCGAAACCTATGATGCTGTCTGTATTTTACTGTGCTTTACAACCTTAAAATAGCTTAGTTGGGTTTTAAAGTTTCTTTATATAAAAGAAAAAAGCAGAACAAAATGAAGAGGAATAAAGTTTAAAATGAATATCCAAGTGTTCTATTATCATTGCTTTTTTGTAATTTACTAATTCCAGGGATTTGATGGAAATTAATTAACAAAATCCATAGATGTCTGACTGTTAGGTAGTTTTTTTGCTCTCTGTTGACTCAAAAGATTAGAGGCTATACTTTATTCCAAATGGCATAGGCTTGGCACTAGTCTCTCAATTACCCTTTCATTGGTTGTGATTTCTTGAAGCATTCACAATTGTGTTCTTCTCAACTGAAAATTCTATTTCTTAGGTTTGAAAAGACCCAATAACAATGTTAATTTAAATTAACTTTCAGGTAGAAAACCCTTGTGTCACTTCCATAAAATTAAATGGCGCTGAGCAAATGCTGCCTTAATTGTTATTTTGCATTCGACCAAAAGGACTGACACCATGAACCCTATTCAAAGACTTAAACATGCCTGTGAAGAACACACACTGAAGACTGAATCCACCAAAGAAGGTGCTGTCACAGGCTGTAAAACTGAAAATTGCATTTGAACTCCAGTCAGCTGGCCACAGCCGATTTGACGCATTCCCCTGTCAACATACTGTAGTTCTTGGCAGTGACAGAAAGAAAGCAAGAATGCCATGTTTTGGGATGCAGGCTTTCATAAAGGGGCTGACCCTGCCTTTGCAACTCTGATCATTGGTCTGTTCCTTGAACAACATGGTGGTAGTTGGGCTTCTGTGATCTCTAGTGCCAGAGAGCACTTCTTACAGTGAAGCACACTAAATGTAGTCTTAAATCTTCAGGCCCAAACACACCAACAGACAACAGAGAGCTAGCGGCAATGAAAGCCCCATGCTGCATAGCCTTGTGTCGTGTTTGCCAAAAAGGTTGCATATGAACACATCTGGCCAACCACCCACAACAACAAGACCTATGGTCTGTGCCTGTGGAAATAGGAAATACCCCTCCATACTAGCAGCTGGTGGTGGTCTGTAGTTGCCATTCAAAAAGGAAAAGTGAGAGGTCATCTTGACACTAGTCATCACCATTTAGCACATCAGCAACCCAATACAATGTTGAATGAATATTCACCTTTCACCAGTGAACAACAAAACAAACCATCAGGAAACATTTCTGCAAGCGCTCATTTCTGCAATTGCTAAAGAAAAACAATCTTGCCTAATATAAGGTTTGTTTCAGCCTCACTCCCTCTTGACTTTAGCTTTGTTTACATTCCTCACTTCCATTTCTCTTTTCGTGTGCTGAGCTGAACTGCCAGAGTATTTTCATTCACTGACAGGCTCCACTGTTGCCCACACAAATTCAAAATGCTAACTCAGTGGAAAAGAAGCTGACAAGGGGCGACGAGTGTTAAGTTGTGCATTCTGAAAGAAACAGCAACATTTCTTCACATATAGTACTGAAACATAATTGAAAAGAGGTATGAATTTTTCAAGTCACTTTTTAATCACATCTAGAGCAATATTTGTGAACTTTGTCAGATTTATATTTTTTTCGTAAAAAATATGTATAAGATAATGTCACTGTTGAATAAAAACGTTTTAAAAAAAGTAAATCTAACTGTTAAATGTTGTATGTAAATGTTATATGTTAGATATTAAATCTAAATGTTAATATGAAATGAAAATCAGTTGGGCGCCATGTACACAGAAATTCAATACATCAAGCTCTCATTTTGGTACTTCTGCCAAGCAGCATAGCCAATTTGCATATTAGCTAAATATTTTGAATCATGAAATGAAGATGTAATATTTAGATTTAACATATACCATTAGATATAACATTTAGATTTAAGATTTAGATTTAACATATAATGCTTAGATTTAATAGATTTTGATTTAACATATAACATTTAGATTTAATATTTAACATTTCGATTTAACATATAACATTTCGATTTAAGATTTAATATTTAGATTTAACATATAACACTAAGATATAACATTTAATATCTAGATTTAATTTTAAAACATTTTATTTAACAGTGAAATGTTGCTGTTTCTTTCAGAGGGCACAACTTTTCAACTGGTGACCCATAGGCCAACAGCAGCTGATTGGTTGGTGTGTCAGGGCCTTGAAGTTCACACAAGAAGAAAGAAGATGGCCATTATGATTAAAGAGATTTTGCCCTTTAGACTGTATATCCTTATACTCATAGTGTGAACATAACTATTTTTCTTGTGCTGCTTTGTTCATGTTTATTTTTCATTCTTATTACACTTTAAGAGTTTTCCCTTGATGTGTAGATAAGAACATTATTTATCAGTCGTTAATTTTAGAATAATTATATTATGTTTGAGAGATAGAAAAGCAAGAAACTCCAACTTCACGATAAAAAATAATTAAGATCTTAAACATTAAAGTAATTAATAGAAAATACAGCACATAAATTATATATCTATGACATGCTGTGTCTGTCAAGCAATTTAATATGTGCCATGACCTGCCTCCATACGACTGCCCATGCCCTAGTGGGTGGTGTTGAAACAATGACAGAACCACCAAAGGAGATGGTATAGCCCTGTGTATAAAATGAAGTTGCTGTGTATAAAGCTAAGAAACAGAAGTGAGGGAGGCAGTTATGGAGACATTTGTACACACAGTTTTGTTCTTGTATGTTGACCTGATCCTGACTATGTTCTCTTCATCCTCTTTCTTGTCAGAGTCTTCCTCTCTTTTCTCATCCTGTAAATTGAGGAGACAATTCTATTTTAATGGGGTGCACAAGCCTGGTGATGTGATTCTCGGTGGGTTGTTTGAGGTCCACTACACCTCAGTCTTCCCTGAACTGACGTTCACCTCAGAACCACATCAGCTCAGCTGCCAAGGGTAAGTTTTACACACATGTATTCATAAACAGCATGTACAGATGATTATAAATAATGTATTACTTTTTAGTGGTTGATCATGACATTTTATCTACCAGCTTTGATACTCCAGGGTTCAGGCACGCCATGACCATGGCTTTTGCTATTGATGAGATCAACAAAAACTCCAACCTGTTAACTAACGTGACTCTGGGATACAGTCTTTATGACAACTGTGCCACACTTGTAATCGGATTCAGTGCTGCATTGTCATTGGCCAGTGGTCGAGAAGAGCAGTTTCTGCTTCAGGACACCTGTTTGGGTACCCCTCCAGTTCTGGGGATTGTGGGTGATTCCTTCTCAACATTTTCTATCGCCACCTCTGATGTGATAGGCTTATTCAGAGTGCCCATTGTAAGTTTACTTACCTCAGTTCTAGCTGTGCTTTTAATGTACCCAATTTGAATATGTTAGGAATTTTAAAATGTTACGATATGACATATACAGTGAATCTCAACCACAGCTTCTCCAACGAGTCTTTATTTAGCTAGAGGTGATATTTTTTATATTTTTGATTATGACTTGTTAAGTAGGCAAAACAGTTTAAATGTTTTACTGACTTGCATGACAAGTAAAACTTGTGTCCACATGTATGTTTGTTTATAGGTGAGTTATTTTGCCACATGCTCTTGCTTGAGTGATCAGCAAAGGTTTCCATCCTTCTTTAGAACAATTCCCAGTGATGCCTTCCAGGTGAAACTCTATTCTAAAAATAACAATTGCAAAATATGTTTCATAGAGAGTTTAGTGAGTTAAAATTTCCTCTATGCCCAATCAAACAAATATTTTGTCTTGTATGGAAACGTATTGCATTTGATTTTCTATCATTGCTCAAACTGTGTTTTTTAGAAGAATGTGCAAAGAGGGACCAATTAATTGTCATTTTATTATGAGACACAAATGGCTAAGTTTCCATTGAAGTATTATTCAGTGGGGTAATCATTTTGCTCTCTATTCAATTAGGTGCATGCTATGATTCAGATTCTGAAACGCTTTGGCTGGACCTGGGCAGGTCTGCTGGTCAGTGATGATGACTATGGACTCCATGTTGCGCGATCCTTTCAGTTGGACTTGACTCAGTCTGGTGAAGGTTGTCTGGCCTACACAGAGATTTTGCCCTGGGGTGACAACCCAGCTGAACTAAAGAGGATTGTTGAAGTGATGAAGAAATCTACAGCTCGTGTGGTCATTGTGTTCGCACATCAGATCCATATGATTCAACTAATGGAAGAGGTATCTTTCTATTTATCTATCTACGTATGTAATTCTTGTGGGGATTCAGTCCGACAAAGTAGATTCTTTCTGTTTCACATTAGTCTGAATCAATATATGTTTAAATTTACTCAATTCACAGGTAGTGAGGCAGAACGTGACAGGCCTGCAGTGGATGGCCAGTGAAGCATGGACAGCAGCTGCTGTGCTCCAAACCCCCCGACTCATGCCATATCTGGGTGGCACACTGGGAATTGCCATTCGCCGAGGGGAAATACCAGGACTCAGGGATTTTCTGTTGAGAATACATCCTGACCTGTATGACAATGAAAATTTTGGCCATAGCTTGGTAAGACTGAAAAATTACAATCAGATCTGTAATTACAATATTGAATGTTGTTACTTCTGTAAAGACTTTGTTTTAAATACATTTCAGGTTAGGCAGTTTTGGGAGCACACTTTTCAGTGTAGATTTGCTCCACCTCCAGCAGGTTGGGTAGAGGCTGGGGGAGAAGTGTGCACTGGTGATGAAGACCTAGAGAGTGTGGAGACTGAACTTTTGGATGTTTCCAACCTCAGGCCTGAGTATAACATTTACAAGGCTGTGTATTCTCTGGCATATGCCCTTGATGACATGCTGCAGTGTGAACCAGGGAGAGGGCCTTTCAGTGGGCACAGCTGTGCCACCGTGCAAACGTTGGAGCCATGGCAGGTGTGATATTAGTTGACACCCCACCTGTTTAGTTTTTTTTTAAATTTCTATTGCACCCTGAGCTACTCTTTTGAGGAAGTGATAGGCCTTGTTTAAGTCTTTGAGTTGAGACTGAATATTTAAGTGGCAACACAAAATAAAATGTATTTTCTTTTAATGTGACAAGCCAGTGGCAACAGTGGTTGATTAAATTTAGAGAGCTTACATTTTCATATTTTGAGTGCAGGATTTGAGGACTAGCATGAATAAATCCACAACCTATCACACAGAATATCTGAAAGCATGTGCACAATCAGGAACAGCATATTTTTCAATTCTCCTTGTCACAGTACTTATCTGTATTGTACCCCTTTATAGCTCACATATTACTTGGAAAAGGTCAACTTCACCACACCGTTTGGTGATCAAGTATCATTTGATGAGAATGGTGATGCCTTGCCAATATATGATATCATGAACTGGCTGTGGCTCCCTGATGGAGGAACTAAAGTTCAGAGTGTGGGGTTTGTTAAGAAGTCGGCCTCCAGTGGTGAAGAACTCACACTTGATGAAGACAAAATCTTTTGGAACTTTGACTCGAAACAGGTTTCTTATTTTTATTGTTGTTTTAACCTTGTATGACATATGGTGACATGATTAAATGAGTAGACTAACAGTTATACAACTCTGCCAATCACGACAGCCACCCCAGTCAGTGTGCAGTGAGAGCTGTCTTCCTGGTACTCGCATGGCCAGAAAAAAGGGGCAGCCTGTGTGCTGTTTCGATTGTGTCCCTTGTTCTGAAGGAAAGTTCAGCAATAGAAAAGGTTGGTTTCATTATAAAATCATATCTTCAATTGTGGAATAAGAGTTTATGTTCAGGAATAGTCCCCTTCGTCTTGGTGATTTAGACAAGGAAGCACCTTTCTACCGCCACAGATATCAAAATTCCTGGTATTGGTGGCCAATCCAACATGGCTGTCAGTGTTCACAGTTGTAAATGATCCTGTCTTTAATGCACTGTTTCCCTGTTTTCTTAGACTCCAGGGAGTGCACCAGTTGTCCAGAGGACTTCTGGTCCAGCGCTCAACGTGACCACTGTGTTCCTAAGAAAACAGAGTTCCTGTCCTACCATGAGCCTCTTGGTATCTGCTTAACAACCACCTCATTAGTTGGGACATTTATCTGTGCTGTTGTATTGGGCATCTTCATCTATCACCGCAGCACACCCGTGGTACGTGCCAACAATTCAGAACTGAGTTTCCTACTCTTGGTGTCACTTAAGCTATGTTTCCTATGTTCACTGCTGTTTATTGGCCACCCCAGGCTGTGGACATGTCAACTGAGACATGCAGCATTTGGGCTTAGCTTTGTGCTTTGTATATCTTGTATACTGGTTAAAACCATGGTGGTTCTGGCCGTATTCAAGGCCTCAAAGCCAGGAGGTGGAGCCAATCTGAAGTGGTTTGGTCCTTTGCAGCAGAGAGGAACAGTTCTGTTTCTTACTTCTATTCAGGCAGCAATCTGCACTGCTTGGCTTGTCTCTGCATCACCAGCACCTCATAAAAACACGCAATACCACAATGACAAGATAGTTTATGAGTGTGTAGTTGGGTCAACTGTTGGTTTTGCAGTGTTACTGGGTTATATTGGCTTACTGGCTCTACTCAGCTTCATGTTAGCATTTCTGGCAAGGAATCTCCCAGACAACTTCAATGAGGCCAAACTCATCACTTTCAGTATGCTGATCTTCTGTGCTGTTTGGGTGGCCTTCATCCCTGCTTATATCAACTCTCCAGGCAAATATGCAGATGCAGTGGAGGTATTTGCCATCTTGGCCTCCAGTTTTGGTCTTTTGGTGGCACTTTTTGGACCGAAATGCTACATTATTCTTTTGAGACCAGAGAGGAACACAAAGAAAGCAATCATGGGTCGTGGAGCTACCTAGTTATAAAAGTAGCAGTTACATTAAAATGATTAACTGGCCTGAAATAGTATGTATTCCTGCTTTCATTCAGTTGTGATCTGCCCTTCGAATAACCAATACATATGTTTTTTTTCTACCATAAAGAACACATTTAGAAGACAGCAGCAGCAATAAAGAAATGTTTGTGTGAGCAGATAATGTACTATTGCCCTTTTTGCATCATCCTGTTTCCTAGGATTTGTAAGACTTTGATAGGCATTGCCTTAGTTTTCACTTTTTATGTGACTGTTGTAGTTGCTCTATTAGGTATGTCAAGAAGGATTATTTAAATTTCAAGGAATCTGCTTTCATGAAGTAAGCTAAACAAACCACTTTATGCTTACAAGAGTGTAATCACATTCCATTTTAACAACTATTAAACATGATGGTACATGTTTGTCCAAATAATTGAGTAAATTGATAAAGTTTGACTGGGGGCACCATTTTATAACCAAAGAAGCATGGCCTGTTCAGTTTGCTCTACATTTTTACAGTACCACATGAAAGGCAGGTAAACACCGCACAGTCTTCTAACATCATGCATAGGCTTCTATTTTTTTTTCTTTTGTTTACATTTATGACAAATAGCAGAATATCATTTGCATTCAATGTGATTTTGTGAGTTTTCGTTCACTGATTTGTGTCCCAAATAACATCATGAGTTCTCAATTCTGCCAGTGGCTCGTTTGCAGGCGCTAATAGTGATGGAGAGATGGCAAAACCTTGATTGGTTCCTCTCTCAATACATTTCCCATTTACAACAACTCTGACCCTTGGTGCAGAAAATAACTGCTGAAGCACTGAAATCCTCTAAATTTAAGCATCCCGTCTCTCCAGCCAAGTAAGTAAGCATTTACGCTTTTTATATTTAAACTTTTAACAACTGAATTAGTTATGATTGAGCTCAAAATAATGCCATGGCTATACCATGCCATCACTAGAGCAATAACTATAGTGTCAGAGGAACACCATTCCTGTCTATATCATGGTTGCAGACAGTATGATCCTTATTCACCTTTATGCATGAAAAGCTAATCTAAAACTACCACTCAAACATGTGGCACATACATTCAATGTTACTGACAAATTTCAATTACTTTTACTGTGTAAAAATAGAGAAAAGAGGACAAAAGCAAAAGACTCCCAATCAAAGCTATGTTGTCAATTGCAATTCCCAGGCATTTTCCAAATGTATTTAAATGATAAACATGATGGGTCTTAATTTTTTCAAAAAATAAATAAATAGGTAAACATTTAAGTGATTACAAATAAATAATGTGGCTCATAGTTTATATTTCCTAGAAAACTGGCTGATATGGCATAGCATTATGTTAAATGTGTTCCATTAATATAATTAAGTTGATATGTGTGTTATGTCCTGCCCCTAGAGCCTTGATGGGCGTTGTTGAAGACCAAACAGTGACAGAAGGCCTGCCCTGAGGATGACATATAAATTTTGGTAACCTTGAGCAAATAACAGAAACAAATGTGAAAGACAAGGGCAGTTATGGGCTCTTCACTTGATACATATTTGTTTTTGCATTTATGCCTTACCTTGGTCTTTCTCTTATCCTCCTCTTTATTCTGTCTGTCGTCCTCTTTTCCCTCATCTTGCGAATTGCGGAAAAAGTTCCATCTCAATGGAATGCACAAGCCTGGAGATGTGGTTCTGGGTGGGCTGTTTGAGGTCCACTACACCTCTGTCTTCCCTGAGCGGACATTTACCTCAGAGCCACAGCAGCCCAGCTGCAAAGGGTAAGTTTCACTCACAAGTATCATACACATGCAGGAGACAGCATGGGTCTATACAAGTTATGGTGTGTGCACAAAATAAAGTGAATAGTGAATCATGTAACTTTTAATTACACTTTTAGTGATACTTTTAAAACATGAAAATACAGTGTAAAAAGTATATTATTACAATAGTGTAACAGGTTTAGATTTTCTTTGTAAAGATCTACCCAGTTCTCTGGGTTACATATTACTTTTTGGTGGTTAAAAGTGAGACTTTGTGTGTTAGCTTTGACACTCTAGGGTTCCGGCACGCCATGACCATGGCCTTTGCTATTGATGAGATCAACAAGAACTCCAATCTGCTACCTAATGTGACTGTGGGATACAGTCTTTACGATAACTGTGGTGCACTTGTAATTGGATTCAGTGGTGCGTTATCATTGGCCAGTGGTCAAGAGGAGAAGTTTCTACTTGAGGAAAAGTGTTTAGGGACTCCTCCCGTTCTTGGGATTGTGGGTGACCACTATTCAACATTTTCTATTGCCATCTCCAATGTGCTAGGTTTATACAAAATGCCCATTGTAAGTTTCCTATCTTTTATACTTTGTACTGTTGTATATTTATGTATAATATTTGAATTAATGTAAATCCTGAGTGTAATACATTGTGAAAATACTGTGACGTCTGACTTTGATGAGATGCATACGTTGAGTTTATATTGTATGTTGCTTTACAGGTGAGTTATTTTGCCACATGTTCCTGCCTAAGTGATCAGCAACGGTTTCCATCCTTCTTTAGAACAATCCCAAGTGATGCTTTCCAGGTGAATTGCCATGAGTAAAATTAAGAACTGCAAGAATTTATGCCACAAGTGTACAGCAACTTTGTGAAAAATGCCCCAAGTGAAAGAATCCATTTTTCACTATTAATGTGATTAATTAACTTTCCTTGTGAAACTTGGATGTCTAAAATTTACAATAACTGAAGTTAGTTGTATATTTTATTACATACAAATAAAGTTGTCTGGGCACTAATCCCTTCACACCAATATATCCACTAGGTGCGTGCTATGATTCAGATTCTAAAACACTTTGGCTGGACTTGGGTTGGCCTTCTGGTCAGTGATGATGACTATGGACATCATGTTGCCCGATCATTTCGGTCGGATCTGGCTCAGTCTGGTGGAGGTTGTCTGGCCTACTTGGAGGTTTTGCCCTGGGACAGTGACACAAGTGAACTCAGGAGGATTGTACATTTGATAAAGACACCAACAGCTCGTGTGGTTATGGTGTTTGCTCATGAGTTCCACATGATTCAACTAATGGAAGAGGTTCAGATAATTTTTTTTAACATTTCTTAATTATGTGCTTATATTTTCCTTTATTACTGTAGACAAGATAATATTTGCTCCAAAACATTCTGTACTTTTTTAACAGAGGTATGACCAAATATGGTATATTTACATTTATGTTATTTAAAAACAATATCATACTTTTGTTTAATGCAATAGGTGGTGAGACAGAATGTGACGGGCCGCCAGTGGATAGTAAGTGAAGCCTTGACAACGGCTACTGTGCTCCTGACACCTCACTTTATGCCATACCTGAGTGGCACACTGGGCATTGCCATACGTCGGGGAAAAATACCAGGTCTAAGGGAATTCCTCCTACAAATACGCCCTGACCAGAATGACAGCGGCATCTTTGGAAATAGCATGGTAGAAGTTTAATCTTACAAATTTATCTAACATTGCAAGAATAATTTATTGTCATTTTATTTGATAACAAGTTTATATATACATTTCAGGTGAGACAGTTTTGGGAACACACATTTAAGTGTAGATTTGTACCACTTCCAGCAGGCTGGGTTGAAGCTGAAAGAGCATTATGCACCGGAGAAGAAGACATTGAAAGTGTTGAGACTGAGTTTTTAGATCTTTCTAACCTCAGGCCTGATTACAATGTTTACAAGGCTGTGTATTCTCTGGCATATGCCCTTGATGACATGCTGCAATGTGTGCCTGGGAAAGGTCCTTTCAATGAGCACAGCTGTGCTACTTTGCAAACACTGGAACCATGGCAGGTGTGATATCAGTTTACGCTCCAACTCTCTGTGTTTTAAAACAGCTACTAAACCTTATGGAACTTAATGAATGAAGTTTTTATAGTATAGAATATAGAAAAAGACTATACAGTATTTCTTTTTTTGTAATAATTAAATCAATAAAATTGGTCTTAATGTCATTATTTTATTTCAAAGTTAAGTACATAATACAAAACAGGAGCAAACACATTCTTATATTGTTTTGTTGGTGTGATGACAGACTAATGCTATTGAAGCAGTTAAAAATGAGCCTTAATTTCAGAAACAGAATTTATAGACATAAAAAGTCATACATTTTAATGCATATTATTTGAAGTAAGCCTCTAAATGAAATCTGTCCTAATCTCTTTTTTTGCAGCTTGTACATTATTTGCAAAAGGTCAACTTCACCACAACATTTGGCGATCAAGTGTCATTTGATGAGAATGGTGACGCCTTACCAATATATGATATTATGAACTGGCTGTGGCTCCTGGATGGAGGGACCAAAATTCAGAGTGTTGGCGAGGTTAAGAAGTCAGCCTTCAAAGGTGAAGAACTCACAATTCATGAGGACAAAATCTTCTGGAACTTTGAAACCAGAGAGGTTATTTCTGCTTTTTCTATCCTAGGTTATCCAAATCTCAGCAACAAATAACAACAATGCATTAAACATAAATTTTTCTTTCTACAGCCACCACGGTCAGTGTGCAGTGAGAGCTGTCCTCCAGGTACCCGCATGGCCAGAAAGAAGGGGGAACCTGAGTGCTGTTTTGACTGCATCCCTTGTTCTGAAGGAAAGATCAGCAATAAAACTGGTTGGTATTCAGTTTAAAACATTGCAATTCTGAAATTAAATAAAAACAAGTATCTAACTGGCTTCCCCTTTTTGTCAGACTCCATGGAGTGCACAAGTTGTCCAGAGGACTTCTGGTCCAGCACTCAGCGAGACCACTGTGTTCCTAAGAGAACTGAGTTTCTCTCCTATCATGAGCCACTAGGTATCTTTTTGACAACCACCTCATTGCTGGGCACTTTTGTATGTGCTGTTGTTCTTGGAATCTTCACCTATCATCGCAGTACACCTATGGTACGTGCCAACAATTCAGAACTGAGTTTTCTGCTCTTGGTGTCACTTAAATTATGTTTCCTGTGTTCACTGCTGTTTATGGGGCGTCCAAGTCTTTGGACATGCCAGTTGAGACATGTAGCATTTGGGATCAGCTTTGTGCTTTGTGTTTCGTGTATTCTGGTAAAAACCATGGTGGTTATAGCTGTGTTTAAGGCCTCAAAGCCAGGGGGCGGAACGAGTCTGAAGTGGTTTGGTGCTGTGCAGCAGAGAGGAACCGTTATGGCTCTGACCTGCATTCAGGCAGCGATCTGCACTGCTTGGATTGTTTCTGCTTCACCAGCCCCTCATAAAAACACGCAATACCACAATGACAAGATAGTTTATGAGTGTGTTGTTGGGTCCACAGTTGGTTTTGCAGTGTTACTGGGTTATATTGGCTTACTAGCTCTACTCAGCTTCCTGTTAGCATTCCTAGCAAGGAATCTTCCAGACAACTTCAATGAGGCCAAACTCATCACTTTCAGCATGCTGATCTTCTGTGCTGTTTGGGTGGCCTTTGTCCCTGCTTATATCAACTCTCCAGGCAAATATGCAGATGCAGTGGAGGTATTTGCCATCTTGGCCTCCAGTTTTGGTCTTTTGGTGGCACTTTTTGGACCCAAATGTTACACAATCCTGCTGAGACCAGAGAGGAACACAAAGAAAGCAATCATTGGTCGAAGTCATAAAATCAGCACTCAAAGTAAATTTATCAGTTAAACCTATCCAGTTTGTATTTTGCATTCAGTAAAAAAGTAATAGGCAATAAAGAAAAAAATGTATTTCTGTTTTTGTCCAATCTCTTTTTTTTTTTTGATAATTCCCATGGAATTGAAAGATTAAAAAAAAACTATTCTGTTTGCTATTAATTAGCTCATAATGAAGAAATAAATAATTAACTAACTTGTAACTGTTAACTAAGTATTGACCAATTAGCGATTAACTAATGAACCATTACATAACTTTTAACTTACAAATTACTAGCTTACTAAATGATAATGACTGTCATGATATTGTAACCCAAGTTCTACTAATACTTGATCAATACTGATACTTTGATCAATCACAAGCTCACATTAACCCACTGTAATTTGCTTAACTGTAGCCAGCCAATGAGGGCCTGCCAATGCAAATATGTTCAGGCCCCGTAGTATATAAGGGAATACATGACGTTGTCTGCCATTCTACACCCCTTTTGGTAAGCAGCAAAGGAGCATCAGTACCCTAGGCAGAGGGAACCACCTGTGCTAATAGAGCTAGGATTACAATATGGTAACCTTCGTTCTATCTCACACAGGCTCCACCCTCTACTGGACTCTATGGGTACAGTGGGTAAAGACAGTTAATTGAAAGCCCTGTCACAACATAACATCAACCAGCCACACCAATCTTTGCTAGTTTAAGGTTAGGCGCCACAGCCTGACTACTTCTTTACATCCTAGGCTACCCAGTGGGGAAATAGGAGGCCCCAGCCAACCCAGGAAGTATATCACCAAACTGGGTTGAGCCGTGGCCTAACCTTGTTGGGGTCGACTAGCTACAGACACCCTGCACACCACAATTTAATACAGGAAACATCGTGGTGCCAACTTCCTGTTTACAAATGTTCATACTACAAACAAACATAGTAACTTAGGTGTTTTGTGTTAGTAACTTAGGTGTCAGTTGTGTTATTATTTTCTGAAGGCTTCATGGAAATCAAGCTCAAACTTTAGAGTGTTTTGAAGTATTTGCCATAATTGTGACTTCAAATGCTTCAAGGCAATCTAATTTTCATTGGTAGTTTAATTCAACAGGGTATTAAAATCATTTTAAAATGTTGTTTATTGTCTGCTTTAAGGTATGAACTACTTGAATTCTGCCAGTAATTTAGTGTTTTTCTTTTCTTGTTTTAGGTTATTTTTCATGTCATTTTTAGTTTGTTTTTCATTTCTCCTAAATAAGATGTTTTCCTTGGTGAGGTTTAGACAAAGCCAGAGTTTGATATTTTAGGGAAGGGGGAATAGAGCTGAGTAAAGTCATCCTGCCTGGAGAGGTAATTGCATGCACTCACTAGGCATTGGGTTAAATAAGTAGTTAATGCCTCCGAAGGGGAAAATCTGTAACACACCTATTTCTGCTGAACTGATTATACCTATCAAGTTACTGGGTGCCAGGCCTATACAATACCCCTCCATCAAACAGGCACCATGCAAGGGAGGAATTATTATTTCACCAAATGTCTTGGTATGCTACCATCTAGTGGACATTCTCAGGGCTGATTTGAGTTTAATTTGGCATGTTTGTGACACAAGTTTGGGATTATACTCAATATGAGGTAGGTCCTCTGATACATATGAAACTGCAAAGTGATTTTGAAGAAAACTTATATGCTTTTACATATTGTGCTTGACATTAAGGTGAGTAAATATTTACTGAAAGGCTGTAAACATTAGGGTTGGTCCTATTTTCAAACCATTTAGATCCAGGATGGGTTTACCACATTTTACTAGGTGTCCCATATGATTCAGCAGTCAATCCTGAGAGGAACATAATGACACCATGTCCCAACACAAAGCAAACCTCTAACCATTACGCAGTATCACATAAATGTGGAGCTCTGTCCACACTGAGTCCATTAAGCACTTCTGTCACTTTTTGTCAATATAGTGCACAGCTGATATAGCTATCAGCTGTGCACTTGAGATCAAGCTGGAGATGTTAACACTTATAGGTGAGTAACAGACTTGCTATCTTCCTGCATTTGTAACATTCCTTTTTAATTTTTTCTTTCATGTTGCCAACACCAGCTGCTTCAGCTTGGCAGTAAATTACACACGACCTGTTGGACATTAGTGGCTTCATTAATAAGTTTACAAACATGATGCTTTATTAATTATGCCCTCATATTGTTTATTACTAGTGCCATTTGGAGTTGGACTTAGCTCTGTGACTCAAGATACTTTTAAAATTGCCAGCATGTACATAACAAATGTCAGTACAATCCATTTGCATAAGTCACACTGCTTGTATACTGGCAAAACCAGAAACTAACCCAACTCTAGTAAACATGTTTATTTCTACTGTAAGGCTAGGTAAGGCATGGATGGCCATCAAAGGAGCTGTAATTTTGGGCACTTCACGTTGGTATCATTTTTTAGCCCAAGAGGATGTCGCTTTATCAAAACATGATCTTTTCCCAACTGTAACCAGGTGGGGTTTTTGTTTGTTTGTTTTTCTTTCCTAAACATAACCACATGTTAACCAAAGCATTTTTGAACTTCAAAGTTTCAGGATATCCACTATATGTACGATGCCAACATTTATTCTGGCGATCAGATTGGGTCATCCACAACAAGGTTGCTAAAATAACCATATTGAAGTGTTATTAAAGGGGCACAAATGAATTCTGCATCAATACAAAAGTACAATGTCTGATAGGCCCAGCCCCTACTTTTGTGTATGCTCTGATGGGTGGTGTGCAAGATTCAACAAGTCAATAAAAGAAGTTGCCACTAGGTCAGAGAGGGGTAAACAGGAGGATAGTCATGTCAGCATTTTTAGATATCAACTTATTTATGCTTGTGCATTTCATTATATTATATTTCTACTTTTTATCTGCTATGCCTACTCATCTTTATCGAACCTCGTGCCAGTTACAGGGACAGTTTCGTCTTAATGGAATGCACAAAGCCGGAGATGTGGTTCTGGGTGGGCTGTTTCAGGTCCACTTCTTTTCAGTTTTTCCTGATCTCTCTTTTACCTCAGAGCCACAACAGCCTACCTGCCACAGGTCAGTCTTTAAATCATAAAGATATTAGGCTGACAGAATGACATTGTGTATTAATGCTAAGTATTATAATAATGTTTCCTATTTAACGTAATTGCCTTAAATAATCTGCAGTTGTGCACATACATGACAGCAAATTGACTATATCATGTTGTATTTTCCAACAGTGGTATTTTTTGTGTTAGTTTTGATGTTCTAGGATTCAGACAAGCTCTGACCATGGCCTTTGCTATTGATGAGATCAACAGAAACCCCAACCTGCTACCAAATGTGACTCTGGGATACAGACTTTATGATAACTGCCTCAAATTAGGAATTGGATTCCGTGCAGCGTTGTCATTAGCCAGTGGTCAAGAGGAGCAGATTAAATTATATGAGACCTGTGAAGGAAACCCTCCAGTTGTAGGAATTGTGGGTGATTCTTCCTCTACACGTTCTATTGCCATTTCCTCTGTCTTAGGTTTGTACAGAGTACCTATGGTAAGTTTTCTGCCATAATTATTTTGGATCATTTTGATTTCAGTTTTAATCATTAATCAACCTTAAAAAGTTTAAAGAGTGGATACATCCTCTGAATGTTTCTCAGAATGTACAGTCTGTCTTTCACAGGTGAGTTATTTTGCCACATGTTCGTGTCTGAGTGACCGGCAAAAGTATCCATCCTTCTTTCGGACGATCCCAAGTGATGCTTTCCAGGTGACCATCTATGAGCAAAATAAAAATACATTTAGAAAAGCATGTGCAGTCAAATATTTAAAGAAAGAAAATCCCTGCACTGCAATGACCTTTTTTTTTGTAAAAATCTGTCATATACTTTGTGTCATTGGAGCCGTTTGGGCTCAGCTGAAAGTTAATAATTAAACATTGTTGAACCTGTTTGACAGCTTCCCCACAGGAAGATTATTGTAGCCTGTGAACTAATCCCTCCACTCTGTATTTTTTTTTGTTTTATTTTTTTTTTAGGTGCGTGCTATGATTCAGATTCTCAGGCGCTTTGGCTGGACTTGGGCAGGTCTGCTGGTCAGTGATGATGATTATGGACTCCACGCTGCCCGATCCTTTCAGTCTGACCTCGCTCTGTCAGGTGGAGGTTGTCTGGCCTACGTAGAGGTTTTGCCCTGGGGCAATGATTCAGCTGAACTGAAGAGGATTGTGGATGTGATGAGGAAATCTACTGCTCGTGTGGTCATTGTGTTTGCACATGAAAGTCACATGATCAACATCATGAAAGAGGTTGGGTTTGTAATATGAATTAATTTTAACTTCAAATAATTTTTCAATTTTACATTTTAATGTGTGGAGTTTTCATTTTTTTCTGTCAGCACCAGTTTTTTCTGGATTTTCCAGCTTACTCCCACAGTCCAAAGATATGACGGTTAGATTAATTAGTGACTCCAAATTGGCAGTAGGTGTGAATGTTAGCGTGAATAGTTGTCTCCCTCTTTGTGTCAGTCCTGTGATAGTCTGGCAACGTTTCCAGGGTCCTATCCCACCCCACTTAGCTGAGATAGCCTCCAGCCTCTCTGTGACCCTATAATCATTAGGGTAATGAATGAATTAATGTGTAATTGCCGAACCAAATGCTTTGAGTTACAATAAAATAATAATAGATTCAATTAAATCACACCATTCGCTTATTAGAGGCACTGCAGGGTTTTAGAGTGAGATCATAATTGCAACTGTTGATGAATTAAGTCAGACAAGATATCAACCATGTCATGATGGTATGAATCTATATTATTCCTCTTATGCACAGGTGGTGAGGCAGAATGTGACAGGCTTTCAGTGGATGGCCAGTGAAGCTTGGTCTGCAGCTACTGTGCTTCAGACTCCCCAACTCATGCCGTACCTGGGTGGCACTTTAGGCATTGCCATCCGTCGAGGACACATACCAGGACTAAGGGATTTCCTGTCACAAACACGTCCTGACATACAACTTAACAACGGATATGAAAATAACCTGGTAAGAGTTTATCCTTGCAATCTGATCTGTGTGTAAGAATAACACAGTACTGTCATCACATTTATAACATGCAGTTTTAAATTAGTGCTGTAACTGCTCATGTATTTGTACCAAAACATCACAATACAAGGGTCACTGTCTGGTGCACACAGCCATGCGTTCAATACATGGGATGTAAATTGATGCACATAATGTGCCACTAAATTTCACAAATGAATTTCACAAGACAATTTTAGCCATGCATTGTGAGCAACATAGGTTAGCACAGCAAGCAATGTGCTTCCTTATGGGAAAGTGTTTGCTCAGTGTTTATACAGTGTACAACTGAAAAACAAAACAAAACAAAATCAATCAATAGGCATTTGGGTCCCCCTACCAAAATCGCACCGAACTGTGACTCCTAAACCAGGGTATTAACCCAATTGTTACTTTTGTCTTATGTTACCCCGTTTTTCAATACATTTCAGGTAAATCAGTTTTGGCAATACACATTTCAGTGTGGATTTGGACCACCTCAGGCAAGTGGGGTACACGCTGGGGGATCACTATGCACTGGGCGGGAAGATCTAGAGAATGTGGACAGTGAGTTTTTGGACATTTCAGACCTCAGACCAGAGTATAATGTGTACAAGGCTGTGTATGCCCTGGCGTATGCTCTTGATGACATGCTGGAGTGTGAGCCAGGGAGAGGACCTTTCAGTGGGCACAGCTGTGGCAGTTTGCAAAGACTGGAGCCATGGCAGGTGTGATATCATTTTAAAACTCCGCCACAACATTTCTTGCAGTGTATTATTTGTGGTATAGGACTGAATACAAGAGTATGACATTGCTAGTAAAGAACATTGCAGAGAGCCAAGAGGATTTTTCCCACTAATGGGTGACAGCATTGGATAGTATTATCAGGTCAAAGACAGCAATGTCTTGGCATTGGGGGTACACAATATTGTTAAAAGTTAAGGGATATGCAGTTTGATAATGGAATACGACTCTGTTCACTATGGTAAAAATGAGGTCCTTTAATTTTTGTTTTTTTCCTTTTCAACTTATTCTGAAATCCTTAGCTTGTGTATTACTTGGAAAAGGTCAACTTCACCACACCATTTGGTGACCAGGTGTCATTTGATGAGAATGGTGATGCCTTACCAATATATGATGTCATGAACTGGCTGTGGCTCCCTGATGGACAAACTAAAGTTCAGAATATAGGTGAGGTTAAAGAGTCAGCCAAAGGTGAAGAACTCACACTTGATGCAGACAAAATCTTCTGGAACTTTAAGTCCAAACAGGTTACTTATGATTTTCAGTCACTTTTTTTGTGTCCCACTGATAATCCATCATTAGCACCTGCAGTGATACGCAGGTAAGAATAACACATTTATTTTTCTACCTACAGCCACCCCGGTCAGTGTGCAGTGAGAGCTGTCCTCCAGGTACCCGCATGGCCAGAAAGAAGGGGGAACCTAAGTGCTGTTTTGACTGCATCCCTTGTTCTGAGGGAAAGATCAGCAATAGAACTGGTTGGTATTCAGTTTTAAACATTGTAGTTTGGAGATTTAATAGAAATATGTATCTAAAATATCTCCGTATTTTCACAGACTCCATGGAGTGCACCAGTTGTCCAGAGGACTTTTGGTCCAGCCCCCAGCATGACCACTGTGTTCCTAAGGAAACTGAATTCCTCTCCTATTATGAGCCTCTGGGTATCTGCTTGACAATCGCCTCATTGTTGGGCACAATTATATGCGCTGTTGTCCTGGGAATATTTATCTGTCATCGTGGCACACCTATCGTACGTGCCAACAATTCAGAACTTAGTTTCCAGCTATTGCTGTCCCTGAAATTATGTTTTCTTTGCTCACTGCTTTTTATTGGACGTCCCAGGCTTTGGACATGCCAACTAAGACATGCTGCATTTGGGATCAGCTTTGTTCTTTGTATATCATGCATCCTGGTGAAAACCATGGTGGTTCTGGCTGTGTTCAAGGCCTCAAAGCCAGGAGGTGGAACCAGTCTGAAGTGGTTTGGTCCTTTGCAGCAGAGAGGAACAGTTCTGGTTCTTACTTCTATTCAGGCAGCAATCTGCACTGCTTGGCTTGTCTCTTCCTCACCAGCTCCGCATAAAAACACTCAATACCACAATGACAAGATAGTTTATGAGTGTGTTGTTGGGTCCACAGTTGGTTTTGCAGTGTTACTGGGGTATATTGGTTTACTGGCTATCCTCAGTTTTCTGTTAGCATTCCTAGCAAGGAATCTTCCAGATACTTTCAATGAAGCCAAGCTCATCACGTTCAGCATGTTGATCTTCTGTGCAGTATGGGTGGCCTTTGTCCCTGCTTATGTCAGTTCACCAGGCAAATATGCAGATGCAGTGGAGGTATTTGCCATCCTGGCCTCAAGCTTTGGCCTTTTGTTGTCACTGTTTGGACCCAAATGTTACATAATCTTATTGAGACCAGAGAGGAACACAAAGAAAGCAATCATGGGTCGGGGCATTGAGTCATAAAACCTACACTTAGTTTAATGAGATAGAATTAGTCCATTTTCTCTGTACAATACAAAATAGAGGTAGAAAAAAAAGGTTGATAGTAATATCAGTGTTTGGTTGTTGGGAAAAAGATGATGAGAATTCGCGAACACAATAAATTAATCTATTTTTTTTCCCATGGATACAGTAAAATTATTGTCACCTTTGTCACTTTTCATGGTGTTATGTTGCATCTTATAAGACTTTAGTTACTTTTGCAGAATACATGACACAGATTGTGGGTTCATCCAACATTATTACATGCATTTAGTTTTGACCTGTCTAGACCTGATGTGGATACACTCCCCTTTTTTTCATAGTACCCCCAAATCCTCAAAGCTCTTTTCAGCTCCCAGGTTTCCAAAACATTAAAATATATAAAAAGCAGTCATGTATAACTTCCTGAGTGCAGTGTAAAGCAGTAATCGTCATTTTTTGCTCAAAGTGTGGTCCCGAAAAGTGTATCGGGTTGCCCACCAACCATTTTCTAATTCACAATGAAAATAAAATGATTCACACTGGGAATTGTTTTTAAACTTTTTGTGTACATATGGTGCCAGAGTGCATAAAACATCATCAAAATAGAGCTTGTTTAATTAAAAAAGGCCTGGAAATGTCCCCAAATTCTAGAAACGTCTTACACTCACTGCCCTAAGATCCTAGAGATATGCTAAAATCCTATTAACATCCCAAAATCTTGGAAACATGCATGGGGCTCCTGCAACTGGCCCATGGTTTCCTCTCATTTTGCAAAACTGACCCCCAAGCATAGCAAGTTGAGTATCCCTGGCATAAAGGAATTATCGGCAGCACTGATAGACTTATACAGTATCATATAAAAGCATCTGCGAAACTGACTGTGATTGCATCTGCATATTCTGACTATGCCAAACCTCTAAACTCCACTACACCACAATTTAAAGAATGGCATTGTCACAAGGTTACACCCAAACTTTACAACATAGAACCAGAGTTACTGTCTATAAAGTTTGCTTGATTTAGCACTAACTTTGCTGTCTCTACAAACATAAAAAAAGCTTGTTATTTTTTTATAATTATTTTAATTTAATTTAGTAAGTGCAAAAAGTGCTTCAGGTGTGATCACACACAGGTATTGCCGTCTAGTGGCAGAAGAAGTGCCGCGATCTCAGCATCTGAGATTCAACAATCTCAGTATCACTACTTACGATGACAGTCAACATACAACATCGCACAACTTTGTCAGTGCTAGATAATCGTTAGGTGCTGGGTTTTGGACCATCTGACTTAATCTACCCCAAAGGGCAAAGAGGAGAAGAGTCAGGTTAAGTGCCTAGGTGTTCTCGGAACAATTGAGTTTTAAATTGTCTCTTAAAAGTAGAAAGGGACTCAGCAGAACGCACAGAGTTTGGAAGTTTGTTCCACCATTTGGGAACAACAGAAGAGAAGAGTCTAGCTAGAGATTTAGAGCCGTGCTGGGCTGGAAGCACCAGGCGTCTTTCACATGCAGAGCATAGTGGGCGAGAAGGAGAGTAGACCTGGATCAGGGATTCCAGGTAGGCTGGAGCAGTTCTTGTGATTGTTTTGTAAGCCAAGAGAAGTGCTTTGAATTTGATTCTGACTGCCACTGGAAGCCAGTGAAGAGAAATTAGCAGCGGGGTGACATGTGCTCTTTTGGGCTGGTTGAAGACCAGACGTGCTGCTGCATTCTGGATCATCTGAAGAGGTTTGAATGAGCATGCAGGGAGGCCTGCCAGAAGAGAGTTGCAGTAGTCAATGCGTGAGATCACAAGAGCCTGAACCAGAAGCTGTGTGGCCTGTTGGGTCAGGAAGGGTCTGATCTTCCTGATGTTGTAGAGGGCATAACGACAAGACCGAGAAACTGAGGCCACATGAACCTTAAAGGTCAGCTGGTCATCAATCATGACACCCAGGTTTCTGGCTGAGTTTGTGGGCACAAGTAGGCTCGAGTCAAGTTGGACACTGATCCGAGGCTGAACAGATGGACAAGCTGGAAAGACCATGAGTTCGGTCTTAGACAGATTTAGCTGAAGGTGGCGTTCCTTCATCCATGTGGAGATATCAGCCAGACACGCTGATATCCGAGCTGAGACCGTTCTGTCATCAGGTGGAAAGGAGAGGAAGAGCTGAGTGTCATCAGCATAGCAGTGGTAGGAGAAACCATGGGAGCGGATCACTGCACCGAGTGAGGTGGTGTACAGAGAGAAGAGTAGGGGACCAAGCAGCGACCCCTGAGGAACCCCTGTCGATAGGCCATGTGACCTAGACACCTCTCCTCGCCATGACACTCTGAAGGATCTGCCTGTGAGGTAGGACTTGAACCACCATAGGACAGAACCTGAGAATATATATTAGCAATATTATACCTGATATTAATTACCCATTATCCATGCCACAGAACTTCAGAGTTATCCCAAAACAATTTAAAAGCAGGACAGACTTGGTGATCAACAGCGGGAGAATATTTCTTTATTCCCATGAACATGGCCGGTGTTGTCTTCATTCTCAAATTACTCAATGACTGCATTTTTATTTTTGAAGAGTAGCTGTTCAGATTTATTAAATGATTCACAGGTAACAATGTGGCAAGGGGTGACAGACTAAATATTGCCCCCATAGCAGGCTGATATCCTTCCACCAGCATTTGACTTTTAATGTAAACTGCCACTGTCAGCCAATGATGAATTGTTCGTAATTAGTGCATTTGGAGAGTTTGAAAACAGAAACTTTTGCCATATCCTGCATATTGGTTTCTTTGTTTGTTTGTTTTTAATTCAATAAAATTCCATGTGAATCAAACGAACTGCGGAAATGTGCTTTGCACCATGTAAACTGGAAAATATTTTTAATTCAAAACAGTATCAGAATCGCCAGTTTGGAAAAAAGAATAAAATATAAGGTGTCTGCTAGTCTACCTAGCGTTAGTCTCACCAATTCAAACTAACTGATAAAGTATGCACTATTATGACTTATGCCGGAGATATACTTGCTGCTAAATACATGTTTAGGGCCACTGACAGTCTCGGGGTGGCACACCAAAACTAAAGCCATAATTTTATAAATACTTTAAGCTCTATAAGTATATATTATGATTGTAAAGATACATCATTATCGGTATCTGTATCCATACAACCAACAAAATCATCTGTATCTGTCTCTGTCTTTATTCGTATAAATGACCGGAGGAGAGCGCGTTGTCAGTACTGGAAGTCACGTTAAATCAGATGTATTTTCTAACCTGTATTCATTGACGATGGAATTTTTGTGTCATCTATCTATCTATCTATCTATCTAGTGGAGGAATAGAAACATGTGGTCCATAGTTAAAATCAGAAATAATTAATAATTATTACACAAAGACAAGATGGCTGACAACAAAAATAACTGCAAATGAAAACTGCCAAATCATAGATGGCCACTCAGGTCGAGGGAGGTCCTGCCTAACTAACATGTGGTCGGTCAAAACAGGAGAAACCTCTGAAGCAGGAATTCTGAGTTCCCTCTCCGAGAGTGTTTATGTTAGCCAGTTATATGGTTTTATGTGTATCTGATCTTTGTTGTATAAAGATAAAGGTACCAGGGTTAGTACTTGGGTATCAGGATGTTTAGTTGCATGCAAGATTCTGTCTGTGTAAAGCATCAGCAAAGTAAAATCAACTTAGCTTTAGCAATAATTTAACCTAAAAAGTTCACAATAACTTTTGAAAAAAATCAAATCATTGACAAAAATGGCATTGACAAAGGTTAACAAGCTGCTTAGCCTGTACTGTTGTACAAATGCTATGCCCAGTTGTTCCACTACCAGTCATTAATGGAATGGAAGAGTTGCTTTGTTATGGTGCTTCTTAGCCGGCGGTTGTCATTTGTGGATTAGCCTGGCTTTGACGATGGTGTTTCCAGTGCAGTCTTTGCTGTGCTGTTACTATGGTGAGATTAATCAGAATCAGATTCCGGTTTCATTGCCAAGTACATTTATATATACAAGGAATTTGACTTGGTGTTTTGGTGTAAAACAATTGACATTAAGGAGAAGGTAGAAGGTAGATTTATTAGTCATTTTTTAAACAAAGTTTAAAACATTTTTTAAACAAAGTTTAAAAAACAAAACTACATTTGTCATTGATCCTGCTATATCTTTGGAGTTGAAGAATTTGCTGATTAAAATCAGCAGCTACTATGAAAATTCCATCTGGTTGCTCGGGCATATTGCTGCTGATGGTGTCATTCAATTCCTGCAGTGCATTTTTTGAATTTGCATCAGAGTCTTGTGTCTTGTGTGTGTATTAACCATGTCTCTGTGAAGATATGTGCAGAGCAGTCTCTGATTCCCTGTTGCTGAGTGAGCCTCAGTCACATCTCATCCTCTTTATTCTCCTCTGACTGGACATTAGCCAGCAGAATGCTTGGTAGAGGAACAGCTCTTGGTCCAAGTCGAGTTGGCCTTGCCCTGATGCTGGCTCTCCTTCCTTCACGTTGTCCGACGCTTTCGGTTTCGTTTCTCCCCTCTGGTCTCACTTGCCGCTCGGCACACGCCACCAGTGGGGATCCTCTTGTAGTCTGCTGCATTCAGTCCAAACCCCACACAACCTTTACCGATGTTGATATATGCTTCTCTGTCACAGAAAAGTCTTGCTTCAGTCAAAGGGGCCATGGACTCGAAATAATAGAATAATATAGCAAAAAAGTAGCAAGGAATTGAAGAGCTACTGGCTGTTGCATCTACGTGCACTGCCGCCATCAAAATAAAAAAAAAAGAGAATTTAAATACAATAAGACATAAGATAAAAATATAAAAGCAATTAAAAAATATTAAATAAAAAAATGAATATAACGATCACAAAATGTATGTACAAAAGGTACAGTAGAGGGATTGTGCAGTGCAAATATGTTCACTTTAAATAATTAACCTACAGTGTGCAGTATCATAGAAAGCCCAGTCCAGTGTGCGTAAATGTAACACATAAAAACTGATTTAGCCTTACATTAATAAAATGTTCTCAGACTCTGGGGCTGGATGAGAGCCTGTGTCATGTAGGCTGGTCCCTCTTTGTGTCCTTACAACGTTAGCAGTTCTGGACTTGGTTTCCTTCTCCTTGTTGCTTGAAGAGTTGTCTTGCAGCTTTGTGCCAATTATGACCTTTCCTATTATATCAAAAGCTAGATGTTAGCAGGTTTTAGCAGTTTTTTTGGGCAGTGGGAAAGAGGCTTTATTTGCATGTTCTTTATAGAAATTATAGAATTACAATAAGGAAACTGTATCCTTTTTTTGTTATTTTTATTTAGGGGTTAACATACTGGCCAAGCATTGCTGTCTGGTCAACATCACTTACATCACGGGACTTATCATAGGCAACTGAATAAGCCGTAGCTGAACTGATGTCCATAATCAGCCGGCTGGGGATGTTTGTAGCCGTTTTAATGGCTCTTTTACAGTCTTTGCAGAGAGGGGAGCTATCTTAAGCTGTAAGAGTTATCTAAAAATGTAATCCCCACATATTTGTCTAAAATGGGGAAATTAGAATTTTAGCTTGAGTGTCCAAGGGGACTGACTCTCTCTTGGAGCCAGCTTCATGTGGCCATTCAAGAAACTGCAGTTTCTAGTACTTCATGTTGTCTTCATTTTTAGCCCCAGAGGAGGGGCAAAACATCACCTTTTGCTAACCATAAGGAAGAGAATACAAAAATAATCTCAAGTGAAATGTATATTAGGCCCTACCCTTTGTTTTACTTATGCCCTAATGGGTGGTGTGCAACATTCAACAAGTCAATAAAAGGAGTTGACACTGGATCCGAAAAAGGGTAAATGGGGAGAAAGTCATGTCGACGTTTTTAGATGTAAACCTGTTTTTGCTTGTTTATTTCATATTGTATTGTTCCTACTTTTCCTCTGCTATGCCTTCTCCTCTTTATCCCACCTACTGCAATTTACAGGGATTGTTTCATCTAAACGGGATGCACAAGACTGGAGATGTGGTTCTTGGTGGGCTGTTTGATCTGCACTTCTTTTCTGTTTTTCCTGACCTGTCCTTCACCTCAGAGCCACAACAGCCAACTTGTCACAGGTCAGTCTGTCAGAGAAACAGCAAAAAGCAGAAACTAGGGGAAATCAATCTTATTACTTAAATACACTTTATATAATAAGATTTTACTCTGATATGTTTGTGTATTTATGCTATTTTATCATTCTTTTACAGTCTCTAGTTTTTGTTCAAGTATAATAGCTGATCTTAATAATTACTGCAAATCAGCTGGCTAATTGTTTGTGAAGTCTGCAACTGTGTATGTACATGTCAGCAAATTGACTGTTTCATGGATTGTTTTGTCCATTATTTTTTTGTGTTAGTTTTGATATTTTTGGATTCAGGCACGCTCAGGTGATGGTATTTGCTATTGAAGAGATCAACAAAAACACCAACCTGCTCCCGAATGTTACTCTGGGATACAGTCTTTATGATAGCTGCAACGCACTAGGAATTGGGTTCCGTGCAGCGTTGTCATTAGCCAGTGGTCGAGAGGAGCAGATTAAATTAGATGAGAACTGTACAGGAAACCCTCCAGTTGTAGGAATTGTGGGTGATGCTTCCTCTACACGTTCTATTGCCATTTCCTCTGTCTTAGGTTTGTACAGAGTACCTATGGTAAGTTTTCCACCCTCATTCATTTGGAACATTTTGATTTCCTGGTATTTTATGGCAAATATAGACATGGACTAATCACACTAATCAACAAAAGCTTTGAATGTTTTTAGGATGCTCAGTCTGTCTTTCACAGGTGAGTTATTTTGCCACATGTTCGTGCCTGAGTGACCGGCAAAAGTTTCCATCCTTCTTTCGGACGATCCCAAGTGATGCTTTCCAGGTGACCATCTATTAGCAGGATAAATACTCATTCAGAAAAGCATGTGCAATTAATCATTCAAAGAAAGAACATCACTGTACTGGCATGAGAAATATATTTGCGTGGTTCAAAGTCATATTGTTTGTGTCACTGGAGCTTTTTGGTCTCAGCTGACAAAGCTGAAAGGCAATATTGTATTAAACAATGCAGGAACCTGTTTGACAGCTTTGCTACAGCTTTGCCTCTTTTTTTTTTTTTTTTTTTTTAGGTGCGTGCTATGATTCAGATTCTCAGGCACTTTGGCTGGACTTGGGCAGGTCTGCTGGTCAGTGATGATGATTATGGACTCCACGCTGCCCGATCCTTTCAGTCTGACCTCGCTCTGTCAGGTGGAGGCTGTCTGGCCTACTTAGAGGTTTTGCCCTGGGGCAATGATCCAGCTGAACTAAAAAGGATTGTGGATGTGATGAGGAAATCTACTGCTCGTGTGGTCATTGTGTTTGCACATGAAAATCATATGATCAACCTCATGAAAGAGGTTGGGCTTGAAAAACAACTTAGTCACATCAAAAGATTTCGGTTACAATAAATTATTATAACAAATAGATTTAATTATCAATGATACATCTCATTTATTAAAGGCACTGCATAGTTTTAGAGTAAGGTGATGACATGATTATGACATGTATCAGTTAACTCCGAATACTATGTAAAACACAGGATTCCACCAGTTTATGAGTTAAGTAAATCGAGATATCAGCCATGTCATGACAATATGAATTTATATGTTTTTATAATGCACTTCACAGGTGGTGAGGCAGAATGTGACCGGCATTCAGTGGATGGCCAGTGAAGCCTGGACTTCAGTTACTGTGCTTCATACCCCCCAACTCATGCCATACCTGGCAGGCACTTTGGGCATTGCCATCCGTCAAGGACACATACCAGGATTAAAGGACTTCCTGTTACAAACATGTCCTGAGATACGACACAACAGATATGAAAACAACCTGGTAAGAGTTTATCTTTGAAAAAATTGATCTGTCTGTAAGAATAGTATAGTATTTTCATTATTTATAACACACGGTCTTAAAGTAATGCCGTTGCTGTAACTACATTTATAGCAAAACATTATGGCATGGCGCATGCAGCGCATCGGACCTGTGGGACTACACCGCATGCACGCGCATGTAACTCTTGGAGTCCCTAACACAACACAGGCTTCGTGCCGGCTGTAGTAATGGATATTTTTGAATCATAGTTCATCATTTTAACCATCTTACAACACATCCATATGCTGTTGGCTGTAAAGCCTGTAATATGGATGTCTCACCGTGTCTGTATCACAGACCGTATATACAGTCTACAGTCTGTATTCAAACAACCGGTTATCAGTAAGCAGCACGGAGCATTAGTGACAGTTATTAAACAGTACTGAACGTAGTATTTACTTAAAGTTGAGCTGTGTAATAATACACAGGGCAATGTTACAAGGCACCACCTTTTATTATATTTTTGTGGGCACATTTTAATTCTGTAAATTTATTTTTTTCAGGCTGTGATTATGATATGATTCCCTGATAAATTGTATGTATATTTATGTGTGTGTGTGTGTGTGTGTGTGTATAGAAAGATAGATATACCATTATCTGATTATTACGGAAATATTAAAACCGTCAGCACCGCTGTTGCTGTACCGCCGATTAGCCACTGTTGGTAATAAGCTAAACTACTACAAGAGGAATGCTCGTGACCAAGTGCTGTTTGCTTCGAGCACTAGGGTCATCTGTGTGAGCGAGCGAGTGAGTCGGAGTCAGTGCTCCAGTCACATGACCACACTCGGCCGTGCTCGGCTGTTGTTAATCACTAGTACGCATGCTCTATGAGCGACTAGATCTAGGTATTTTACACTTTTCTAAACCCGGAAAAAGAGTTTTCCCCTGCTTCATGCGCCACTCATAGGAATGAATGAATTCCCACCCCCATGGCTGTATCCAGATTTATAATCGATCTATGACATGGAATGGCTGCAAGCTGATTTTCCATGGAGTTGCAGCGGCTTGCTTCCAGCACCCAGCCCATAAGACTGAGCTCTTCACACTGGACGCACCACGGCACCCAGTCCCACTTGCTATCTGCAGCACTTGTTCAGCCAGTTATCATTCTGAACTTAAAATAATGCTTTTTTATCAGTGGTTTTGGCATAAAAGTGCACCTTTTGTGAGCACATGAAATTCTACTGGACAGCACCGGGTGAGAACGTGGCCAGACAGAACCAATTGCGGTGTCATTATTCGCTGCCAGATGGCTGGATGGCTGGATGGCACCTGCCACGTCTGCCCACCACACGCACAGGCAGCGTCCCTTGAAAATCTAACGGGATGAAAACCCATCGCAGGCGCATGAAATGTAGTAATGACGTAACATACCTCAGGAGTGTGAGGCCATCTATAGTGTGGGTGGGAGGGGCAGTGGAAGGGTTGAGCAAACTCGATATTTGATGCAGGAGTCTGGTGTTCACTTCCCATTTGATTGTGATGGTTTGTGTTTTTCTTTAACCTTACCATGTTTCTTCTGTCCCTAATTCTATCCTTCTGTGACTTTGTCACATAAACCTAACCATCCATGGCAGTATGTTTGGTCAATGACATCCCAGAGTTGGTTACCATGTGCTGTTGTTGTCTTAACATAACCACATGCAGCATCAGATCCCACGATGTGCATTTGTTGCCATCATGGTAGCAGCATAGTGCAACCTAAAGAGCAGTTACAGAAGGACACCCAAACATAATATTTAGATCAGTCCAGTGCAAAGCTGCAATCCGAGACAACTTGCAATAAGAACATGTTGGATACTTCCCCTGTCTGGTCTCTTCTGTGACCTCTAAGCGAATTGTGCAGGAAAACACACTAATAATCTGTAACGAATGATATAAAGACTATATTAGATAAGACGTCAATGATTTGATTATGATAAATGATAAAATATGCGTCTAATGCTTCCACGTTTGTTAGATCTGTCTGAACAGAGAAAAGGAAACACACACACACACACACACACACACACACACACACACACACACACACAATTACACACAAGCCAAAAATAGAGACAGAGACAAACAAGTAAGCAGAGAGAGAGCTCTTCATGTGATTAGAACATAGCAGAAAAGCACAATCTCCTGCTGACTGGTGTAAATGGCCAGGTGACTGCTGACGGGCAGCTGTGCAACAATCAGGACATTTTTTCATCCAGTGTGAACCCAGCATCAGTCTGCAGAGCCCTGAATCCCCACCCACACCACTGCACGGAGCGCTGTTTGCATGTTTATTAAAATTTGACTATGTGTTTATATGTTTCTCTTATGGATGAGCACACCACAACAAATTCCAAATCAAATGTGGTGGATGTGGCAATAAAAATTGATTCAACAGGTCCATGGGTCCCTTGCAGTACAGGGACAGTACAGACAGACAGAGAGTCCTTCCTTTTTAGTTAAATGAGCTTTTCTGCTTTCAGCTGCGTTTCTGTTTTACAGGCTAATTTGACCTGTTTCCTTTTGGGAAAGTGTTTTAAAATGTTCTATGTTTAAAATGAAAATAGTTCAACAAAGTTGCCAGTGGGGAGAATGCTAGAAGAGTCTGCCTGTCTTTCGACACTTGCACTTTTCTCGATTCAAAATGGCTGAACCGAACAAACAAACAAAACATATCATTATGCATTTGGGATGTGTTTCCCCTATCAAACTCACACTGAAAAGTGACTCCTAAACCAAGGTGTAACTGTGTCATATGTGTCATGTCACACACTTCTTTTCAATACATTTCATGTAAATCAGTTTTGGGAATACACATTTCAGTTTAGATCTGCACCATCTCCATCAAGTGGGCTAGAAGCTGGTGGATCACTATGCACTGAGCAAGAAGATCTAGAGAATGTGGCCACAGAGTACTTGGACATTTCAGACATCAGGTCTGAGTATAATGTGTACAAGGCTGTGTATGCCCTGGCGTACGCTCTTGATGACATGCTGCAGTGTGAGCCAGGGAGAGGACCTTTCAGTGGGCACAGCTGTGGCAATTTGCAAAGACTGGAGCCATGGCAGGTGTGACATCATTTCACACACGCACACACACACACACACACACACACACACACACATACACACCATACATAGTTTATATGGTCAAATGCTATGCCTTAATATTTCTTACAGAGTGCATTTTAGGGTATAGGACTACTTCAATTATTATATACCGTGTTTTATGGAAAGATAGATTGGTTTTATTTTTGGCTGTCCCTTTTTCTGAAATCCTTAGCTTGTGTATTACTTGGAAAAGGTCAACTTCATCACATCGTTTGGTGATCAGGTGTCATTTGATGAGAATGGTGATGCCTTACCAATATATGATGTCATGAACTGGCTGTGGCTCCCTGATGGACAAACTAAAGTTCAGAATGTGGGTGAGGTTAAAGAGTCAGCCAAAGGTGAAGAACTCACACTTGATGAAGACAAAATCTTCTGGAACTTTGAATCCAAACAGGTTACTTTTGAATTTTCAGTTACCCATATATTACCCATATAGTGTCCCACTGATAGCATGTCACAACAGCGTGAAGCAGAATAACACAATTTCATTTTCTACCTACAGCCACCCCGGTCAGTGTGCAGTGAGAGCTGTCCTCCAGGTACCCGCATGGCCAGAAAGAAGGGGGAACCTGAGTGCTGTTTTGACTGCATCCCTTGTTCTGATGGAAAGATCAGCAATAGAACTGGTTGGTGTTCAGTTTAAAACCTTGCAATTCAGAGATATCATGTAAGCATAAGTTTTTAGCACTTTTTCTTTTCACAGACTCCATGGAGTGCACCAGTTGTCCAGAGGACTTTTGGTCCAGCCCCCAGCATGACCACTGTGTTCCTAAGGAAACTGAATTCCTCTCCTATTATGAGCCTCTGGGTATCTGCCTGACAACCACCTCATTGTTGGGCACATTTATATGTGCTGTTGTCCTGGGAATCTTTATCTGTCATCGTCGCACACCTATAGTACGTGCCAACAATTCAGAACTTAGTTTCCAGTTATTGCTGTCCCTGAAATTATGTTTTCTTTGCTCACTGCTTTTTATTGGACGTCCCAGGCTTTGGACATGCCAACTAAGACATGCTGCATTTGGGATCAGCTTTGTGCTTTGTATATCATGCATCCTGGTGAAAACCATGGTGGTTCTGGCTGTGTTCAAGGCCTCAAAGCCAGGAGGTGGAACCAGTCTGAAGTGGTTTGGTCCTTTGCAGCAGAGAGGAACAGTTCTGCTTCTTACTTCTATTCAGGCAGCAATCTGCACTACTTGGCTTGTCTCTTCCTCACCAGCTCCTCATAAAAACACTCAATACCACAATGACAAGATAGTTTATGAGTGTGTTGTTGGGTCCACAGTTGGTTTTGCAGTGTTACTGGGATATATTGGTTTACTGGCTATCCTCAGTTTTCTGTTAGCATTTCTTGCGAGGAATCTTCCAGATACTTTCAATGAAGCCAAGCTCATCACATTCAGCATGCTGATCTTCTGTGCAGTATGGGTTGCCTTTGTCCCTGCTTATGTCAGTTCACCAGGCAAATATGCAGATGCAGTGGAGGTATTTGCCATCCTGGCCTCAAGCTTTGGCCTTTTGTTGTCACTGTTTGGACCCAAATGTTACATAATCTTATTGAGACCAGAGAGGAACACAAAGAAAGCAATCATGGGCCGGGGCATTGAGTCATAAAACCTACACTTAGTTAAATATTACACCTGATTTAACTATAAGTTACTCTCTCAGAATCAGTGCTACAGACTGTTGGTTCATCCAAAATTGTTATATGCATTTAGTTTTTACTTGTCCGGAGCTGATGTAGATATATTTTTCATAGTGCCCCCACATTCTCAAAGCTCTGCTCAGCTTCCAAGTTTAGAAAACATTAACCGGAACAAAAAGCAGTAATCTACAACTTCCTGAGTACAGGATAAAGCAGTGACACTCAACTTAAACAAAACAGACAGACAGAGGTCCCTAATGTCCTAAGGGTTTAAGCTAAGCCCCTAATGTCCTAAAAACCTAGAAGCTTAAAACTAAAATCCTAATAACATGTATGGGGCTGCTGCAACTGGACTCTGGCATCCTGTCATTTTGTGAAATTTGCCCCCAAGCAAAGCAAAGTAAGTGATATCAATTATTAGCCCCATTATCCATTTTGTAGACATTGGGAATGCCTTGAACAATTAAAATGAATGAAAAACGTGGTGATCAACAGTACAAAAATATTGCTAAATAACATGTTTGCGTCATTCCACCAGCATGTAGAAAAGGGTTGAAATGAGTTCATTAGGTAAGGTTAAAACAGAAAATTCTGCCATATTCTGCCTTTTCTTTTTAATTCAATAAAATACTGTGCCGATGAAGTGAGCGGTAGAAATGTGCTTTATTCCATCATGTCAACTGGGAAAAATTTTCAAGAGAACTAAATATCTTGTGACTATCCATGACCCTAGCCTTCTGATTGTTAGCCTCACCAGCCCTCTAATACAAACTAACTGACAAAATACACACAATTAATTACTTATGCCGGAGATGTACTTGTTAAATTACATATTATGGACATGTTTGCCAGTGCTGCCTTCAGAAATTTTCATAGATCGAGCCATTAAAAAATCTTTGGGTGGCACAGCAAAACTAAATGCCATTATTTCAGGGATTAAAAATAAGATGTTAAATTGCATACAGAACTCAGTCTGGTTAAAGCATCAACATACTAATATCAACTAAGCCTGGCCAAAGCCAACTACCCAATAAACTGACTGCAAAATGATCACAACAATAACTTATTGAAAATATCCAATCAACGGATGTGCATGGACAAATGTGAACGGCCTTGCTTACTCTGCACTGTTGTACAAATGCTATAGGAAGTTGTCATTCTACCAGTCCATTAATGGAGGGAAAAGTTGCTTTGTTATGCTGCTTCTTAGCCAGCCGTTGTCTTTCGTGGATTAGCCTGGCTTGGAGGAAGGGGTTTCCAGTGCAGTCTTTGCTGTGCTGTGTTACAATGATGAAGTTTAGAGGGGGCTGGCCCCTCTTTTTGTCCTTTCAAAGGTCCGCACCAACTTTGCTTTGCTCTTGAGACCGTTGTGTCTTCCACGAGGAACTAACTGCTCTGGTCTTGGTTGGTGCTCTTGGTTTTGTGTCTGCTGGCATCAGGCCACATTCAGAGAGCTTTCTGGTATTTTAGCGGGAAAGGTTAGAAAAAGCAGGGGAGGGTGTAGCAGCTCCAGCTTCTTGGCATCTTACCTCTGTAGAGGTCCCAGATGGAACAGAGGGGGAAGAGCAACAGCTTGTTCTTTTTCTTTTTCCTGACAAGTCTTCACATGTCCAGTTTGAGGCTGCATAAATGAACACATTTGTTGAGTCCAGTTGTCCCAGAACCCATTTGGTGGCACAATCTCGTCAGGAAAGGAGGTAATGCCTCGGTAAAAAAACCCAACTGATTCTCATACTGCAATCCCACCTGGATTAACAGTGATGTTTTGGTCAGAAACAATAGCTTTCCAGGCCATGACCCACATCAAGGAGCAGCAATGTCTTGGTAATAAACAACCACTTGTTGTCGATGTTGAACGCAAATGGCTGATAATCAAAGGAAGCCACAGCAGACATTTACTCAGAGAGCTGAACTTAGAGGGCATGTCTTCATTTCTCCAATTTAAACCTGTATAAATAAGCAAATCATCTTCGAGATCCAGTGGCCCTAACAAAGTCGAGATCCTGTTGAGGAGGGTGAGCATGCAGATAAGCTTCCCCGAGGTGGTTTCTAAGGGTTTGTGCGGAAATTCTTTGGTTGTTCAAACCAATTGTTGCATCAGCAGATTGCTGATCTCAGACTTTCTTGCAGGTGAAGATGATATATATGTCGAGATCCCATGGAGAGCAACTGTAGCCATATATGGTCTGCAGTTCTGGGACCACTTGGATGAACTGCAAAATTAACAGGAATAATATTGGAAAGTGACCTTTTATTGTGACCATTTCAAGGCACACCTGTGTAGTAATGATGCAGTTCAGTTAGCATCTTGATACACAGCCTATCTCATTCCAAAGTTATTAAATACCTCCACTTTTGCAGCGATTTTGGCATAAGGTCCTGACTCTAAAAGCCACCTTTCGCGTCCGCATAATCCACCACTGAGTAGCGTCTGCTGAGAACACAGCCAGACAGAAGTATTTGTGGTGTTATTATAAACTGCCAGACAGAACTGATGGCACCTTCTGCAAGCAGCACGATACGTGGCCCCATGTTATGCCACTGGATGGCATCAAGTTGAAATGCTGCCAATGAAAACATAATATAAGGTGCACAAAAGGCCCTTTAGGGCAGGCGTGAGGGGCAGTGGATGGATCAAACAAACCCCTGACTTAAACATTAATAGCAGATGCAGAGGGTTACAATGAGTGTAATATGTAGATGTGGAAGTCAATTGCAAAGTGGCAATATGTGATGATTTGGGATGAGAACACGTGATATGCCACCCCTGTCTGAAATTAGCTGCCAAACTGTGATATATATATATATATATATATATATATATATATATATATATAGAGAGAGAGAGAGAGAGAGAGAGAGAGAGAGAGATACTCATTCTAAAGTAACATAGTTCTGATTACATGTATATGAGCTGACTTTGTCATTGGAAGGATGAGGGGATGGTGTTGCACTGCAGACCACTTTCTTAGGCCAACAAACAACACAACTAATTGTTTTTTGACAAGACATTACTGTGTTCTTAGTGATGACTGTTCCACCAAAAGTGGGTGTTTTTTTAGCAAGGTATTGCTATGATTCTAGTGGTGATTGGGGCACTAAGACCAGGTGTTTTCAGCCAAAAAATGTACTCTATATAAAAAAATGGACATAGCCACCAGGATTTCATCCATTGGTTTGGCATTTTGGCTGTCGCAAACTTGAATTTTGGAGCCAAAAGTGACCAAATTTGGTCTAGAGGGTAGCGCTGTGGAGAAGCAAAGTTTGGATTTTAATCATAGATGTAGCTAACACCTCCCAGAAAGCCTTTTACTTTAAGAGGCCACCACACATCTGAGTTATATTAAAATATATCCACAATATGTTTTTCTAAAATTGGAGAATTAGCTTTGGAGACCAAAACCATTTTTGTACCAGGCTGTATGCTTATTTTTGCTATTAAGTTATGCATTTTGACATGAGTGTCCATGGTGATTGTCTCTGTCAGAACCAGCCTTGCCATTTAAGGTACTGCAGTTTTTGGCTTTTCCGTATATCATGTTTCAGCCCCAGAGAATGTCGCTTTGGCCAAAACATGACCTTTTCCTAATCATAACCAAGTGGTTAATACAAAATTAATCTCAAATTAAATGTACGTTTTATTAGGCCCTGCCCCTTGTTTTACTTATACCCTGATGGGTGGTGAGCAACACTGAACAAGTCAATAAAAGAGTTTACAGCGGGTCAGAAAAAGAGTAAATAGGAAGAAAGCCATGTCTGCACCTTTGGATGTCTATTTGTTCTGGCTTGTGTATTTTATTTTGTTATATTCCTACCTTTCCTCCACTATGCCTTCTCCTCTTTATTCCACTTATTCCTGCCAGTTACAGGGAGTGTTTCATCTTAATGGGATGCACAAGACTGGAGATGTGGTTCTGGGCGGGCTGTTTGACACCCACTTCTTTTCTGTCTTTCCTGACCTGTCCTTTACCTCAGAGCCACAACAGCCTACCTGCCACAGGTCAGTCTATCAGGGAAACGGCAAAGAGCAGAAACTAGAGGAAATCAATCCCATTGCTTTAATGTATCTTTGATACTAAGATGTTACTCTGTTATTGTGTATTTATGCCATTTTATCATTATTTTACAGTATCCTGTTCTTAATACATGTATAACATTTGTATTAAATATATTTCTTTCAATTCAACTAGTGACATTATTTGCAAAATCTGTAATTGTGCACGTACATGTCGACAAATCTACTTGTATTTTCCAACTGTGGTATTTTTGTATTAGTTTTGATGTTCTAGGATTCAAGCAAGCTCTGACCATGGCCTTTGCTATTGAAGAGATCAACAGAAACACCAACCTGCTACCAAATGTGACGCTGGGATACAGTCTTTATGATAACTGCCTTACACTAGGAATTGGATTCCGTGCAGCATTGTCATTAGCCAGTGGTCGAGAGGAGCAGATTAAATTATATGAGACCTGTGAAGGAAACCCTCCAGTTGTAGGAATTGTGGGTGATGCTTCCTCTACACGTTCTATTGCCATTTTGTCTGTCTTAGGTTTGTACAGAGTACCTATGGTAAGTTTTCCACCCTCACTACTTTAAATCATTTTGATTTCCCTCTAAATTTAATGTCAAATATAGACATGGGCTAATCACACTTAAAAAGTTGAAAGGGTCAACAAAAGCTTTGAATGTTTTTAGGATGCTCAGTCTGTCTTTCACAGGTGAGTTATTTTGCCACATGTTCGTGCCTGAGCAACCGACAAAAGTTTCCATCCTTCTTTCGGACGATCCCAAGTGATGCTTTCCAGGTGACCATCTATTAGTATATTAAATATGCATTAAGAAAGGCATGTGCAGTTCAATATTTAAAGAAATAATATCCCTGCACTGCAATGACATTTTTTTTAAAAAAAACCTGTCATATACTTTGTGTCATTGGAGCTGTTTAGTCTCAGCTGAAAGTCAATATTTAAACATTGTTGAACCTGCTTGACAGCCTCCCCCTGTTATTTTTTTTTTTTTTTTGTATTTGTTTTTATCTTTTTTAGGTGCGTGCTATGATTCATATTCTCAGGCACTTTGGCTGGACTTGGGCAGGTCTGCTGGTCAGTGATGATGATTATGGACTCCACGCTGCTCGATCCTTCCAGTCTGACCTCGCTCTGTCAGGTGGAGGCTGTCTGGCCTACTTAGAGGTTTTGCCCTGGGGCAATGATCCAGCTGAACTGAAGAGGATTGTGGCTGTGATGAGGAAATCTACTGCTCATGTGGTCATTGTGTTTGCACATGAAAATCATATGATCAACCTCATTAAAGAGGTTGGGCTTGAAATACAACTTAATTCTAACATTGAATAATTTCCAATTTATTTTTCAAAATTCAAATCAAATTATTAAATTTACAGTAAAATATTGTCCAACAAATAGATTCAAATGAATAAAGCAGACCTCTTTTTTGCAGCAGGGTTTTAGAGTGAAATTATGTTGTTAATTTATGATGACATTTGTCACTTTGCTCATAATGCTGTGTAAAACCAGTTAATGAATTGAATTGAGTAAGACAAGATACCAACCATGCCATGACAATATGAAATTATATATTTTTTATAATGCAATGCACAGGTGGTGAGGCAGAATGTGACAGGCCTGCAGTGGATGGCCAGTGAAGCCTGGACTGCAGCTACTGTGCTTCAGACTCCTCAACTCATGCCGTACCTGGGTGGCACTCTGGGCATTGCCATCCGTCGAGGACACATACCAGGGTTCAGGGACTTCCTGTTACAAATACGTCCTGACCTTGAACACAATAACAGCTTTGGAAATAATATGGTGAGTGTTTATCCTTCCAAATAATATATCATTTATAAGAATAAAACAATAATGTTAGTTTCGTAACAACAGTTTTAAATTAATGCTGTAAATGTTTGCGTATCTGTACCCAAATGTCACAGTACTGGGGTTATGGTCATGCAACCTTGTGCAGAATGGTATGTAAATTCATGCAAGTTATTGGGAACTGAAGCTCATAAGCATGTGTTCAAAAACTCAGAAACTTTGAAATGTAAACTTCTAGCAGTATAGCTGAGCACAATAGCTAACTGACAATAGCTGACTGACATGCAAGATAGGTGGACTGTGGGCCTAAGATATGACATATGCGAAGGACATACAGACACACGTTGCATATGTGAGTGAAGACTCAACTCTCAACTCATTTTGCAAAACCCTGCATCACCACCCACATTGCTGCACAGAGTGCTGTTTTATTGTTTACTTACATTTTACTATATGATTATATGTGTTTGTTATTTTTGAACACGCCCCAAAAATTTCAAATCAACAGTGGTGGATGTGGTGATCAACAATTGATTTAACATATCATGTGTCCAAATTGCACCAAAATCAGCACAACTTATTCTTGGGTCCACAATAATAAATGCACCTCTGGGGAAGTCAGACAGACCATACCTGAGAAATTTAAAGGACAGACAGACAGACAGACAGACAGACAGAAAGACAGAAAGTTCTTCTTTTATAGTTAGATATGAATTGCTTTTCTGTTTTATAGCTTATTGTGACCTGTTTCCTTTTTTGAAAGTGTTTGTTCAGTGTTTATACAGTGTAATACAGAGGTCGTTGAGTTGCTATTTAGCCAAATGCTGCAGTAACCAGCAAGAGGATTTGGTCTGTCTTTTAATATTTATTTATTTATTTACATTGGATCCCTATTAGTTGTTACCGTAGCAACAACTATTCTTCCTGGATAGTTGCACTTCTGTCTGTTCAAAATAAGTGAAAGTTTAGTTTTTGGTTTTTGTTTTTTCTACCGTAGGTCACTTGCACTGAACTGTAAACCCTAAACCAGGGTTTGACCTAACGTTGACTTTTGTGTAACGTTACACTCCTGTTTTGAATACATTTCAGGTAAATCAGTTTTGGGAACACACATTTCAGTGTAGATTTGTACCACCTCAAGCAGGTTGGCTAGAAGCTGGTGGATCACTATGCACTGGACAAGAAGATCTAGAGAATGTGGACACAGAGTTCTTGGACATTTCAGACCTCAGACCAGAGTATAATGTGTACAAGGCTGTGTATGCCCTGGCATACGCTCTTGATGACATGCTGCAGTGTGAGCCAGGGAGAGGACCTTTCAGTGGGCACAGCTGTGGCAATTTACAAAGACTGGAGCCATGGCAGGTGTGACATCATTTTACACACATGTGACACACCTCTGTTTATATGACTAAATGCTATGCTTTAGTTTTTCTTGCAGAGCGGCTTTCTCAGAATAGGACTGAATTCAAAGCTATGAAATTACTAATGATTAAGTGCTTTTTAGATAGCTCAAAGGATATTTCCTATCGCTGTGTGACAGCATTGCATAGTATTATCACGACAGAGACAACAATGTCTTGGTATTGGGTGCACTTACACTCACAGTTGATGTGACTTCAACTTTAAAGAAATTATTTGTTGGAATTGTTAAGGTATTCATACGTTCATGAGTGCATTATTTTACCATGGTTATTATTTACCATGGTCATAATGGAATTGTTTTCATTTCTGGCTTTCCTCTATCCCTTTTTCTGGAATCCATAGCTTGTGTATTACTTGGAAAAGGTCAACTTCACCACACCATTTGGTGATCAGGTGTCATTTGATGAGAATGGTGATGCCTTACCAATATATGATGTCATGAACTGGCTGTGGCTCCCTGATGGACAAACTAAAGTTCAGAATGTGGGTGAGGTTAAAGAGTCAGCCAAAGGTGAAGAACTCACACTTGATGAAGACAAAATTTTCTGGAACTTTGAATCCAAAAAGGTTGCTTTTGATTTTTCAGTCACCTTTTTTGTGTCCGAAAGATAACTGATTTCAACAGTGTAAAACAAAGTCGAGTAACACATATTCACCAACAGCCACCCCGGTCAGTGTGCAGTGAGAGCTGTCCTCCAGGTACCCGAATGGCCAGAAAGAAGGGGGAACCTGAGTGCTGTTTTGACTGCATCCCTTGTTCTGAGGGAAAGATCAGCAATGGGACTGGTTGGTGTTCAGTTTAAAACCTTGAAATTTAAAGAAATCATATAAGTGTTATCACTTTCTCTCTTTTTTAAAAATACATTTTATTAATTTTCAAAGTGCACAACAACAACAACAACAACAAAAGAAAACAAGAGACAGCAAACAAAACAAAAAGAACAAGAAGATTATGACAAGTAAATGTACTCTAACATATGTCCTCTGTGTAAAAAACTGTCAGAAGGAAGTGGGAACTTACTTTCACTTAATATGGCAATGCCCTGTGATTACTCGTTTTTGGAAAAATGTTAATAAAGAGCTCTATATAATCTTACACATGAAAGTTTAACTGCATTGCATTGATCCTGCATTGTTTCTGTTGGGATTCCCGCCAGAAAGTTTTGATCTTAACGCCTCACAACACACTGTTAATAAAATCGCTGTTGCTACCTGAACAATGTATTTTACTCCAATGGATTAAAGACAAACCCCAACGCTAACACCTGGCAACCTGTCTTAATTCAGTCACCATATGAAATTACAGATTTACTACAGAGGGGTGGACTAACTTTCAGTGTGAATTCCATCTCATAAAAAAATGGACTGAAATTATTATTTTTGATAACTTTTATTTCCCCCCCCCCCCCTTTTTGTTTTACGAAAACTTATGGAATATTAACAGAATGCTGCTGATCTCTTTTAATGTTCATCACACTGGTTTTGGAACTTATATTGTGAAATATTCTATGGCTCTGAGTCTTGCTGTGTTGTCATAATCTTCTTGTTCACTTTCTCCTTGTACAGACTCCATGGAGTGCACCAGTTGTCCGGAGGACTTCTGGTCCAGCCCCCAGCATGACCACTGTGTGCCGAAGGAAACAGAATTCCTCTCCTATTATGAGCCTCTGGGTATCTGCCTGACAACCACCTCATTGTCAGGCACATTTGTATGTGTTGTTGTCCTGGGAATCTTTATCTGTCATCGTGCCACCCCTATAGTACGTGCCAACAATTCAGAACTCAGTTTCCAGCTATTGCTGTCCCTGAAATTATGCTTCCTTTGCTCACTGCTGTTCATCGGACGTCCCAGGCTGTGGACATGCCAACTAAGACATGCTGCATTTGGGATCAGCTTTGTGCTTTGTATATCATGCATCCTGGTGAAAACCATGGTGGTTCTGGCTGTGTTCAAGGCCTCAAAGCCAGGAGGTGGAACCAGTCTGAAGTGGTTTGGTCCGTTGCAGCAGAGAGGAACAGTTCTGGTTCTTACTTCTATTCAGGCAGCAATCTGCACTGCTTGGCTTGTCTCTTCCTCACCAGCTCCTCATAAAAACATGCAATACCACAATGACAAGATAGTTTATGAGTGTGTTGTTGGGTCCACAGTTGGTTTTGCAGTGTTACTGGGGTATATTGGCTTACTGGCTGTCCTCAGTTTTCTGTTAGCATTTCTTGCGAGGAATCTTCCAGATACTTTCAATGAAGCCAAGCTCATCACGTTTAGCATGTTGATCTTCTGTGCAGTATGGGTGGCCTTTGTCCCTGCTTATGTCAGTTCACCAGGTAAATATGCAGATGCAGTGGAGGTATTTGCCATCCTGGCCTCAAGCTTTGGCCTTTTGTTGTCACTATTTGGGCCCAAATGTTACATAATTTTGTTGAGACCAGAGAGGAACACAAAGAAAGCAATCATGGGTCGGGGCATTAAGTCCTAGAACCTGCATTTAGTTTCATAAAACGATGCAACAGCATTCTTTATGGTACATCATCCAAAGTCCTAAATGGACGGCAGTACATTTAGGACTCTGCCCCTCTCCTGTTTATGCATTACCACTTGAGTGATCAGCTCACCACTGTCTTCTAAAAGCTCAAAGTCCTTCTCCTTTCTCACATAGTCATCCATAACCAGGCCCTCCTTCCTCACCAACATGCTCTACTGCCACACTCCTCGCTGCAGTCTTTGTTCTTCTTACGCCAACCTCCTGTTTCCACTTCTCTGGTGATAGAGAAGGTTCTGTTGCCCCAGGTCTGGTGCTTAGTTCAGCCATTCCCTCTGGAACTCTCTTCTCAAACACATTCAGGACTGCAATTTTTCCCAGTGCAATCAAAACTTTCAAAACTGCATTTGATGTGGGATTAACATTGGGTATGAAATTTATTTTAGTGTATCCTTTTTTATGATTGTTAATTTATTTATTTAAGTGTCTTTGAGTGCCATGAAAGGTGCTCTAAAAATAAAATGAACTATTGTTATTAATATTTTTTAATTATTATTAATCTTAACTAATTGAATGTATAAATAATGGACTCAGCTACTGTGACATCACCCATTGGTTTGTGACTGCTGTTTTTGAACCTCAAGTTCAGTAATTTGGCTGTTGCCATCTTGTTGTTTTAGAGCCAGAAGTGACCACATTTGGATTTGAGGCTGAAGATGTGATCCTGGAAGCTGTGTTGTCCAAGAAAAATAACCGCTGGCAGGGTCTCTGAAGGCAAAGCGGTCCCAGGGGAGTGGCCAGACTATAAACCATTAAAGAAAACCCTGGGGCCGGTCAGGCTCCACCTGAATAGACAATATGGTGCTGCCACCCTGAAGGTCCACCACCTGCAGGGATAGATATTGGGGTCAGGTGTAGTGTATGCAATGTGTGCATTGTGTGCCAGGCAGCAGGCAAGGGCCAGAGATCCAGGCATGCTGTGCCTCGGCATTGCAGGCTGGATCTGGGGAAGCTGAATGTCACCTCTCTAGCAGAGAAGGAACTGGAGCAAACGTGAGTCGCTGAGAAAAGGTTTCTGAATGTTGTTTGCGCCTATGCTTCAAACAATGGTTCAGAGTACCTGGCCTTCTTTGAGTCTCAGGGCAGTGTCCTGGAAAGGGTACTGAGCTGGGAGTCCATAGTTATTCTGGGGAACTTCAATGCTCACCTGGGCAATGACGGAGAAAGAGGGGGGTAGTATTAGGGATTTGGACTTCTGTCCTAGTCATTGATTGGTAATAACATACGTACACCATGTTCAAGCATAGGGAGGTGTTTAATTGTACATAGTTCCACAACACCCTAGGCCAAAGATCTGTGACTGGCTTTGTGGTCCAATCATCTGATCTATGGCTATATGTCTTTGACACTAAAGTAAAGAGTGGAGCAGAGTTGTCAAGTGATCATCACCTGGTGGTGAGTTTGATCAGGTGGAAGGGGAGGCTGCTGGATAGTCTTGGTAATCCTAAAAATGTAGTGAGGGTGAACTGGGAATGTCTAGCTGAGGCCCCTTCAACTCCAGACGTGTGAAGTCTTCAACTCACACATCTGGAAGAACTTTTCATGCATTCTGGGGTAGGTTGGGACATGGACTCTAAGTGGTTCTTGTTCAGGTCCTCCATTTTGGAGGAAAAAAAAATAAACTAACTTATTTAAACTAAAAATTGTGGTCAGAGGGTCATTGGTGCCTGTTAGGGCACCGATAGAAGAACCTGCTGGTGGACGCCAGCAGTAACGGAGGCCATCAGGTAGAGAAGAGAGGGCTTTTGGTGGGTTTTGGCCAAAGCGTCCCCTGAAACAGCACAGACTGGTTGGCCAGAAGGCTGCAGCTGAAGCAGTTGCCAGTGAAAAAGACCCAGGTTTGAGAGAAGTTCAGGGAGGCTACAGAGAGGGAGTCTTGGTCAGAGTCAAGGCAATTCTGGCAAACTGTGAGGAGAGAAAAGCAGGGCTTGTCTCAGTCCGAAGGCTCAGGGTCCCTGATGTAGTCAGAAAGCTCCTTGTCAGCAAGATGCCAGGTGTGGATGAGATTGCTCCTGAGATGCTAAAGGTTTTGGACATTGTTTGGCTGTCTTGGCAGACACGCATTTTTAGTGTGGCATTGAGATCAGTTACAGTGACTATGGAGTGGAGTGGCAGATAGGTTGGTGGCTCCCATTTAAAAAAAAAGAGGGGGGGGGTGGGGTGGAGGGTGTGCTCCAATTATCGAGGTATCGCACTGCTCAGCCTTCCTGAGAAAGTTAACTCCAGGGTGCAGAAAAGGAGGCCGCAAACAATTGTTGGATATCGAATTCAGCAGTAGTGCAGATTCCGTCCTGGTCTTGAAACAGTAGACCAGATCTTTACCCTTGTAGGGCTGCTCGAGGTATCATGGGAGTTTGCCCATGCAGTCTACATGTGTTTTTTTGTTTTTTTGTCCTGAAGAGGGCTTACAACCATGTGTCCTGGGAAGTCTTGTGGGATCGACTGTGGGAATAGGAGGCACTGGGGTTGTACTTCTGGCCATCCAGTCCCTGTATGACCAAAGCTAAAGCTGTGTTAGCATACTCAGCATAAAGTCAGCCATGTTCCCAGTTGGTGTTTTCTTTTGCCAGGGTTGTCCCTTGACACAGATTTTTTTTTTAATTTTTGATATTCATGGATAGAATCTCAAGGTAAAGCCAGAGGAAGGAAGGGGTCCGTTTTGGGGACCTCAGACCTGGATCTTTGCTTTTTGCAGATGATGTGGTTCTGTTGGCTTCTTCACACTGTGACCTCCAGCATGCATTGGAGTGTTTTGTAATCAAGTGTAAAGCAGTTGGGATGAGGCACAGCACCTCCAAGTTTAAGGCCATGGTTCTCTGACAGAAAATAAAGGATTTCTCTCTGTGGGTTGGGGGAGTAACTGCCCGAAGTATTTCGGGGTCTCGTTTACAAGTGAGGGAAAAATGGAGTGTGTGATGGATAGGCAGTTTGGTCCGGCATCAGCAGTGATGCAGGCATTGTGTCAGACTGTTGAGGTGAAAAGGGACAAGAGCCCAAGGGCAAAGCTTTGAATTTACCAGTTCATCTGGGTTCAGACACTCAACTATAGTCATGAGCTTTGCATAGTGACTGAAAAAGTTGAGATCCCTGTAGTGGACTGCCTTGGCGTGGTCATTACATTTTTCCTCTGAGGAACTCCAGAGCTCAACGTTCCCTGGGCAAGTGGGGGACACGTCAAGAGACACTGTTTTACAACCCAAAACATCCAACAGAGGGTTGTTAATTAACTTAACTGATACTCCATGTAGGCATCTGGAAACACATTCTGCTTTTAAGCCACAGAAAGTGTCAGTACTTGTATAAGTACTTGGCCCTTTCCATCACAAGATGCGTGGGAGATAGGCATTCTTGAGGCCACGTCCAGCATACCACAGGATGTAAGATATCTGAATGACCTCCTGGGGTCACTCAGGCACATAAAGCAACAGTCATTCATTGCCCCCCCCGCTGAGATGTCAAAAGGCAGGACATGTTGTAAATTCATTATGCAATCCTTGTGTTGAGACTAACATCTGATAGAATAAAGTTTAACTTAATTCTCTAAACCTTCTCTTTGTAGGTAAGAGTTTGTCTATGTACTTTGATGAAGAAGTAGGACCAAGTCCCATTCTTTTATCATTTAATTTGAATGATTTAGGTAAAAGCATGTTTTATTCCCTTTTTGTGATGGAGCCCAATTGCCATCTAAGTGACCTTAATTATCAGTAACCAACTTTATAGTTACATCTTATTTTTGCATTCATTGTATAATGTTAAAAAGTAATCCTAAGTAAGTAGTATCCATGTATCCATGGTACAATGTTATGTTATGTGTGGTCATTTCACAGAATTGAAAGTAAAGGATCTTCAGAATCATGTGTTACGTTATAAATTACTTTTAGGTCTCCTAACATGTATTTGAAGTTACTGTGATGAGACGATAGTGGTGATGAGATGCATGAAATTATACACCACGGGTTAGATCGCGTAATTCGTCATAAAGTTCAGAGACATAAATGTCTCTTAAATTACATTAGGTCTTTTAGAAACTAATTCCAGATGTGCCATCGCTTGGTGCAAAAGGTCGCTAACTCCGCCTTCCATCGCAACTTTTTCTTTTCTTAAATTTTATAAGCAGAGCCGCAACAGCTCACCAGAGCTTTGCTGAACTTTAACTTTTGAAGCTATTTTCTTTTAAATCTCTTTGACGCTTTTCTTTATACCAGTTTTTGGTCAGTAAAGACACTTTGGTAATTCGTTTTAAGTAAAATCAAATTAATAATTTAAAGTGACTCCTTCAGACCAATGGGACTACTTTTGATTATTTCTGCGAGTTTTAATTGAGAAGGACACTCCGCGATTCGCCATCAACTCTGCCACGGATCTAGAAGCAACACCTGCTGCACAAACTATCAGCATCCGTTGCCTGCCCTTAAGGACTTTGTTTAAAGACTTTTACCGATTCGCTGAGGCGAACACCGAGGCCAGTTAAAGACTGCCGCACACCGACTCCACCTGCTCGGCCGCCGCCGCCTTTCAGCGGGTCACCTCGTCTGGAAGACGCGCCACAGCTCTCCCCTGGAGTGACGCGAGGACCTGGACCTCCCCGGAGAAGTCTAATCAAGTCGGCAAAAGTAGGCAGAACAATATTTTCTAGTGATCAGAGTTGATGTCGTATAGCGAAGCTTTAATGCCAAATTTCTAAATTCTACGTCACCGTTCAGTGCGCATCCATGCTTTAGACGGACACGTATTTCGCCCACTATCATCCATAATTAATTATTTACCTGAACATCCATCACTTAGGTTCCCTTTCATGTGTTCACTGTCCTTTATATGTCATACTATTTCCTCTATTTACTCATCATTTTATCAGTCTAAATAAATTATTCTCATCTATTGCCAAGTCGTTGTCTGTGGATATTATTTCATGAGAGAAACAAAATCAATGTATACAGGATAAACGGTACAGATTATGAGATTGATTAAAGTAATGACATGTCTTAACACTGTCACAATTTAAGATTTAATATTCTCTTGAATGGAGAATGGTGCCCCTTTTACTTTAACGAGTGCAAAATCCAAATTCTAACGTAGTTATTAATAACCGCTACATCCCATACATAAGCAGCTAAAAGAGTTTTTTTGGGAGGGTGGCTGGGCTCAGCCTTAGAGATAGGTTGAAAACCTGAGACATCCGGAGGGAGCTTGGAGTAGAGACACTGCTCCTTTGTGTCAATATATATAGATATAGATATAGATATAGATACTCATTCTAAAGTGACATAGTTCTGATAACATGTATAGGAGCTGACTTTGTCATCGGAAGGATGAGGGGATGGTGTTGCACGGCAGACCACTGTCTTAGGCCAACAAACAACACCACTAGTTGTTTTTTGACAAGGCATTACTGTATTCTTAGTAGTGACTGTTCCACCAAAAGTGGATGTTTTTCAGCGAAGAATTGCCATGTTTCTAGTGGTGATTGGGGCACTAAGACCAGGTGTTTTCAGCCAAAAAATGTACTCTATATAAAAAACGGACATCGTCACCAGGATATCACCCATTGGTTTGTGGACTGACCTTTTGAAGCCTAGAGGTTGGCATTTTGGCTGTCTCAAACTTTGATTTTTGGAGCCAGAAGTGACCAAATTTGGTTTAGAGGATAGCGCTGTGGAGAAGCAAAGATTGGATTTGACTCATAGATGTAGCTAACACCTCCCAGAAAGCCTTTTACTTTAAGAGGCCACAAAACTGATTATTATTCATTAGGATCATTTTAAAGCCATAACAAATTTGAAACACGAGTTACATCTGAGTTATAAACTCAGCTGCACGTATCATTACACGCACTCCTTCAATCCATCACATCACACCTATTCTACAATACCTACATTGGCTCCCCATCACATACCGCATCAACTACAAAATACTCCTCCTTACCTTCAAAGCTGTCCACAACCTTGCCCCACCATATCTCTCTGACCTCCTCCACATTGCTACACCCACCCGCACCCTCAGATCTTCTTCCTCCATCCATCTCATCGTCCCCCCCGCCTGTCTCTGCTCCCCAGCTCTGGAACTCACTCCCACCTGACCTCCGTAACTCAGAGTCACTACCACATTTCAAATCTAAACTCAAAACCCATCTGTTTAAACTGGCTTACTCCCTCTGATCACAATTGCACCAGCCTCGCAATTTAAGGTAATGCAGTTTTTGGCTTTTCCGTATATCATGTTTCAGCCCCAAAGAATGTCGCTTGGCCAAAACATGACCTTTGCCCAACCATAATCAAGTGGTTAATACAAAATTAATCTCAAATTAAATGTACAGTTTATTAGGCCCTGCCCCTTGTTTTACTTATACCCTGATGGGTGGTGAGCAACACTGAACAAGTCAATAAAAGGAGTTTACATCAGGTCAGAAAAAGAGTAAATAGGAAGAAAGTCATGTCTGCAACTTCAGATATCTATTTGTTCTGGCTTGTGTATTTTATTTTGTTATATCCCTACCTTTCTTCCGCTATGCCTTCTCGTCTTTATTCCACTTATTCCTGCCAGTTACAGGGAGTGTTTCATCTTAATGGGATGCACAAGACTGGAGATGTGGTTCTGGGCGGGCTGTTTGACACCCACTTCTTTTCTGTCTTTCCTGACCTGTCCTTTACCTCAGAGCCACAACAGCCTACCTGCCACAGGTCAGTCTATCAGGGAAACAACAAAGAGCAGAAACTAGGGGAAATCAATCCCATTGCTTTAATGTATCTTTGATACTAAGATTTTACTCTGTCATTGTGTATTTATGCCATTTTATCATTATTTTACAGTATCCTGTTCTTAATACATGTATAACATTAGTATTAAATATATTTCTTTCGATTCAACTAGTGACATTATTTGCAAAATCTGTAACTGTGCACATACATGTCGACAAATCTACTTGTATTTTCCAACTGTGGTATTTTTGTATTAGTTTTGATGTTCTAGGATTCAAGCAAGCTCTGACCATGGTATTTGCTATTGAAGAGATCAACAGAAACACCAACCTGCTACCAAATGTGACGCTGGGATACAGTCTTTATGATAACTGCCTCGCACTAGGAATTGGATTCCGTGCAGCGTTGTCATTAGCTAGTGGTAGAGAGGAGCAGATTAAATTATATGAGACTTGTGAAGGAAACCCTCCAGTTGTAGGAATTGTGGGTGATGCTTCCTCTACACGTTCTATTGCCATCTCCACTATCTTAGGTTCATACAGAGTACCTATGGTAAGTTTTCCACTCTCATTACTTTAAATCATTTTCATTTCCCTCTAAATTTAATTTCAAATATAGACATGGGCTAATCACACTTAAAAAGTTGAAAGGGTCAACAAAAGCTTTGAATGTTTTTAGGATGCTCAGTCTGTCTTTCACAGGTGAGTTATTTTGCCACATGTTCGTGCCTGAGCAACCGACAAAAGTTTCCATCCTTCTTTCGGACGATCCCAAGCGATGCTTTCCAGGTGACCATCTATTAGTAAATTAATATGCATTGAGAAAAGCATGTGCAGTTCAATATTTAAAGAATTAATATCCCTGCACTGCAATGACATTGTTGAACCTGCTTGACAGCCTCCCCCTGTTATTTTTTTTTGTATTTGTTTTTATCTTTTTTAGGTGCATGCTATGATTCAGATTCTCAGGCGCTTTGGCTGGACTTGGGCAGGTCTGCTGGTCAGTGATGATGATTATGGACTCCACGCTGCTCGATCCTTCCAGTCTGGCCTCACTCTGTCAGGTGGAGGCTGTCTGGCCTACGTAGAGGTTTTGCCCTGGGGCAATGATCCAGCTGAACTGAAGAGGATTGTGGATGTGATGAGGAAATCTACTTCTCATGTGGTCATTGTGTTTGCACATCAAAATCATATGATCAACCTCATTAAAGAGGTTGGGCTTGAAATACAACTTAATTCTAACATTGAATAATTTTCAATTTATATTTCAAAATTCAAATCAAATTATTAAATTTACAGTAAAATATTGTCCAATAAATAGATTCAAATGAATAAAGCAGACCTCTTTTTTTGTGGCAGGGTTTTAGAGTGAACTCAGGGAAATTATGTTGTTAATTTATGATGACATTTGTCACTTTGCTCATAATGCTGTGTAAAACCAGTTAATGAATTGAATTGAGTAAGACAAGATACCAACCATGCCATGACAATATGAAATTATATATTTTTTATAATGCAATGCACAGGTGGTGAGGCAGAATGTGACAGGCCTGCAGTGGATGGCCAGTGAAGCCTGGACTGCAGCTACTGTGCTTCAGACTCCTCAACTCATGCCGTACCTGGGTGGCACTCTGGGCATTGCCATCCGTCGAGGACACATACCAGGGTTCAGGGACTTCCTGTTACAAATACGTCCTGACCTTGAACACAATAACAGCTTTGGAAATAATATGGTGAGTATTTATCCTTCCAAATAATATATCATTTATAAGAATAAAACAATAATGTTAGTTTCGTAACAACAGTTTTAAATTAATGCTGTAAATGTTTGCGTATCTGTACCCAAATGTCACAGTACTGGGGTTATGGTCATGCAACCTTGTGCAGAATGGTATGTAAATTCATGCAAGTCATTGGGAATTGAAGCTCATAAGCATGTGTTCAAAAACTCAGAAACTTTGAAATGTAAACTTCTTGCAGCATAGCTGAGCACAATATACAGACTTACATGCAAGATAGGTGGACTGTGGGCCTAAGATATGACATATGCAAATGACATACAGACACATGTTGCATATGTGAGTGAAGACTCAACTCTCAACTCATTTTGCAAAACCCTGCATCACTACCCACATTGCTGCACAGAGTGCTGTTTTATTGTTTACTTACATTTTACTATATGATTATATGTGTTTGTTATTTTTGAGCACGCCCCAAAAATTTCAAATCAACAGTGGTGGATGTGGTAATCAACAACTGATTTAACATGTTGTGTGTCCAAACTGCACCAAAACTTATTCTTGGGTCCACAATAATAAATGCACCTCTGGGGAAGTAGATCAGACAGACCATACCTGAGAAATTTAAAGGACAAACAGACAGACAGACAGACAGACAGACAGAAAGTTCTTCTTTTATAGTTATATATATATATTTTTTTTTTCTGTTTTATAGCCTATTGTGACCTGTTTCCTTTTTTGAAAGTGTTTGTTCAATGTTTATACAGTGTAATACAGAGGTCGTTGAGTTGCTATTTAGCCAAATGCTGCAGTAACCAGCAAGATGATTTGGTCTGTCTTTTAATATTTATTTATTTATTTACATTGGATCCCTATTAGTTGTTACTGTAGCAACAACTATTCTTCCTGGATAGTTGCACTTCTGTCTGTTCAAAATAAGTGAAAGTTTAGTTTTTAGTTTTTGTTTTTTTCTACTGTAGGTCACTTGCACTGAACTTTGACCCCTAAACCAGGGTTTGACCTAACGTTGACTTTTGTGTAACGTTACACTCCTGTTCTGAATACATTTCAGGTGAATCAGTTTTGGGAACACACATTTCAGTGTAGATTTGTACCACCTCAAGCAGGTTGGCTAGAAGCTGGTGGATCACTATGCACTGGACAAGAAGATCTAGAGAATGTGGACACAGAGTTCTTGGACATTTCAGACCTCAGACCAGAGTATAATGTGTACAAGGCTGTGTATGCCCTGGCATACGCTCTTGATGACATGCTGCAGTGTGAGCCAGGGAGAGGACCTTTCAGTGGGCACAGCTGTGGCAATTTACAAAGACTGGAGCCATGGCAGGTGTGACATCATTTTACACACATGCACACACCTCTGTTTATATGACTAAATGCTATGCTTTAGTTTTTCTTGCGGAGCGGCTTTCACAGAATAGGACTGAATTCAAAGCTATGAAATTACTAATGATTAAGTGCATTTTAGACAGCTCAAAGGATATTTCCTATCGCTGCGTGACAGCATTGCATAGTATTATCACAACAGAGACAACAATGTCTTGGTATTGGGTGCACTTACACTCACAGTTGATGTGACTTCAACTTTAAAGAAATTATTTGTTGGAATTGTTAAGGTATTCATACGTTCATGAGTGCATTATTTTACCATGGTTATTATTTACCATGGTCATAATGGAATTGTTTTCATTTCTGGCTTTCCTCTATCCCTTTTTCTGGAATTCATAGCTTGTGTATTACTTGGAAAAGGTCAACTTCACCACACCATTTGGTGATCAGGTGTCATTTGATGAGAATGGTGATGCCTTACCAATATATGATGTCATGAACTGGCTGTGGCTCCCTGATGGACAAACTAAAGTTCAGAATGTGGGTGAGGTTAAAGAGTCAGCCAAAGGTGAAGAACTCACACTTGATGAAGACAAAATTTTCTGGAACTTTGAATCCAAAAAGGTTACTTTTGATTTTTCAGTCACCTTTTTTGTGTCCGAAAGATAACTGATTTCAACAGCGTAAAACAAAGTCGAGTAACACATATTCACCAACAGCCACCCCGGTCAGTGTGCAGTGAGAGCTGTCCTCCAGGTACCCGAATGGCCAGAAAGAAGGGGGAACCTGAGTGCTGTTTTGACTGCATCCCTTGTTCTGATGGAAAGATCAGCAATGGGACTGGTTGGTGTTCAGTTTAAAACCTTGAAATTTAAAGAAATCATATAAGTGTTATCACTTTCTCTCTTTTTTAAAAATACATTTTATTAATTTTCAAAGTGCACAACAACAACAACAACAAAAGAAAACGAGACAGCAAACAAAACAAAAAGAACAAGAAGATTATGACAAGTAAATGTACTCTAACATATGTCCTCTGTGTAAAAAACTGTCAGAAGGAAGTGGGAACTTACTTTCACTTAATATGGCAATGCCCTGTAATTACTCGTTTTTGGAAAAATGTTAATAAAGAGCTCTGTATAATCTTACACATGAAAGTTTAACTGGATCCTGCATTGTTTCTGTTGGGATTCCCACCAGAAGGTTTTGATCTTAACGCCTCACAACACACTGTTAATAAAATCGCTGTTGCTACCTGAACAATGTATTTTACTCCAATGGATTAAAGACAAACCCCCAACGCTAACACCTGGCAACCTGTCTTAATTCAGTCACCATATGAAATTACAGATTTACTACAGAGGGGTGGACTAACTTTCAGTGTGAATTCCATCTCATAAAAAAATGGACTGAAATTGTTATTTTTGATAACTATTATTAACCCCCCCCCCCCTTTTTGTTTAATGAAAACTAATGGAATATTAACAGAATGCTGCTGATCTCTTTTAATGTTCATCACACTGGTTTTGGAACTTATATTGTGAAATATTCTATGGCTCTGAGTCTTGCTGTGTTGTCATAATCTTCTTGTTCACTTTCTCCTTGTACAGACTCCATGGAGTGCACCAGTTGTCCGGAGGACTTCTGGTCCAGCCCCCAGCATGACCACTGTGTGCCGAAGGAAACAGAATTCCTCTCCTATTATGAGCCTCTGGGTATCTGCCTGACAACCACCTCATTGTCGGGCACATTTGTATGTGTTGTTGTCCTGGGAATCTTTATCTGTCATCGTGGCACCCCTATAGTACGTGCCAACAATTCAGAACTCAGTTTCCAGCTATTGCTGTCCCTGAAATTATGTTTTCTTTGCTCACTGCTGTTCATCGGACGTCCCAGGCTGTGGACATGCCAACTAAGACATGCTGCATTTGGGATCAGCTTTGTGCTTTGTATATCATGCATCCTGGTGAAAACCATGGTGGTTCTGGCTGTGTTCAAGGCCTCAAAGCCAGGAGGTGGAACCAGTCTGAAGTGGTTTGGTCCTTTGCAGCAGAGAGGAACAGTTCTGCTTCTTACTTCTATTCAGGCAGCAATCTGCACTGCTTGGCTTGTCTCTTCCTCACCAGCTCCGCATAAAAACACTCAATACCACAAGGACAAGATAGTTTATGAGTGTGTTGTTGGGTCCACAGTTGGTTTTGCAGTGTTACTGGGGTATATTGGCTTACTGGCTGTCCTCAGTTTTCTGTTAGCATTTCTTGCGAGGAATCTTCCAGATACTTTCAATGAAGCCAAGCTCATCACATTCAGCATGTTGATCTTCTGCGCAGTATGGGTTGCCTTTGTCCCTGCTTATGTCAGTTCACCAGGTAAATATGCAGATGCAGTGGAGGTATTTGCAATCCTGGCCTCAAGCTTTGGCCTTTTGTTGTCACTATTTGGGCCCAAATGTTACATAATTTTGCTGAGACCAGAGAGGAACACAAAGAAAGCAATCATGGGTCGGGGCATTAAGTCCTAGAACCTGCATTTAGTTTCATAAAACGATGCAACAGCATTCTTTATAGTACATCATCCAAAGTCCTAAATGGACGGCAGTACATTTAGGACTCTGCCCCTCTCCTGTTTATGCATTACCACTTGAGTGATCAGCTCACCACTGTCTTCTAAAAGCTCAAAGTCCTTCTCCTTTCTCACATAGTCATCCATAACCAGGCCCTCCTTCCTCACCAACATGCTCTACTGCCACACTCCTCGCTGCAGTCTTTGCTCTTCTTACGCCAACCTCCTGTTTCCACTTCTCTGAACTAAGCACCAGAACTGGGGCAACAGAGCCTTCTCCATCACCAGCCGTTCCCTCTGGAACTCTCTTCCCAAACACATTCAGGACTGCAATTTTCCCAGTGCAATCAAAACTTTCAAAACTGCATTTGATGTGGGATTAACATTGGGTATGAAATTTATTTTAGTGTATACTTTTTTATGATTGTTAATTTATTTCATTTATTTATTTAAGTGTCTTTGAGTGCCATGAAAGGTGCTCTAAAAATAAAATGAACTATTGTTATTAATATTTTTTTAATTATCATTAATGTTAATTAACTACTGGAATGTATAAATAATGGACTCAGCTACTGTGACATCACCCATTGGTTTGTGACTGCTGTTTTTGAACCTCGAGTTCAGTAATTTGGCTGTTGCCATCTTGTTGTTTTAGAGCCAGAAGTGACTACATTTGGATTTGAGGCTGAAGATGTGATCCTGGAAGCTGTGTTGTCCAAGAAAAATAACCGCTGGCAGGGTCTCTGAAGACAAAGCGGTCCCAGGGGAGTGGCCAGACTATAAACTATTAAAGAAAACCCTGGGGCCGGTCAGGCTCCACCTGAATAGACAATATGGTGCTGCCACCCTGAAGGTCCACCACCTGCAGGGATAGATATTAGGGTCAGGTGTAGTGTATGCAATGTGTGCATTGTGTGCCAGGCAACAGGCAAGGGCCAGAGATCCAGGCATGCTGTGCCTCGGCATTGCAGGCTGGATCTGGGGTAGTTGAATGTCACCTCTCTAGCAGGGAAGGAACTGGAGCAAATGTGAGTCACTGAGAAAAGGTTTCTGAATGTTGTTTGCACCTATGCTTCAAACAATGGTTCAGAGTACCTGGCCTTCTTTGAGTCTCAGGGTAGTGTCCTGGAAAGGGTACTGAGCTGGGAGTCCATAGTTATTCTGGGGGACTTCAATGCTCACCTGGGCAATGACGGAGAAAGAGGGGGGTAGTATTAGTATTGGTTATTGGGGGGTAGTATTGGTTATTGGACTTCTGTGCTAGTCATCAATTGGTAATAACATACGTACACCATGTTCAAGCATAGGGAGGTGTTTAATTGTACATGGTGCCACGACACCCTAGGCCAAAGATCTGTGACCGACTTTGTGGTCATATCATCTGATCTATGGCTATATGTCTTTGACACTAAAGTAAAGAGTGGAGCAGAGTTGTCAAGTAATCATCACCTGGTGGTGAGTTTGATCAGGTGGAAGGGGAGGCTGCTGGATAGTCTTGATAATCCTAAAAATGTAGTGAGGGTGAACTGGGAATGTCTAGCTGAGGCCCCTTCAACTCCAGACGTGTGAAGTCTTCAACTCACACATCTGGAAGAACTTTTCATGCATTCTGGGGTAGGTTGGGACATGGACTCTAAGTGGTTCTTGTTCAGGTCCTCCATTTTGGAGGAAAAAAAAATAAACTAACTTATTTAAACAGAGGGTCAGAGGGTCATTGGTGCCTTTTAGGGCACCCATAGAAGAACCTGCCGGTGGATGCCAGCAGTAACGGAGGCCATCAGGTAGAGATGAGAGGGCTTTTGGTGGGTTTTGGCCAAAGCGTCCCCTGAAACAGCACAGACTGGTTGGCCAGAAGGCTGCAGCTGAAGCAGTTGCCAATGAAAAAGACCCAGGTTTGAGAGAAGTTCAGGGAGGCTACAGAGAGGGAGTCTTGGTCAGAGTCAAGGCAATTCTGGCGAACTGTGAGGAGAGAAAAGCAGGGCTTGTCTCAGTCTGAAGGCTCAGGGTCCATGTCCTTGACAGAGGTCACTGATGTAGTCAGAAAGCTCCTTGTCAGCAAGATGCCAGGTGTGGATGAGATTGCTCCTGAGATGCTAAAGGTTTTGGACATTGTTTGGCTGTCTTGGCAGACACGCATTTTTAGTGTGGCATTGAGATCAGTTACAGTGACTGTGGAGTGGAGTGGCAGATAGGTTGGTGGCTCCCATTTAAAAAAAAAAAGAGGGGGGGTGGGGTGGAGGGTGTGCTCCAATTATCGAGGTATCGCACTGCTCAGCCTTCCTGAGAAAGTTAACTCCAGGGTGCAGAAAAGGAGGCCGCAAACAATTGTTGGATATTGAATTAAGGAGTAGGAGTGCAGATTCTGTCCTGGTCTTGAAACAGTAGACCAGATCTTTACCCTTGTAGGGCTGCTCGAGGTATCATGGGAGTTTGCCCATGCAGTCTACATGTGTTTTTTTGTTTTTTTGTCCTGAAGAGGGCTTACAACCATGTGTCCTGGGAAGTCTTGTGGGATCGACTGTGGGAATAGGAGGCACTGGGGTTGTACTTCTGGCCATCCAGTCCCTGTATGACCAAAGCTAAAGCTGTGTTAGCATACTCAGCATAAAGTCAGCCATGTTCCCAGTTGGTGTTGTCTTTTGCCAGGGTTTTCCCTTGACACTGATTTTTTTTATTTATTTTCTATATTCATGGAAAGGATCTTAAGGTAAAGCCAGAGGAAGGAAGGGGTCCGTTTTGGGGACCCCAGACCTGGATCTTTGCTTTTTGCAGATGATGTGGTTCTGTTGGCTTCTTCATACTGTGACCTCCAGCATGCATTGGAGTGTTTTGTAATCAAGTGTAAAGCAGTTGGGATGAGGCACAGCACCTCCAAGTTTAAGGCCATGGTTCTCTGACAGAAAATAAAGGATTTCTCTCTGTGGGTTGGGGAAGTAACTGCCCGAAGTATTTCAGGGTCTTGTTTACAAGTGAGGGAAAAATGGAGTGTGTGATGGATAGGCAGTTTGGTCCGGCATCAGCAGTGATGCAGGCATTGTGTCAGGCTGTTGAGGTGAAAAGGGACAAGAGCCCAAGGGCAAAGCTTTGAATTTACCAGTCTATCTGGGTTCAGACACTCAACTATGGTCATGAGCTTTGCATAGTGACTGAAAAAGTTGAGATCCCATACATAAGCAGCTAAAAGAGTTTTTTTGGGAGGGTGGCTGGGCTCAGCCTTAGAGATAGGTTGAAAACCTGAGACATCCGGAGGGAGCTTGGAGTAGAGACACTGCTCCTTTGTGTCAATATATATAGATATAGATATAGATATAGATACTCATTCTAAAGTGACATAGTTCTGATAACATGTATATGAGCTGACTTTGTCATCGGAAGGATGAGGGGATGGTGTTGCACGGCAGACCACTGTCTTAGGCCAACAAACAACACCACTAGTTGTTTTTTGACAAGGCATTACTGTATTCTTCGTAGTGACTGTTCCACCAAAAGTGGGTGTTTTTCAGCGAAGAATTGCCATGTTTCTAGTGGTGATTGGGGCACTAAGACCAGGTGTTTTCAGCCAAAAAATGTACTCTATATAAAAAATGGACATCGTCACCAGGATATCACCCATTGGTTTGTGGACTGACCTTTTGAAGCCTAGAGGTTGGCATTTTGGCTGTCTCAAACTTTGATTTTTGGAGCCAGAAGTGACCAAATTTGGTTTAGAGGGTAGCGCTGTGGAGAAGCAAAGATTGGATTTGACTCATTGATGTAGCTAACACCTCCCAGAAAGCCTTTTACTTTAAGAGGCCACAAAACTGATTATTATTCATTAGGATCATTTTAAAGCCATAACAAATTTGAAACACAAGTTACATCTGAGTTATATTAAAATATATCCCCCATTCATATGTCTAGTCTAGTCTATGTCTGTCTGTACCAGGCTGTATGCTTATTTCTGCTGTAAAGTTATGCATTTTAACATGAGGGTCCATGGTGATTATCTCTGTCAGAACCAGCCTTGCAATTTAAGGTAATGCAGTTTTTGGCTTTTCTGTATGTCATGTTTCAGCCCCAGAGAATGTCGCTTTGGCCAAAACATGACCTTTTCCTAATCATAACCAAGTGGTTAATACAAAATTAATCTCAAATTAAATGTACGGTTTATTAGGCCCTGCCTCTTGTTTTACTTATACCCTGATGGGTGGTGAGCAACACTGAACAAGTCAATAAAAGGAGTTTACATCAGGTCAGAAAAAGAGTAAATGGGAAGAAAGTCATGTCTGCAACTTCGGATATCTATTTGTTCTGGCTTGTGCATTTTATTTTGTTATATTCCTACCTTTCCTCTGCTATGCCTTCTCCTCTTTATTCCACTTATTCCTGCCAGTTACAGGGAGTGTTTCATCTTAATGGGATGCACAAGACTGGAGATGTGGTTCTGGGCGGGCTGTTTGAGACCCACTTCTTTTCTGTATTTCCTGACCTGTCCTTTACCTCAGAGCCACAACAGCCTACCTGCCACAGGTCAGTCTATCAGGGAAACGGCAAAGAGCAGAAACTAGAGGAAATCAATCCCCTTGCTTTAATGTATCTTTGATACTAAGATGTTACTCTGTTACTGTGTATTTATGCTATTTTATCATTATTTTACAGTATCATGTTCGTAATACATGTTTAACATTTTTATTAGATATATTTCTTTCAATTCAACTAGTGACATTATTTGCAAAATCTGTAACTGTGCACATACATGTTGACAAATCTTGTATTTTCCAACTGTGGTATTTTTGTATTAGTTTTGATATTCTAGGATTCAAGCAAGCTCTGACCATGGCCTTTGCTATTGAAGAGATCAACAGAAACACCAACCTGCTACCAAATGTGACGCTGGGATACAGTCTTTATGATAACTGCCTTACACTTGGAATTGGATTCCGTGCAGCGTTGTCATTAGCCAGTGGTAGAGAGGAGCAGATTAAATTATATGAGACTTGTGAAGGAAACCCTCCAGTTGTAGGAATTGTGGGTGATGCTTCCTCTACACGTTCTATTGCCATCTCCACTATCTTAGGTTCATACAGAGTACCTATGGTAAGTTTTCCACCCTCACTACTTTAAATCATTTTCATTTCCCTCTAAATTTAATGTCAAATATAGACATGGGCTAATCACACTTAAAAAGTTGAAAGGGCCAACAAAAGCTTTGAATGTTTTTAGGATGCTCAGTCTGTCTTTCACAGGTGAGTTATTTTGCCACATGTTCGTGCCTGAGCAACCGACAAAAGTTTCCATCCTTCTTTCGGACGATCCCAAGCGATGCTTTCCAGGTGACCATCTATTAGTAAATTAATATGCATTGAGAAAAGCATGTACAGTTAAATATTTAAAGAAATAATATCCCTGCACTGCAATGACATTTTTTAAAAAGCCTGTCATATACTTTGTGTCATTGGAGCTGTTTAGTCTCAGCTGAAAGTCAATATTTAAACATTGTTGAACCTGCTTGACAGCCTCCCCCTGTTATTTTTTTTTTTTTTTGTTGTTGTTTTTATCTTTTTTAGGTGCGTGCTATGATTCATATTCTCAGGCGCTTTGGCTGGACTTGGGCAGGTCTGCTGGTCAGTGATGATGATTATGGACTCCACGCTGCCCAGTCCTTCCAGTCTGGCCTCGCTCTGTCAGGTGGAGGCTGTCTGGCCTACGTAGAGGTTTTGCCCTGGGGCAATGATCCAGCTGAACTGAAGAGGATTGTGGCTGTGATGAGGAAATCTACTTCTCATGTGGTCATTGTGTTTGCACATGAAAATCATATGATCAACCTCATGAAAGAGGTTGGGCTTGAAATACAACTTAATTCTAACATTGAATAATTTCCAATTTATTTTTCAAAATTCAAATCAAAATATTAAATGTACAGTAAAATATTGTCCAACAAATAGATTCAAATGAATAAAGCAGACCTCTTTTTTGCGGCAGGGTTTTAGAGTGAACTCAGGGAAATTATGTTGTTAATTTATGATGACATTTGTCACTTTGCTCATAATGCTGTGTAAAACCAGTTAATGAATTGAATTGAGTAAGACAAGATACCAACCATGCCATGACAATATGAAATTATATATTTTTTATAATGCAATGCACAGGTGGTGAGGCAGAATGTGACAGGCCTGCAGTGGATGGCCAGTGAAGCCTGGACTGCAGCTACTGTGCTTCAGACTCCTCAACTCATGCCGTACCTGGGTGGCACTCTGGGCATTGCCATCCGTCGAGGACACATACCAGGGTTCAGGGACTTCCTGTTACAAATGCGCCCTGACCTTGAACACAATAACAGCTTTGGAAATAATATGGTGAGTGTTTATACTTCCAAATAATTTATAATTTATAAGAATAAAACAATAATGTTAGTTTCGTAACAACAGTTTTAAATTAATGCTGTAAATGTCTGCGTATCTGTACACAAATGTCACAGTACTGGGGTTATGGTCATGCAACCTTAGTGCAGAATGGTATGTAAATTCATGCAAGTTATTGGGAATTGAAGCTCATAAGCATGTGTTCAAAAACTCAGAAACTTTGAAATGTAAACTTCTTGCAGCATAGCTGAGCACAATATACAGACTTACATGCAAGATAGGTGGACTGTGGGCCTCAGATATGACATATGCGAATGACATACAGACACATGTTGCATATGTGAGTGAAGACTCAACTCTCAACTCATTTTGCAAAACCCTGCATCACTACCCACATTGCTGCACAGAGTGCTGTTTTATTGTTTACTTACATTTTGCTATATGATTATATGTGTTTGTTATTTTTGAGCACACCCCAATTTCAAATCAACAGCGATGGATGTGGTAGTCAACAATTGATTGAACATATCATGTGTCCAAATTTCACCAAAATCAACACGACTTATTTTTGGGCCCCAGTAATAAATGCACCTCTGGGGAAGTAGATAAGACAGACCATACCTGAGAAATTTAAAGGACAAACAGACAGAGAGTTCTTCTTTTATAGTTAGATATGAATTGCTTTTCTGTTTTATAGCTTATTGTGACCTGTTTCCTTTTTTGAAAGTGTTTGTTCAGTGTTTATACAGTGTAATACAGAGGTCGTTGAGTTGCTATTTAGCCAAATGCTGCAGTAACCAGCAAGATGATTTGGTCTATCTTTTAATATTTATTTATTTATTTACATTGGATCCCTATTAGTTGTTACCGTAGCAACAACTATTCTTCCTGGATAGTTGCACTTCTGTCTGTTCAAAATAAGTGAAAGTTTAGTTTTTGGTTTTTGTTTTTTTCTACTGTAGGTCACTTACACTGAACTTTGACCCCTAAACCAGGGTTTGACCTAACATTGACTTTTGTGTAACGTTACACTCCTGTTTTGAATACATTTCAGGTAAATCAGTTTTGGGAACACACATTTCAGTGTAGATTTGTACCACCTCAAGCAGGTTGGCTAGAAGCTGGTGGATCACTATGCACTGGACAAGAAGATCTAGAGAATGTGGGCACAGAGTTCTTGGACATTTCAAACCTCAGACCAGAGTATAATGTGTACAAGGCTGTGTATGCCCTGGCATACGCTCTTGATGACATGCTGCAGTGCGAGCCAGGGAGAGGACCTTTCAGTGGGCACAGCTGTGGCAATTTACAAAGACTGGAGCCATGGCAGGTGTGACATCATTTTACACACATGCACACACCTCTGTTTATATGACTAAATGCTATGCTTTAGTTTTTCTTGCGGAGCGGCTTTCACAGAATAGGACTGAATTCAAAGCTATGAAATTACTAATGATTAAGTGCTTTTTAGATAGCTCAAAGGATATTTCCTATCGCTGCGTGACAGCATTGCATAGTATTATCACAACAGAGACAACAATGTCTTGGTATTGGGTGCACTTACACTCACAGTTGATGTGACTTCAACTTTAAAGAAATTATTTGTTGGAATTGTTAAGGTATTCATACGTTCATGAGTGCATTATTTTACCATGGTTATTATTTACCATGGTCATAATGGAATTGTTTTCATTTCTGGCTTTCCTCTATCCCTTTTTCTGGAATTCATAGCTTGTGTATTACTTGGAAAAGGTCAACTTCACCACACCATTTGGTGATCAGGTGTCATTTGATGAGAATGGTGATGCCTTACCAATATATGATGTCATGAACTGGCTGTGGCTCCCTGATGGACAAACTAAAGTTCAGAATGTGGGTGAGGTTAAAGAGTCAGCCAAAGGTGAAGAACTCACACTTGATGAAGACAAAATTTTCTGGAACTTTGAATCCAAAAGGTTACTTTTGATTTTTCAGTCACCTTTTTTGTGTCCGAAAGATAACTGATTTCAACAGCGTAAAACAAAGTCGAGTAACACATATTCACCAACAGCCACCCCGGTCAGTGTGCAGTGAGAGCTGTCCTCCAGGTACCCGAATGGCCAGAAAGAAGGGGGAACCTGAGTGCTGTTTTGACTGCATCCCTTGTTCTGATGGAAAGATCAGCAATGGGACTGGTTGGTGTTCAATTTAAAACCTTAAAATTTAGAGAAATCATATAAGTGTTATCACTTTCTCTCATTTTTTTAAAAATACATTTTATTAATTTTCAAAGTGCACAACAACAACAAAAGAAAACAAGAGACAGCAAACAAAACAAAAAAGAACAAGAAGATTATGACAAGTAAATGTACTCTAACATATGTCCTCTGTGTAAAAAACTGTCAGAAGGAAGTGGGAACTTACTTTCACTTAATATGGCAATGCCCTGTGATTACTCGTTTTTGGAAAAATGTTAATAAAGAGCTCTGTATAATCTTACACATGAAAGTTTAACTGGATCCTGCATTGTTTCTGTTGGGATTCCCACCAGAAGGTTTTGATCTTAACGCCTCACAATACACTGTTAATAAAATCGCTGTTGCTACCTGAACAATGTATTTTACTCCAATGGATTAAAGACAAACCCCCAACGCTAACACCTGGCAACCTGTCTTAATTCAGTCACCATATGAAATTACAGATTTACTACAGAGGGGTGGACTAACTTTCAGTGTGAATTCCATCTGATAAAAAAATGGACTGAATGAAATTATTATTTTTGATAACTATTATTAACCCCCCCCCCTTTTTTTTGTTTTATGAAAACTAATGGAATATTAACAGAATGCTGCTGATCTCTTTTAATGTTCATCACACTAGTTTTGCAACTTATATTGTGAAATATTCTATGGCTCTGAGTCTTGCTGTGTAATCTTCTTGTTCACTTTCTCCTTGTACAGACTCCATGGAGTGCACCAGTTGTCCAGAGGACTTCTGGTCCAGCCCCCAGCATGACCACTGTGTGCCGAAGGAAACAGAATTTCTCTCCTATTACGAGCCTCTGGGTATCTGCCTGACAACCACCTCATTGTTGGGCACATTTGTATGTGTTTTTGTGCTGGGAATCTTTATCTGTCATCGTGGCACCCCTATAGTACGTGCCAACAATTCAGAACTCAGTTTCCAGCTATTGCTGTCCCTGAAATTATGTTTTCTTTGCTCACTGCTGTTCATCGGACGTCCTAGGCTGTGGACATGCCAGCTAAGACATGCTGCATTTGGGATCAGCTTTGTGCTTTGTATATCATGCATCCTGGTGAAAACCATGGTGGTTCTGGCTGTGTTCAAGGCCTCAAAGCCAGGAGGTGGAACCAGTCTGAAGTGGTTTGGTCCTTTGCAGCAGAGAGGAACAGTTCTGCTTCTTACTTCTATTCAGGCAGCAATCTGCACTGCTTGGCTTGTCTCTTCCTCACCAGCTCCGCATAAAAACACTCAATACCACAATGACAAGATAGTTTATGAGTGTGTTGTTGGGTCCACAGTTGGTTTTGCAGTGTTACTGGGGTATATTGGCTTACTGGCTGTCCTCAGTTTTCTGTTAGCATTCCTTGCGAGGAATCTTCCAGATACTTTCAATGAAGCCAAGCTCATCACGTTCAGCATGTTGATCTTCTGCGCAGTATGGGTGGCCTTTGTCCCTGCTTATGTCAGTTCACCAGGTAAATATGCAGATGCAGTGGAGGTATTTGCAATCCTGGCCTCAAGCTCTGGCCTTTTGTTGTCACTATTTGGGCCCAAATGTTACATAATTTTGCTGAGACCAGAGAGGAACACAAAGAAAGCAATCATGGGTCGGGGCATTAAGTCCTAGAACCTGCATTTAGTTTCATAAAACGATGCAACAGCATTCTTTATGGTACATCATCCAAAGTCCTAAATGGACGGCAGTACATTTAGGACTCTGCCCCTCTCCTGTTTATGCATTACCACTTGAGTGATCAGCTCACCACTGTCTTCTAAAAGCTCAAAGTCCTTCTCCTTTCTCACATAGTCATCCATAACCAGGCCCTCCTTCCTCACCAACATGCTCTACTGCCACACTCCTCACTGCAGTCTTTGCTCTTCTTACGCCAACCTCCTGTTTCCACTTCTCTGAACTAAGCACCAGAACTGGGGCAACAGAGCCTTCTCCATCACCAGCCGTTCCCTCTGGAACTCTCTTCCCAAACACATTCAGGACTGCAATTTTTCCCAGTGCAATCAAAACTTTCAAAACTGCATTTGATGTGGGATTAACATTGGGTATGAAATTTATTTTAGTGTATCCTTTTTTATGATTGTTAATTTATTTATTTAAGTGTCTTTGAGTGCCATGAAAGGTGCTCTAAAAATAAAATGAACTATTGTTATTAATATTTTTTAATTATTATTAATCTTAACTAATTGAATGTATAAATAATGGACTCAGCTACTGTGACATCACCCATTGGTTTGTGACTGCTGTTTTTGAACCTCAAGTTCAGTAATTTGGCTGTTGCCATCTTGTTGTTTTAGAGCCAGAAGTGACCACATTGGGATTTGAGGCTGAAGATGTGATCCTGGAAGGTGTGTTGTCCAAGAAAAATAACCGCTGGCAGGGTCTCTGAAGACAAAGCGGTCCCAGGGGAGTGGCCAGACTATAAACTATTAAAGAAACCCTGGGGCCGGTCAGGCTTCGCCTTAATAGACAATTTGGTATGAGATCAGTTACAGTGACTGTGGAGTGGAGTGGCAGATAGGTTGGTGGCTCCCATTTAAAAAAAAGAGGGGGGGTGGAGGGTGTGCTCCAATTATCAAGGTATCGCATTGCTCAGCCTCCCTGAGAAAGTTAACTCCAGGGTGCAGAAAAGGAGGCCCCAAACAATTGTTGGATATTGAATTCAGGGGTAGGAGTGCAGATTCTGTTCTGGTCTTGAAACAGTAGACCAGATCTTTACCCTTGTAGGGCTGCTAGAGGCATCATGGGAGTTTGCCCATGCAGTGTACATGTGTTTTTTTGTTTGTTTTTTTTTCCTGAAGAGGGCTTACAACCATGTGTCCTGGGAAGTCTTGTGGGATCGACTGTGGGAATAGGAGGCACTGGGGTTGTTACTTCTAGCCATCCAGTCCCTGTATGACCAAAGCTAAAGCTGTGTTAGCATACTCAGCATAAAGTCAGCCATGTTCCCAGTTGGTGTTGTCTTTTGTCAGGGTTTTGCCTTGACACTGATTTTTTTTTTTTTTTTGATATTCATGGAAAGGAACTCAAGGTAAAGCCAGAGGAAGGAAGGGGTCTGTTTTGGGGACCTCAGACCTGGGTCTTTGCTTTTTGCAGATGATGTGGTTCTGTTGGCTTCTTCACACTGTGACCTCCAGCATGCACTGGAGTGTTTTGTAACCAAATGTAAAGCAGTCGGGATGAGGCACAGCACCTCCAAGTTTAAGGCCATGGTTCTCTGACAGAAAATAAAGGATTTCTCTCTTTGGGTTGGGGGAGTAACTGCCCGAAGTATTTCGGGGTCTCGTTTACAAGTGAGGGAAAAATGGAGTGTGTGATGGATAGGCAGTTTGGTCCGGCATCAGCAGTGATGCAGGCATTGTGTCAGACTGTTGAGGTGAAAAGGGACAAGAGCCCAAGGGCAAAGCTTTGAATTTACCAGTTCATCTGTGTTCAGACACTCAACTATGGTCATGAGCTTTGCATAGTGACTGAAAAAGTTGAGATCCCATACATAAGCAGCTAAAAGAGTTTTTTTTGGGAGGGTGGCTGGGCTCAGCCTTAGAGATAGGTTGAAAACCTGAGACATCCGGAGGGAGCTTGGAGTAGAGACACTGCTCCTTTGTGTCAATATATATAGATATAGATATAGATATAGATACTCATTCTAAAGTGACATAGTTCTGATAACATGTATATGAGCTGACTTTGTCATCGGAAGGATGAGGGGATGGTGTTGCACGGCAGACCACTGTCTTCGGCCAACAAACAACACCACTAGTTGTTTTTTGACAAGGCATTACTGTATTCTTAGTAGTGACTGTTCCACCAAAAGGGAAAAAATTTGACTCATAGATGTAGCTAACACCTCCCAGAAAGCCTTTTACTTTAAGAGGCCACAAAACTGATTATTATTCATTAGGATCATTTTAAGGCAATAACAAATTTGAAACACAAGTTACATCTGAGTTATATTAAAATATATCCCCCATTCATATGTCTAGTCTAGTCTATGTCTGTCTGTACCAGGCTGTATGCTTATTTCTGTTGTAAAGTTATGCATTTTAACATGAGTGTCCATGGTGATTGTCTCTGTCAGAACCAGCCTTGCAATTTAAGGTAATGCAGTTTTTGGCTTTTCTGTATGTCATGTTTCAGCCCCAGAGAATGTCGCTTTGGCCAAAACATGACCTTTTCCTAATCATAACCAAGTGGTTAATACAAAATTAATCTCAAATTAAATGTACGGTTTATTACGCCCTGCCTCTTGTTTTACTTATACCCTGATGGGTGGTGAGCAACACTGAACAAGTCAATAAAAGGAGTTTACATCAGGTCAGAAAAAGAGTAAATGGGAAGAAAGTCATGTCTGCACCTTCGGATATCTATTTGTTCTGGCTTGTGCATTTTATTTTGTTATATTCCTACCTTTCCTCTGCTATGCCTTCTCCTCTTTATTCCACTTATTCCTGCCAGTTACAGGGAGTGTTTCATCTTAATGGGATGCACAAGACTGGAGATGTGGTTCTGGGCGGGCTGTTTGAGACCCACTTCTTTTCTGTATTTCCTGACCTGTCCTTTACCTCAGAGCCACAACAGCCTACCTGCCACAGGTCAGTCTATCAGGGAAACGGCAAAGAGCAGAAACTAGCAGAAATCAATCCCATTACTTTAATGTATCCTTGATACTAAGATGTTACTCTGTTACTGTGTATTTATGCTATTTTATCATAATTTTACAGTATCATGTTCGTAATACATGTTTAACATTTTTATTAGATATATTTCTTTCAATTCAACTAGTGACATTATTTGCAAAATCTGTAACTGTGCACATACATGTTGACAAATCTTGTATTTTCCAACTGTGGTATTTTTGTATTAGTTTTGATATTCTAGGATTCAAGCAAGCTCTGACCATGGCCTTTGCTATTGAAGAGATCAACAGAAACACCAACCTGCTACCAAATGTGACGCTGGGATACAGTCTTTATGATAACTGCCTCGCACTAGGAATTGGGTTCCGTGCAGCGTTGTCATTAGCCAGTGGTCGAGAGGAGCAGATTAAATTATATGAGACCTGTGAAGGAAACCCTCCAGTTGTAGGAATTGTGGGTGATGCTTCCTCTACACGTTCTATTGCCATTTCCTCTGTCTTAGGTTTGTACAAAGTACCTATGGTAAGTTTTCCACCCTCAATACTTTGAATCATTTTGATTTTCCTCTAAATTTAATGTCAAATATAGACATGGGCTAATCACACTTAAAAAGTTGAAAGAGCAAACAAAGGCTTTGAATGTTTTTAGGATGCTCAGTATGTCTTTCACAGGTGAGTTATTTTGCCACATGTTCATGCCTGAGTGACCAACAAAAGTATCCATCCTTCTTTCGGACGATCCCAAGTGATGCTTTCCAGGTGACCATCTATTAGTAAATTAAATATGCATTCAGAAAAGCATATCCCTGCACTGCAATAACATGTATTCATTTTTGTAAAAACCTGTCATATACTTTGTGTCATGGAGCCATTATCTCTTTCCTGAAGTCAATAATTAAACATTGTTGAACCTGTTTTACAGCTTCCCCACAGAAAGATTATTGTAACCTGTGAACTAATCCTTCCACTCTGATTTTTTTTAGGTGCGTGCTATGATTCAAATTCTCAGGCGCTTTGGCTGGACTTGGGCAGGTCTGCTGGTCAGTGATGATGATTATGGACTCCACGCTGCTCGATCCTTCCAGTCTGACCTCACACTGTCAGGTGGAGGTTGTCTGGCCTACGCAGAGGTTTTGCCCTGGGACAATGATCCAGCTGAACTGAAGAGGATTGTGGCTGTGATGAGGAAATCTACTGCTCGTGTGGTCATTGTGTTTGCACAAGAAAATCATATGATCAACCTCATGAAAGAGGTTGGGCTTAAAATACAACTTAATTCTAACATTGAATAATTTTCCCAATTTATTTTTCAAAATTCAAATCAAAATATTAAATTTACAATAAAATATTGTCCAACAAATAGATTCAAATGAATAAAGCAGGCCTCTTTTTTGCAGCAGGGTTTTAGAGTGAACTCAGGGAAATTATGTTGTTAATTAATGATGACATTTGTCACTTTGCTCATAATGCTGTGTAAAACCAGTTAATGAATTGAATTGAGTAAGACAAGATACCAACCATGCCATGACAATATGAAATTATATATTTTTTATAATGCAATGCACAGGTGGTGAGGCAGAATGTGACAGGCCTGCAGTGGATGGCCAGTGAAGCCTGGACTGCAGCTACTGTGCTTCAGACTCCTCAACTCATGCCGTACCTGGGTGGCACTCTGGGCATTGCCATCCGTCGAGGACACATACCAGGGTTCAGGGACTTCCTGTTACAAATACGTCCTGACCTTGAACACAATAACAGCTTTGGAAATAATATGGTGAGTGTTTAGCCTTCCAAATAATATACAATTTATAAGAATAAAACAATAATGTTAATTTCGTAACAACAGTTTTAAATTAATGCTGTAAATGTTTGCGTATCTGTACCCAAATGTCACAGTACTGGGGTTATGGTCATGCAACCTTGTGCAGAATGGTATGTCAATTCATGCAAGTTATTAGGAACTGAAGCTCATAAGCATGTGTTCAAAAACTCAGAAACTTTGAAATGTAAACTTCTTGCAGCATAGCTGAGCACAATATACAGACTTACATGCAAGATAGGTGGACTGTGGGCCTAAGATATGACATATGCGAATGACATACAGACACATGTTGCATATGTGAGTGAAGACTCAACTCTCAACTCATTTTGCAAAACCCTGCATCACTACCCACATTGCTGCACAGAGTGCTGTTTGATTGTTTACTTACATTTTACTATATGATTATATGTGTTTGTTATTTTTGAGCACGCCGCAAAAATTTAAAATCAAAAGTGGTGGATGTGGTAATAAATGATTGAATCTAGACACTCGAAAGATTGAACATATCATCTGTCCCAAAATTCACCAAAATCAACACGACTTATTTTTGGGCCCCAGTAATAAATGCACCTCTGTGGAAGTAGATAAGACAGACCACACCTGAGAAATTTAAAGGACAGACAGACAGAGAGTTCTTCTTCTATAGTTAGATATGAATTGCTTTTCTGTTTTATAGCCTATTGTGACCTGTTTCCTTTTTTGAAAGTGTTTGTTCAATGTTTATACAGTGTAATACAGAGGTCGTTGAAGTTTTCCTTCAAAGTTGCTATTCAGCAAAATGCTGCAGTAACAAGCAAGAGGATTTGGTCTGTCTTTTAAAAATGTATTTGTTTATTTACATTACATCCCCGTTAGTTGTTACCGTAGCAACAACTATTCTTCCTGGATAGTTGCACTTCTGTCTGTTCAAAATAAGTGAAAGTTTAGTTTTTGGTTTTTGTTTTTTTCTACTGTAGGTCACTTGCCATGAACTGTGACCCCTAAACCAGGGTGTGATCTAACATTGACTTTTGTGTAACGTTACACTCCTGTTTTGAATACATTTCAGGTAAATCAGTTTTGGGAACACACATTTCAGTGTAGATTTGTACCATCTCAAGCAGGTTGGCTAGAAGCTGGTGGATCACTATGCACTGGACAAGAAGATCTAGAGAATGTGGACACAGAGTTCTTGGACATTTCAAACCTCAGACCAGAGTATAACGTGTACAAGGCTGTGTATGCCCTGGCATACGCTCTTGATGACATGCTGCAGTGCGAGCCAGGGAGAGGACCTTTCAGTGGGCACAGCTGTGGCAATTTAAAAAGACTGGAGCCATGGCAGGTGTGACATCATTTTACACACATGTGACACACCTCTGTTTATATGACTAAATGCTATGCTTTAGTTTTTCTCGTGGAGCGGCTTTCACAGAATAGGACTGAATTCAAAGCTATGAAATTACTAATGATTAAGTGCATTTTAGACAGCTCAAAGGATATTTCCTATCGCTGCGTGACAGCATTGCATAGTATTATCACAACAGAGACAACAATGTCTTGGTATTGGGTGCACTTACACTCACAGTTGATGTGACTTCAACTTTAAAGAAATTATTTGTTGGAATTGTTAAGGTATTCATACGTTCATGAGTGCATTATTTTACCATGGTTATTATTTACCATGGTCATAATGGAATTGTTTTCATTTCTGGCTTTCCTCTATCCCTTTTTCTGGAATTCATAGCTTGTGTATTACTTGGAAAAGGTCAACTTCACCACACCATTTGGTGATCAGGTGTCATTTGATGAGAATGGTGATGCCTTCCCAAGATATGATGTCATGAACTGGCTGTGGCTCCCTGATGGACAAACTAAAGTTCAGAATGTGGGTGAGGTTAAAGAGTCAGCCAAAGGTGAAGAACTCACACTTGATGAAGACAAAATCTTCTGGAACTTTGAATCCAAAAAGGTTACTTTTGATTTTTCAGTCACCTTTTTGTGTCCGAAAGATAACTGATTTCAACAGCGTAAACAAAGTCGAATAACACATATTCACCAACAGCCACCCCGGTCAGTGTGCAGTGAGAGCTGTCCTCCAGGTACCCGAATGGCCAGAAAGAAGGGGGAACCTGAGTGCTGTTTTGACTGCATCCCTTGTTCTGATGGAAAGATCAGCAATGGGACTGGTTGGTGTTCAGTTTAAAACTTTGAAATTTAGAGAAATCATGTAAGTGTTATCACTTTCTTTCTTTTTTTTAAATACATTTTATTAATTTTTATAGTGCACAACAACAACAAAAGAAAACAAGAAACAGCAAACAAAACAAAAAAGAACAAGAAGATTATGACAAGTATATGTAGCTCTAACATATATTCTGTGTGTAAAAAAATAAATAGCTCTGTACAGTCTTACATATGGAAATTAAACTGGATCCTGCATTGTTTCTATTAGGATTCCCACCAGAAGGTTTTGACTTTAACACCTCACGGTACACTCTGTTAATGAAAACGCTGTTGCTACCCTCAACGGTAACACTGTGGTATGAAGAACTATAAAGGGGCTTACCAATGGAAAGCCTCTCCGCTACATTAAAGGGGAACAACACATATTTCTTAAAGAATTTGGCAACCTGCCTCAGTTCAGGTACCATATGAAATTACAGAATTACTACAGAGGGGTGGATAACTTTTATTACCCCCCACCCCACCCCACCCACTTTTGTTTTACGAAAACTAATGGAATATTAACAGAATGCTGCTGATCTCTTTTAATGTTTATCACACTAGTTTTGCAACTTATATTGTGAAATATTCTATGGCTCTGAGTCTTGCTGTGTTGTCATAATCTTCTTGTTCACTTTCTCCTTGTACAGACTCCATGGAGTGCACCAGTTGTCTGGAGGACTTCTGGTCCAGCCCCCAGCATGACCACTGTGTGCCGAAGGAAACAGAATTCCTCTCCTATTATGAGCCTCTGGGTATCTGCCTGACAACCACCTCATTGTTGGGCACATTTGTATGTGTTGTTGTCCTCGGAATCTTTATCTGTCATCGTGGCACCCCTATAGTACGTGCCAACAATTCAGAACTCAGTTTCCAGCTATTGCTGTCCCTGAAATTATGCTTCCTTTGCTCACTGCTGTTCATCGGACGTCCCAGGCTGTGGACATGCCAACTAAGACATGCTGCATTTGGGATCAGCTTTGTGCTTTGTATATCATGCATCCTGGTGAAAACCATGGTGGTTCTGGCTGTGTTCAAGGCCTCAAAGCCAGGAGGTGGAACCAGTCTGAAGTGGTTTGGTCCTTTGCAGCAGAGAGGAACAGTTCTGGTTCTTACATCTATTCAGGCAGCAATCTGCACTGCTTGGCTTGTCTCCTCCTCACCAGCTCCGCATAAAAACACTCAATACCACAATGACAAGATAGTTTATGAGTGTGTTGTTGGGTCCACAGTTGGTTTTGCAGTGTTACTGGGGTATATTGGCTTACTGGCTGTCCTCAGTTTTCTGTTAGCATTTCTTGCGAGGAATCTTCCAGATACTTTCAATGAAGCCAAGCTCATCATATTCAGCATGTTGATCTTCTGCGCAGTATGGGTGGCCTTTGTCCCTGCTTATGTCAGTTCACCAGGTAAATATGCAGATGCAGTGGAGGTATTTGCCATCCTGGCCTCAAGCTCTGGCCTTTTGTTGTCACTATTTGGGCCCAAATGTTACATAATTTTGCTGAGACCAGAGAGGAACACAAAGAAAGCAATCATGGGTCGGGGCATTAAGTCCTAGAACCTGCATTTAGTTTCATAAAACGATGCAACAGCATTCTTTATGGTACATCATCCAAAGTCCTAAATGGACGGCAGTACATTTAGGACTCTGCCCCTCTCCTGTTTATGCATTACCACTCGAGTGATCAGCTCACCACTGTCTTCTAAAAGCTCAAAGTCCTTCTCCTTTCTCACATAGTCATCCATAACCAGGCCCTCCTTCCTCACCAACATGCTCTACTGCCACACTCCTCACTGCAGTCTTTGCTCTTCTTACGCCAACCTCCTGTTTCCACTTCTCTGAACTAAGCACCAGAACTGGGGCAACAGAGCCTTCTCCATCAGCCGTTCCCTCTGAAACTCTCTTCCCAAAAATATTCAGGGCTGCAATTTTACCCAGTTCAATCAAAACTTACCTTCTCAAAACTTCTTTTGATGTGGGATTAACATTGGGTGTGAAATGTATTTTAGTGTGTACTGTTTTTATGATTGTTAACTACTTATGTAAAGTGTCTTTGAGTGCCATGAAACGTGCTCTATAAATAAAATGAACTATTATTATTATTAGTATTTTAAAATTATTATTAATGTTAATTCACTAATGGAATGTATAAATAATGGACTCAGCTACTGTGACATCACCCATTGGTTTGTGACTGCTGTTTTTGAATCTCGAGTTCAGTAATATTGCTGTTGCCATTTTGTTATTTTAGAGCCAGAATTGAACACATTTGCATTCGAGGCTTGAGGTGTGATCCTGGAAGCTGTGTTTTCCAGGGCAAATAACTGCTGGCAGAGTCTCTGAAGACAAAGCGGTCCCAGGGGAGTGGCCAGACTATAAACTATTCAAGAAAACCCTGGGGCCGGTCAGGCTCTACCTGAATAGACAATATGGTGCTGCCACCCTGAAGGTCCACCACCTGCAGCGATAGATATTGGGGTCAGGTGTAGTGTATGCAATGTGTGCATTGTGTGCCAGGCAGCAGGCAAGGGCCAGAGATCCAGGCATGCTGTGCCTCGGCATTGCAGGCTGGATCTGGGGAAGTTGAATGTCACCTCTCTAGCAGAGAAGGAACTGGAGCAAACGTGAGTCGCTGAGAAAAGGTTTCTGAATGTTGTTTGCACCTATGCTTCAAACAATGGTTCAGAGTACCTGGCCTTCTTTGAGTCTCAGGGCAGTGTCCTGGAAAGGGTACTGAGCTGGGAGTCCATAGTTATTCTGGGGGACTTCAATGCTCACCTGGGCAATGACGGAGAAAGAGGGGGGTAGTATTAGTATTGGTTATTGGGGGGTAGTATTGGTTATTGGACTTCTGTGCTAGTCATCAATTGGTAATAACATACGTACACCATGTTCAAGCATAGGGAGGTGTTTAATTGTACATGGTGCCACGACACCCTAGGCCAAAGATCTGTGACCGACTTTGTGGTCATATCATCTGATCTATGGCTATATGTCTTTGACACTAAAGTAAAGAGTGGAGCAGAGTTGTCAAGTGATCATCACCTGGTGGTGAGTGGGATCAGGTGGAAGGGGAGGCTGCTGGATAGTCTTGATAATCCTAAAAATGTAGTGAGGGTGAACTGGGAATGTCTAGCTGAGGCCCCTTCAACTCCAGACGTGTGAAGTCTTCAACTCACACATCTGGAAGAACTTTTCATGCATTCTGGGGTAGGTTGGGACATGGACTCTAAGTGGTTCTTGTTCAGGTCCTCCATTTTGGAGGAAAAAAAAATAAACTAACTTATTTAAACTAAAAATTGTGGTCAGAGGGTCATTGGTGCCTTTTAGGGCACCCATAGAAGAACCTGCCGGTGGACGCCAGCAGTAACGGAGGCCATCAGGTAGAGAAGAGAGGGCTTTTGGTGGGTTTTGGCCAAAGCATCCCCTGAAACAACACAGACTGGTTGGCCAGAAGGCTGCAGCTGAAGCAGTCGCCAATGAAAAAGACCCAGGTTTGAGAGAAGTTCAGGGAGGCTACAGAGAGGGAGTCTTGGTCAGAATCAAGGCAATTCTGGCAAACTGTGAGGAGAGGAAAGCAGGGCTCATCTCAGTCTGAAGGCTCAGGGTCCATGTCCTTGACAGAGGTCACTGATTTGACTGAATTGGATCAGGTGGAGGGGGAGGCTGCTGGACAGTCCTGGTAAACTTAAAAATGTAGTGAGGGTGAACTAGGAATGTCTAGCTGAGGCCCCTTCAACTCCAGAGGTGTGAAGTCTTCAACTCACACATCTGGAAGAACTTTTTATGCATTCTGGGGTAGGTTGGGACATGGAATTTAAATAGTCCTTGTTCAGGTCCTCCATTTTGGAGGAAAAAAAATTAAACTAACTAACTACTCATTTAAACTAAAAATTGTGGTGAGAAGGTCATTAGTTTCTGTTAGCGCACCAATAAAAGAACCCGCTGGTGGACACTAGCGGTAACGGACGCCATCAGGTAGAGAAGAGAGGGCTTTTGGGGGGGTTTGGCCAAAGGGTCCCCTGAAGCAGCAGACATGTACTGGTTGGCCAGATGGCTGCAGCTGAGGCAATTTCCAATTAAAAAAAATTGAGAGAAGTTCAGAGAAGTTCTGGCAAACTGTGAGGAGAGAAAAGCAGGGCTCTTCTCGGGCTGTGTTTAGCAGTTGATGAAAACTGATTACCTGGGCTGAGGCTATTGTCAGGTGGTGGAAATAAAACTCTGCAGAACTTCTGAACCCAACCGTCATATCCCCCACAGAGAAGGCAGAGTCTGAAGGCTCAGGGTCCATGTCCTTGGCAGAGGTCACTGATGTAGTCAAAAAGCTCCTTGGCAGCAAGGTGCCAGGTGTGGATAGGATTCCCCCTGAGATGCTGAAGGCTTTGGACATTGTTTGGCTGTCTTGGCAGACACGCCTTTTCAGTGTTGCATTGAGGTCAGTTATAGTGACTGTGGAGTGGGGTAGCACTCCTGAATTCAATGTCCAAACAATGGTTGGACATTGAATTCAGGAGAAGGAATGCAGGTTCCATCCTGGTCAGGAAACAGTAGAACAGCTCTTTACCCTTGTAGGACTGCTAGAGGCGTCATGGGAGTTTGCCCATTTAGACTGCATGTGGTTTTTTTTTTTGGACCTGGAGAGGGCTCACAACCATGTGTCCTGGGAAGTCTTGTGGGAGCTACTGTGGGAATAGGAGGCACTGGGGTTGTTACTTCTAGCCATCCAGTCCCTGTATGACCAAAGCTAAAGCTGTGTTAGCATACTCAGCATAAAGTCAGACATGTTCCCAGTTGGTGTTGTCTTCCGCCAGGGTTGTCTCTTGACACAGATTTTGTTTGTGATATTCATGGACAGGATCTCAAGGTTGCAGCCGGAGGAAGGAAGGGGTCCAGTTTGGGGACCTCAGACCTGGATCTTTGCTTTTTGCAGATGATGTGGTTCTGTTGGCTTCTTCACACTGTGACCTCCAGCATGCATTGGAGTGTTTTGTAACCGAGTGTGAAGCAGTCGGGATGAGGCACAGCACCACCAAGTTTGAGGCCAAGGTTCTCTGACAGAAAATAATGGATTGCCCTCTTTGGGTTTTTGGAGTAACTGTCCCAAGCAGTTAAACTATTTCGGGGTCTCGTTTACAAGTGAGGGAAAAATGGAGTGTGTGGTGTATAGGCGGTTTGGTGCAGCATCAGCAGTGATGCAAGCATTGTGTCAGACTGTTGAGGTGAAAAGGGACCAGAGCCCAAAGGCAAAGCTTTGGATTTACCAGTCCATCTGTGTTCAGACACTCAACTATGACTAAAATGAGTTGGTTTTTTTTCAGGAGGGTGGCTGGGCTCAGCCTTAGAGATAGGTTGAGCACCTGAGACATCTGGAGGGAGCTTGGAGTAGAGCCATGGCTCCTTTGTGTCAAAATGGGTTAGTTCAGGTGCTAGGAGGCGCTGGGTCAGACCCAAAACACACTGGACGGTTTACATATTTTACATATTTCATCTGGCCTGGGAATGACTTGGGGTCCTCCAGAGAGACTGAAAAACTGAAAAAATTGTTGGGAAATGTCTGGAGTACTTTGCACAGCCTGCTGGCCCTGGATAGGTAAATGAAAATGGATGGACGGATGGATGGATGGATGGATGGAGTGATACCTCATAGACAGTCACTCAAGCTGCCCCACCCTTAACTGCTATAGAGACCAAAAACTTTTTTTTATAGGCTGTAAAATTGTTTATATCTGCTGCAAACTTGGGCTTTTATCGTTTTTTGAGCCAGCCTCTGGTGGGCATTCGAAGAACAGCAATTCTTGACACTTTTGCATTGGCTTTATTCTTCAGGCTTAGAGGTTGCCACTTGGGTACATTTGATTATACTGTAAGTTACTTTCTCAAAATAAACCACACAGACTTTGTTGATTCATATTTTGTGCATCTAGTAGTGACCTGTCAGGAGCTTATGTGGATATACCCACCAGCTTTTATAAAACCGCCAAATTCAAAAAGAAGCAGTAATCCATAACTCCCTTAATACAGTATAAAAGAATAGCAGAGAGCACTGATAGAATTATACAATGCCAAAAACAAGCATCTGAGAAGCTGACTGGGATAGCATTTTCATACTCTGATTATGCAGTGTCTCATTTGCACAAAGTCAGAAACTTTAAGAATGGCACTGTCACAAGGTTTGAAGACTCAGTTTTATAACAGAATCGGAATCAGAAATGTGTGAAGAGGAGAATGTATTATTTTACAAATGGCTTGGTATGCTGCTACCATCTAGTGGACATGTTCAGGGTTGATTTAAGTTGATATGCTTGTCACTCACAAATTGTGGGTAATACTCAATATAGAGTCACTCTTCTGATAAATATTGTATGTATGAAACTCAGGAGCAATTCAGAAGAAAACTTGTATCCCTTTGCATATCCCTGACAAGGCAAGTAGATATTTTACTTGAAGGTAAAGCAGTCTGTTTACTTTATCTACAATTCAATTTACGTACATATCCACGTCCATTCAATTTCATTCAAAGAATCTAATAACCACTTAATATGACTATGGTGCACATTTCATGAGATCATCAATCATAGTGGTCAGCGGTCAACCCAGCCCAGTTGCCAAAGGAAAATGTTAACATTGTACATTTTTTCAAATGAAAGATACATTGCATTTGTACATTTCCTAGGTATTACTGTAACATTTCTTAAGTGTGTTCTGATTTAATTTATATGGCCTGACTTTGTCATCAGAAGGTGGAGGGAATGGTGTGACCTGTTACTTCGCCATGCTGCAGACCACTGTTTGAGACAAACAAACAACACTGGTTGTCTTTTGGCAAGACGTTGCTGCAATTCCAGTGGTGATTTTGGAACCAAAACTGGGTATTTTAAGCCAAAACAACACGTTCCCACTCTAAACCCATTCTGTTAGGACCTTCCGTGTCAACCTATGACATTTAAGGTATCCTTGTGTGTCAGTTGTTTATGCTCTTGGATGCCGTTACAGTGATGTTAACAAATGTATGTGGTGGGATGATGTCATGCTTGGGTGACGCTGCCCGTTACCATGATGTCAACAAATGTACATGTGGTGGGTTGAAGCAGCACGGTCCCTATGTTTACAACAATGCCGAATGTCACGATGGTTGGGATTAGGCACCAAAGTTACTCATGACTAGGTTTAGGCAAAAGGGGCACATAGTAAAGTGTTGGAAAAAAACACTGAACTCCCGCATGAATGTCAATTGTTTGTGGAACCCATCCACCTATCCACCCGCCACCCCTATGAGCGCACTCACACTCCTTGGTTTTGTCTTGCCATGTTGTCAAGTGACACTTACATGTGTGTTACATGTGGATGCGCCTGCCACCATCCGGCTGTCTGCCAGGGTATGATAACAATGCCACCGGTTCTATCCGACCCCGCTATTATCCATGTGTGTTGCATGTGGACGCGGAAGGCTGACAGAGCGGCACTATTTGACAAGTTCAGAGTGAGAACGGGTAGGCCAAAGCCATAGACTGTGTAAAAATTATGGAAGTTGTCATTGTGACATCACCTCTAGGTGATGTCACAATGTCACAGGGTTGTAGACTCGCCATCTTGGATCTTTGACACCAGAAGTGACCAAAGTTGAACAAGAGGGTTGAGCTGTGGAGGATCAAGGTTTGGATTTGACTTTTGAATGTTATTAATAGTGCATACATTAATTTTGCCTAAAAACAAAGTCAGTCTCAAATGAAATGTGTATTAGTCCCTACCCTTTGTTTTACTTATGCCCAGATGGGTGGTGTGCAACATTCAACAAGTCAATAAAAGGAGTTGACACTGGGTCACAAAAAGGGTAAATGGGAGGAGAGTCATGTCTGCATTTTTAGATATCAACTTGTTCTTTATAATGTATTTCATATTGTTCCATCCCCACTTAATCTCTGCTACGGCTTCTCCTTTTGATTCCACCTCCTGCCGGTTACATGGGCAGTTTCATCTAAATGGGATGCACAAGGCTGGAGATGTGGTTCTTGGTGGGCTGTTTGAAATCCACTTCTTTTCTATTTTTCCTGACTTGCCTTTTACCTCAGAGCCACAACAACCTACCTGCTACAGGTCAGTCTGTCAGAGAAACAGTGAAAAGCAGAAACTGAGGGAAGTGAGTCTCATTACTTGAATATATTGTTTTAATAATAAGATATTGCATTGCATGTTTATGACAATTTAAACCCATCATTTTTTTTATTACAGTCCCCTTTATTAATTTAAACTTCAAGTATTGCAATAATTGTTGGTACTCAACTGACTCAATTGTTTTCAAAATCTGTAATTGTTCATATACATGTCAGCCCAGTGTCTTTCATGTTGTTATATCCAACTATGGTATTTTTGTGTTAGTTTTGATGTTCTAGGATTCAGACAAGCTCTGACCATGGCCTTTGCTATTGATGAGATCAACAGAAACCCCAACCTGCTACCAAATGTTACTCTGGGATACAGTCTTTATGATAACTGCGTAAAAATGGGAATTGGTTTCCGTGCAGCGTTGTCATTAGCCAGTGGTCGAGCGGAGCAGATTAAATTATATGACACCTGTGAAGGAAACCCTCCAGTTGTAGGAATTGTGGGTGATTCTTCCTCTACACGTTCTATTGCCATCTCCACTGTCTTAGGTTTGTACAGAGTACCTATGGTAAGTTTTCCACCCTCATTACTTTGGATCATTTTGATTTCTCTCTCAATTTAATGTCAAATATAGACATGGGCTAATCACACTTAAAAAACTGAAAGAGCAAACAAAGGCTTTGCATGTTTTTAGGATGTTCATTCTGTCTTTCACAGGTGAGTTATTTTGCCACATGTTCATGCCTTAGTGACCGACAAAAGTATCCATCCTTCTTTCGGACGATCCCAAGTGATGCTTTCCAGGTGACCATCTATTAATAAAATGAAAAATGCATTTAGAAAAGCATGTGCAGTTAAACATTTAAAGAAAACACATTGTTGTACTACATTATTTGTTTAGCTGGAGCTCACCGTAAAAAGCTGAAAAGAAATAATCAAAAAGTATGCAACCTGCTTACTAGGTCCCTCACTAGATTATATCCGCCTATAAATAATAACTCCACTTTGTATTTCTTTTTTAGGTGCGTGCTATGATTCATATTCTCAGGCGCTTTGGCTGGACTTGGGCAGGTCTGCTGGTCAGTAATGATGATTATGGACTCCACGCTGCCCGATCCTTCCAGTCTGACCTTGCTCAGTCAGGTGGAGGTTGCCTGGCCTACGTAGAGGTTTTGCCCTGGGGCAATGATCCAGCTGAACTGAAGAGGATTGTAGATGTGATGAGGAAATCTACAGCTCATGTGGTCATTGTGTTTGCCCATGAGAGTCATATGATCAACCTCATGGGAGAGGTTAGGCTTGAAATACAACTTAATTGTTACTTTATATAGCTATTGAATGTATTTGTTTTTAATTGTTAAACTGAAAGATAATATTTACAACATTGCTCTGTAAACAAAAGGTTTATTTGAATGAAGTATGCCTCCTCTTTTTTGTCAAACGTGCTGCCGGGTTTTAGAGGAAGTTCACTAACTCAGAGAAATTACAGTCCTCCATTTACAATGACATGCATCACTTTGCTCATAATACTGTGTAAAACAAAGGATTGGAAATGTTTACAAATTGAGTAAGACAAGATACCAACCATGCCATGACAATATGAAATTATATATTTTTTATAATGCAATGCACAGGTGGTGAGGCAGAATGTGACAGGCCTGCAGTGGATGGCCAGTGAAGCCTGGACTGCAGCTACTGTGCTTCAGACTCCCCAACTCATGCCGTACCTGGGTGGCACTCTGGGCATTGCCATCCGCCGAGGAGATATACCAGGGTTAAGGGACTTCCTGTTACAAATACGTCCTGACCTACAACACAATAACAACTTTGGAAACAACATGGTAAGTGTGTATCCTCACATTTAATCTAGTATTTTTAAGAAATAAAACAGTATTGTCATTATGTATAACGCAGTTTTAAATTAGTGTTGTAACTGCCTGTGTATTTGTACCAAAACATTACAGAACGGGGGTCACGGTCCAGTGCACACAACCATATGTTAATTGATGCATTTTATGTGCATTGAAATTTTAGCCACATGCCCTGAGCCATATATGCTAAGGTTAGCACTTCAAGCAGATTGGTATGAGAATCAGTCACACTATGCATTATACAAATGTAAAAGTTTTATTTACTCAGTATTATTCTCTATTTTATTATTTTTTCTTTTTGTATTTCATATCAGAGTGTACAAAACAGAAGGGGTTGAAATGTTCCTGATTTTTAAAGTGAATAGTTTACCAAAGTCGAAAGTGGGCAAAATGCTAAAGCAAGTGGATTTTGTCTGTATTTGAGACCTGGACATCTGTCTGTTCAAAATAATTGAAAATAAAAAAGTTCATAATGCATGTAGGGTTTATTTTTCCTGCTGTAATGCACCATTACTCATAAGCCAGAGTATGATACTAACTGTGAAGGGTTTTTTTTTGCTGTTACACTCCTATTTTGAATACATTTCAGGTGAATCAGTTTTGGGAACACACATTTCAGTGTAGATTTGCACCACCTCAAGCAGGTTGGCTAGAAGCTGGTGGATCACTATGCACTGGACAAGAAGATCTAGAGAATGTGGACACAGAGTTCTTGGACCTTTCAAACCTTAGGCCAGAGTATAATGTGTACAAGGCTGTATATGCCCTGGCTTACGCTCTTGATGACATGCTGCAGTGCGAGCAAGGGAGAGGACCTTTCAGTGGGCACAGCTGTGGCAATTTACAAAGACTGGAGCCATGGCAGGTGTGACATCATTTTACACACATGAACATAACCCCACCTATATTGCTAAATGCTATGATTTAGTTTTTCTTGTAGAGTAGCACGGTATATAGTTATTAGATTACTAATGATTAAGTGCATATCAGAGAGCTGGAAGTATTTCTCCTACCACTAGGTGACAGCATTGGATAGTATTCTCAGGTCAGAAACAACAACGGCTTGGCAATGAGTACATTATATTGTCAGTGATGCATCTTCATTTTTTTAAAATATTTGTTGGAATTTTTAATGTATTCATACACTCATAAGTAGAGTATGCAGTTTTATTATTGACCATGGTCAATTGGGTTGGGCAAGTTACTGATAATTACTAATTAAATACAATTACTAGCTACTTCTGTCAAAAAGTAATTCAATTACTTTAAAATTATTGCATAATTAAAGTAATTAATTTCTAAAAAAAAAAGTAATTTTGTGATACTTTTTTGTTAAGTACTTATAACACCCTTATTATCAGAAAGTAATAAACTACATTACTCGTTACTGCCAAATTGAACAGCATTAGTAACGGCGTTACTTCGTAACACTGGTCATGACCGAACTGTTTTCATTTTTTGGCTTTCCTCTATCCCTTTTTCTGGAATTCATAGCTTGTGTATTACTTGGAAAAGGTCAACTTCACCACACCATTTGGTGATCAGGTGTCATTTGATGAGAATGGTGATGCCTTACCAAGATATGATGTCATGAACTGGCTGTGGCTCCCTGATGGACAAACTAAAGTTCAGAATGTGGGTGAGGTTAAAGAGTCAGCCAAAGGTGAAGAACTCACACTTGATGAAGACAAAATTTTCTGGAACTTTGAATCCAAACAGGTTACTTAGGATTTTTCAGTTACCAATTTAGTGTGCCATGGATGGCATATCACAACAGCGTGAAGTAGAATAACACAACATCATTTTTTCTACCTACAGCCACCACGGTCAGTGTGCAGTGAGAGCTGTCCTCCAGGTACCCGCATGGCCAGAAAGAAGGGGGAACCTGAGTGCTGTTTTGACTGCATCCCTTGTTCTGATGGAAAGATCAGCAATAAGACTGGTTGGTGTTCAGTTAAAAACTTTGCAATTTGAAAATATCTTTTAAGTTTAATTTTAAGTTTAAATTTAATATAAGTCTCAACACTCTCCCTATTTTCACAGACTCCATGGAGTGCACCAGTTGTCCAGAGGACTTCTGGTCCAGCCCTCAACATGACCACTGTGTTCCGAAGAAAACAGAGTTCCTCTCCTATTATGAGCCTCTGGGTATCTGCTTGACAACCACCTCATTGTTGGGCTCAATAATATGTGCTATTGTCCTGGGAATTTTTGTTTGTCATCGCTGCACCCCTATAGTACGTGCAAACAATTCAGAACTCAGTTTCCAGCTATTGCTGTCCCTGAAATTATGCTTCCTTTGCTCACTGCTGTTCATCGGACGTCCCAGGCTGTGGACATGCCAACTAAGACATGCTGCATTTGGGATCAGCTTTGTGCTTTGTATATCATGCATCCTGGTGAAAACCATGGTGGTTCTGGCTGTGTTCAAGGCCTCAAAGCCAGGAGGTGGAACCAGTCTGAAGTGGTTTGGTCCTTTGCAGCAGAGAGGAACAGTTCTGCTTCTTACTTCTATTCAGGCAGCAATCTGCACTGCTTGGCTTGTCTCTTCCTCACCAGCTCCTCATAAAAACATGCAATACCACAATGACAAGATAGTTTATGAGTGTGTTGTTGGGTCCACAGTTGGTTTTGCAGTGTTACTGGGGTATATTGGCTTACTGGCTGTCCTCAGTTTTCTGTTAGCATTCCTTGCGAGGAATCTTCCAGATACTTTCAATGAAGCCAAGCTCATCACGTTCAGCATGTTGATCTTCTGTGCAGTATGGGTTGCCTTTGTCCCTGCTTATGTCAGTTCACCAGGTAAATATGCAGATGCAGTGGAGGTATTTGCCATCCTGGCCTCAAGCTTTGGCCTTTTGTTGTCACTGTTTGGGCCCAAATGTTACATAATCTTATTGAGACCAGAGAGGAACACAAAGAAAGCAATCATGGGCCGGGGCACTGAGTCATAAAACCTACACTTAGTTAAATATTACACCTAATTTAACTATAAGTTACACTCTCAGAATCAGTGCTACAGACTTTTGGTTCATCCAACATTGTTATATGCATTTAGTTTTTTCTTGTCCAGAGCTGATGTAGATACTCATCCATTTTTCATCGTGCCCCCAAATTCTCAAAGCTCTGCTCAGCTCCCAAATTTAGAAAACATAAATTGAAACAAAAAGCAGTGATCTACAACTTCCTGAGTACAGGATAAAGCAGTGACACTCAACTTATGGACTTGGCTGGCTCCTGTCAGGGTGCACGTTTTTGTTTCCAAAAACAAAACAAAACAGACAGACAAAGGTTCTAGCTAAGACCCTAATGTCCTAAAAACCTTAAAGCTTAAAATTAAATCCTAATAACATGTATGGGGCTGCCGCAACTGGACTGTGGCATCCTGTCATTTTGCAAAAGTGACCCCCAAGCAAAGCAAATTTGTATCCCTGGCATGAAGGACTTATGTGAAGCATTGACAGATTTATACAGAGCCAAATAATAGCTTCTGAGAGGCTGAGTGTGATTGCATTTGCATAGTCTGACTATGCAGAACCTCTAAACTCCACTAAATCAGCAACTTTAGGAATAGCATTGTCACAAGGTTCTGGCCAAGCTGTACGACGTAGAATTAGAGTTACACTGTCTAAGCGTTGCTTTATTTAACACCAGCTTTGCTGTCTCTTGGTTATCAACAGTACAACAATATTTCTTTATTTCAATGAACACTGCTCAGGGGGGTGACAGACTAAATATTGCGAAATAACATGTTTGCGTCATTTCACCAGCATGTGGAAGTAGGTTGAAATGAGTTCATTAGGTAAGGTTAAAACAGAATATTCTGCCATATTCTGCATTTTCTTTTTAATTCAATAAAATACTGCGCCAATAAAGTGAGCTGTGGAAATGTGCTTTATTACATCAACAACTGGGAAAGATTTTCAAGAGAATTAAATATCTTACTACTATCCTACTACTACTATCCTACTGATTGTTAGCCTCACTAGGCTTCTAATTCAAACTAACTGATAAAATACACGCAATTAAGTACTTATGCCGGAGATGTACTTGTTCTTGGAAAAGGAAAAATAAATGCCATTACTTCAGGGATTAGTAATAAGATGTTAAATTGCATGCAAAACTCAGACTGGTTAAAGCATCAACATACTAACATCAACTAAGCCTGGCCAAAGCCAACTACCCAATAAACTGACTGCAAAATGATCACATCAATAACTTATTGAAAATATCCAATCAACGCAAGTGACACAACACATGTAAGAAACAACAGCTATATGCGTCATGACCCACATCAAGGAGCAGCAATGTCTTGGTAATAAACAACCACTTGTTGTCAATGTTGAATGCAAATGGCTGATATTGAAAGGAAGCCACAGCAGCCATTTTCTCAGAGAGCTGAACTTAGAGGGGATGTCTTCATTTGTCAAGTTTAAACCTGCACAAATAAACAAATCATCTTCGAGATCCAGCGGTCCTAACAAAGTCGAGATCCTGTTGAGGAGGGTGAGCATGCAGATAAGCTTCCCCGAGGTGGTTTCTAAGGGTTTGTGCGGAAATTCTTTGGTTGTTCAAACTAATTGTTGCATCAGCAGATTGCTGATCTCAGACTTTCTTGCGGGTGAAGATGATATATATGTCGAGATCCCATGGAGAGCAACTGTAGCCATATATGGTCTGCAGTTCTGGGACCACTTGGATGAACTGCAAAATTAACAGGAATAATATTGGAAAGTGACCTTTTATTGTGACCATTTCAAGGCACACCTGTGTAGTAATGATGCAGTTCAGTTAGCATCTTGATATACAGCCTATCTCATTCCAAAGTTATTAAATACCTCCACTTTTGCAGCGATTTTGGCATAAGGTCCAGACTCTAAAAGCCACCTTTCGCGTCCGCATAATCCACCACTGAGTAGCGTCAGCTGAGAACACAGCCAGACAGAAGTATTTGTGGTGTTATTATAAACTGCCAGACAGAACTGATGGCACCTTCTGCAAGCAGCACGATACGTGGCCCCATTTTACACGCTGGATGGCATCAAGTTGAAATGCTGCCAATGAAAACATAATATAAGGTGCACAAAATTGCCCTTTGAGGGCAGGCGTGAGGGGCAGTGGATGGATCAAACAAACCCCTGACTTAAACATTAATAGCAGATGCAGAGGGTTACAATGAGTGTAATATGTAGATGTGGAAGTCAATTGCAAAGTGGCAATATGTGATGATTTGGGATGAGAACACGTGATATGCCACCCGTGTCTGAAATTAGCTGCCAAACTGTGATATATATAAATATATATATATATATATATATATATATATATATATATATATATATATATATATAGAGAGAGAGAGAGAGAAAGATACTCATTCTAAAGTGACATAGTTCTGATTACATGTATATGAGCTGACTTTGTCATTGGAAGGATGAGGGGATGGTGTTGCACTGCAGACCACTTTCTTAGGCCAACAAACAACACGACCAATTGTTTTTTGACAAGACATTACAGTATTCTTAGTGGTGACTGTTCCACCAAAAGTGGGTGTTTTTTTTGCGAGGGATTGCTATGATTCTAGTGGTGATTGGGGCACTAAGACCAAGTGTTTTCAGCCAAAAAATGTACTCTATATAAAAAATGGACATAGCCACCAGGATATTACCCATTGGTTTGTGGACTGACCTTTTGAAGCCTAGAGGTTGGCATTTTGGCTGTCGTAATCTTTGATTTTTGGAGCCAAAAGGGACCAAATTTGGTTTAGAGGGTAGCACTGTGGAGAACCGAAGATTGGATTTGACTCATAGACGTAGCTAACACCTCCCAGAAAGCCTTTTACTTTAAGAGGCCACAAAACTGATTACTATTCATTAGGATCATTTTAAAGCAATAACAAATTTGAAACACGAGTTACATCTGAGTTATATTAAAATATATCCCCCATACATTTGTCTAAAATGGGAGAATTAGCTTTAGAGACAAAACCATTTTTTGTACCAGGCTGTATGCTTATTTTTGCTATTAAGTTATGCATTTTGACATGAGTGTCCATGGTGATTGTCTCTGTCAGAACCAGCCTCGCAATTTAAGGTAATGCAGTTTTTGGCTTTTCCGTATATCATGTTTCAGCCCCAGAGAATGTCGCTTGGCCAAAACATGACCTTTTCCTAACCATAATCAAGTGGTTAATACAAAATTAATCTCAAATTAAATGTACAGTTTATTAGACCCTGCCTCTTGTTTTACTTATACCCTGATGGGTGGTGAGCAACACTGAACAAGTCAATAAAAGGAGTTTACATCAGGTCAGAAAAAGAGTAAATGGGAAGAAAGTCATGTCTGCAACTTCAGATATCTATTTGTTCTGGCTTGTGCATTTTATTTTGTTATATTCCTACCTTTCCTCTGCTATGCCTTCTCGTCTTTATTCCACTTATTCCTGCCAGTTACAGGGAGTGTTTCATCTTAATGGGATGCACAAGACTGGAGATGTGGTTCTGGGCGGGCTGTTTGAGACCCACTTCTTTTCTGTATTTCCTGACCTGTCCTTTACCTCAGAGCCACAACAGCCTACCTGCCACAGGTCAGTCTATCAGGGAAACGGCAAAGAGCAGAAACTAGCAGAAATCAATCCCATTGCTTTAATGTATCCTTGATACTAAGATGTTACTCTGTTATTGTGTATTTATGCCATTTTACCATTATTTTACAGTATCCTGTATTATTTGTATTAAATATATTTCTTTCAATTCTACTAGTGACATTATTTGCAAAATCTGTAACTGTGCACGTACATGTCGACAAATCTACTTGTATTTTCCAACTTTGGTATTTTTGTATTAGTTTTGATGTTCTAGGATTCAAGCAAGCTCTGACCATGGTATTTGCTATTGAAGAGATCAACAGAAACACCAACCTGCTACCAAATGTGACGCTGGGATACAGTCTTTATGATAACTGCCGCGCACTAGGAATTGGGTTCCGTGCAGTGTTGTCATTAGCCAGTGGTCGAGAGGAGCAGATTAAATTATATGAGACCTGTGAAGGAAACCCTCCAGTTGTAGGAATTGTGGGTGATGCTTCCTCTACACGTTCTATTGCCATTTCCTCTGTCTTAGGTTTGTACAGAGTACCTATGGTAAGTTTTCCACCCTCACTACTTTAAATCATTTTGATTTCCCTCTAAATTTAATGTCAAATATAGACATGGGCTAATCACATTTAAAAAGTTGAAAGGGTCAACAAAAGCTTTGAATGTTTTTAGGATGCTCAGTCTGTCTTTCACAGGTGAGTTATTTTGCCACATGTTCGTGCCTGAGTGACCGACAAAAGTTTCCATCCTTCTTTCGGACGATCCCAAGTGATGCTTTCCAGGTGACCATCTATTAGCAAAATAAAAATACATTCACATTTTTTTTTGTAAAAACCTGTCATATACTTTGTGTCATTGGAGTCGTTTGGTCTCAGCTGAAAGTCAATAAATAAACATTGTTGAACCTGTTTGACAGCTTCCCCACAGAAAGATTATTGTAGCCTGTGAACTAATCCCTCGACTCTGTATTTTTTGTTTGTTTTATTTTTTTTTTAGGTGCGTGCTATGATTCATATTCTCAGGCACTTTGGCTGGACTTGGGCAGGTCTGCTGGTCAGTGATGATGATTATGGACTCCACGCTGCCCGATCCTTCCAGTCTGACCTCGCTCTGTCAGGTGGAGGTTGCCTGGCCTACTTAGAGGTTTTGCCCTGGGACAATGATCCAGCTGAACTGAAGAGGATTGTGGATGTGATGAGGAAATCTACTGCTCATGTGGTCATTGTGTTCGCACATGAAAATCATATGATCAACCTCATGAAAGAGGTTGGTTGGGCTTGAAATACAACTTAATTCTAACATTGAATAATTTCCAATTTATATTTCAAAATTCAAATCAAATTATTAAATTTACAGTAAAATATTGTCCAACAAATAGATTAAATGAAGCAGATCTCCTTTTTGCGGCAGGGTTTTAGAGTGAACTCAGGGAAATGATGTTGTTAATTTATGATGACATTTGTCACTTTGCTCATAATGCTGTGTAAAACCAGTTAATGAATTGAATTGAGTAAGACAAGATACCAACCATGCCATGACGGTATGAAATTATATATTTTTTATAATGCAATGCACAGGTGGTGAGGCAGAATGTGACAGGCCTGCAGTGGATGGCCAGTGAAGCCTGGACTGCAGCTACTGTGCTTCAGACTCCTCAACTCATGCCGTACCTGGGTGGCACTCTGGGCATTGCCATCCGTCGAGGACACATACCAGGGTTCAGAGACTTCCTGTTACAAATGCGCCCTGACCTTGAACACAATAACAGCTTTGGAAATAATATGGTGAGTGTTTATCCTTCCAAATAATATATCATTTATAAGAATAAAACAATAATGTTAGTTTCGTAACAACAGTTTTAAATTAATGCTGTAAATGTTTGCGTATCTGTACCCAAATGTCACAGTACTGGGGTTATGGTCATGCAACCTTGTGCAGAATGGTATGTCAATTCATGCAAGTTCTTCGAAACTGAGGCTCATAAGCATATGTTAGTACACAAATTATTCAGATGAGGGTTAAATCCTCTAATGTGAGAACTTGGTGCCAATCGCTGCTTGTACAATGAAGTATTCAGAGTTAAAAGAATAATTCAACATTTTTGTTAATGCACAGTTGTACACTTCCAGCAGCATAGCTGAGCACAATATGCAGATTGGAATGCAAGATAGGTGGACTGTGGGCCTAAGATATGACATATGCGAAGGACATACAGACACGCGTTGCATATGTGAGTGAAGACTCAACTCTCAACTCATTTTGCAAAACCCTGCATCACCACCCACATTGCTGCACAGAGTGCTATTTTATTGTTTACTTACATTTTACTATATGATTATATTTGTTTGTTATTTTTGAGCATGCCCCAAAAATTTCAAATCAAAAGTGGTGGATGTGGTAATAAATGATTGAATCTAGACTCTCGAAAGATTGAACATATCATGTGTCCAAATTGCACCAAAATCGACACAACTTATTCTTGGGTCCACAATAATAAATGCACCTCTGGGGAAGTAGATCAGACAGACCATACCTGAGAAATTTAAAGGACAGACAGACAGACAGACAGAAAGTTCTTCTTTTATAGTTAGATATGAATTGCTTTTCTGTTTTATAGCCTATTGTGACCTGTTCCCTTTTTTGAAAGTGTTTGTTCAATGTTTATACAGTGTAATATAGAGGTGGTTTAAGTGTTCATTTTTTGTATACTTAAGAAAGGATCAGAACGGCACCCAAATTTGAATTTTTAATTTTGCCATACAGACAATTCAGGCAAGATGACCATTTTCAGCAAATACTGTATTTTTCTCTCTCTTTTTTTTTTTTTTTAAATTATGAAAATAGTTTACCAAAGTTGCCATTTAGCTAAATGCTGTAGAAACCAGCAAGAATATTCCATCTGTAATAACGGAAACAAAAAGTTCCTTATGTATTTAGTTTTTGTTTTTTTTCTACTGTAAGTCCCTTGCACTGAACTGTTACCCCTAAACCAGTATGTGACCTAACTTTGACTTTTGTGTAACGTTACACTCCTGTTTTGAATACATTTCAGGTGAATCAGTTTTGGGAACACACATTTCAGTGTAGATTTGTACCATCTCAAGCAGGTTGGCTAGAAGCTGGTGGATCACTATGCACTGGACAAGAAGATCTAGAGAATGTGGACACAGAGTTCTTGGACATTTCAGACCTCAGGTCTGAGTATAATGTGTACAAGGCTGTGTATGCCCTGGCATACGCTCTTGATGACATGCTGCAGTGCGAGCCAGGGAGAGGACCTTTCAGTGGGCACAGCTGTGGCAATTTACAAAGACTGGAGCCATGGCAGGTGTGACATCATTTTACACAGATGCACACACCTCTGTTTATATGACTAAATGCTATGCTTTAGTTTTTCTTGCAGAACGGCTTTCAGAGAATAGGACTGAATTCAAAGCTATGAAATTAATAGGATTAAGTGCATTTTATGTAGCTAAAAGGATTTTTCCTACCGCTGGGTGACAGCATTGAATAGTATTATCATGACAGAGACAACAGTGTCTTTGCACTGGGTGCACTTAACTCTCAGATGATGTGAGAAATTACTTGTTGGAATTGTTAAGGTATTCATACGTTCATGAGTGCATTATTTTACCATGGTTATTATTTACCATGGTCATAATGGAATTGTTTTCAATTCTGGCTTTCCTCTATCCCTTTTTCTGGAATCCATAGCTTGTGTATTACTTGGAAAAGGTCAACTTCACCACACCATTTGGTGATCAGGTGTCATTTGATGAGAATGGTGATGCCTTACCAATATATGATGTCATGAACTGGCTGTGGCTCCCTGATGGACAAACTAAAGTTCAGAATGTGGGTGAGGTTAAAGAGTCAGCCAAAGGTGAAGAACTCACACTTGATGAAGACAAAATCTTCTGGAACTTTGAATCCAAAAAGGTTACTTTTGATTTTTCAGTAACCTATTTGTGACTGACAGATAACTCATTTCAACAGCATAAAGCAAAATCGAATAACACATATTCACCAACAGCCACCCCGGTCAGTGTGCAGTGAGAGCTGTCCTCCAGGTACCCGAATGGCCAGAAAGAAGGGGGAACCTGAGTGCTGTTTTGACTGCATCCCTTGTTCTGAGGGAAAGATCAGCAATGGGACTGGTTGGTGTTCAGTTTAAAACCTTGGAATTTAGAGAAATCATATAAGTGTTATCACTTTCTCTCTTTTTTTAAAAAATACATTTTATTAATTTTCAAAGTGCACGACAACAACAACAACAAAAGAAAACAAGAGACAGCAAACAAAACAAAAAAGAACAAGACGATTATGACAACTAAATGTAGCTCTAGCATGCTTTGTGTAAAAAACTGTCAGAAGGAGGTGGGGACTCACTTTCACTTAATATGGCAATGCCCTGTGATTACTCGTTTTTGGAAAATGTTAATAAATAGCTCTGTACAGTCTTACATATGGAAATTAAACTGGATCCTGCATTGTTTCTATTGGAATTCCCACTAGAAGGTTTTGATCTCAACGCCTCACAATACACTCTGTTAATGAAATCGCTGTTGCTACCTAAACAATGTATTTTACTCCAATGGATTAAAGACAAACCCCCAACGGTTACACTGTGGTATGAAGAACTATAAAGGGGCTTACCAATGGAAAGCCTCCATGCTACATTAAAGGGGAAGTACACATATTTCTTAAAAATTTGGCAACCTGTCTTAGTTTAGTTGCCATATAAAATTACAGATTTACTACAGAGGGGTGAATTAACTTTCAGTGTGAATTCCATCTCATAAAAAATGGACTGAATGAAATTATTATTTTTGATAACTTTTATTAAACCTTTCCTACCCTGATCTCTTTCAATGTTCACACTAGTAACACACTAGTTAATCACACTAGTTTTCCAACTTATATTTTGAAATATTCTATGGCTGTGAGTCTTAATCTTGGTGCTGTGTTGTCATAATCTTCTTGTTCACTTTCTCCTTGTACAGACTCCATGGAGTGCACCAGTTGTCCGGAGGACTTCTGGTCCAGCCCCCAGCATGACCACTGTGTTCCTAAGGAAACAGAATTCCTCTCCTATTATGAGCCTCTGGGTATCTGCCTGACAACCACCTCATTGTTGGGCACATTTGTATGTGTCGTTGTCCTGGGAATCTTTATCTGTCATCGTCGCACACCTATAGTACGTGCCAACAATTCAGAACTCAGTTTCCAGCTATTGCTGTCCCTGAAATTATGCTTCCTTTGCTCACTGCTTTTCATCGGACGTCCCAGACTGTGGACATGCCAACTAAGACATGCTGCATTTGGGATCAGCTTTGTGCTTTGTGTATCATGCATCCTGGTGAAAACCATGGTGGTTCTGGCTGTGTTCAAGGCCTCAAAGCCAGGAGGTGGAACCAGTCTGAAGTGGTTTGGTCCTTTGCAGCAGAGAGGAACAGTTCTGGTTCTTACATCTATTCAGGCAGCAATCTGCACTACTTGGCTTGTCTCTTCCTCACCAGCTCCGCATAAAAACACTCAATACCACAATGACAAGATAGTTTATGAGTGTGTTGTTGGGTCCACAGTTGGTTTTGCAGTGTTACTGGGGTATATTGGCTTACTGGCTGTCCTCAGTTTTCTGTTAGCATTCCTTGCGAGGAATCTTCCAGATACTTTCAATGAAGCCAAGCTCATCACATTCAGCATGTTGATCTTCTGTGCAGTATGGGTGGCCTTTGTCCCTGCTTATGTCAGTTCACCAGGCAAATATGCAGATGCAGTGGAGGTATTTGCTATCCTGGCCTCAAGCTTTGGCCTTTTGTTGTCACTGTTTGGACCCAAATGTTACATAATCTTATTGAGACCAGAAAGGAACACAAAGAAAGCAATCATGGGTCGGGGCATTGAGTCATAAAACGTACTTATAGTTTCATAAGACAGAATAAATACATTTCTATACAGTACAAAAACAAGTGGAAAGAGAAGTATTGATAGTAATAGCAATGTTAAGTTTCTGTGAAAATTTGGCTGATAATGAATAACTTGGATCAAATATTTTTGAGAATAATTAAACATGGCATCTTATTCTACTTTTTGTTTACCAGGATTAGTACAAAGCACCTTCAATTAAAATACTATATCCCCTTTGTGACTTTTCATGGTGTAAGTTAACATTACACCTGATGATATACTATGTGGGTTCATCTAACATAATCATTTACATTTAATGTTGATCACTCTGGAGCGGATGTGGATACACTCACTAGTTCTTATATTGCCCCCCAATTCAAAAAGCTACTGTATTCTCAGCTCCTGACTGTAAAAAAACATAATCAAAAATAAAAGCAGTCTTTAAAAGAAGCAGTAATCTTTAACTTCCTTAGTACGATTGTACATTATAAAGGATTTGCAGAAAGCATTGACAGAATTATACAGTAACATACGCATATGCATAGCCTATAACTTCCACTACGTCAGTTACTACAGGAGTGACACTGTCATAAGGTTAGACGGCTCAGCTTAATAATAAAGGACGACAGTTACAATACATAAACTTTGCTTTATTTATCACCAGCTTTGCTGGCTAATTAGGTTAATTATCCATGCAATAAAACTAAGCAATTGTCTTAAAACAGTTGCAATGCATTAGAGACTTGATGATCAACAGTGGGAAAACATTTCTTTATTCCATAAGAATGCTATTAAAAAATATAGAAATAATTAATTCAATAAAATCTTGTGTAATCAAATGAGCTGTTGCAATGTTTTTGGTAGCGACAACTATAGAATTTGCCTCGCTAGCCTGCCAGGTCATACTGGCAAAATATGCAGAATTAATGACTTCAGCCAGAGATATACTTGCTTTTAACTAAGCATTCACCACTGCCACTGCCAAAAAGGTTTTATAAGGGTGGCCAGATGGGGCCTCTAAAAGTCTTTGGGTGTAACACAAAAACCAAAAGCCAGGACAGAATTTCAGGAATTCTATTATGTTGTTAAAGTGTATATATCCCCAGCTATATGTGCACAACCAATTAAACTATCTGTATTCAAAAAGAAGACCTAAAGTTGGAAGACTGGACAAAGTGTCTGTAAAAGATTCATATATTTTCACTCACTCAGTTAATGATTAAGAGGATTGTGTTTTCTTGATTTTGGGGTTTTTGTTTCTGTGTGCTTCCCCTCCTCCCTCTGCCTAATCACCTCATTCCCCTCACCTGAGCCTCTCCACTCACCTGCAGTTCATTCCCTCATCAGACTGGTTTCTATTTAAGTCCTGGTTTTTACCTCAGTCTTTGTTCTTGATTTGGTTGTGAGAGATGTAATTTTCTGTTTCCCTGTTGAGATTAAAGTACAGTCTAATTCCTGTGTCTTGCATTCTTCTGCATTTGGGTCCACACTTCCTGACAGTAAAGTTTAATGAGGCTTTTATTCTGAGAGCTCACAGTTGTTTAAAAAAAATGGTCTCACTACAATGGCTACTTTGGGTGCTCACATTATCACTGGTTAATACAATTGGGTTCATTGAATCCAAGAGTCTCAGTTTTTCAGTCACACCCCATTCATGTAATTCCAAAAGATTTCAGGGACCCCAGTGTGCAGAAAAATTCTAGTATACTTTTAGATGAGCAAAACTGCAACACTGCATGCAAAAAAGAGGCATGGTTATCATTAAAATTTTCACTTGCCACAGTTTGGCCTGAATTTGGAGCCTTATTAAACCCCTTACCCAACAACCTGAAACTGACTGTTTATTTTAACAAACAACAATTCAGTATGACTGTTTTTGACTGTTTAAGGTTTAACACCTTTTCATAATTATGGAAAGGTCTTCAGGCAATTTACAAAAGATACACTATTAGCAACAATATTAATTGTATCATCACATGATATTTTCTATTTTTGTAAAAACATACTATAAAGTAACTTATATGTTTACAGAAAAACAATACTGAATAAATGATAAAATACATGCCAACTGAAAGATAGGGGTTAAACAATAGCTATATATTGTATATTTGCCATATCTGATTAACAAAAATGTGTGCATTGTTTATTTATCTATACTACTTGGCCATCAGGTGTTTCTTAGTGTTTTTCTCAGGCCTCAAGAGAATGATGAAACATTTTGGGGCAAAGATACAGAGCAGTAAACCATAGCTAGAGGCCAAGATTGCAAAAATCTCCACAGCAACAGTGTATTTCCCAGGAGAGCTAATGTAAGCGGGGACAAAAGCTATCCAGACGGCACAGAATATCAGCATGCTGAAGGTGATCAGTTTAGCCTCATTGAAGTTGTCAGGAAGTTTCCGAGCAAGAAAAGCCAGGAGGAGACAGGTGCAGGCCAGCAGACCAATGTAACCCAGAACCAAAGAGAAGCCCACCACAGAGGCCATGGCACACTCCAGGGTGACCTTTGACCCTTTGAAACCCAGATCACGTTGAGGCACCGGGGGGCTGAGGGACAACCAAATGGCACAGATGATAATCTGGATTTGAAAAGAATGTAATCAAAAATATAAAACATATATTTTACCAAAAAGATATGTTTTTATTGTTAAGTAAGAAGCACATCAGTAGTACCTGTATACAAGTAAGGAAGAAGACACTCCCTCTCTGTTGGCCAGGACCAAACCATCTAATCAAAGCTTCAGCACCAGGACGAGCTGAGCGAAACGCTGCCAGAACAACTATGGTCTTGACTTGGAGGCAGGAAACACAAAGTACAAAGCTGATCCCAAAAGCTGCCTGCTGGAAACGACAAGCCCAGACTGATGGACGGCCAATGAACACCAGAGAGCACAGGAAGCAGAGCTTCAGCGACAGGAGAAGCAGGAAGCTCAGTTCTGAGTTGTTGGCTCGCACCTGCATATGAAAAGACATGACTAACCTATAGTTTGTTTACTATTGTAGTAATCCATTTTAAAAACAAGAAATACCGTCACGTGGTTGTATCCCTCCGCATACCCATGCAGATACATAAAGTTTACATAAATGTCTGTGAAAATGTGGATGCTTCACAAACCTCTTCCCCCAGCTGCACAGAACAATCTGCAGTTTCAAGATGTGCACCCAAGATTAGTGTCATCTATTCAGTATCTGACCAAATGTCTCCCCTTCAGTTCCTGAGTTACAACGCTAAGTCATGGCCAGAAAAGTGTTTTTGCAGAACATTATGTCACAGCTGACCTCTGACCTCTTGGATGTACAATACCAGAACGTCATCATTATTTCCTATGAAACATTTGTATGAAATTTAAGAGTATGAACTTGTTATTTATGGTGAATGTCTGTGCCAAGTTTGATTACATTCCCTTGAGGTTTTCTTAAGCTATAGTGTTCACAAGAATGATACAGATGAGTAGACATTGACCTTGATTTTTGACCTGTCACACTAAAATTTAGTCAATTCATCCTTGAATCCAAGTGGATGTTTGTGCTAAATTTGTAGAAATTCCCTCAAGGCATCCCTGAGATATCGCATTCATAAATATGGAGTGGACTTTGTTTACTGTACTTACATACATACATATAAAACGGAATCATAATCCCTCCAGCGTTGGCTATTTCTAGCGCAGAGGCATTAAAAATCATGGTAGGTACTTAAATGAAACTGCTCTAACCATAAGCAATAAAAACTGCACAGTGATTATGATTTGTTGAAACTTTGCAGTAATGGTTTGATCATATTATTCTTGGTTCTTACCAAAGGTGTTTGACGGTAGCAGAGAAACACCACAAACACAGCTGTTGTCAGGGCGGCACCAGACACAGCTGCTGTAGTCAGGGTAATGCCCAAGGTTTCATTAAAGGAAAGGAAGTCCAGCTGGCGAGGGATGCAGGCAGTTCTTTTAGCGTTGGACCAAAACTCTAATGGACAACGCTCACAGTGAAGGGAACCTGGAAGAGACAAGAGGGGAGGGGAAGTGTAAATTATCTTTTAAGCAGGCAGATTTAGGAGTCAGGGTTACTTAATTTGGAGGCTTGGGAACACGAGTTGCTGATGTTCTAGATTTTAATTTTCTCACCTGTTTTGTTGCTAATCTCCCCTTCAGCACATGGGATACAGTCAAAGCAGCAAAGAGGTTGTCCTTTCCTTCTGGCTCTGCGGGTCCCTGGGGGGCAGCTTTCACTGCACACTGAAATGGGCACCTGAAGAACAAGTCCAACCCATTTCTCAAGGATAAAATTAATATATGCTTACAACAACAAAAAAATCAACAAATAGAAATTTTGTCAATCTAAATCATTATTTTCCTATTTGATACCTGATTGGATTCTGTGCTCCACTGAATAGTTGACTCATTGAGGCGGAGATCAAACCCATCCACACGACCAATCAAAACAAGCTTTTGTGACCCCTCTGGGGTTCTCTGCCAATTGACAAGGTCGTACTTTGCTGGAATGTCGGCGCCTTGGAAATAAAACATTTCACCCTGTGGTGTGGTGAAATTTACATCGTTCAAATGCTGCATCAGCTGAAATCATTAAAGTAGGAAAATGTCTTTGTTTAGTAATGCTTGTGATCAATGTGTTTTTAGAGTTTTATTGTCATTGTAATTTGACATGGCCAAGCATTGGTTGTTTAAGGGTAAAGCTGATTATCATGGTTACCTCTATGGGTTTGATATTTGTTGGAGAGGAGCAGGCTGAGCTTTTGTTTTTGGGTGAGCTGTCTCTATCAGGGCAGGACAGAAGGCTGTGAAGGGCGTGGGCTGCAGCGTAAACAGCAAGGTAGACATTATATGTCACCCTCAGCTGAGAGGTGTCAGTGAAGTGATTCTGCACTCCCTCCAGGGACTCTGTGCCAGTACAGAGTGACAGATAAGCTTTCTGAGGATAGCCCTTATCGAGTGATGAAGTAGAAATATTTGATGAATGGCTAGACCCTCGTGTATGGGCGACAGACTTGAAGGATAGAGAGGCATATGAAAAGAAAGGTGTGGCTGTAGGACTACAACCAAATTCAGCTTCCCAGAATTCTCTTAAGAAGTTATCATCAGGACGATGAGATGGGTGCAAACTTTGGATATAATTTTCAAATCCAGGTATAGCTGAACTTCTAATGGCCACACCAAGAACACCTTTTGCCACTTCAGAAGTGACTGGATGTTGGAGAAGATCACCACTGGTGCTCCAAGCCTCACTGCCCAGAAACTGTCTGTCAGTGACCTAGTGATAGCAAAAAATAAAAATCATGATCAAGTTAAGTTAAAAAAGTCAATCCTTTAAGCAATATTTTTTATATAAATACATTTTTTTCAGCTTCTCACATTTATCTTGGCGAGTTGCAGGAATAGTTCCCTCACATCTGTGTACCAGCTAAAGATCAGAATCACTTTCGCAGTTGAGGCTTGAATTGTGAGTGCTGCTTGTCTGGCATCACTCACAATGTTTTCCCTTTGGAGAGTCTCTACAAATGCCAGACACACACCTGTCCCCTGAGTCTCTTCCTGAAACACCTGATGTATACAGTTGAAAGGAGCAAAAGATTAGATGAATGAAAATAATTCAAACATTGCATTTATGAATATTTATTTTTTGGTTACTAGAATATGTTATCTGTATAAAAACAAATAGAAATACCTTTACTGCCATGTGACCATAGTTATTGTTTGCTACTACTGCCCCAATCCAGGTCCAGTTGAAGTGTGTGGCAAGCTGAGCAATTGCTCGGGCCTGATAAATATCACTGGGGATGGTCCTGAAGAAGTTCGGGAATTTACGCCTGTCACTAAGACAGGGACAGCTTGACAGGTAGCTGATCTGAAAGTTACAAAAAAAGTTACATAATTTGTTATTTCTTTAAAATACACAGAGTATTCTTAAAAGAAGCAGATGTGAGTTAATTTTCCTGCCCTCTTTCCACTGCACTTTAGAGTAAAATTATGTCTTTTTCCAGCGATCAAAACAAAAACAGTGCCTAAAGGTAAAAGATGGCACCAGCTCTGTCAAAATAAGGAGAAAAAAGTCACAGTTTGCTGTATTCAGAACAAAACTCACTAAAGGTACAAAGAGCGGGCTCAGGATTCTGGAGAGTATCTGGCCTGTTACAGATGAAGCACCACCGATGATCAGGGGAACAGGGTGATCACCTGACGACAACATTAAAAGATGAAATTCAGTGTTTGTCACATTAAAAATACCATTTACACAACCAAAAATATTCATTTTAAGCACAGCTTATTTTTGTCATAATTTAATATGGTTATGTTATGGACACAGTATGTTAAAGAAGAAAACATGCTACCTTTCCTTCCTCCAATTCCCTCTCGATATCTGTCTGGAGGGTCTGTTAAATTACAGATGCTGCTGTCTCCTCCAACCAGCGACAGCGCTGCCTGGACAGCCCATGGTGGTCGACCACAGCTATCCAGAATATGATACCCTAGCTTCACACCTGGTAGCAGCGCTGTACTGTGATTGATTTCCTCCACCGCAAACACCATAGCATGTATATATTGCAATGGAACATGCTCTAAACTGATACCACAGGAGAAGCGAAAAGGAAGAAATGTCAAAAAAAGTATATATTCTGTAAGGCCACCAGTATTAACCCCTTGAAACCGAAGCAAATTGGTTTGATTTATTTTAAAGAACACATGAGGAGAAGGCAATGAGCAACTAAACAGTATGAACCCAAAAATAACAAAAAGATACATGAAAATTCCCCTGAAAATATGTATAAAAGGAAAAGCACAAAAACAAGCTTCTTTTTTTTTTTGTCTTGTCACTTTTTAAAATGTCTCGCTACTTGGGGGACATTTCTTGTCTTGCCTTTTTGCCCATGTTTTTAGAAAGACATCTAACCAGCATGTGCAAATAGACCAAGTCCCTCTTTTTGCAAGCAACGTTGGGAGACATTCAGATGTCATTATTCATCTCAGAACACCTTAACCCTCTTGATCAAATTGGTTTGATTAATTTTAAAGAAAACATGGGGAGAAGACTATAAGCAACGTTGCTAGTCATGGCCAAAAACTTAGCAAGAAATTAGTAAAAAGTTGACAAAAAAACTGTAAATAAGCAAATAAGCACACAAAAATAGTAAATTACTGTTGTTAACATCCAACTTATTTTACAGTATTCACAGTAAATAGTACAGTTCAGAGTTCTTACCCAGTGCAAGGTTTGTAGTGTGGCAGCTGTGTGAAGTCACTGTCTATCGCTGAAGGTTTGTAATGAAGACTAAAGAGCCCACCAATTACTACATCTCCATCCTGGAACAGACCCCAGTTGCTGGGTGTACCCCAACGAGAACAACTCACTGCCTGAACACACTGCAGCCCCACCCTGAGCCCCAGCTGTCTGCCCACAAGCCAAAAAAGCAGCAGGGCCTGGGCTGAGGAAGGCCACAGAGTGAAGAGCCAAGCAAGCCAAGACATGGATGAAGCTGCTTTGAACACTTTACTCAGTTAGCTTTCTCATAGGCAATGCATTCAATTTCTTGAAACTCAATCTGCAATGAAAAATGTCAAACGGGATCAAATCTCTCTCGATTCAGTTGGAAAAAGTTAATATATTATTATTAAGATATCCACCTGTAGAGCAAAAATAGTTTGAAGTAAAAGAATAACAGATTTCCATACACAAGATAAAATGTACAGTACAGTTTCTAAACTCTGACACACGCCCCCCATCCTCAGAACAGTTGAACTACTGATGTGGGTATTTATAATAGATGAAAAGCCTTTTTGCAACCAAGTAAACAGGATGGCACACAACCCCAAATCGCTCCTCTCAAGAGTGACAGTACAGTAATAACAGAATAATTACAAATGATGAGTTGTCATGTAGGTGGTAGAAGTGCAAAGTGTGCATGCACTCCAACATATTGCTTTTTTCCTCTGTTAAATTGAGTTTCTTCATACTTTCTCTTGTATGCAAGAAAAAATGTTTTGTTTTTTATGTTTGATTCAAATAGGCCTGACTGGTGCACAACACCTCCTGCTAAACTTTATGGGTGATACTAACATGTGGATACAAACATGTAGCACAAATCCGAGATGAAAAATCAAAAGCTTATAAAGTGAATGGCAAAGGCTATGCTGATGACGGCTTTTGAGGAGGTACATGTATGGTTGGCAATATAGGTCATAAAATATGTTGATTTTTGATTTTCATATGTGTATTCATACCCTTGGCTCTTTGAAAATGTTTTAAAAATGTTTTTTGGACCACATTTAGACGTTGAACAACTTTTTACACTGTTGATGCATGTCATCCTCTGCAGTGGACAAACATGTAATTCCTTCAAGATAAAATATTGTAAAAACAAACAAAAAAATGGGCATAATGACCATGGTCCTGCACACAGTTGGGGAATTTGCACTTATTTTGCCGTGTTTTGACAGGTTAACTGTTGATATGCTGGCAAATGTTTTCCATGAAAATGGCATATACACTGAGTTTTATGCATCTGGCCCCACATCAAATTCAGTTCAGTCCATTGTTGTCCTGCATGGGGATTTGACTTGGAATGTAGCAACAACAGTCAACTGACATTACAGGGATCATTTGGTTTTTTAGTTTTTTTTTTCAGGGTCAGTTATTCTACAACTAAGCAAGATGATGATTTATTTTTTATTTTTCCTGAATACTTCCTGTTCCTCCTTTGCTTACTTTTAAAGAGCTGGATTGGTACTACATAAACTTCACGGAGTGTGTAAAAAGGCCAAAGATCTGTATTGATGTTTCGCAACAATCAAGACAATGTAGTAGCTTAATGCATAGGAGAAGATTTCCAGGAGGACACGAGTAACACGTCCCCCTCAGTATTTATTTAGGACATGCGCATTTGTGCCCCCCAATGAATACTTGAAGGTAGAAAACTTTTATTTTGATAAAATTAGAAACATTTTCACCAGAAATTGATGCAAGAAATTCACCAGAATAGTTAAGATAAATGGGGATTTTAGAAAAATCTGGTTAGATGATTTGATAAACTGAAGAGGTTATAATTTATCCAGTGAGAGATAAAGTCCCCAGAACCATTTTTCTTACCTCAGGCTCCATAATTTTAAATTCAAAAGATATATAGAAAAGTTTTGATAACTTTTGAAGTATTTCCTCAAATTTCATAAGAACGCCATGTCACTTTGATTCTCAGTTCAAAATAAATAAAGAAAAACAGAAACATAACCTTGAAATATTTTTATTTATGTATATTAATGTTACTGTTTTCTTATGCTATACAATGTTTATGTTTTTCATGTTTAAGCACTTAAAAATTTGTTACACAAACTGCTCAGGAACAAAAAATGCCACACTGACATTGAATATGTCACATTTAATTTAACCCTGATAAAACAATTGCTGGTTTTCTTTTTCTATAACTCAGTACTATGTATACATAAAATAAATGCAGGCAGATTGACAAGCAAATAAAAACTTTGCAATGTTAATTTTCTCTACTACCTGGCCATCAGGTGTTTCTTAGTATTTTTCTCTGGCCTCAAAAGAATGATGAAACACTTAGGAGCAAAGATACAGAAAAGCAAGCCATAGCTAGAGGCGAGGATTGCAAATATCTCAACAGCAACTGTATATTTTCCAGGAGAGCTAACGTAAGCAGGGACAAAAGCTATCCAGACGGCGCAGAATATCAGCATGCTGAAGGTGATCAGTTTGGCCTCATTGAAGTTGTCAGGGAGTTTCCGAGCAAGAAAAGCCAGGAGAAGACTGGTGCAGGCCAGCAAACCAATGTAACCCAGAACAAGGGAGAAGCCCACCACAGAGGCCATGGCACACTTTAGGGTGACCTTTAACCCTGGGATGTCCAAGTCAGCTTGAGGAACAGGGGGACCAAGTGATAACCAAATAATACAGATGAAGACCTTGATGAAAAAAGGAATTGAAAAATTTCAAGTTAATGGATGTAAAATACTGTAAAACATACAAAAAAAAAAAAATACTTTTGTCATCAAAAAGTGCATCTACGGTTATGACCTGTATAGAGGAAAACAGGCAGACACTCCCTCTCTGTTGGCTAGGACCAAACCACTTCATCAAAGCTTCAGCACCAGGACGAGCTGAGCGAAACGCTGCCAGGACAACTATGGTCTTGACTTGGAGGCAGGAAACACAAAGTACAAAGCTGATCCCAAAAGCTGCCTGCTGGAAACGACAAGCCCAGACTGATGGACGGCCAATGAACACCAGAGAGCACAGGAAGCAGAGCTTCAGCGACAGGAGAAGTAGGAAGCTCAGTTCTGAGTTGTTGGCTCGCACCTGCAAATGATTGGTATTAAAAGACAAGTGTATTAATAACCCCAGCTGGGTTCATTCAGATAATTTTATACAAATATATGCCATTATGCAGCAATGCAGGATTCTACAAACCAAAAACTAGAATTACTGCAACACAGTTAACATCCATATCTGCCAAAACTCATATGTAGCTATGACAGTCAACAGTGTTTCAAATATGGATGTTGCTGCAAATAAGCTGAACATTCTAAAACGTAGATTCTTCACACACATCTTCAACCCGACAGCACAGAAGATTTATACAGTCATTTTACCACCAGATTCTAATTAGATCCTTCTTCAGTTCGAGTGCACGAGAATGAGATGGACGCAAGGTTACTGTGACATTGACCTTTGACCCCCAAAATCCAATTATTTTATCCTTGAGTCCAAGAGGATGGTTGTGTAAAATTTGAGGAAACAACCTCAAACCCTTCTTGAGATATCACCTTCATGACCATGAGACAAGCGTGGGGTCGCAGTGATCTTCACCTATGACCACCAAAATCTAATCATCATCTAATCAGTTCAGTTTTGAGTAAATGTGGACATTTTTTGCCAAATCTGAATAAATTCACTCACGGCATTTTAAAAATATAGTGTTCACAAGAATGGGAATACGAACTGATGGACAACATTCCTAAAAACATAATGCCTCCAGCCATGGCTGTCACCAGTGCAGAGGCATAATGAGTTGGGTAAAATTGACTTTATGGTCTCTGTTACATTACTTTGGGTTCTTACCATGGGTGTGTGACGGTGGTAAAGAAACACCACAAACACAGCAGTTGTCACCGTTACACCAGATGCAGCTACTGCAGTCAGTGTAATACCCAAAGTTTCATTAAAGGAAAGGAAGTCCAGCTGGCGTGGGATGCAGGCAGTACGTTCAACATTGGACCAAAACTCCAATGGACAACGTTCACAGTTAAGGGAACCTGGGAGAGGAGGTGGCACAACAGAGGGAAGTTGGAGCAGAGTACTTCGATCACAGGAAAGATGAGCTGAAAGCATTATACAAAGTCAGGAACATGTTACATAATAATTTTCTCACCAGTTTTATTGCTAATCTCCCCTTCAGCACATGGGATACAGTCAAAGCAGCAAAGAGGTTCTCCTTTCCTGTTGGCCTTGCGGGTACCTGGGGGACAACTCTCACTGCACACTGAAGTTGGCACCTAAACAACAAGTAAAGATTTGTACAGTATATATTTAATGTTGTACACGTCTTGCTATTGGACTTAATCAAGATCGCTCCTTTTTAACCACCTGATTGGATCCTGTGCTCCACTGAACAGCTGCCTCGTCAAGGTGGAGGTCAAACCCGTCCACACGACCAATCAAAATAAGTTTTAGTGACCCCTCGAAGGTTCTCTGCCAGTTTACAAGGTCGTACTTTGCTTGAGTGTCGCCTCCTTGAAAGTAAAACATTTCCCCTTGTGGTGTGGTGAAATTCACTTTTCTCAAGTGTCGCATCAGCTGAAATAATCGAAACTGCAGTAAATATTTAAAAATTTATAAGTAGATTAAGCAGATGTATTTGTCACAGGAAACAACTGCAGTTATACTGATAATGTCTCCATTAAAATATATGTTTGAAATACACAAAATCGCAGTTACCTCTATGGGTTTGATGTGTTGTGGAATGGAGCAGGCTGAGCTTTTGTTTCTGGTTGAGCTGTCTCTATCAGGGCAGGACAGAAGGCTGTGAAGGGTGTGGGCTGCAACATAAACAGCAAGGTAGACATTATATGTCACCCTCAGCTGAGAGATGTCAGTGAAGTGATTTTGAACTCCTTCCAGGGACTCTGTGCCGCTGCACAGCGGTAGAGAAGCTTTTTTAAGCAACCTGTCTGTATTTGGTGGTGGTGTGACCCTGGGACTACAACCAAACATTTTTTCCCAGAAATCTCTTAAGAACTTATCACCAGGGCGATGGGATGGGTTCAAACTTCTGATATAATTTTCAAATCCAGGTATAGCTGAACTTCTAATGGCCACACCAAGAACACCACTTGCCACTTTAGAAGTGACTGGATGTTGGAGAAGGTCGGCGCTGGTGCTCCAAGCTTCACTGCCCAGAAATTGTCTGTCTGTCACCTAGTGATAGCAGCACAACACAATCAAAAGCTAATTTTAAAAATACCGTCATGTTTCTCAAATAAGATCAGCTCTACTATTATTTACAAATCCAATGCTCAGTTTTATTTTTAGCTTCTCACATTTATCTTGGCGAGTTGCAGGAATAGTTCCCTCACGTCTGTGTACCAGCTAAAGATCAGAATCACTTTCGCAGTTGAGGCTTGAATTGTGAGTGCTGCTTGTCTGGCATCACTCACAATGTTTTCCCTTTGGAGAGTCTCTACAAATGCCAGACACACACCTGCCCCCTGAGTCTCTTCCTGAAACACCTGATGTATACAGTTGAAAGGAGCAAAAGATTAGATGAATGAGTATCATGTTACAGTATTATATGGGTTGCATAGAATTTCTCCTTAATGGAAACACCTTCATTGCCACATGTCCATAATCATTGTTTGCTATCACTGCTCCAACCCACGTCCAGTTGAAGCGTTTGGCAAGCTGGGCAATGGCCCAGGCCTGGTAAATATCACTGGGCATGGTCCTGAAGAAGTTCGGATATTGGCGCCTGTCACTCAGACAGGGACAGCTAGCCGTGTAGCTTATCTACAGTAAGAGACAAAAAAGCATAGATATTTTAAAATCACATTCTTATTCTGTAAGCGTATAAACATAATAGCTGTTATTATCTCATTTTCATGCAGGGAATATGTTATTCCAGGGAAAACTGTTTGCTGCAGTTCACACTAAATAGGCTCCTTTTTGCCATAAGGAAAGCAAAAGAAAGGTGAGAAGCCAGTATTTATGCACCAAAGTCAATCAAAGTAGGTTAAAAAAAACAACTAGAAAAAACATTATGATTAAAAAACTGAAAGTTTTAAATTCCAATTTTCCTTTGAGGATTTTTTAAAAACAATTTTAAACAAATACAAATAATTTTGAGATATTACGGAACTCACTAAAGGTACAGAGAGTGGCCCCAGCATTCTGGAGAGTATCTTGGCTGCTTTAGACGAGGAACCACCAATGATCAAAGGAACAGGCTGACCACCTGATGACATTATAAGATATAATGATAATAAAGTAATTTGATTAGGCTTGATTTGGTTTCAAACACAGCATTGCATGGTTTATGCTGTCTTTATTTACTTGTTGTTAATGTAAAATAATGTACATCATTTTCTCTATATGATTTGATTTAGTACCTCTACTTTCTTCTATTCCCTCTTCATATCCATCTGAATAGTCTGGAGGGTCTGTGGAATTACAGCTGGTGGTGTCTCCTCCAACCAATGACAGCGCTGCCTGCATAGCCCAAAGGGGTAGGGCACAGCTGTCACGAATATGGTAGCCCAGCTTCACACCTGGTAGCAAGGTTGTACTATGATTGATTTCCTCCAACGCAAACACCATAGCATAAAGATACTGTAATGGAAGATTTTGCAAACTAAGAGCACAGGGGAGGAGGAATGAGAGAATAATCAGTCAAAATGCTGAAGTGACTGTAGATATTAATGGTTATCACTTTGTGTCATCACTGAATAAGCAATTATTATAACATATTTTTGACAAGACAATTAGCATGAATGTGAAAAAAACACAACAAGTTATATGCCTAAGGAATAGAAAAGATACAGCTGATAATGCATCTTGTGTTTATCAAACATATGCATATCTATCATACAGTATTCACAGTGCAGTTGAGAGTTTTACCCAGTGCACGGTTCGTTGTGTGGCAGCTGAGTGAAGTCGCTGTCTATAACTGGGGGTTTATAATAAAGACTGAAAAGACCACCAATAATGACATCTCCATCCTGGAACAGACCCTGGTCACCCGGTGTACCCCACCGAGAACAAGTTGTTGCTTGAGCCACCTGCAACCCCACCCTGAGCCCTGGCTGTCTGCCTACAAGCCCCACAAGCAGAAGGGATGGGGCTGAGCACAGTCTCAGAGTGAATAGCCAGGAGAACCAAAACATGGATGGACCTGTTCTGGACACTTTGAATCTGTACAAAATACTTAGTTAGATAGCTTCTCATCGGCACGCACATACATTAATAAAAAGTGCAATAAACAGTTGGCAGTTCCTGAAATGAAAATGTCAAATTCAGTTAAATTCCTCCTAGTGCATCCGTAAAACATCCGTCTGTAAATCCAAACAGAGTAAACAACAAAATGTATATTACAGCACAACCTGCACTGACAAGTAATAACGCATCATACCCCCCTCCTGCTCTGCACAACATAGATGTTGTTCTGTGTTTTTATAACAGCTGTAAAGCCCATGGCGGAAAAGGATGACAGTGCAGAAAATCTCTCAAAGGTGAAAGCATAACAATAATAAAATAACTGACCACTCTGTGATGGAGAAACTAGAGTATCCACTTAGAGGGTAGTAACCACATACATCCCAAGAGAGTTATATTTTCATCTGTAATATCTAGTTGATAAATTAATCCACAGTGACTGATAAAAACAGGGCCACACCTCTCACACTTTGGCCCTGACTAACCATAGAGTTGTTTCAGTTAAGGTTTACAGCAAAACAGTCTTTGAAAAACATTTTGCACAATAAACCTTTACTGAAACAAGAAGTGCTGTCAGACCAACACGTTCTCATCCCGTCATCACATATTGCTGCTTTAAAGTGTACTTCCATGTCTACATATTATGCTCCAGCTGTCCTTCTGCGTCTGTTCTTTATGTTCCAGCGTGCTGCTACCATGATGTTGACACAAGCACATATGCTGTACGTGGTTAGGTTTAGGCATCAACAGAACATTGCAACTAACGCTGGGCTGTTAACAAATGCAAACGCTGGCACGGATGGTTAGAATCAAGGGAGGGAGGCACACGGTACGGTGTAGTAAAAAAGACCATCACATTCAGATGGGAAGTGAACGCCGGACTCCCACATGAAAGTCCAGGGTTTGTTAGACCATTTTTTTCCCATTTAATTATTGTGGTATCTAGTAGGTGGTCTGCTAGAGTAAGATTACAATTCGGTTCAGGGGTTTGCAATCTAGTTGTCATTAAACATCCTTATTGTCTTTTCCCTATCTGCCTGGTGCTAGGCCACCAGCCCTGTTATAGTGTTTAGGAAGGAGGTGTGCTTGGACAGAAATGGTGACACAGTTATGCCGAGGGAATTTTATAATAAAGGCGTATCTTGAAGATGACGATATGTGTTTATGTTTTTACTTTCCATCAAAGATATTGGATCATTAATCATTAAATATATTAATCCCAATTGATGTATTGTTACAATCTCAGTAAGAAGTCATTAAGATCAATAAAATTTAAATTGTCTGTGTTGGGAGATGTCCAATCAACAGCAACATATTTTTCCAGAAAATATCTTTAAGACTTCACCTAGGCTGTTTTCATGGAGTATTTTATTTTTATAAGAAACCGGATCTAATGAAAACTTTCCATAGCGTCCTATGCACATGTGTCTGAGAGTCAAACAGAAAGTAAGCAATGAGGTCACAGCAACCCTCTAAAAGTTTCTAATGCACACCCAACGTCCCCGGAGTCCAGGGGCAGGCACATTGGGCCCGCTGGAGCATCTTACTTGCATCTGGCCCCAACACGGCAGATGGCTTATGCTAAGACAGCATAAGCAAACAGGCCTTGGCTATCCCTGCGCCTGTGACTGGAACAGTTACCTCTCCATCTAGAGGGAGGCTGTGGCCTTGCCTGTCGCCCTTCGAGCTTAGCTAGAGATAACAAAACCTGTTAGATCTCAGCAACTAACTCTAAGCCCTCCGACCCTGCCTTTTTTGCTGGATGTCACTGATACAAGGCTATAGGATCGTCCCTGCCCTTGCATTGCAATGTAGTTCTGGTTATATTGGCATCCATCAGTCTCTGCAACACCAACTTGAAGGGGGACACCAGTGACAGTGGTCTGCAACCAACTGTCTGGTGCCCATACATGCATCCTAGCTGTCTACATAAATATAATCAGGTGTGGGCTTTCGATGGTTTAGCATACTGTTCAAGCACCAGCCCCTCCAAATCAGGAAACAATGGTACTGCCAGAGGATTGAGCTTTCCCACCAGAAATTAATAGTTGTCTGAAGTATGTCTGAAATGTATTATGAAAGGATGTGAAGTAAGGTCAGCAGCAAACTCTCAAAAACAGAGAACAGCAGCAGCAGAAAGTTTGGGTAAGAATCTCACTGAGCTTGTTTGTGCTTTTTTTTTGTGCCCGCAAATCTCAAAATCTCCACAAACATCGGTTGTGTTGCAGCTGCTTGTTTACAAGTATGTGTACAGCAAAAAGTGACTTTAATACAACCATAAGGACGGCTTAACAGCTTCACCATGTCAGTCATCAGTAAAGGACTCAACAGGAAAATATAATTAAAAAACAAGGGTTTGCTTGAGAGTTTATTGAAAATGAGTTGGGGAAGCAAGGCTTGCTAGTTCAAAAGGTGAAAATGTCATCTCATCTCAGAGGACAAGGTTACATCAGAATGAATTCATAGGGGTTGAGTGAGGAGGTGCTGATGAGCCGCAGGTGTGCTGTAGCTCACCTTCATCATTGTTCATTTTACAAGCAATTACAACTCATTACACACTGACAGAGAGGAGGCACAGGGGGAAAGGAGGCTGTGTGCATGTTTGTTGTTTTGCAGGTCCTAGCTAACACACTGACATTATTGTTTTTATATATATATATATATATATATATATATATATATATATATGTATATATATATATATATAATGTCAATAGTTGCTAACTATATATATATATATATATATATATATATATATATATATATATATATATATATATATATATATATATATATATATATATATATATATACATACAGTAGTTAGGCAATTCAACTTCTGGAACAGATTCAATAAAATGGCCACGCAAAACAACAGGCTAAGAGATATATAATGACTGGTATATTAACACTGTGGTTGATTGTGATTATAGACTTCAAAACATGCTTAAAAATAAAGATAAAATGAAAAGCAGAATAATAGTTGCTTTCTATCTCTTTAACTCTCTGTGACCCCATCATTAACGTAGAGGCACAATAAACTCCTCTGCAGGAGGAAGCAGCCTGTGTGACTATAATTCAGCCTCCTATCACTTGTAATGAAACTGAATATGATGTAGAGTTTGTGTGAAAAAAATAGCATCCACATACTACTTCCAACCTCAAACAGATGGTAAGTGCTTTGTAGTGATTACCTTCTTTGCTGACATACTAAACTGCAATCTATGATTTCTTGACTTAAATTATTCAGTGAAATCCTCTTTGTGGTCAGGAGACATCACTACTATATGCAGAAAGCTTTATATAATGCATGAGGATTTTATGGATGCTAATTAAAATGAAAATAACATAAAGATTTCATCTTCAAAATGGGCACAAGAGCAAGCAGGAACGTTTTCATGAGGAAACAGGCAGCCCTGTCCACACGGGCAATGCTAAGGTAGAGGCCACACTCAACGTATACTAATTGGCATTTTACACATGTGAATTGGGCAAACCACTCCTCAACACACACATCTGCCCCCTCTGATGGGGCCATCGTCCCCATATGACAACTTTTTTTTTTTTTTTTCAAAAACCTCTTGCTGTTCACAGACAACTTGTTATACTAATCAGGTCCTATGAATTTGAAATAACTAGACAAAATTAAAACTGCGTACCAAACAAAAGCTAGGGTCTTGGGGAGATACAAATATGCCAAGGCCTCAGTTGAATAGATTTTGACATATATTATCTTTTACATAGAGAAGTGGTATAAAGTGATATATCACTTTTAAATGGCTTCTGGGGGCTGGTATCAGACAGTGACATAAAAGCACAGCTGATATGCTGTTTATAAGTGCCATATGTCTGAGTAACAGTGACATCTTCAGTCATCAGTGATGCTAAGGATACTATCTGAACAAAGACCAGGTGACTCTGGTGACTGATGTCTTTGGTAAAAGGGTGAAATGTACAATTTATGTTCTCAGCACTGAATTTGAAATGACAAATGGCATGGCCACACAAGTTTTATCTCTAGCTATTTTTGTTTTTCCGTGGGCTTTATTGTATAATGTTGTGATTTCCCTGTTTTTCAAAGTCCCAACTAATCAGTTTTCCCACATTTGTTTTCTGTGACTACATGGTGGACAGTTAATGTCTAAAATGTCTTAGAAATTGTTTGATCTTAAAATATAGGCTTGCTTTGCCTCATTCTAAAGTGTTCATTTACATTTAGACAGGAAAGGTTCTCAAAATTGTTTCTGCTACAGACAAGATGATCTTGCACTGCACTGTAATCCATGGGGCAGTAATATATATATTACTATTAGATTATATGCTTCAATTATAGGTCGAAAAGGAGCACACTATTGCACGGACAAGTTCATTGCGCATGTACAGGAGGAAGAAACCCTGATGAGAGTAGAGCTAGAAGCTTTAGAGCATCATTATATGGTATAATGCTTCCATCTAGTGGTGGTCATTTGGTGCATGCAGTAAAACACTGACATCCATGTTCTCATTATGATGTTATTCCCTCCTCAAAGTGATGAGGATTTTAACTGTAATTAGAATAACTGTTAGCTGATTTGATTATTTCTCTCACTGATAAGATTTTGTAACGAGGCATTCTGGAGCCTTGTCTTTTTTTTTTTTAGATGTATTACTTTCACATTAGCCCACTGTGAAAGTAATACATCTATTCAAATATAGCATTTAATGTCCTTTAATGCATTTATAAGATTTTTTTTTAAATGGTGCAATATGGTACACAAGCAACATAATCTTTCTTGAATAGACAGCCTGTTGATGTATAGTAACTTACATCAAAATATTTTGTTTTCTAATAAAAAAACTGGCAGAGAGTTTTAATCAGTTGGGGTATTCATTCAAAATGCAGGAAAAAATCAAAACCCATTAATGCAAAAATATGTCAACAACCTTTTTAATGAGCAGAATTTCATTTAAATATGTGTTTGTATTTCATGTTTGATGAAAAGTGTTTATATTAGCATTTAATTATGACTAAGAACAAAAGAAATATTCTTAGATATTCAGTTACCACTGAAAGCCATCAAATTTGTGAAATTCTTACAGGCACATTAACAATTAACATAATTTCGATGAAAGGAATTTACATACACATGAACAATTGCATATTACAGGCAGGGGCAGGTTTGGGCACCATCGTCTCCACCAGACAAATAAGAAATACGAGTCTTATGCTCATGTTCTGGAAAAACTACCTGGCCATCAGATGTTTCTTAGTGTTTTTCTCTGGCCTCAAAAGAATGATGAAACATTTGGGGGCAAAAATGCAGAGCAGTAAACCATAGCTAGAAGCCAGGATTGCAAAAATTTCCACAGCGATAACATACTTCCCAGGAGAGCTAACATAAGCCGGGACAAAGGCTATCCAAACAGCACAGAATATCAGCATGCTGAAGGTGATCAATTTAGCCTCATTGAAATTGTCAGGGAGTTTCCGAGCAAGAAAGGCCAGGAGGAGACAGGTGCAGGCCAGCAGACCAATGTAACCCAGAACCAAAGAGAAGCCCACCACAGATGCCATGGCACACTCCAGGGTGACCTTTGACCCTTTGAAACCCAGATCACGTTGAGGCACCGGGGGGCTGAGGGACAACCATATGGCACAGATGATAATCTGTAACAGAACACATTTAAGTTTTATATCAAGTGTAGAAATGATCTCACTATTTAATCTATAAAACAATATCCACACCTGTATAGATGTAAAGAAGCAGACACTTCCTCTCTGCCGGCCTGGACCAAACCACTTCATCAAAGCCTCAGCACCAGGATGAGCTGAGCCGAAAACAGCAAGAACTACTAAAGTTTTGACCAGGAGGCAGGAAACACAAAGTACAAAGCTGATCCCGAAAGCTGCCTGCTGGAAACGACAAGCCCAGACTGATGGACGGCCAATGAACACCAGAGAGCACAGGAAGCAGAGCTTCAGCGACAGGAGAAGCAGGAAGCTCAGTTCTGAGTTGTTGGCTCGCACCTTTAGATGAATCAGATAAACAGATAAAGATGTCACCATTTTAAATACACCATACCATTTCTTAGCATAAAGAAAATTAGAGAAAGACAAATAAAAGAATTTTAAATGCATACAAAAAAAACTCTTTAGTATAGTACTTATGGTTCTCACCATGGGTGTATGACGGTAGTAGAGAAACACCACAAACACAGCTGTAGTCATGGCAGCACCAGACACAGCTGCTGTTGTCAGGGTAATGCCCAAAGTCTCATTAAAGGAAAGGAAGTCCAGCTGGCGAGGGATGCAGGCAGTTCGTTCATCATTGGACCAAAACTCTAATGGACAACGCTCACAGTGAAGGGAACCTGGAAGAGGAAAAAAGAGGAGAGGAGAAGGGAAAATAAAACATGAAGGGGAAAATGAAGGTTCTCTGTGGTCATTTTCTCACCAGTTTTATTGCTAATCTCCCCCTCAGCACATGGGATACAGTCAAAGCAACAGACAGGTTCTCCTTTCCTATTGGCCAGTCGGGTGCCTGGGGGGCAACTCTCACTGCACACGGAAACAGGAAGCTAAACAAAAAGCCAAATAATACTCTCAATGACATATGAATTGACACAGGCATTCATTTAAGTAAAGATAAAAAATAAAAAAATAGAAGCCTAATATGACTACCTGATTGGAACCTGTACTCCACTGAATGGCTGACTCATTAAGGCGGAGGTCAGACCCGTCCACACGACCAATTAAAACAAGTTTAAGAGACCCCTCAGGGCTGTTCTGCCAGTTGACAAGGTCGTACTTTGCTGGAATGTCTGCGCCTTGGAAGTAAAACATTTCACCTTGTGGTGTGGTGACATTCACTTTGTTCAAGTGCTGCAGCAACTGAAAGCATCAAATGTTGAGGCAGTTTACATATTATGAAAAAGAAAATCAGTCCACAAAAAGTGCATTTCTGATATTTATTCTTGTTTGTGCATAGACTTGTGGGTATAAGATAATATAGGGTAACTGTATTTACCTCTATGGGTGTGATACGTTTGGGAGAGGAGCAGGCTGAGCTTTTGTTTTTGGGTGAGCTGTCTCTATCAGGGCAGGACAGAAGGCTGTGAAGGGCGTGGGCTGCAGCGTAAACAGCAAGGTAGACATTATATGTCACCCTCAGCTGGGAGGTGTCAGTGAAGTGATTCCGCACTCCCTCCAGGGACTCTGCCCCGCTGCAAAGTGGTAGAGAAGCTTTGTTTTGTGCTGTTCCAGGACTGCATCCAAACTGCTTCTCCCAGAATTCATGTAAGAATTCATCATCAGGACGACGAATTGGATGCAAACTTCTGAGATAATTTTCAAATCCGGGTATTGTTGAACTACGAATGGCCACACCGAGAACACCACTTGCCACTTCAGAGATAGCAATGTCTTGGAGAAGATCGTCACTGGTGCTCCAAGCCTCACTTGCCAGAAACTGTCTGTCAGTCACCTACAGTAAGAGGACACTGAAATAAATGTATTTGCTTGCTTATGAAAACCTTAGTCCATAAAAATGTCCATGCCAGTTGCTCACATTTCTCTTGGCCAGCTCCAAAAATACCTTCTTTGCTTCTGTATACCAGCAAAAGATCAGAATCACCCTTGCAGTCGAAGCTTGAATTGTAAGGGCTACACGTCTGGCATCACTGACAATAGTTTCTCTGCGGACTGTCTCTATGAATTCCAAACACACTCCCTTCCCCTGAGTCTCTTCTTGAAATGCCTGGAGGTCAAAACAACAAATATGGTAGTACATATATTGTCCAGATCCATGAGAAAGTTTTTCAAGCAGTTTACAGTTTGACAACGGACATACACCTGTATTGCCACATGACCATAATCATTGTTCACAACCACTGCTCCAACCCAATTCCAGTGGAAGCGTATGGCCAGCTGCGCCATGGCCCGCGCTTGGTAAATATCACTGGGGATTGTTCTGAAGACGTTAGGAAACTTCTGCCTATCACTAAGACAGGGGCAGCTTGCCAGGTAGCTGATCTGAGTGAAAAATACAGAAATATTATTTTGACACCACTCTTAAAGCAATAAGACCATTTAATTTTGTCTTCAAATGCTTTCAAAATAGTATCGGCCTCTTGATGTAAGCATTATTTGAAAACAGGTTTATTAGAGGGTTTTTTCTTAAGGTAATGTAACTCACAAGTGGCACAAAGAGAGGCCCCATGATCCTGGACAGAATTATGGTTGTTGTTGATGTGCCAGGACCAATGAGCAAAGGAACAGGTTGACCACCTGTTAATTGCATTGGACATACAATTACGTGAGGACTATAATATATATTATAATCACATCAGTTGTGATCATGGACATAGCAAATGTCAACAGCATACTTAGTGATATCAGGCCATACCTGCTGTCTCTCCAGGTTGTTCATAAGCTTGAGAATGAGACATAGGGGCTGTTAAATTGCAGCTGTGTATGTCTCCTCCGACCAATGATAGTGCAACTTGCAGAGCCCAGGGGTATCGGGCACAGCTATCAAGTATACGATAGCCCAGCTTCACTCCTGGTAGAAGGGTGCTGTTGCGATTGATTTCTTCCACCGCAAATGCCATAGCATATATGTATTTTAGGGACTCTAGATCTAAACTACAGGAGAAGAAAAGAGCACAGAATAAAATAAACTTCAATATCAGCATGTGAAAGATAAAAAAAAAAAAAATCACCATAGACGTAAGTATAAAAAGGACAAATGTCCAAAGATATCATATATATCAACATAAATGTGTTACAGCAAAACGTACAAGTATAATTCTACTAGCATTAAATACATTTTTAACTTAAAAATGTCACCACCTTGGAATCATATGGTTCTATCTTTTGAGACATTGGGCTTCTTAGTTTTGCAAAATGCATATAACTTTAAAAAAAAAAAAAAACTCACAAAATGTTAAGATGTTATAGCATAAGAATATATGAATAACTAAATTTTGACAAAAATGGCAAATAGAAATTAATTCTGAGATGACAATTAGTTTAAAACATCGTACAACTTTCTAGATCAACATTTGCAGAATTAATTTTTGTATCTTTGGTTTAACAGAAACATATGAGCATGACAAAAAATATAACATATTCTGCTGAACATAGCCACCAGAAATTCACCAGCAACACACATGTCATGACGTAAGTTTTACCCTGTGCAAGGTTTATAATGTGGCAGCTTGGTGAAGCCTTGCTCTATAGCAGAAGGTCTGTAATACAGATTAAAAAGTCCACCGATGATCACGTCTCCATCTTGGGAGAGGCTCTTGCTGTTCGGTGTACCCCACCGAGAGCACACTGCTGCCTGAACCACCTCCAGCCCCATCTGTCTGCCTCCCACACTGAGGAGCAGCAGGGTGAGGGTAGAGGAGGGCCACGTAGGCAGGAGCAGGGGGAACCAAGACATGGAGCCAACCTTTCTGGACATATGTATACACATATACGTAGATTACTTGTTATCTGGATGTCAGAATCAATACATTCAGTCTGTGTGAAACATAAATCACATCAAACCTGCTTCATCAAACCTGAGTAAATTACGTTCAGAAAAAAAAGGGCACCTCGTAAACAATGTTCACCAGGACAAATCCCATTTAATTCCACATGTCCAAACCATAGCCTTGTGCCAGTTATCTGCAAAAAGACAGAACATAATAAACAGAAACAAGTTTCCCTTGGTCAAAAAGCACCGATCTTAATTATTAACTGTGAAAATTGCATCTTGACTAAAACACAGTTACCCCCCCACTCCGCACAAGTGAAGTGTTGATGTGAATATTTATAGCAGATGTAAAGCATTTTGCATGGGAGTAAAACTGATGACACAAGCGGCACTCTAGCCAAAATTATTCCTCTCTAGAGTGATAGTGGAAAAACAATCAAATGCTTGCAAGTGATTAGTGTTTATGAAGTTGTGGGCTGCGTGTGTGTATGTGTGTATAGTATGTTTCCTGTGGATACAATACTGTATGATGTAATTCAAATGACCTGAGATTAGCAAGTGAGACGTTTTAGGAGGCTGCTTATCTTTTATCTCAATGAGTTGAAAAGTAGAGATCACATCAAAGAAATCATCCGACTTTATGTCTCCTTTCCTCTTTGATTTCTAAGGAATGTTGTACTGCAATTGATCCATAAAACTTAACAATGCGCAGCAGTTGCTGGAACCAGTATTGGGAATTGTTTGCCCAGAGCGACAGGTGTGCCATTTGTCAGCTCTATTACACGGTCATTTCACAAGCAATTACATCCCATTATGTTTAAGGTGGCATATGGGGAAAGATGAAGCTGTTTGTGACTTACAATAATTTGATTTTGAGCTTGAGCTCCATTCTTGATTAATTTTTTGTGTGTTCTGTGTTGCATTTTGAGCAAAACAGAAAAGACAAACAAAAAAACAATGAATTTGTTTAAATCAAATATTTAAATATTTTTATTGCATTGGTAGGAAAATGCTCTTCGATGAGCTACAATACAAAGAAAAAAGGATGGCGTAACACTGAAACAATTGAAAAATAAAATAAAATACTGCCCTGCCACCCTCCCCTCCTCAGCCTGGCCCTGTGTAGTTGTCACTCTGATTATTCAGCCCATCAAGTTATATAAAATAAAACAACCATAGCCAACAGGAGATTATTTTTGCAGTCTGTATTAAAGCAATTATAAAAATAAAAACCTTTAAACTCCAAATCACTCAAATTTTGCAATCATGTTTTCAAATTTTACAAATCATAGAGAGCAAGTCCAAGCACAGAAGTCTATGTACTGTACTGCACCTAATACAAACAAGCCTATGTCCTCTGTTGTATCCAATGCAACTATTTGTTCTGTGCAAATGTTGTTGGGTGATGCAACATCTATTGTATAAACTGGTGCATAGTCATGCTTGACATGTTCACAGGTAACATGCACAAACATAAATGTACAGTTAGAATTGGTTCTAAACTAAAACCAGATTAAAAACAAAGACAGGAGTATTTACACATGACGGATAAAGAAATATCACTGAAAATAGAAGGAAGACTTATATTTGATCTTTGAGAAGATGAATCCCATCTATTAAAAGAAGCAGTTTGCTAATACAACACATTCAAATGATACAAAGAAAGACATTCCCTCTCTTTTTATAACCCAATTCTTTTTTCTTTTTTCTTTTTTCTTTTTTTTGCTTAGTCAATGTACACAGTTTGGACAATAAATCACAGGGACATAGATAGCAAGTATCTGTACAATCAGTCTAAGAAGCCATTTGTAGGGAATTAAAGTTCCCAAGTACATTTACACATTAAGCAGAATAGACAATACATTGTCAGACTATAAAGACCATTCACTATTGAATAGTGGACATTTCAAACAGGAAATTCATGCTGTCAATTCCAACCATGGATTATATGTCATGTTTCACTTACATTGTACAGACTACAGCTTTCTCTAGAAATAGCCCAGAATAAGTTTGATTGAAGTGAAACCGACTGGTCTGTGAACATGGAAACAAACAATGGCAAGAATTTATTTCCTTGATCTTCTGGCTTTTGGTGCAACTGAACATCATCAAGAGTCACTGCTTGGTCAATAATCTCACATTACACTATGGTCAGAGCTAAAGTCTGAGCAAAAAGTACACCTCAGGCTCTGACGCAGAATGGTTGAAGTCCGCAGGTGGAAGAGAGTCATCTGTATAGTACCGATCTCCATTATGATCCCCATTTCCACACCGTAATGATGTACAAGCTCCTTCGGGAAGTCCCCTGTCTTCCAGATGACCAAGGTAGCCTGCTATGTAAGAACCAGTTGAGTGTCTGTTAGCTGGTGGGTTCTGTGAGGCTGGTTTACTCCTCAATACCACCCCACCAATGCTGGCAGTACTATTGATCACCACACCTGCCCGAGGCTTTAGAGCCTCTTGCTGTCTTTCGCGGGCACGGCTGTTGATGTGACGCACTCTGCTCTGGCTCCGAGAAGATAGGCGCCGTGTAAGAAGCGGAGGGGAATCATCTACATCCCTGGGAACAAGAGGCGCTACACTTGCACTTACACTTGCTTGTGGCTGTGAAAGTGGGGATTTAGTTTCCTGACGCAATTGAGCAAACTGGGGTCTGTCACTGTCATCCCCCTCTAGGCTCACCAGCTTACGTAGCTGTTCTGTGAGAGGATCACAAGACTGTGATTGAAAAGTTACATCCCCCATGGTGCCCATCCTCTTTTGCTTCTTCATGTGCGGAGTGATGAAACTGCGACTAATAATGTGGTATTTGCTCTGGAAATTGCATGATATGTCTTCAGAGGTCAGGTCTCCCAGAGACTTGGACTTACATGGGCTGGGGACAGTAGATTCTATGGTACCAGAGTGGGGTCGAGTTGATAAAGGGACTAAATTTGAGTGCAGAAGATCTCTGGATTCAGGTTGCGACTGTTGCCTTCGAGTGACAAGGGACTCCTTCTGGTTCTGTGAATGAGCCTGGGTGTGTGTTTGTGTTTGACTCTGGCAGTGAGGCTGAGCATTTCGAAGGGCTGGAGAGTCTGATAAGGTTGTACCGCAGTCATAGTCTAGGTGGCTGTACAATGCATCGCTGTCTGAAGAAGGGGAATATAGACCTCTGTCTCTACTGATGTTTGAAGACGCAGCCCATTGGCCAGGGAGGCTTTCAGAAGAAGTGAAACCATTATGGAAGCACCTTACTTGCTCCCTCTCCATGTGTTTGTACCCTAACTTATCTTGCTGAGAACTCTTTAGGATCTGGCTGCCACTGTAGCTTCTCTGTTGTGTGTAGGAACTACTGTAGTCTCTGCTGTTGTGAAAGGCTTCTGCATTGCTCAGAGGAACAGGGTAGCTGTTCTGATGCAATGGGCTAGGGTTGGATGGTCTAGAGGTGCTGGGTCTTTTGAAAGGAGAAGGCTGGGAGTTGTTCTGATGGTGGTAGTGATTTGGCAGCTGATAGGAAGGTTGATTCATTGGGGAGGGACACTGTGAAAATGCATGTGACGGGTATTGCTTCTGAGGATCACGATATGGCAAGGGCTGTTTTTGTTGGGAGTAGTTGGGATTGGAGTCATGGTTTTGGTAAATAGCATGCCGTTTGGTTGGACTTGTGAGTCCCTCCCACTGGCTGCCATGTCTCGGCGATGTAATCATCATCTCCAGTGGATCCTCATCCACATTTATCTCCACTTCTGCAAAAGTATTTGCAGCTGAGTCATGGAGAAACTGGAAACAGTCCTTGTTAACAGAGGACTCCATGTAGCTTTTAGAAGTACCCTGCTCTATCTCTGGTACTAGTGCTGGGGGGTCATACACTTCCTCATATACACTTTCCTCTGCCTCCTCAATTTCTTCATTTCCACCCCTATTTCTGTTCATATCTTCCCAGCCCACACTGTGCCCTTTCCCTAAACCCTGGGCACTCTTTGCTGGAGAGGCTCCCAAGCTGTTTGAGGGTGTGTTCTCCATGGTATCTGCCTGAACATGGACTGTTTGTTTCCTCAGGTTGTACACTGATACAGGCAACAGCACCTCCTCATCCAGAATGGTATAGACCTCCTCAAGCTCAGAAGTTTCTGGGCTGGAAATGAGAGCTGGGGTGGGTGTATCTGCCTGGAAAATCTTGTGCAGTGAATCAATTTCATGATTTATTTTTTGAGCTACTTTTTGGGGACTTATTGGGTGTTTCTTGTTAGTCGGTGTGGTATTGGTCTTCAGAGGAGACCTCAAATCTTGCAGTGCTTTAGGGGTGGTAGGCCTGAAGTTTGAGTGACAGAAAGGGGTATGATCAGGATATGTGTGTGAATCATTTTGCTCAACAGTGCTTTCAAACTGACCAATCAGAGCAGAAATAGAGCCACATGTGTCTTGCTCATTGCCTATGGACACCTCATCAATAAGTCTGGAGATGGTGCTGTCATGCAAAGAGCTGGGAATCTTTAGATCACAATCTATACTGACAGGAGAAAGAGGGGGCAAAGATGAGGGGGCAGAGGAGGAGGAGGAGGAGGAGACTGAAGGTGCAACTGTGAATGTTGTGCTATTTGATGAAGTTTCTGGTTTATCTGATCTTGTCTGAGTGTTCTTGGAGGGTGAGACAAAACACCTTTTCTCAGTTCCCATTGAGACAACCTTTGATCTGTTGACTTCATTGTCTTCTGATTGGTAATTGACATACTCTTCTTCCTTTCTCACTTCTCCTCTGCCAATAACTAGATAAGAGGCTTCCTCTGTTTGGTCAAATTCTTTATGTCTGTTGATGTATGTCTTCGAAGAGGAAGAGATGTTTGGTTTAGTTGAGATTGAGGATTCGATGAAAGGGTCCAAAGAGGAAGACCTGGGCCTGTTGAAGGGAAAACCTCCTGTGAACACAGATAATTCAACAAAAAAAGATTAATAAAGATGGGCTTATAAATACTATTCGATGTAGAACACCAAGCCAACCAACAATAAAATGACAACAAGTAACAGTCCAGCCAATACAAGGCAATAGCAATACACAGACAAATGGATCACCAAGTACAACTGTGAAGGGGAAGCTGGAAAATGAGTCTGTGGAGGTTAAAACAAAGGTAGAATCCATGTTTGCGGACATCCGATCAGGAAAGAGATGGTCAAATGGGACTGAATAGGTTGAATGGGATCAGATGATACAGCAATATATTTCTCAGACCACTTTCAAACAAAATACACTGGGTGGACGCAATTGGTATGTTTTTAGACGATGCAACCTTCAGACAATAGGTATTTTGGATTACCTGCAGGAAAATCCTAGTCAGTTCTCTACTATAAAGAAGCACAACAAATGAAGATGGGACAGAAAAGGCATGTTAAGGTATCATGGAGAGTAGGCCGTAGTATGTCAGTTTACATGGTTACTGTACATGAGTTTTAGATAGTTGTGGCAGGATAAGTAAAGCAAAATAGAGAAATCAGAAAAATTAACATCTTACATAATCAATGTGCAAAAAAAGTCAATGCAAAAGGCTACTAACTTTAACCCTAAAGACATGTCTACTCAAAGCATTTTAGTACAAAGAAAGAAGCACTTTTGCCCTGCAGTTTGAATCACATGAATAGCAAAGCATAACTTTTTTGTGTAAGTATTAAATAGACTGAATCACATTGTTTGTTTACAATAACCTCTGGGTAGAAAACCCCTGCATCATGTACATACAATTTAACTGCACTGAGCAAACAGGGGCGAGGAACAGCTGGGAAAAGTCTTGTTGTGTAAGGGGGTGTCGGGTAACAATAAAGAGTGGAGAAAGATTCAGGTTCTTTCATCTGCGAAGAGAAAGATGCTCAAAGGTAGCTCTGGACTTAGCGTCTTAAAAGAGAGGTGACCTTAGATAGACCAATGGCTTGTGTCTGTCAAAAAAGACCAGGCGTTACAGTGCCAGGAGTTTAGAAACCTATCAGTCCAGTCCCCATAATCTAATTTTTGGGAAGCATTTTGTGACAAGTAAGCTTCATGTCTAATTTAATTTTCAGTTATCAAAGAAACAACGTATTTGAGGTTGCTGGCGTTGTGTTAGGCTAAGGTTAAGCTACTTAACGTTACTGTTGAGCAATGAGTCTAGGGAGTCAACACGGTTTAATTAACAACCATATTAGTTGAAACAAAGATACTATGACTTTGTTCAAACATGATATGCTAACTTCATACTACGAGCAACAAGGTTACAGAATGGCCAAGCAATGCCAACTAACATTACATTGTCACCATGTTGCTGTTGAAGTAGTGCTCATGCTATGTTCATACTATGAGCGCCAAAGTTAAAAAAAGAAACGGCCAAGCGTGGCCACCTACATTGTCGCTGTGTTACTGTTAAAGTGAACAGCTGGTCAGTAAGTTAGTTTAGTTGGTACTGGTGATGCTAACGGGTTGAAAAAACCCTCTGTAATATGATCAGACAATTGCCAGTTGTCTACCCAGAAGTGATTGTTGTTGTTAGCATGATGTCATGGTGATTCAGCCTGTTGGATAATAAATCCTGAATCTTACAAATCTCTTAAACTAGAACTGAAATGATTTCAGACAAATTTGCATAATTCTAAAATATACTGAATTATTTGACAATTATTTGGATGATGAAAGGAAAATACCCACCGATGACAGTGTCTGAGCCCATTTCATGCTGTTGTTCCTTTTCTGGGGAGCAGAGAGACAGCTGCCCTTGCAGAAGCCTGTCTAAGGGCATGGAGATAGGTCTGTGGGTGAGGGGGCCTCGTGGCTGGTAACGCTTCTCCACACCTCCTTGCTTCGCAGACACACCCTCCCCTCCTGCTCCTGCTCCTGCTCCTGCATTTGTGCCATTCTTTTGGTCTGATATCGAAGCCACAGACTCTGATAGTGCCATCTTGGTCTTCTTCCTTCCCTTTGCTGGGGCACTGGCTGTGCGCCGCAGAAGATGATCACTGATAGAGCGTTTCCGAAGGCCAGTGGAGTTTGTATCCACTGAGGACTTGGAAGAACGATTAAACAAACCACGGATACCTCGCAGCTGATTACCCTGAGGGCAGAGGGAACAGAACAGGGACAAAATAAGAAGGGGACAAACAATATCAAGAAAGAGGAGAGCAAATGTGCTTCTCAGAAACAAAATATCAACCAAAGTTCACTGTGAACATGGACTGAACACAACTTGTTCCACAAATTGCAGTTTGAAATTTAAAACATATGCCACATACTTCAGTACATTCAGCAAATGTTAACAATTGCATGCTTTTCATTGCATTGCCTATAGATGGCACCCTTACTCCTTAAGTCACCACAGCACACAATATGCAAGAAGCCGTTAATGATTATACATGCATGTTTACACTGCAAATTATTCCATCTTTGTTGAAAATGAGACAACCACAGTTTGAAAAAAATGCTTGCTGTTGCTGTTGGTTTTGAATTAAAAATGACCTTGTTAGCAAACTGTGTGACTCAGTGGTTTGATGTCACACACAAACAAGTCACTGGAGATTTGGCCAAACACAAACTGTACTTTTGCATCATGCATTGCTGTTTCATGCAGCACCACATAGATCCTCAGAGCACCAGGATACCTTGTTAGATCCTAGAAAGTGCATTATGGTAAAGCTGGGGTTCAGGACTAGAGGGCTCCACTAGAAAGACAAAGGATTGAGCTTAAATGGATTGATGTGTTGAGAGAAACACATTTTCCTTCTTTGACAAAAGAGGGTCACAGGGGTAATAATAAATACCAGCACGATACAGCACTTACCTTTCCATAGACATCATGCACTGACACATGGACAAAGATGGAAGCCTCAGTCAGCCCCTCCAAGTAAACATGCCTGTAACCTGTTGTTGGAGACAAAGGGAGAAAGCATTTGAGCCAGAGCAAGTGAGCGATGTAGTGAGTCAAAGAAAGACATCAGCTGTCATCAGACTGGTGCCTGAGGAGAGGGCATCATGAGTTCAGGGACAACTCTGATGGATGTAAACAACAAAAATAACCCACCAAGCCACAGGTCTTTTACTATACAAATCAAACAAATCATGGTTCACTAGACACAAGATAATGTGCCCCATAACCACTGCCAAAGCCATAGGGGAAATTATGTGTTTAAGTGTGAATTAGTCTGTCTGTCTGTTTGTGTTAAATAGCAGAGTTAATGATTGTAACTGGCAGTGACAAACTGTGCCCTCTTTTAGGTTCATGTCATTACACAAGTTCCTTTTTTTAATCAAATAAAGCTTAAAACACTGAGGAATTCTGTACAGACCAGGCATCAGGCTGCTGAAGGCAACAGTCCGTTGACCAATAAAGTCCCGCCCAATTGGGTCATGGTCCCAGACAAGGAAACGCACCAAAACCACCTCAGCCATGTGAAGTGTAAAGGACAGAGTCTCCTCCCATACCGGATTAAAACCTAAGAAAAACACACACATATACCAATATTATTACATCATTAAAGCATATATAGACAAGTAGAGCAAAAAACAAGGACAGAAAAAGTTGGTGGTAGTGATGTGACAAATTATGTATTTCTTGGATCAATGTCCTGCATACTCTTAAAGTACTGTTGAGCTCTGAGCTCCACAGCCTTTCCCAGAGGAGCCCCCCCACCAGGTGTTCTCATCTGGGGATGAGTTAGGGATGCTACCAAGCAGACCCCTTCTTTCTGCTTCCTTTATGCCTCTGATTAATTTTTCTGACTTTTGATCCCAGTAGTGCTCCATAGCTCAAAGTCAAATGCAGCATCTATGGCTACAGCATTTTATTCATCTCTTTATTCATCCATCCAGCCATCCATCCATCCATTTTCTAATGCTTATCTGGGGCCTACAGGCGGAGCAGAACATTCCAGACGTCCCTCTCCCCAGCAACGCTTTCCAACTCGTCCTGGGGGACCCCAAGGCATTCCCAGGTCAGACGAGATATGTAATCCCTCCAGCATGTTCTGGGTCTGCCCCGGGGCCTCCTACCAGTAGGAGGTGCTCGGAACACCTCCGATGGGAGGCGCCCTGGAGGCATCCTGATCAGATGCCCAAATCAACTCAACGTGCCCCTTTCGACGTGAAGGAGCAGCAGCTCTACTCCAAGCTCCTCCTGGATGTCCGAGCTCCTAACCCTATCTCTGAGGAAACTCATTTTGGCCGCTTGTATCCGTGATCTCATTCTTTTGGTTACTACCCAGAGCTCATGACACTAGGTGAGGGACGAAACATAGATGAACTGATAAATCGAGAGCTTTGCCTTCTGGCTCATCTCCTTCTTCACCACAACAGTCCAGTGGAGTGCCCGCATCACTGCAGTTGCCTTTTCAAACCACCTGTCCATTCTCACGCTCCATTCTACCCTCACTCGTGAACAAGCAGCCTCTCAAGGGTAAAGAGCCGATCCATTGTTCCATGACCAGGATGGAACCCGCATTGTTCCTCCTTAATCCGGGGTTCGACAATCGGTCGAAGCCTCCTTTCCGGCACCCTGTGGTAAACTTTCCAAGGAAGGCTGAGCAGTGTGATACCCCGATAATTGGAGCACACTCTCCACTTTCCTTTTTTGAAAATGGGAACCACCACCCGGTCTGCCACTACACAGGCACTGTACCCGACCTCCATGCGACACTGTAAAGGCGTGTTAGCCAAGACAGCCCAAAAATGTCCAGAGCCTTAAGCATCTCAGGGTGAATCTCATCCACACCTGGTGCCTTGTTGCCGAGAAGCTTCTCTTTGTTCATCCTTTTCTTAATTCATCTGTATTTTAATGATATCACTAATTATCAGAAGCTAAGAGAAACAGAGATGAGATGACATCATTTGCTTTTGTTTGTGCGCCATATAGAGTGCCCCTCGGATGAAGTTTTTCTGTAGGCCAGACCAGAAGCAAACATCGCCCTGGTTGCCAATTGGATTTTTCCAATGGATTTTGGATCATTGTAGAACATAAGCTGTATGGTAAACAAACATTTATGATTCCAATATGTTTTGTTCAGCAAGATAATCTTCACAAATGAACACCACTTTTAGGATTTTTGAAGCCTAAATGCAATCACTAGAGGTAAAAAAAAAAACTAATGCTGGGCTAAAACGAACTACACTACAGTCCCGTTGCCACCACAATGAGACTGTAGAGTAGTGTGGGTGTTTGGCGGGGTTCGGCACGATGACGTTCTGTAGTCTAATTTAGTTTTTATGACTCATTACTGGGGTTCTCTATATACAGTATATTTTGCATCAGGCTTATTCAATTGGCAGCTCACAAGCTACATCCTCACAGAAGCAACCTCTGAGAGGTCCAGCATACAAAAATCTGCTATACCAGCGTAATGTCACACATAAACGTGATATAGTGTCTGGAAGTAGCAAACGTTTCCTTCTAATCTCTGTTAAGTAACACATTTGCAGGACTGATCAGCAGGATGTAAAGTTGGGTATATGACACAGCCAATAGTATCTTTCACAAGGCAGTGTTTTCTCATGTGACACTTTGACCACGCTTAGTATCTGGGCTGCAGTCGAATATTCAAAATAAAAAATACGTCCTATACAACACTGTTCCTTGACCTCAAAGAAAATCTTCGGGAGGAAGGGAAATACTTGCTGAGAAAGAGTATCACCAGTGTGTAGTTCTTTTTTATCGTTTTTCTGCACTTTGTAATTTGCCTGTCAGGTGGGTGACTTTTTTTTATTTCCAAAAAGAAAAAAAGATAAACATTGTTTTGGGGTTTTTTTTTAAACTACATTCACTTGCAGTTGTTTAAAGTTTGTCATTACCAAAAGCTATTTTTTTTTTTTAATCTAGCCCAATTCAATTTGTGATTGAACAACCCTCATCTATAGTATGTGAGGTTTAAAATCCATATAGTATATGTCCCACTTTTCAGAGGTAAAAGTGTGGCTGACATATTTATCCAATCCTTGGTAAGGTCATTGCAAAGTATCAGAGCCCTAGCAGCTGGATTAGATTGGACAAGATATTTTTTATCTATACTGTAAAACTGTCAACAGTGGGCTTGGCCTGTATCTCAGATTATGATCTACGCTATATGGGCACAGGTACCTCAATAAATTGGATCTTATGAATTGGATCAATAAAAATGTTTCATCAACAGGCCTTTTTCACAGGAGACATTTTGACTTCAATAGCAAGAAATCTCAGACGTGACTAATAACATTAACAATAGCTCAGTTCTATTCAGAAGCAGATAAATGAAATTAAACCATGATTCATTTATTGATTTATAACTGTGCTTTTTCCGCTGTGACATGTCAAAATGTCTTTATTGAGCCTTTTTTGAAAATACAGGGACTCTAAAATGTTCAATTTAAGAAATCTGATCTTCTCTATTACTGTTTATCTAAACTGTGCAGGCCTGGTTTGATTTGATTAATTTGTGAGCACAACATCATACGCTGAAATGGCAAACCTGTTGGCAAAGAGTTGCTTCCTTTTACAGCATTTATGGACATTAGCATTCATTGGACTCATGTTTCTGGCCACATTGCCTAAGTCCAATATTCCCTCTGTTTTAGCTCCATTGTTGGTGTCCACCCACTTTTTTTGTCTTTAGCTGCTGAACGCTCCACTATGTCTACCATAAAGTCTCTAACTGTATCTGTCTGCTGTTCAGTTCTGAGCAGGTAGTGTGATATTTTTGATGATGGATTTACTCTGTTTTGGAGCCAGGCTTAAGTGGCCATTCGATGAACTGCAGTTTTCAGCACTTCCAAATTGGCTTCATTTTTCAGCCTCAGAGGTTGCCGCTTGGTTTAAACATTCTTCAGTGGTTCAGTGAATGTATATTGTTTTTGTGGCACAGTTTCTAACCATTGTCATCAACAACTCGTGTCTGTTCCTTGCAGCAGTCAACTGGCAGACCGATGATCTCCACTTCAACGAATGGATCGATAATCTGAAAGAAAGTGCAAGAAAAACATTATTATAATTCATATTGTCATGCAGAAAATATTTCTGCTGAGAGTAAGTTGGATATTTCTGAGTAGCTGAACATAATAGTGTGCATTCGTGTGTGTTTTTTTGTGTGTGAAAAAGACAGATGGAGAATGTGAGCACACAGTGTGTGTATTTGGTGTGTTTATACCTCTCCACGGTCCCCCAGCATGGAGTCTGGTGGTTTAGGCAACTGCTGTCCGCTAATGATCTTGAGAATGAGTTGCTTCTTGGGGTAAGCTGGAAGCGGGTCATCACTGAATGGGTTGAAGGAGCCTGGAGGGAATAAAATACAGCAGAGCAAGAAGTTTAATTTATGTCACCACTCAATCCTAAAATCCAATCCTCTCTCATTGTTCTGTTTCTTGAGGTTATTTGTAATATTTATTTGCAAAATAAAAGAAGAAAATAACAGATATATTGACACATTTCTGTAGCTGATTAGATAATGCTGACTTGTTCGTCTACAGAAACATTCACATCTAGACAAGACAGCACACATTTTGTATTATTGCACTATAAACATAATGAGACAGTGGGCACAGATATGCAAAAGGCCCCAGAGCATCTCCTGCAAAGGAGCAAAACACAAAGACTTTGTGGTGACTTTGTCTTTTTTCCTGTTGTTTTGCATCTCTTTGTAGTTGTTATGCATCTTTTGTGGTTTTATGTCTCTTTGGGGTAATTTTTGTCTTTTTGTGGTTGCTTGTGTCTCATTGTAGTTGTTTTGTGTCTCTTTGATGTAATCTTGTGTGTTCTTGTGGCTGTTTTGTGTATCTTTGAGATCATTTTGAGTGTTTTTTGGTCATTTTGTGGTAGTTTTGTGTGTTTGTATAATTTTTTGTCTCTTTGCAGTTCTTTTGCATTTTTGTATCTTTGTAGTCATTTAAAGTTTCTTGGATATCATTTTGTGTATTCTTGTGGCTGATTTGTTTCTCTTATAGATCATTTTGTGTCTTTTCCGGTAATTTTGTATCAGTTTGTTGTCATTTTGTGTCTTGTTGTCTTTCTTGTTTTTGTAGTTATTATGTGTCTCTTTGCAGTTTTTCGCATGCATTTATTAATTTTCTGTGTGTCTGTTGTCATTTTGTGTCTCTTTAATGTCATCTTGTATGTTCTGGTGGCTGTTTGTTTTTTTGCTTCAATTATTCTTAGTCTTTTGTGTCTCTTTTTAGTCATTTTGCAGCTGTTCTGAATCTGTTGTTTTTTCTGTTTTTGTACTTTTTTCATCCGTTTGTGATATTTTTGTGTGTCTGTAGTCATTTTGATTCTCTTTGATATCATTCTGTGTATTCTTGTGGCTGTCGTTCTTTGAGATTGTTTTGTGTCTTTTTTGGTAAGTTTTTTTGTAGTCATTTTGTGGTTGTTTTGCCCATTTCTTTTTTAGATATTTTATGTATCTTTGCATCTCTTAGCAGGGTTAATCCTGCATCCATATTTCTTCTCCCTTTTTTTTCCCAATTCATTTTAGCTGGATGTCACAATCCCTTGAGCTGATTAGAGGGTTATTCAGATCACCTGTTGTGCAAGGTTTGGTTACGGACTCCTAATTAAGAATCAAGAGCAGCTTGGTGCATTGCCCCTCTGGGCCAATCTGGGAGCTTAAGAGAGGAGAAGAAATGCACACTCAGGGCATTCTGATCCTTTCTCAATCAAATGCAGACCTCATGATAGCAGACATTGTCATCCAGAAACTCTTTTCTTTGGGCCCTTTGTGACTTCAGTGCTGTCTTTTGCTGTGCTGTATGAGGGGGATTTTGTGCTTTCTAAAACCTTAAGTGGAATGAACTAGGTCACTAGGCCCCTTACCACTAGGTCCCCTGTATTTGGGCTGTTTTTGTCTTTTTGTGCAAGAGTTTGCTTGCCTCACTCACGGAAAGCCATCAGGCTTTATGTAGTGATTTTGTTTATTTTATTGAGACCCAATTTAACCCTTAACCCCATATGTAAACACATATGGTTATTAAACACATTTGTTGATAATTGAAATTGCATTTGTTTATTATTGTTAAGAAAGGCCCTTTCCATTGTGAAAGCTCTCGTGAGATTTGTTTCTACAAGTGAATGTAATTTTTATCATGTGGTTGTGGACTGGTTTTCCTGCTTCATTCTGACCAGCTGGATTTTGGGAATCAGTGCCACCACAACCTACTAGACAACCTACTGTTTGGATATCATAACAAGCAGTTTAACAGTACTATAATGAGGATGTGCATCTGTATAAACTCATGAGGTTCAGGAAAAAAACCTCAAACTCACAGACATCAAAAAAAAAATCTAGAGGGCAATGCAGCCAATATATCAGTAAATTACAGGACAATGTATATGACTTAATGCACAAGTTATCACCTTTTCTATTTCATGTAATTTTGCACCAATAAAAACAAGTCTTGCCTTCCGAATCTGATTATTCCACTCTTTGAAATTATTATGGGTTCAATGGAGCAAGCTGATAGGAAGTACCATACACACAATACTGTGAAATGTTTTAATTCAGTTGGGAATTTAAGAGTTTATGATAAATAATAATAATAATAATAATAATAATAATAATAATAATAATAATAATAATAATAATAATAATAATAATAATAATAATAATAATAATAATATAGGTTACTATATACAAAGCTACATATATATGGTTCCCATACCCCATGAATGTATTTCCGTGGTGAATAGATGTGATTCAGTCATCAAATATAGTTTGCATACCTTTGCTGTCCCTCAAACATCAAATCAAAACAAATAACATTAATTTGTAGATTTCCTTTCTTTTATTTGTTTAAATACACAACTATTTGTGTGCATGCAGCCTGTTTGTCACAGTACCTTTACACATGGGAGGGGGCTTGAGGACATAGCCAATACCTCCGTTCACCATGAACTTGGCTCTGTTGAGCTGCATCATCCTGCCCTCTGTCTGATAGTTCAGAGCGACTGAAAGAAAAAGAAATAACACTTAATTAGATATGAAACGTCAGTAGACCTCTGCCCACAAATGACTTGCATTTTTCAAATAAACTGTGAAAATACCTGAGGATGCTCAATTATCTATGAAAAAAAATCATATGAGGAGACTGATTTTGTCACACTTGTGGTCATTTTGCATTTATTGAATGTTTCACTTTGATTTATTCATTCAGGCTGTGTGGTAATACAACACTGAAACCTTAATTGGGGAAAAATGATAAGAAAGTAAGACAGCAAAAAGAAAAATTAAATCAAAACGAAAGAATCGTAACTGCTTCAAAGACAATCTTTTTCAATGTTTGGTGTTTACGTTTCTATTTTTGTACACCTGGAATGGTGATTTCTTGGAAATTCAGAGACCAATATTGCTTTCTGAATTTAACTGAAAAACATTGGCTGGGACAGGCAGGGATCCCTTGTTTCTTGGATTTCCTCACACTGCTCATTTCTGGACAGATAAAAATATTCAGCTCCAACTCTTTTTCATTAGCTTTTCTGTATTTATTTATGTATTTCTCCCTAATCCTCATGAATCCCTGTTCCAATGGTAGCCCTAGAAATAAACACCCTAGATCACACACAACATGTAAATACAGACAGTTAACATACATATCGGAGTTAACATTCACATACGACTGAGCACCTGCACACATGACCACTGGCAAACTACATAATGTAATATATGTAAGTGACTTGTGTGCAGGCCACAGATGAAATCTATGTGTGTGTGCTTTGCAGTGTCAGTTAATGTGTAACACCGACATGTGGCTAAAAGAAAGGCACCTGGTGTTTTCATTACCAGAGAGCCTTCATAGAGGTCAAAAGCTTAGAGCAACAGACTTACCCAATTGACAGCCCACGTTCCAGTAAAACTGGGGGTTAAAATTGGACGAGTCGATACGATAGGCTGAGGGATAAATCCGTGACAGTTGCCTCTGGTTGAAAGCCAGGAATTGTTCGGCTTTGTGATTTACCAGTGACTGGGCTCTGGTCTCGCTGAATGACAGAACATCACCTGGAGTACCTGAAGAGTGAAACATGGGTTAGGCATGAGAAAATGTCTTCAGGGTAAAGATTGCAATGTGCCTATTCTGCCCATTCTAATTCTGAACTTGTAAAGTAGTGCCCCTTTGTCACTGCTTTAAGAATAAATGCATGATTCCAACAGGCGCCTTTTGTGTAGGCATAAAACGCTGTAGCTGTGAAGGCGGCTGGACAGAACTGGCTGTGGTGTTATTATACGCCAGCGGATGGCCAGACGGCACATGTCATGTCCACAATACAGTATATGCACGCAGGTAGCATCACTTAAGATTGCAGACGGACCTGTCACATCTGCATGCAATGTGGCAGGACAATGTCAGGTTGAAACACTGACATTAGGTGGGTAGGTGGATGGGTGCCACAAACAATGGACTTTCATGCAGGAGTCTGGTGTCTAATTACAGGCTGAACGTGATGGGGTTTTTTTCCACACCCATGTGTCTCCTTTCCATAATCCTAATCCATCCACGCTCTTGTTGCCTAAACCTAACCATCCATGCCAGCATGTGTGTTTGTTTCAGTGTTGGTTATCATTTGCTGCTGTATATAATTACGAACTGCATCATCCCACCATGTACATCAGTTGACATCACAGTAGCAGCATCCAAGAATGTAAATAGCAGAAGGATACCTAACTTGTGGTATGTAGACATGGAAGTCCAATGATGAAGAGGCAGTATGTGATGACTCGGGATACGAACGTGTTGGCCTATTTGTTTGTGTGTGTGAAGGTGTCAGAGCTTTGGGTTTTCACCTTCATTCAGACACTCCTGTGAGGCAACAGAGTTGGTGAACACCACCAGGTTTGAGAGATCTCTACTCAGCTTCATCGTCTTCCTCTTCCTTCCACCCCTAAAACAATTGCCAGATGACAGAAGACAATTGCAAGAGAGGACAGAGGAAAGTGAGTGAGACCATGTAAAGATACATGAGACAGGTAAAGCAAGAAGCCATGATGCACACACTCATATATACCTGATTGAAAATCTATAGTGGCAAAAGCAAAGCAATGCAAGAGAAGACTGTCCATCAGTTAGGCAGCTTGCAAACCGCAGGAAGGAGCATCAAAGGCAAAAAGCTTAATGGGGACCAGAGTGCATGCAGTGCAGCAACATTTCACACATACACACACACAATCATGCACATGCAGTTTTGCACAAAGACAATCAGTCAGTCAAAGACAGCCAGGCATGCTTGCAGGAAGCTGCACTGTGACATGCATATATAAATATGCAACCAAGGGCTAGGAGAACAAAGAGAGAAAAAGGCTTTATACACAGAGAGCCACTCAGGGGAGAAAACACAGCTGGATTTCTATGCTTCCTGCCCAATGTTCACTCACAAGGACTGAGGAAAAATGAGACAGAGGTAGACAAATGTGTGTGAAATAAAACTGTGCTATTTTCAAGCTGCAAATGAAAATGGACCTAATTATAACCCCCCCACACACACACGCACACACATAAACACACCCCACTCCCCACCACTTCATTGGCAAATTGGATCAGTTTTTTTAATAACAATTTGAAAGGGGAAAAGCACATTTACTTTACTTAGCCATTATGATTTGGATGTCTTGCAAATGCGAATATCTAATTTGTTAATTCGTTGTATCCAAGCCTTCACCCCTTAATGTTTTAGGAATAGCCCTGAATCTAAATAGGCTTTATGTATATTCAAAAAAAATAAGAATAGGCTTAATAATGATTTTTTTAAGGCAAAAAAACTGTGGATCCACTAATGATTTGTTTCTACATGCATTAAAACCCTTGAAAATAATATGATATGCTTTATCAAAAAACACAAGGTTTAGGTCCTCTGTGTCATTCAAGCAGAGCATTCTGTGATCACGTGCAAGAGTGCACAGGTAATCACTCTAACCCTTTGAAACCTGATAAAAATGGTCTGATTTCTCGCAAAAACATCAAAAGAAGGCAAGAAGCATATTTACAAGACATGGCCCAAAAAATTGCAATTACAAAAAAAGAATGTAAAAAAGTTAGAAGAAAAAAATTACTGTACTGGAGTATTTCCGTTTTTGGCTTCCTCACATTTATACTCAAACACAATTCAAAGGGATTTTTTTTCTCCACTGGATTTATGTCACGCCATAGTTATTAGTAGGGGTGGGGGAAAACATTCATAAAGCATAGGCATTATTTTTCGCATGGCAATAATGTATTGATGCATGGATGCCAAGTATTGATTTTTTTTCCATTATTAAAATTACAAATATTACAAAAACAAGTTAAAGTTTTGTAGCCTACTAGAATAATAAAAATCAACTGCTTTCTTACATTTTCCTGCAGTGAAACTGATTTGCTTTGAGATGACCAGACTGAAAACTTTATCATATTAGACAGAACAGATGCTGACAAAGTGGATTTCCTGGATTTGTTGTATCCTTGTATTTTTGCCAAGTAAAGAGTCCTTGCTTATTCATCTTCCCCTCAGTTGTGCTCTTGCGCTTTTGTCTGGAAATACGATAGTTGTTCCTTTAAGGCAAGCCTATCCAACTTCTGCTTAGCAGTGTCCACTGTGGCTGCTATTAAAAAAAAATGTATTACTTATGAATTCAAATTTTATTTTTTAAGAGACACGCTGTTATTTCTTGTGCTTTGATGCACCAAATATAACAATGTGATACCTGCAAATCTGTATAATTGACACTTTAGTCTTTTTTGTTGTCACTTGAGTTTCACTCAAGCACACTTTATAATGCAGGAGTTTTACTTTGAGTGTTTGTGTTGCTCCTCCTACTAAATAAATGATCTTATACTTCTTCAACCACTGATCACAGGCAGATGGTTTTAATGTCAAGCAAAGTTGTAAAACTTTTTTTATAGAAAACATCAAATTGCAAAAGCAGCCACAGCTGAATAACATGTCTTTTTCTGAGGATTTGATATGCAGTAAATACAGCTATAAACCACTGGAGCTACGTGATGAAACTATATGTGATGCCTCTCGTCTTCAACTCAATATGATTGATCCTGGTTGTTCTGTCTTATGTCTTTAACACTTTGAGTCAGTTCATTAAAGTGAATTGCTACATTAAAACTATAAAAATGGCGTGAGCAGGAAATCATGATTGAGCAGCAAGGCTTGCAGAGTGAACACAGCTCTGTATTCCTGCTTTCCTTCATTTACTGTAAAGGTGATACATAAAAGAGGGAGGAGTCAAAACCAATCAGCTTTGCTGTCAGTGGTAGTTCTGAGCTTGAAGTCCATCCCTCTCCTCACACAGACATAAATGATTGTTGAAGAAGGTTTAGTGGTTTGCACGGCACCACTGATGCCCTGGTATGTGCAATGCTCCCAGCAGTCAGCAACTATCAAACCTCTCTGTTGTCATGGGTTGTCAGTGTTATGGTGAAGCAGGTCAAAGGTCACCTGTTGAACTGTCCTCCAGCCTCCCTCCCAGAGCCCTCTTGATCGTCATCCTCCTTGTCCACGCTTTGGCATGACAGCCTGGATTTAGAGTGCCTCTAGACAATGGACAAGCACACAGGAATATATAAACAAAAACATACAATGAATGGTTCGTTGCTGTTTGGAAAACAGAAAAATGTTGCCTATAGCCTCATAAATGTGTTAAATATACCGCCTTCACAGTACATCACTTCTTAAGTTGACATGGGTGGTTAAAAATGCATCTCTAGCAAATTGTATGTGTGTCTGTGTGATTCACAGAGCATTATTATTGTAGTAGCAGTTTGTGTGTGTGGTTGTGCATGTCGGTGGGTGTTTTAGGTAAAACGTATGTAATTATAGCAAGTGTGTAGTTGGTGAAGTGTGCAGTTTTTTTTTTCTAAGAGAAGCAACATCTCTATTAGGGCTAAATTGGAGTTGAGGAGAGGATGAGGGTCACAGTAATTACAGGGTTTAGGCCGCTTGCCAGCAGATTACATGCACACATGCATGCGCGCATATATACACACACACGTGGGAGGATGCATAATATGCAAAGAGGGAGACATAAAAGAATGAAGAGGAGATGTGAGTGGGTAAACAGAGGAGGGGGTAGGTGAAGGTAAAAAAAAAAAAAAAAAGCAAATGGTTAGAGGAAGAAATTCAGAGTGGGAAATAAGCGGGCTGAGAAATAAAGGAATGTAGAGAAAATGACAAAAACGCCCACACACACTCACACAGCGTGAATGTCCAAACCTATATTGAACAGTAAAATGTGTTGCTTCTCATTGTGTCTTAGAACACATCTTAATCAATTTCATCGTAAGTGGAAAACACATACCTTAGAGAGGATCTTAATCAAGACACTGCATGCTTTAGATCTGCATGTGTAATTCACAGATATGCATAATGCAAGCATTCACTGCATTAGGAATTGGAAGATAAGTGCGACAGTCCTAATTATGATCCTGCTACCTACAACAGACAGAAGATAACGCTACAAAGGGGGCTTTGTATGCATTTCTAATGAATAGCTTCATGGAAGATTCATCTTCAGGAGAACAGTGAGTGGCCTCTTTTCTGCTTTCTATAGGAGGCATATAACCATCTTAATGTTTGAACAACACTCAGTGGCCATTTTTATGGCAAAAAAATCATAAATTGGGTCTTCATAAGGGTCATAACGTTCTGGTTTTTTTTGGGTTTTTTTTAACTGTGTTAGGAAAGTGTTGGATGCTGTAGTTTGGGTTGCAGTTGTGTTGAATATTGAGTTACGCTGAGAGATGTAGTTATTTCTAGAGGCTGTCAAAGCCCCAGACTCTATGTCTTTCCTGCAGAGAAATGGAGAAATGGAGTTAGCGCTGACTACCAGCTCTATACGTCTACACTGAGCGGTGGTAATTCAGTTTCCCCCACATTCCCCATACATGACACTGCGCAGCCATGTCTCCTGCAGTCGCTGCTCCCTCACTCCTCTATTTCATGTTTTTAATAAGCTGGGAGGGAGAGTTGTAGCAGAATTTGAGGGTGTAGTTACTTTCTGTTTTCTTATTTTGCTGTGTTTGGGTAACTTATGGGCATGGGCTGCAACCTTTAGGCAGTGGTGTGTATAGCCTCCAGTCAATATCAGTGTGCAGTTGAGGTCGGGGCCTTATGAAAAGATGGTGACCAGGTAGTAGCAAGATGCATAAAAGAGGAAGCTAAGAAAATAGTTGACACAGCTTATGAAAAACGCAAAGATGTCAGGGCAAAATGCCACGTAGGCAAAGCTTGTTCCAAAATGAGAGTCAGAATAGGGTTGGCTTTTACTTTTACTTTGGCTCGTGAGCACTGAAGGAGAGAATGGAAAAAAGAGCGACACAGAGTTGGCTTGTTTTCTGTTGGAAAGGTATTGGTTTTTCCATTACAACCGATGTAGCAGTTAGTATATGTACAAGCAGTGAAGGGAAAAGGGGCTAAGTTTGAATGTTGTGTTTTCAAACAGTAACTGACAAATCTGACATACTATACTTCAGTTTGGTGTGTCAAGGCCTCAACAAATTGTCATTTGGAAAAATAGAAAGCTGGATACAGAGTGAACAGATCTCTGCCCTGAAACACCTCAGATGCAACCAATAACATCACAAATATGCCTGTTGAAACAGCTAGAATATGACATTGGGGGGAATATGAATGACATAGTAGTGCAAGCTTCATTACCCAACTGATCACCATGGTAGAAAGGTTCGATGACATCATTGTGCTTAATAAGTAGCCATGTGCTTCTGTTTGGGTGAGTATGTAGAGTATTTTTTGGGAAATAGCCCTTAGAGGCAATGGGTGTTTGTTTGGGGGGAGTTAACTGGCTGTCATAAAACTTGGCTTTTGGTCCACTGGCCCTATTAGCAGCTTTTTTAGGTAGTTCTGTGGAGAGAGGTGTGGATGCGGCCGGGAGAGGAGTCAGGAGTGATGTGGCTGTGACGAAGAACAGTTCTTCCAAACCTTAGGATGTCCAGGGCTATATTCCAATATCTCTGTCAGCTCCTCTCAATAACACTGTCATAGCATGACTCAAAATGTTGGCAAGCTGTTCGCATTAGAAAACATTTGGCAGTCAGGCTCTATTGGCTGGTGACTGGGACAGCCTTCTTTAGTCTCAACGGACTACTGTGACTCTGGATGGCGAGTAATCGGCTTCTGCATAGTGAAGTATGATGTTGAAAAAAACATGGATGTATGTGGAAAAACACACATGAATTCCAAAATGACAGTTTTCAAAGCAGTTGCATGGCCAATGATCAGATATGTATCAAAGTGGCCCAGATCTGATCAGAAAAAAAAACACATTTTGGTATCCACTACTGTTAAAAAATCAGATATATGTCACTAGAGAGCAGAAAAGTCCGATTTAGGCCACATTTGCCTATACTGCAAACATAGCCCAAGAGACACTGTCTAAAGTTCTGTAATTCGTGACATGAAGTAGCAAAGTTTATAACTGCTAACTAACCTGAAACTGAACTAACCTGAATTTGCTGTTTCAGACCTCACACAAATAGATCAAAAATCAAGCACTCCCTCCTCCCATGCTCCTCACCTTCTGTTTGAGCGTCGTGATGAAGGATCTGCTGTGGGATTTCTTCAAAACCCCTTTGGAACTCTAGAGACAAGTAGCAGAACATATTCAGAGAGTCCTTCGTGCGTGTGTGTGTGTGTCTGCATGCTTGTTTACATTCATGTGTGCGGATCATTTGATGTGAAAATAATCACAACCACATTAGCACCCAGCGAGACACTTAAACCCTAAAGCTCAGTAGCTGGAGGAGCTGCATCAGATATCAGCCAATAAAGTGCAGCAAAGCCGAAGAGGAGAGTGGGTGAGAAATAAGACAGAAACTGAAGATTACCGTAAGGAAAATAGAGAGATAAAAGGCTTTAGATACAGACTGAGGTTAAGGGGATCACCAACAAAGACGGAGTAGAATAAAGAGAATAGGAAACCCTGATGCACAACTCCCACTACATTAAAATGGCTGTCAGGAAACTGAAGCATCTAAAAATAGCACAAGAGGCAAGCAGGGAAATTAAATATTAAGTAACACTGCAGACATTTAGTTTCTCTCCACTTCCTGTCTGATTTGACACACTTTAGATGCATACCACCTCTGTGGGAACACAGCAGGCTGGCACTCTGAGGTCCTGCCTGACTGTCCATATATTGCTCAGTGTGTGACCTGTGAGTGGTGCAGTAACTAGTCCACACTTTATTTTCCAATTCCCTCCATGACTAATACCCTGGCCTAGTTTTATTCCCCCCACCCTCCTCTATTCTCTTTCTTCTCTTCATCTGTTGACGAGTATTACTCTGCTCCACATGCAGATCTACACATCGCCTTCCGGTGGTACCTGCCGCAGGTTCTTCTGAAGGCCCTGGCTTGTAGCCCGCAGCAGAGCTCGGATGCTGAAACTGTCGGTGTCCTCCTTGTCTCCGATCCTAGACTCCTTCAGTAGAGAGTCCAGTTTCTTTCTGATGTGAGACTCCACCTGGTGATGACCATTACCCTGTGGAGATGAAGAAAAGTTATTAAAGAAGTATTTCACCGATATAAACCAGGCCGTATATGCAGTAGAAAGACACAGATACTTTTGAAATTAATTCTACATGACCGGAGAAAAAAAGACAAAAGATTGTTGCATTCACTTTTGCCAAAAAGTTGAAAACCTACAACTACCAGAATGCACTGTGCCATACCAGACCAATAAATGATCCCACTGGTGGGTGACACAATGTGACGTCATCCTTTCAACACAATGGCAGCCAGCCAGATCTCGTATTACAATTAAACAGCCAGCTAAAACATGTTTTTGAAAACATTTAAGATGAAAAATGTGCCACTTAGTCACAGAATCATGGTTTTATTTGATCAGCGCTGGTCGGTTTTACCATTTGATCTCAGTTTTCTCGGTGTACATTTTTATTGTGCAGGAACCAGTATGGCACCCACTTCCTGTTCACAAATTCTCACAATTACAGCAAAACAGTGCACTAAAATATGTTTTTGAGAATATTTTAGGCGAGAAATAGCAGTGCAATAATATAGTTATATGTTATAACAGAGTTTGAGAGACAGAGAGAGGGGAGGTCTGTCTCTTCATCTGCATCCCTTTGTGTCCAAGATGGTAGCAGCATGGGTGGTGGTCAATAGGAAAATGCTAATGTACAGCCTGTAGTTTGGGCAACAGCCAGAGAGTCACCAACTCGTATGATGTATTTTACAACATCCAGCTGAGTTTTGCTTTTGGGAGAGAAGCGATATCCAGGCACTGGTTAGATGGAGGGAAGTTTACCACAGTTCACCGACACATACTGCCCGCATTGTTTTGATACATATCTGGTTGAAAATCAGCCAAGTGTCCCTTTAAGAAAAGGAAAGGAGAAAGGCAGCTGAGCAAGGAAGCGAGACACAGGAAGGAGGTCGTATCAATAAAAGTGAAAGGACAAACTGTCAGGAGATTATTGAGAGTATTGTCCTGAAGGGCATAGATGTTGTTAAGGGGGGCCATATGAAATGGGGGGTTGGGGTGTTTTCGGTCAGAAAATTTTTAGCATTAAATTTCCTGCTATCTCGTGAATTTTTATGCACCAGCTTACAGTGTAAATGTATTTAATTTTGTCAAAAGAAAAGTTCTCTGCAACTTTTATGTTTTTATTTGGGGGTAGGGACAAATGCAAATGTTCTAAATATCGAGGGGGATGTGTACTCTGTGTCACCACTAAATCTGTGTCCTCTTGGACCAAGGACACACATTGTTACAGATGCAAAGCACATGAAACCAGGCCCAGCCAATATCAACCAACTCCAGAGCCGTGGTACGACCAGCTCCACCTCTTGGCAAGAAAGTAACAGCAGCTAAAGTTGAGATTTGTAGATGTAGACATACAGATGTGCACCATTTACATGTATAGAAAATAAAAACTGGGGCAATTTTGAGTCCTGCATCACCTGCAGGCAAGTTGTTTTTTCTCTGTGTGAGAGAGATATGATTAATATTTAAAATGTTATATTTTAAACCTGCAAAAAAAACCTGGAGCATATTTTCTGCTTGATATTTTGTAGAGTACTGAGGTTACACTGCTCTACTGTGTGTGCTGAAAAAGCTTCATTGTATTCCCTCCTTAACTTCATGTTTAGAAAGCAGCATGAATAATAAACTCATATAATCATTATGTTTTACTTCCATAAGCTGCAATGCACCTCTGTCAGATTATTTAATACATTATATGTTAGCACCACATCGCCCACTAAAGCTATATCACACTATTAATGCAACGTTATTGGTGACTGCTGTGCGAGCACACCAGTTTAATGAGCTCCATACAAAACCTCTCATCAGTCGAAACCTGCCACCACTCTTTAAAATGGCAATGATCATCCAAAGTGGCATCTGTGGCCTCAGGCCTCCAGCTAAATGTGGAAAAATGATGCCATATTCTGTTACACAACAGAACCATCTGGAAAATAACAGAGTGTTTTCCTGCTTTAAATGTGATGAGGAGGGCCCTGGCACTACTGTATCAGGGAATAAATAAACAGGATTAAGAATGACTATAAAAATGGCACAAGTGGTCCACTTAACCAAGCAGGGATGTAACACGTTCTGCGTATTTCTGTGCTATGTATCTATTAAAAAAATGCAAGTTCAAATTATTGCATTGACTTAATGTTTTTATCTGCACCATTAAGCATTGATTATTCTGAGACATCACTGCAATGATGATTGGTAAAACTTTACAAGCACCAACATTAATACCCAATTACTGCAGTCATTACATCGAGCACAACAATGTCATTAAGATCCCATTATCTAACTTCTGTTTGTTGAGTCTGTATGTGGACAGAGTCTGATTCTCTAATATTAGTCCCTGCCATTATAGGATGCTGTAATGCCTTATTTTTGAATGAACTGATAAAGTAGCACTAAAAGAAAATGAAAGAAAAACACAAATATAGCCACAAATAAAAACTGCCCAGACAGAGAGAGACAGACAGAAGTTAAATAGAAAGAGATATTGAGTCACTTTTATGTCTTTATTTTTTGAAGTAAATATGTATTAAGTATGAATGAATGTAGTAAAGCAGAATTGTTGTTTTTTTTTGGGGGGGGGGGGGGGTATTTTAGCTTTACTCTGGATTCAATGGCGTGTAAAAAATAGATAAATCAATCAAATACAAACAAGAGTAAGGTTTCTGCAACAAGTGAATGAAAAGCGCCCTACAGTTTTGTGTCTATGTGATTAATGGAGATAACAATTGTTCTGGTACTGAGCAAGAGCATCCACTAAAGCTGTTACATTTTGTCACTGACAAAATGTAACACTTTTGTCAGTTTTGTCACTCGCCAAACTCCATGTAAATAAAAAGTAATTTTATCATCGTAAAACACACTATATTAAAAGTCAAAAGAAAAGAAATAAAAATCTCAAAAGGTACCCTGGTCTTTGCATTGTTCCAACAATCACCAACTCTGGTTTGGTTGAATTCACACAATAAGATGTGAAATATGCTCCCTAAAAACACTAACATTATTGTTTATTGTAATGGGTCTGGTTTGTTTGGCCATAGCAATTTCAAGGCTGTTTCTGGGTAAACAAAAAGGATCTTACTCTTTAACAAAAATGTCAACCTCTGCGTGATCTTCACCATAATGTTTACAGACGTATGGAATAATAATCTGAGCCTGTCAGCAGCAAAAACAAGCACTTTTAGTGGACGTAAATTGAAGGTGTTAAATTGCTGAGTGATTACATTGCAGCCTCTTTCTGCAGCCCTGTCTCTCAATACTAGATTAATTTCAAAAACCGTTGTCTCCATTAGTCACTCAAATGCTATCCTTTAGAGTAGCTGTGCCACAGATGGGAACAACTGGCCTGAAAATGGAAAATTAATTGAAAAAAATGAGAAAAGACTCAAGTGATGTGTGATGCAATGTGTCTTTTTTAGGGACTGTGACTCAATTGTTAATGCGTGTTTATGTGCACAAAATGTTTGTAGCTATATCTTACATTACTGCTCTTCAGCTTGAAGTCGTCCTCAATTTCATCAGCGCTGTCATCATCAGACACCTCACCTTCCTCAGCATCCGCAGACAGATAGGCAGGTAGGCTCTTTCCCTGGATAGGGAGAGGACAGATAAAGACATGAGAGGAGGGTGGACAAAAAAACATTTGATCCTTGTATATGTCTTAAACCCTTGCATGTTTCTTTTAGATACTAGAACACCCACACAGGTTGCGCCTTCAAGGTCATCCTAGAATAACACAACAGAATATATGTTTTACTCAGACGTTTACTGAGACTGTAAACACAAAAATGCTCTTTAAAGTAATTTCCATTATGTGGCTCCTTCCCCAGTATTTATAGGTCGAGTGAAAGCCACTGCAGTCAAATTTAAGCACACGAGAGGCCAAAAAACACACACTTGTGCACACGCAAAACGTGCACAAATTGTACAATCAGCTGCAGATTCTCTGAGAAGCTCCCCGAGCAGCTCTTTCAGCAGAGTGGAAGCCCATTAGTGAGCCATTTTGAAGGTGTGAGTGGGAGTCGAGATTTTCTAAGCTGCTTCTTCTAAAATCAATGGCAGACTCCGAGCTTCCCACAGCACATCGGGTATCTCAATGGCTGACATCACCGCCCTCAGTTCAACCTGCTGCCACAAGTCTATCTAGTCTATCTGTGACTGTCAAAAACCATTACACTATTTTCCTTTATTGTCTAGTGACTCTCTGGTCTCTTGCCCCATTGGGGGATGGCTTGGAGAGAGGTGAAAGGCTCTCATAAGAGGGCAAAGGGGGGAGGAAAGAGACTGAGGAAAACTGTTAGAAGAGTAAAGGGCTTTATAGAAAATCAATAATGCTCTTTCAATGTTCAGACATCTGGCGGAGGAGGGACAAAGACAGGGCCTTTTTTCTGTGGAACAATGCAGACTTTCTCACATTAAAGATAAAGTAAATTTTTATCTTGTTCAATAAAAAAATCCAATAAATGCCAAGAGCTCTTGCTCATCAAAATGCTCTCTGTTTCTCTGTGTGAATAACTTCGCTTGTGCTGGTTGATAAGGATCTTCTGAGGTCTGAGGCCGTCAAAGTGAGGTTTGGGTTTTCATTCTCATGGAAGACGATCGTATCAACGGTGTCTCACAGATCATCATGCTGGGCACCCTTACTGCCTTTTGGGATTAAAACAGTCGGTACTGCAAAGAGATATACTTGCGACAATGGATATGATAACTGTAAAGTGTGTTATGCAGCTGGACAAAGAGGCATTAACTTTGAATCTCAGCTTTTGGATTTAAAAATAATCAGATGGCTGTAGGCAATGTTATATATAATATTTGTGCAGGTTTACTGGTCAACTAAAATACCACAAGGGATGAAACCTATAACCTTTTGGTCCTCATAACTACATGATAACAAAAGTGTGTTGTGTCAGTGCTTTTCAGTGCTAAAAAATATTTAGAAACAATAACAAACTGTAAGGGGTTTTAAAAGTCTTATACAAATATATTTTACAGATGGGTCTCTGAAAGCCTGTTTAAACCTACTAACATGCATTTCAATGATCCAAACACAAGCAACAAAGACACATCGACATTTATAAACGTGTCTCCTGCCAACCACCTGAGTTCAGATTTTGATACTGCCTACATTCACAAAAGGTCAAAGAGCCCCACGCACATTTATTACATCGACCCCTATGCTAGCAGTTTGCCAGTGATGTTAGCTGTTGTGTCTTTATAGCTGTAAAATAAAATAGCTCATAAAATGATAAAGTTCTAGAGCAATAGCATGCTGTCACCAGTCAACAGCCATGTCTTGCTTTAATTATGTAGTTCTTGTTGGGAAAGCATTAAGATGCATTAACATTTTTCCTGCAAAAGATACGTGGTTTTGAGTGATCTGATCACAGTGTGTCTTGCGTTATTAGTGCTGTCCAATTGAGATCAGATCACCTAAGACACAGTTACCAGTTGTAAACAAGCTCTGGAACCCCAAACAGAGGTAATGCTTTATTTTTCTTTAGTTGACTTCTTGATGGGTCATCAGTTCAAAAAGCAATCCTTTCGAAATTAGTCATGAAGTATCAAGCTTATAAAACCATTAGGTATGTGTTTTGAGCTGTTAAAGAGGGCCCAGGGTCTCCGAACAGAATATCATTGACTGGAGACAGAACCTGAATCCAGTGTTTTATATAAGCTCCCTGTAACCTCTTCTCTGTAATTCAGACAAAAAGACCATGCTGTTGTTTCTCCTGAGACGTAGCCTCCGTACATGCTAAAGTAAAAAGCACTCACATTAACCAAAAGAGTGCCCAGCAGTCTTTGGTTAATGTTAGTTTGTCTAAAACCCAGCGCCTGTGGAGCAATTTTTTCTGTCTGAATGTGTACCAGGGGTGTTTCTGACTGAAAATGCATTCTATACAGTAGCTTAATGTTAAGTTAAATGTTTTAATAAACCAAAATGCATTATTTATTATTCACCACGAAGAAAATGTTGCCATATTGGGTCTCTCTAGTATGTTAAAGATTCAAATCTGAATTATGAAAAGAAAGCGCTGTTATTGCAGGCTGTTTAATAGTTAATGGAAGTTTTGCTTTACAGTTTAGTTTTAATGAGGAAAATAAAGAATTGATTGTGATTCTATATAAACTCTGCTGGGTAGCAGTGTATATGTTTCATGCAATTTAAATATGTCTTTAAATATTCATATGTTCTTCATGGTTAATTGAGAATTTTCTCTGACTAGTACTAATTTAAATAATGAATTGTTGAAGATCCAACGAGTCGCCGTCTTTGTGCGTGTGCCCGTGTTTGTGCATGTGCATGCTATAAAAATACATATAAAACGCAACAATCTGTCACTCAACTCTCCTACACCAGCATCTCTCCTTTCCCCTCCATGATTAATACAATGACCTAGTTTGTCCTTCCTCTCTCCTCTCCCTTCTCTTCATCTGTTTATGGGCAATAATTAGCTGCCTTGCAGTGCCTCTCCCGCTCCCCATATCCTCAGAATAGCAATGCACATGAAGTCAGAACTGGAGAGATAACAAGAGCTGCACTTTCTTTCTTCACTAAAATAGGGAAATGGAGATGTGCTGTGCAGATGTTTTGATCTGCAAGTGCACTAACGGACTGCGCATATTTTAATTTAGCAATTGATTTAGTCCTTCAAAAACATGAACTCTAAGTCCACTATATCTATTCACAGTATTCATAGATTTGTTCTTACTTTGATCAGTATCTTCCCCTGTAGACTTTGCGGACTGGGTAATGTTTTGGAGTCTCTGCTCAGCGTGTCTCTCACATCCAGTTTGTCTCCAAAGATTTCTCGCAGGTACTGAGCAATCTTCTTCTGCTGCTGGATGCTACAGTGGTTCTCTATGGACAGAATGACTGGATACCTGAAAGAAGGAAAAAGTTAATAAACACACATATTCAGATTTCCATAAATAGCATTAAAACCTATCCACACTTCAAAAATTTATCATGAATGTATCCAACAGACCAAAGTAAGACTGATGATAAGAGCGTGAGTATCTCAAATTGTACTTTCAATTTTCACCTCCAAACAACAGAAAAGAGAAGAGGTAAATGATAAAAATACAGCTGCATAAACACCCCTTCACCTCTGCGGCATTGCCTGTGTGTGCGTGTTGAAGTGATCAGTGTGTGTGTCTGTGTTTTCATTTAGAAAAGGTGAAATGACTTGTGGCCACACGGCAGCGCAGCTCAAATGTCAAGTTTGTCAGACTGACAGCTCTCCCTCGGGGGACGCAGCCCTGCTCTCAACTCCACCTCTGATCCACAAAACAAACACTAACGCATGCATGCACACACACACACAAATGAATCTTTTGACAAAAAGAGACAACAGAGAGAGGAACAGGCAGTCATTTCACTTCGACACACAGACAGCGACATGTGGGAGCTCCTCTCAGGTGAAACAGGGAGGCAGCTCACTGAGCTGTTTAATGTGTGTGCGTGCGTGTGTCCATTTGTGCAGAGTCTCGCTTCATTTCTATACAGCCAAGGGGCCATTAATCATATTAACAGGTGGCACTGATGATAAAATATTAGCTGAATGTAAAAGGTGAGAACAGCAGAGTGAGAGAGACGAGAGATAACACACAGGATGTTCAATTTATTCACCTGTTCTTGCCGTCAGAATTCTTACAGATTATTAATTAATATGGTGTTGGTTCATGAGAATATGCAGATATTTCAGAATTTGTAAGTGCTATTTTTTTTTCTTTTGGGAGGCCAAAACTGAACATGTGGTCTTTAATTTAATTTACAGTGGGACACAAAGAAGTTCCCCTCAGGAGAAAAATACAACTTATTGTTGGCTTGGTACAACCCTGCAATTTTTAAGGCTTTACCTGTCGTAGGACTGGCTCTAACAATTCTTAATCAGCCAATTATTTTATCAAATAACTAATTATTGTTTGGACTGTAAAATGTTTTAATCAGAAATGTTCTATCACATAGTTCAAAGAAAAGCACTAAATTCACACAAGATAGAAGTTTGGATTTTTTTTTTCTAAAAACAAAAAAAGCTGATGATTAGTTTTTTGTCCATTTTCCCTAATCAATTAATCGTTTTCCCTCTAACCATAGAGTCAAAACTGAAAAAATAAATGACAAACTTGTAACATTAGATCAGTGAATAAGATACAAGAGGCAGCCATTAATGGGGTTTTCCTGGGAATTTTACATCTATGTTTTAAAATTAGACATGTAAGGTAGGGTTTTCTGCCTGTATCTTTATTTTGCTTCACAGTTACTTTGAGTCCTACTCTATTCTGATCTGTAATTGACTGCAGATTAAAGGAATATTCTGAAATGTGGAGTCATTGTTTACCAATCAGAACGTTGGTAATTTAGAACATTTTATTGAGAGTAGAATTTGAAAAAAAAACTCATTTTTAAATATATACAAATACAGAAATTGGGGGAAAAGCAAAAAACTGACAAAGCACCCAACACACCAGGGTTGGTGGTTCTGCATTCTGCATGTTTTAGTGTCCTTGACCAAGGTACTGAACCCCAATTTGCTCCCAATGGTGCATGTTTATCCAGTGAGCAGGTGGCACCTTGTATGGCAGCCTCGGCCACCAGTGTGTGAGCAAATGGGTGAAAGATCCTTGTGGTATTTTTGAGTGGCTTCTAAGAGCAAAAAAGGGCAGTAGAAATGCAGTTCATTTATCATATGTTTTCTTGCTGAGAAAATCAACACCTCTCTCACCTGTCCATTAAATATAAAGCCACAGCCTGCATCTTATCAAACCATGTGGATCTACACTCTCACTTGTCCATTAAATATAAAGCCACAGCCTGCATATGAGGTCAGTTTAGGATGCAGACTGGAAACAGCTAGCCCGGCTCTGTCCACTGCCTCTTGTCCATGAGCAGATGCATGCAGTGTAAAGACAATAGTTGAAAATGAAACTGCTCACAACAAGCTCTGTGGATTATCTTATGTAAACATGTCATGAAATGACATTAGCGTTGATTTTTTCCAAATGTTTTGTTATTGGTGGGGGTTTTTTGTTTTGGTGCTTTGCACCACAAGCCGAGTACCATCTAATTCCATTATATTGGAGAGAAGGCCTACATCTTTACGGTCAGAATCTTCAACATTCAGAAAGTCACACCAACACAATCTGAATTGATAAATAGTTCTACAGGCAAGAGGAAAAATATGCATTTCTAATTTCAGATTATCTATGCCTCTACAACCATATTATAGATTACAAAATTGAAAGGATTGATATCTGGAAGTTGCAGACTAGAAAACAGGATAAAGAACAGATGACAGCCTTATTAATTTTACAGAAACTTCCATGGAGCTATTGCCAAATGTACTTACACTTTCACATAAATAGAGTCTAGTCCTGCACTATCAGGAAATAAATGGTTTTATAACTCGTGCGCTGTACTCATAAGTAGCTGCAATAGATGTCAAAGCGAGCCAACATGGCAGCAGGAAGCTGTATCATTCATTGCTTTGTTTGGGTATTGTTGGACCCAACAGAGACAAATAGTGACTCCTTGGGGAGCCAGAGGAAACACTGCTAAACAGATGGTTGAGTAATAGGTGCTAATTACTGCCAAGAATCACTGTGTTCTCTGAAGAACAGAAACCTGGCTGTCTAAATGTTACAACTTTCTTATCAAACCATGTGGGGAAACCTTCCATCAAATTCATAGATACTTCATTATAGCAGTGTGAGAAAGTCTCATGTTGTGAGGACGAAATGTAGTTCTGCGGCTTTTTAGAAGCAAGCTGATGCTGTTCTATCTCATCCCATAGTGGACCATAAAGCAACACAATTAAACAGAAGAGGACAATACACCATCAACAATAAAATCTTGGTACATGGGGACATGTTGTGCTTTTTTACCCAAAGTGAAGAACATCATAATGTCAACCAGAAAAGATGTTTCAGTCAGCTTTATATGAGTGATTAAAATGAAGGTGAAGTAAGTAGAATGACATTTCTATTTGGCATTCTGGTCCATTTCTTGCAGTACAGTACTTATGGGATAATACAAGTAACACTTTCCATAAAATACCAACATGCACATTCATGCACGCACGCGCACACACATACACGCACACACACACACACGCTGTAGGGAGCTTTGACTCACTGGTTATTTATGAAGGCATGTTTATTGATGGTCTCTATGACAGACTTGAACGGTATCTTGGAGGTCAGTGTGTAGCCGTGTTGGACCATCGGCTCTCCATCAGGACCGTCCCAACAGTCCACTGCAAGGAAAAATAGAGGAGATGCATGAATAAAACAATGCAGCATGTTTCTGTTCTCAGTTTTTTGCTTCCTCTCAATGCTCAGCTTTGAATATAGGAAAGATATTTGTACTGGATGTCTCAGCAATTTCACATTCCACTGACGAACACTGGTGTCTTTATTATTCTGGGACACATAATAGTGTGAATGAAAGTAATTCTCAAGCAAAAGCATGTGCAAGATTGTGGGATTTTTTTTCAGTGTTGCAGCATCTGTGGGCCAGTTTAAAATGTTATTACCAAACATAAACACCGCAAAATTGGTGTTCAGTTTCAATTTAAAAACATTAACAAAAAATGTTCCACATTGCTAAACAGTGAACATCCACAAACATCCCTTGCAGTAATTGTTTCATTCCACTTTCAGCACATAACAGAGATACCGTTTAATACCCACTTGTCCAGTTAAAATGGGCTCTTTTTCATGTCAGACATTTTTACATGTATTAGAAGGAAAAGCACAGGTGTTGCTATTAACATTAACAATGACTTTGTTAATGCCTAGTGTCTCAATAAGTCATGACATGAAAATGTCAGAATTCAGCCATGCTCAATTTTACTATTTGAAGCTATGGTTTTCCTGCTGTGACATGTTTAAGTATCTTTCTTAGGCCCCTGTGGTGTCACAAAAAGCCCCCAGAAGAGCCGCTTAGCCTTGATTCCAATTTTTTCCAGTATTGCAGTGAAAAAATCCCCTGCGGCCAAAAAAGCATTTTCCCCATAGGGCACCATTGCAAGAGACACATCTGTAACACTGTTGACAGGACACCTCGAGCTGCAAACAAGGTTAATTATGACTCGTAATGAATCTTTGATCCATTGCGGTTTTATATCACAAAACCTTCCTCACGCCGAGAAAAGCAGAAGCAAACACGGAAGCTAGAAACGTTTTTTCAGTGCATGCACCATTAGAATGAATAGGCGCCATCTTAGCAAGTTATTAAAACACATCTATGTGTCGGAATAATTGGAAGATTGAGTTCTTCACTTGGAAAATTCACTTGAACGACCCCTCACAAAAACTTGGAAAGTCGGTGCATATTTTGGTACTTCAGTTGCTGAGTTGATTATGCAGAAACATGGCAGTTATTTATTAGTCTTGTAAAGCAATATTTTAGCAGTAATATAAAGGGTCAAACTATTATCACTGTGTTGTTTAAATGTATAGAGTAATAAAAATATAACATGTCTGTACCATCCACGTCGTATCCACACTAAGCTTAAACACAGCAAAGTCAGAAGAACGACTGCTCAAATCAGTAATGGGACCATCCGAGGAACATGTGAACACAGCACTCAGTCCATATTTAAATATAGATGTTTGCCTACCTTCTACACAGCGGCAGCCGGACTGCAGCACCCAGGCATACATGTCGGTCTTGGAGTGGGAGAGGAGCTGGTCTCCAGTCAGATATGTGTTATGAGAGGAGGCGATGAAGTAGTTACACAGCGGCTGCTCCATGTCTTGATTCACCTCGTGGTGCAAAGGGTTGAAAATGTCACATGTTGGACTGCGCATGAAACTTGTAAAACCTTAAGGAGAGAAAAATAATAATTTTATATTAAACCAGGAATCATTAAAGAATTCTGCTTAGTTTTGATCTTTTTTTTTTTATCCCCTACAATATCTGATTTAAAAAAATTGCATGGGCTCAGATGTCATTTGTTTTTAGCCATGCTGGCAGTCATGTGGGTGGCAATGCTTTCTGTATGCCAGTGCACCACTTGGGTCCAGACTCAAGTTTTGGATGCATCATCATGACATAAATACAGACTGTTCGCCAGAGGATGTGACCTACTGACTTTGGTGATCTCCTGACTTTTCCAAAAATACCATCATGAAGTTCCCATTTGTTTTGTTGTTGTTGCTGCTGTTTTAATGAAATATCCAAATAACTAAAGAATAGATTGCCACTAAATGAGACACAGATATTTCTGATGGCCCAAAGGTATCTGTAATCATTTTGGTCAACCTCGGACTTTTAATCAAGTACCATTGCCTGGCCAAAATTTTTAATTGTCCAATACTGTGATTTATGATCAAATATTGCAGAACTACTGACATTCCAATAAGCCTCAACTCTACTTTGTGTTTAGTGCTAATTAGCAAATTTAAGCATCTTAAATATACTAAGCTAAGATAGAGAATACGGTTAACATAATAGACCAAATCACACTATTTGTTTAATAACTTACAGGTGGAAACTTCCCATGTCATGTACATTAAATGAAATGCCACTGAGCAGATGCTGCCTTAATTGGATACCTTTTTCCACCTAAAGAAAACCAATATTATTACAAGTGTATGATATATTTGGGGTATTTTATTCATTTTACCTTGCTGTCAGACAGTCCTCTTCTATGAGAAACAGCGTCTGTCATCTCAAAGCCACCAGATTCCATTGACAAAACAGTAATTTTACTTAGCAGAACACAGGAGTTGCTGATCTACCAGTGTCTCGATCAGTTAGGGTGTAATATAAAGCAGGAAAAATATTCCAGCACTTTGCACTTAGCATGGGCATGAGCATTTAGCTCAAGTACACACAGGGCCACTTCCATGGCTGCAAATGCTTTGTCTTGTTAGTTAACACATAGGTCATAGTGGGACAAAGCAGAGTGTTTTAAACATTGCTTGTTATGCAATGATCTTGCGTCCCTCTTGCAAAAGATTGACATTTAAATTTCAATATCCTGAAATAAGTGAACACTGCAACACAAAAACTTCTCTATTTCAAACTGCCAGCCACCAGATCATATCATGCACCGTCTACCAGCTCCTACCAGTGACATCTACGATATATCTCTTCATTTGCAGGTTGATCTCCAGGAAAACACCAAGAGATGACAGATGAACACAGTCAAACCAGAGCACAGTGGTTTCAAACCCGAGTGGTGAGGTCTGAAGCCATGCTACTGGCGGATGCACTTCACACAGCCATTTTTTTTAGGTGGTACAGCATGAAGAGGAGTGAGAGGGAAGAAAGCATCCTTTCATCCAGAGAGGGGGGGGTAAAAATGAGACAAGAATACCAAGAGCATGAAAAATCGGAAATAAGCCAGAAAGCAGACAAGGGAGAAGAAGCAGACACTTAATGTGGAAATGGAGACTGGGGAGGAGAAATGGAAAAATGTGATGTAAATATGGGAAAATAAAAAAATTGACATGGGAAGTCGGAGATCAGTCTGGACATGCAATCTTGTCATGGTGCCATCATGGCTGAATCCAGATTTGAACAGTACGCTGTGTGACATGATGAACTGCAGGTAACAGCTCAACACACACCAAAAAGATGTTAATGTGAATCTGTTTGTACATTGCTGTCACATCTATGCGCAAAGCGTGCTTAAACACACACATTTCCTGCCTGCAGGCGCACTGGTCTGATCAGTCAGACACACACAGTGTTAGCCTTCATGCCTCCAACAACAAGATTAGTCTCACCCTTCCTCCTCCCCCTCTCATCTCCTCTCCCCATACCCACTTCTCTCATTCCTGTCGCACTCTCATTTTCTCTCTCCAGCCGCCCTCATTCTGACTTCCCAATTTTTCTCACTCCTGCTCTTCAGTCCTCACTCCTTCTTCTCCCTTAAGCTCACCCTTCAGTTGCATGTGGCATTACCTTACATGACATTCAGAGATGAAGACTTGCAAAAGACAAAATCTCAAAACATTCATTGTCATTCTTTTATCTTTTCAGCTATTCATTGCCAGCATTTCAGGTTTTTATTATGTGGATTAGAATTTACCATAAATAGTAAAAAGAGGGTTGATATAAATGTCAATTGAATTGGTATTTGCTCTATGATTAAAAAGCCAATGATCAGTATGTAGGATTTACGGACATCTCTTGGCAGACATTGAATAGAATATTCATTGCTATGTTTGCTTGTACCTGAAAATAAGAATCTTTTTGTTTTTGTTACCTTAGAGTGAGCTGTTTATATCTACACACAGAGTGGGTTCTCTGCCATGGAGTCCACCATGTTGCTTCTACAGTAGCCCAGAATGGAACAATCCAGCACTGGATCAAGATAAGGCCATTCAGTTTTTTCAGTCTTCACATCGGTTCTCTAACATGCTTGGCACATGGGTGAATTTTCAATTCTGCAACCTCATCACTAGATGCCTCTTCCTACATAACTTTAAATTTTAATTTCTTTTTAAAAAAGACATGGTATTTTTGTGCCTCTACACCAATGACAGCAATGGCCAGAGGAAGTAGGTTTTTCAGGTTTCCCATATGTGCATCCCATTTTCGTGAAAGCCATATCTCACACTAACACACTAACACTTTGAGGGAATTTCTTTTAATTTGGCATAAATGTCCACTTGGACTCAACAATAAGCTGATTCGGTTTTGGTGGTCAAAGGTTAAGGTCACTGTGCCCTTGCATCCATCTCACTCTCTTGAATGTGGCATCTCAAGAATACCTTGAGGATTTTTTTTTTTTTCTTAGCACACAAATTTGGCACAAACATTGCAAGATTCATACAAACATTTGGCACTTGGACTCAACAATTAGCTTATTAAAATTTGGTGGTCAGAGATCACTGTGACCTCACAAAACATGTTTTTGGCTATAACTCAAGAATTACTCTTATTTCCTCATTGTTAAGCCATTTATCATATAGTGTTTACAATGGTGTAAGCAATTATCATTCATTTTGTGAACTGGCCAGTGTCACATAATCATAAGCAACACAATTTGTTCGACTCTGCGCTTGCAAACACATCCTTAACAAACTCCATAATGGTATAAACTGTATCAATACATGATTTTGAGATCTGTTTTGTAAGGATGTAACAGAGTAACTGATGAAGTTGCATACTGATTGTGGGCAATGACAGATCAGGAAGATGAAAAAAGAACTTAAGAGAAAGAAAAAAAAAGACATAAAAAAATGCATGAGAGAAATTTACCTTCAATCCCCATGACGCCTCTTTGTTTATTCTCATCAGACACCTCAAACTTGTCAATGATTTCTGCGATGTATTCTGGAGTAACATTGGCCATCTGTGAGAAAAGATGTAGAATGATGATTTAATTCCAGTGTAGCTGCTAACTGCAGCCAGAATGATATCCCATCTTTATAACACATTTGTGTCGCTATTAAATTAATTGACAGCCATGTCAAACAAGCAGTCTGAGAACAGTATTAATGTGGAGTATTGCGGGCTGGAGGCGGTAAATACAGCATGATGAAAAATGACACCATTGCAGTGTAAGAGAGAAAAGAGTGTGTCAGAAACACAAAGAAAAACACTGAAAGAAAAAAAAGGAGCAAAGAAAAAGTGTAGGGAACAAGAAAGGGGATCCCATGAGACAAACCAATTTTAGGCGTGATAGATTGGCTTAGTGGAGCAGATTCCTCTGGGCAGACAGCTGTGACGGAGGGAGTTACATGTTAGACTTAGAGACGGAGAACAAGAGCATAATCAATCTTCTTTGTGTGGCTGGATCTAAAATTGAAACGGCTGATTGGGGGGACTGTAGTTTGGACACCTCATCATAAAATAACATGTCCGGGGTTAACATCTCTGCCTGAGTATTTTATTGCCTCTCACCTTCTGCTCATTGCGCAGAAAGTTGGCGAGCTCCTCCGCTGTCAGGTGATCCTTCCTGTCACTGTACGCCATCATCAGCAGGAACAGGTCCCGTCTCAGAGACATCATCTTGTAAAAGACGGAGAACTCCTCGTATGTCAGCGTGCCCTGCTGATCGTCTGTGTCAGCTTCCTGTGAGGATGAGGAGGTGACATGTCATCTGTGACACATCTCAGGCTATTATATTCTGATGGTTAGTGTGATTCTGTGTGTGTGAGTCACATAGTCCTCAGCTGAAACAAACGGAAATTACTGACTCACAATATAACAATTCTTCCATCAAATTTTATTTTTATAAGTGTCTGCTCCTAACAACCGCAGCTTCTTTGTCTGTAAATGATGGCCGGATGGATATGTCACTTACCACTGACTGGTTGGGCCAAAACAATAACAATAGGCCTCATTCACTGACCATTCTTATTAAGAAGAAATGTCTTCATAAAACCCGTTTATGCAGTTTTCACCAATTGTTTCTTATTGAGGATTTGTTCTTCGGTTAAAATAGATTCTGTATATTTAAATTCGAGAGCATGCTTACACACATTTAAGTGCTGACATGTCTGTGAAAGATATTGTGTTTTTGTGTTTTCTTCAGTTCTACAACTGCGTAATCATTTAAATGAGAATACTTTTCATTTATAAAATTTTCTATAATCATTTTAATTATTTTACATAAAGCATTGTGGTCTTTTAAGACAAACACTACACCAACAATATAATTCACGTCAGTTATGTTAATAGGACCCATATCGTCCGAGTATTAGTGACTGATCATGGTATCAAATATCACGTTCAGTTTGGAAAGGTGAGACAAAAAGTGACAAAAAACATTCAAAGTAAGCTATTTATATCTTACAGAAACATTACATGAAATAGTCAACCTTCCACGTTTTCTCCCCTCTCTCTCTGTCTCTCTTTCAAACACACATGCGCACCTTGGAGAGCACTGCTGGACTCTTCTCTGTCCTCAGTGTTGACAATTGTGCTATTTTAATGCATACAGTTTGCAGCTTGTTGGGTAAGTGATTGATTAATGCATATTTTTAGCATCAAGTGTCTTTTTTGCATTATTTTCTATCCACCATTGATGCAACTAAACATTACAGCTCATTTGGAGTTCACATTCAATCAACTAGCACACAATTTCAACTTATGTTGAAAAAGAGATACATAATTATAAGAACACAGATGCAAACAATTCTGCTGTGTAAAAACCTGTCTTGAATCTGAAGTAGACTTTTCTTCAGACCTTTCTTAAGAACAAATTTAAGAAAGAAATTAAGATATTGGTGGAATGAGGCCCAATGACCTTTCATCTTAACATCAGCTAACATGAACACAGTGCTGATACTGATAATGAATAAAATGGCGTAATGGCAATTCACTCTGAATATCACGCTGTAATAAAACCAATAATTACCATCAATACCATCCCTGCCAATATATATATATCAATGTCTAAAATTAGAAGATATGAAGACTTGTCAGCTATAAAGGGTAACTGCTGTGCACATGTGCAGGTGCAAACTGTCTCATCTGTTTTCTCTATCTCTTGCCATATTTCTCTCTTTCATACTGATACAAACAAAAAAACACACTGGCAAGTGTGCACAATGTACCAGTCTGTATGATACAAACACATTACCTCTGCAACCAATACACTACATGTTGCCTGAGGACACGGCACGGCCTGCTGCTTATTCTCTCCAGCCACCTCACTCTGCCCGCTTGCTGGGATCCGCTGTCTCGTATTACCTGGATCTCATGGGGACCCATTGACTCCACACCAAATCTAATAATACCGCCTCCATCACACTACCATAATGAGCTCGTTGTGTGCATTGGGGACTTGATCACAGAGAGAATCTACACACAGCCAGCAGGATAAATCACTGTAAAGGACTTTATCAGCAATGCATGGACAGAAAACAAACAGATTCAGGGTATTTTAAGCTCAAGCACAAGCTGTTCCGGTTTGCCACGCTGTCATCTGCCAATGCTTAAGTGGAAAGAGAAAAATTTATGAAATTTTCCATCTAATCTAAACCCAAAGAGAGAATTGACTTTTGGAGCAAAATTAGAGTTTAGCCCATTATGAAAAGATAAAAACACTTCGAAGTCCACAAATCTAAAGTGCTGGTGATGGAAAAAAGATGGCTTTCAGGGGATATTTTGGATAGTTTTTTTTCAAAAGCAATAAACATACTGCAAGGCTTTTTCAATTACAAGTCACCGAACTGAAATTTAGCTTTACTGTAGTCAGGAGGTTTTCACAAGACCCATTTTGTATCATGAGTGAAATTTTCCAATTTCAAACATTTACAAATGTTTCCTCATTACATATCAATAAACATGTTGACATAAGTTCACAAGTTAATCAAAGTGTCTGCGGTTTTGGGGGCCCCTTGAGAAACCCAGGGGCCCCTGGAACCCCCTCCTTTTGTAACGCCCCTGCTACTGTCTTGGAGGCTGTCATAGCCGGCTGGCTGACATGAGAGGGCCCAGGTGCTGACTCTATCTCTCCCTTCCTTCAGCAGACATCTACCCTGCATTGTTGGTTTTGGTTTGGTTGGTTTGGTTGGTCCGTTTATGTCTTAGTTTAATAAAATATACTTGTTTTTACTAAATCTCTTGTGTGGACTCCCTCTTTGTCACATTCAATAAGCCAGTTTGTGACACTTGTCATGGTTTCATCTGATTCATTGTCATCTGACTATAATGTCCCTTGTCATCCTCACTAGTACTCCAAATATGATGATGTTCAGAATTTAATTCAGGTTATGTAAACGGCATATTTCCTTTGGATTTTCAGAAAAAGGTACTTCCTCCAAAAGTCATTTTTCTGATTAAGACATGTGGGATATGCCATGAGTGGAAAACTTTGAAAAAGTTGTGGAGTATGCACAACTGTATGAAAACAGGAATATCAGTGGAACATCACATAAATCAAATATCTCATGACCACATACCTCGATGCTGATACTGGGACGATATAGTAGGGTGGACTATTGGTGCTTTCACAAAATACTAATATAGAGATTTTTTAATTATTAATCATCAGTAATGTAAATATTATGACAGCTAGAACAGTCTAAGTTCAGAATATTATATCACTTCACTGTCATGCAGCCTTTAAAACCAAGAAAAGACAACAGTTACAACGTTACAATATCCAAAATCCAAGAGGACATCTAGTCTCATACCATGACATCAATACGATATACTGCCCAGCCCTTGAAGGAATACAGCCTTTTTCAAATAAGGCAAAAAACTGAATATTTGGTGTATATAAATAAAGTCATTGTAATACAGAACTAACCACACCTGCTGTTTCAAATGATGCATTTTCCCACCTACCGACCCAAACATACCACCTGACCAGTCACCTCTCTGATCTCCATTAGTTGTCAGGGCCAGCATACTTACCCGCATTTCCCCTTCTCCAAAGATTGTCTTTATTGCCTTGTTGACTCGACTTTGTAGCCTGTTTCTGCTCTGCCTGCCTTGCAGTCCTCGATCCCTTGTGTGAGTGCTGGATGCCTATCTGGCTTCATGCAGATATTGACTATATTTTTTATCTGTTTAGCCCCTAAACATCTGCCTTGAGAGTCTGCAGTTGAGTCTTCATTCCTGAGACAGCTTACTGAACACCTTTTGAAGCTTTTGAAGGAGGTCAGTTGTGATAGATAACCAGAAGTTGTCTCACTCCCCCTCGAAACTGGCCAACTCACCCAGGTGCAAATGAAAGATCAAAACAAATGCTCTCTAATCTCACAATTAACTATCCAATTAAGTTGGCTGTTCAAAGTCAATCACACCCACTAGAGCAAAAGAAAATTTGTGTTTGCTGTCAGTGGATAAAAGAAGAAAGTGAAAAAGTGTTGCTGCGCCCACATTAGAAAAGCCAGTATGTGGATTTCTGACATTACTCAGTGTGACTTCTGTTTTAAAAATTGAAGCATCTTTCCCCAAAAACATCTTCATCTTTTTCTTCTTAAAGTGTCTCTCTCGCCTATGAACATATGAAATATTTCTGATACATTTCGGAGTCACTCGAATGCACATAAAAATAAAAAATGCAACAGTAATTTGACGTCAGTCACCTCAAATATTTATGCACAAGGAATTTAATGTGTTTAAATGAAAGCAAAGCTCATTTTTATTTAATAAGAGGGCTTGATATGTATGTGAATAGCTTGGTAATTAATTTCTCACTGATGTGGCGATGCCTCAAAAAAGAATGTAAGAATAATTTATTGTACATGCAAGATGTAAAATAGTGAGTGTTTTAATGATTTTTTTATCCTTTTAATTAGAATACCATACCATTAACTTAAGACTGTAGGGGCTGTTACATTTGACTGTATAAAATAATGGATGTAGCTACCACAACGTCACCCACTGGTTTGTGGACTTCTGTTTTGAATCCTTGACTATGGCATTTTTTGTGCCAGAAGTGACTATATTTATTTTATTTCAAATATAACATTATACCTTAATAAAATGTAAACAAATATAAAAATGTAGCTGTACAGTTGTCATGAATGACCAAATTAGCAACACAGAACAAAACCATTGTTTGTAACAGGCTGCAGACATGTTTATTTCTGCGGTAAAGTTGGGCGTTTTAGCATGGGGCTTAAAGGGGGATTGACTTGCTTCTGGAGCCAGCCTCAAGTGGCCATTCGAGGAACTGCAGTTTTTGGCACTTTCACATTGGTTTCATTTTTCAGCCCCAGAGGTTGCCACTTGGCTGTACTAGCCAGAATTTCATATTTAATCAACAAAATTGGTTTATATTCTGACCTGAAACATTTGTTTGACCTTCCTGCGCGGCAGATTGACATTCAGCTTGTGGAGAAGTTGGTAGATCTCTTCGATGTTCAGGAGACCATCTCCATTCTTATCGGCCTCCTCAAATGTCTGCTTCAGCCACGTCACAAACACACACATTAAGGAAAATAAGGAATTTATAATCAACTCTATCAGCATAATTTCAAATATTTCAACTCAATATAACATTATTTTTAGAGCCAGTATTTAAGAATACTGGGCTAGAGGTGGATGAAAACAAATATATCAATAATATATCACTCGGCCTCTAGTGGTGCTGCATATTTGGTTTGAGAGTGTGTGTTTCTAAACTCTTATCCATTTTTCAAAGGATATTGGTCATGTGTGCGCTGCCGTTTAGCCAGCGAGTCCTCATCGCTGATCCCGGCCATCAGGTAGCGGAGGCCAGTTATCCAGGTTCTGGCTTCTTCTGCATTTGAAGTCACCAGATCGAGGGACTCCATGTGGTTTCCATGGTACACTGTGAAGCAGCAGGCTGGGTCGAAGCTGCCCTCTGCATGTCGATGGAAGATGTCCGATTGACCGCCCTCCGTTACTTTGTACAGCGAATCTATGGTGACTGAGAAAAAAAACAGATCACTTTGATTATTAGATAAAAAGACTCATTCATGATCTCTGTCTCTAGTTAACATTATATTGACACTTAAAGTATAAGGATGGTCTATTGCAACACATTCTCACTCCGAACTAGTCACATGGTGACGGTCGGTCAGTGACCATCCACGTCAGCTTGTGATGTTTTAGATACCCTTGCCATGTCAAGCTATGACGTGCTGGGTTGCCGCTATGGTGATGTCAACAAATGCATGTGCATTGGGATGATGTCATGGTGGGATTAAACAGCCCGTTACCATGATGTCAACAAATATGTGGTGGGATGAAGCAGCACGGTCCCTTTGTTCACACCACAGCGTGGCCCGTCATGATGGTTGGGATTAGGCACCAAAGTCAAGGTTGGTTAGGTTTAGGCAAAAAAGGCACGTAGTGTAAGAACACACACACCCATGCACACACACACGGGATGCAAACTCCAAGCTCCCGCACAAAAGTCAGTTGTTTGTGTGATCCACCTACCTTCACACCCACCCACCAATAAGCACACTCATGCTCCTTAATATGACTTGGGTATCCAACCCGTTCTCACTCTGAATTTGGAACGTCAAAGCTCGATAATTAGTGTTTTTGTCAATGGAGTCTGGTGGCTTTAAAATAACATTCTCAGCTCCCTATTGTAAGGGCTGTCTGACAGCAAAGTAAAGCAGTGAAACTAATGAAAATATAGCGCACACTTAAACTAAACCATTTTTTTTTTTTTTTTGCCCAAGAGTTATTCTAAATAAACAGCCACATTTACACAGCCTATTCAAGGCAGTAATATTTTGCTGTAAGGCCGCCTCACTGTTCTGTATATAACATCCGATTGGGAAAACGGGAACAAAGTGGTTTTGTCTCTGAGCCAGAAATGGAGGTAGTAACAGTGCAGAAATGAGGTCAATGTAAAACAAAAAGCCAGAAAGACATGACCATGTCTGGCATGGGTATGTAGTTTTGACAGTGTGTTATATGTGCGTGTGTGAAATTTAAAAAGCAGCTGCAATTACAAGCTAATACAAAGAAGAAAAACAGCAGACGTCTGCAAATAGAAGAGAACAATGAGGTTCAAGAGCTCCTTCACTTTAGAGCAGAGATGAGCTCAGCCACCATATCACAGAGAAGGTAAATGACTGTGATTGACATGTTGTGCCACTGTTATTGTTTAGAAAGTGCTGCCAACACATGTGAAATATGTCACACTAGAGGCCGAGGCTGTTGTGTTTAACTGTCACGCCTCTTTTGGTTCCACAAAAGCAGATGCTATTCAAAATCACACACTGGAGCAGGATGATGCCGCCATTGTTTGGTTCTCTGTAAACACGCAGAGAAGGAATAAAGAAGAGACTTAGTAGCAGCCCTATAGCACAATCTCTGTATAAAAAGGGCCACTGTGATTCAGTCTCTTCCCAATTCCCAATACATTCTAACAACATAGGGATGGAGCAAGTTGCCTGAAATCAGACTTGTCAGAATCAGAATTGTCAGCTTGGGCCTGGTTCAAACACTCAGATCCAGGGAAATGGAGTAGGCAGAATAATTAGACAAGTTTGAAATGGAGTACAGCAAGAACTTTTTGAAAATAACCATGACCAAAACTAAGTGAGTTCTAACTTGCTCTGCTTTTCTCTATCGTGTGTGGTTAAAAAAAGAAAGAAAAAATTACAGAGAAAGCAGTTCCTGTAAGCTTTAGAGTGCATCACGCTCTAATGAGATTGAAGTATGAACTCAGCTATTTTTGATTATGTGTCTTTGTTAGGAAAGAGAAACAGCCTGCAGTTATCTGCGTCCTGTTTTACATATTTACACAACTATCACTTCACCTTGCTTGTTTTCTCCCCTCACAGATGTGAACCTTTAACATGCTGCTAAAGGTGTCTTGTTCAATTAATAAATTTATTAATGACTCTAATCAACACACTAATGTGTTTTCCTTAGAATAATGAACGTTAATGTTTTAGGGGGGAACACAATTATGTTTGATTAAGTGATTAAATAATTAATGGTAAAACAATTGTGTTTAATTAATTGCCTTCTTATCCAGCCCAAAATACCACTATTATAATCCACTCCAAAATTATCCATGTCCACTTTCCCATTACACTCTCATCCCGTTACATAATCTCATCTCTGAAATTCTGCGATGACTGAAAGTAACAATATGGCAGCCTGATTTTGATCCCGCTCAGACAGATAGCGAACACATGCACGCATGCACACACACACACACACACACACACACACACACAAAGCGAACACACATGAAGAAAGAACGGGGCAGCTATTTTTTGTTTCTCTTAATCATGTCAATACAGAGGCTTCGCTAATGCTGACAGCCTACACACATACATTGGCATTTACATGTGGGGCCAGGTCGTTAGACAGATGTAGGTTGAAACATAAAGCCAAGTGACAGTGATGCCATGAGGGGGCTAGAAAAGATACGATGATAATCCCCTCAGAGTCGGTGTGGCTCCTTCAACAGACATTCTGGGAAAAGCAGGAAAGCATTAACAGAGGCAATCTGCAGAGCACTTTGTAACACTTCCTACAAAAATAGTGTAGTAGGCTATTATTGCTACCGTTATGCAACTTTAACGAATCATTCCGGTTCACAAAAAAACAAAGTTCAACAGGGCAACAAATGGGCAGACGATAGTGTACAAAGTACAAGATTTCACATCCTGTTTTCTGTCTGTGGCACAGGATTTTTCTGAAACAATGTCTGTGTTGTGTCTGTCACTGCCTGTATTTTTTCCTTCTTATTTTGCTGCACTCTGTACGTGTCTAGAGCTCTTAATAGCATGCAGGTGAGGGTGGGACATTACAAAAAGGCGGGCGCCAGACCGTAAGCAGCACACATCTAAGAGTAAAAGAAAGCTACGAAATTGTGGACGCAGCACAAAAACAGCACAAGTACAATGAGGCAAAACGCCAAGAGAACAAAGCTTGTTTCACAACGAGAATTAATCTCGGTTTCACTTTCATTGGCACGCACTGAAGGAGAGGATGGAAAGCTATGCTGAGTTGGTCATTTTCTCTTGGATATCGTGGTGCCAGCAGTTAGCTTAATTAACTAGTTGACTTTTCCATTACAATAAATGCAACACTCCTATAGTAATGGCGAGCAGTATATGTACGCTTCTGGTATAGCCAGGGTGGAGGGGCCAAATTTGACTGTTGTTTTCACAAGCAGTAACCTGCATAGTATACGTTTAAGTTAAGTTTAGGAAAAGATTGTGATTTTGGTTAAATCTTTATAGCACACTGTGTCTCACGCTTCAAGTAACTTTAGAGGGTTTTTTTGTATTAAACCAAGAACACAAAAGAAGATAACAAGCACTGCAATCAATTAATTAACAGATATATGCTTCCATGTAGCCATGACAGGAGACAATACTTCAAATATGGAAGAAGCCTCAAATTCTAAACCATGGATGCTTCACACATATCTTCAACCTGGCAGCACAGACAACAATCAGCACAGTTCCTTAGTTGATATGAGGATCTAAGGACAGAAGGATGTCGTATTCTATAAAGCCCTCTGAGGCAAACTGTGATTTGTGATAATAGATTTTATAAATAAAATTGAATTGAATTGCATTGAAAAACATAATTCCCCCCATCCAGAGCAGAGACATAACATGAAATCAAATATTTTAACTTAACATTTTACAGTTAAGTTCAGTCAAAGATGGATACAGCAGTCTGTCTGTAAAGTGTAATAGATGCTTTCAGTGGACAGGTTGGTTAAAAATTTCTATCATTCACCTTCTCTAACAAATAAGTTTGTCTATGCTGGTGTTTTGTTGCTGACTGCTCATATTTCCTGCTCCCTTAAACCTTTTAATACAAATACTCCAGTTAATTAAAACTGCACTTCCATAAAGTTGGGGTTAGAAACAATGGTCAAAATCAAAGCAGCAAACACTGAGATAGACAGATTTTTAGTCCCCTGTAAAGGGCAAGCTTCAAAAATGCTACAATTCCCGCAAAGCTACTCCATAACATCTATCGTTTTGACCTAGACCTTTTCAACTCAGTACCACGTATGTGTGTGCGTGCTCATGCATACTCACTCTTGGCCTTCTCACTCTTGCGTGAGGGCTTCCAGCGAATGCAGGAGCGATGATCATCCAGGAAGAAGAGTCTCACCAGCCCTTTGGACCCCGCCTTCACCTTCACCATCTGTGTCCCGGACTGCATCACGCTCATGCATCGCTCCACTGAAGAAGAAAAACACACAAACACAAACACTGGGGTCAGTGAAGCAATATATTAAGACACAAAGGCAGCAGGTGTCTGGCTTTACTTGTCTTTTCTCAGGAAGAAGTAAGGCAAAGTGTCACAGCGTCACACAATTAGCGGAGCAGCCAGCAGCTGATGTGAGTCAGAGTCCAAACTGCAACAGAGATGCTACTGTGTGGACACACAGGGCTGCTTTTCTGTTTCCCACTGACCTGCTGCTGAAGCAACAGAGAGAAGGAAGAAAGAGGCCGAGCTCATAGAGAGAGACGGAGCTGATGTGTCTCTCTGTTCTCGCTGTTCTGAGTTTCTTGTGGGCTGTTTGAGAGGAAATCTACACATCATCCTGAGGCAGGTGGAGGATAGGTCTGTGTTTAAGGCTGCTTAAAAAGTAGTAAAGCAGTTTTAACCCCTCAGCATTACAAGGGATATTTTGGCCAGCACATTCTCAATCTCCACTCTTCAAATACCAAAGCTTGATCAGTGGTTATAGGTATCCCTTCGGCATCAGTTTTGGCTTCTCAGAGGGAGGCGTGTCTATTTACACTTGTTACACACATTGTATCTACAACACTAGTAAAAAAAAAAAAAAGCAAGAAAAGTTATGTGGTTAGCTTTAAAAAAACATTATGGTTGTGGCTAAAAAAAAAAGGTACGTTTGTTACTAATGTTATGTCGTGTCTTGTGATATACGTCACATTTATCATGTAACATACATCCCTAGCAAAGTATTGTTACACATACTAGTACACTACATTATTATTAAAATAACTGAAAGAACTTTTGGTTTCACACTGGACAGTAACTGCGATTACAGCATTAAAATGCAGCAGTTGCTCAGTGTCAAAACGTGCTCCTGCATGGTGCATCTCACACCACAGCTAAAGAGTGCCTCAGTGAACTGGTGTCTGATGCCAAGAGCCAAGTGTCTGTTTTTGACAAGTTGGGAGAGGGATAAAGTTGTGTTGAAGCAGAAGGCATGGATTTTGTTAAGGGGGTTTTGTTTTGTTTTGTTTTGTTTTGTTTTGTTTTTGTTTTAAATTTTGAAAGTTCAACCCTAGCTCCTAAAATAAGTCTATAATAAATGTGTAGCCAAAATAAAGACACTCTTCTCATGTTTGCACTATGGGGCAAATGCATGTTATTTTCCTGCTGCATTATGGAGCACTGCAGGCAAATGTTGCAAATGTATGCAACTAAAACGAGATGTGTGTGTTGATATGGATTCCGGGGAGTGGTGTGTGTGTGTGTGTGTGTGTGTGTGTGTGTGCGCGTGTCTGTGTGTGTGCGTGTGTGCGCGTGTGTTTTGATCCCACAGCTGAATTACAAAAAAAAACTGTTACCTTGCTTTGCAGATATTTTTTTAATGTGCTTGGATTTTTTCTTAAAACCTCACTGTGAACAGTTTGCATTGGTACTATTTATTCAGAAGTAACTAGTCACAGTTAAATCAATATAGCAGAGGTTTGTGGACTATCGAGACTAACAGGTTACCGATTTTTAAATTTAATGTTGCTGTTTAACTGAACAAGTAAGAGTTGTACATTTTAATTCCAAACCACTAGAAGTCAGTGAAAAAACAAAGTTTGTAATTTGGGTAAATTCACAGGTTGAATTGCATGGTGTTACTCATTGCTACTGCACCATGACTATTCTAACGTCTCTGCTCAATCAGCTTCAACACTGACACACCCACGTGCTGATTGAAAACCCGGCGCTTAACATTTTCACATCGAGCGCAGGCTGATGACAGCTCACCTTCTGTTCCCACGATGCTTTGTTGTGCTACAGTATACAGTATGTATTCCCATCATATACACAGAGGAGAAAACTCAATTTTTTGCAGTCATCTAGAGGCGATGGCTCAATTAAAGACCCTTGAAACAAACAGAGGAAGGAAAATAATGGTGGAGCGTTCTGATGAGGAGAACAGAGGGACTGAAATGATGGTGAGAACTGACTTTGTGTTTGATTGCTTGACTGCCTGGCACTGTCCAGCATCGAGAAAGGATAAAAGACAAAACTTCAAACTTTTTACATTTTGTGACAGCTGGTGGCAGGGGTACAGACGGGGATGACGGCAGAGAGACGGCGGGTTTTCCATCCTCATTAGTGTGTGCATGCAAACCTGTGTGTGTGAGTGTGTGTGGGGGGGGTGTTTCTTTAGGAGAACATGTTTGGCTGGTGATGCATGCATGCAGTTTAGCATGTTTTCAATTTATGCAATATGTCTACATGTCTACCATATGTTTATGAGTACACACATACAGGCCATAATTTGTCTTTACAGTAAGTATATAACAAAATCTTTAACAGATCATGCCAAGGAATGTTCGCATTTAATTAGCAGAGCTCACAACATTGGCTGGGAAGTATTGGTGTGTGGCTACAGACTCAGAATAATATTTAACTGTCTGTATTTTCAAAACACAAAGGCTACATTCAGACTGCAGGCAAAAGTGGCAAAAAACAGATTTTTGCTCATATGTGACTCAGATCTCCTTTTTCATAGCAGTGTGAACAGCACAAATCACATGTAATCTGATCTCTTCAATCCTGATTTGGCCTACTTTCATATGTGGTCTTAAATCAGACACAGCTCTGATGTTTTGCAAAGCAACCTCAGTCTAAACAGTCATATTGGAATCGATGCATCTACGACAACACTCACAGGTGGGTCGCCTGAACTTAGAGTGTCTTGCCATGAAAGTCTGAAGCGCGCTGACAGATGAAGTTAAAATTTCTTTTGGTGTTCTGAAATTTTGGATGAAATCTGTTTCAGTGGAGCCATCCCACCATTCCTTGTGCTGACTCTGCATCTCCATCCAGAAGTAAAAGCCATTGTTCCACATCTGCTCACGGATTCCACTGCACATTTACTTATAAAACAAACTGTTAACGCCAAGTTCAGTGGCCTCTACATTTACTTTCATACAATGGCATGCTGCATTTGACGTTGCGTATTTTGTTATTGTTTTTTCGTTGCATACAGGTGAGATCAGTTGTCCTGTGCAGCTTTCAATCATGGACATACAGTATCTGTAAAAGTAAAACATTTATATAGTGTATAGAGATTTTATATTTAAGAACATTTTGTTTTTATTCTTTCTGTCTTGAGCTGCTTTAACATGTGAATTTCCCCAGTGTGGGATTAATAAAGTCTTATCTTATGTTATCATATTTTCTCGTATAAATACTCATGAAGTTCAGAACAAAATTGGATCTGAGAAATATTTCTGATTTAAGCACTAAGGCCTTGCATTGTAAATATAGCCAAGGAGACACACTCAAAAAGTTGCACTGAACACACAGAAAAGACCCAACGGCCAACTAACATGTACATTAAGCACCTGCTTGAGAGGAAATAACTCTCCACACAAGCAGGCTGCAAAAAGTCTGTATTTGCCATTCAAAAAGGGAAAATGGAAGACCCTCGAGACAGATTAAAGATGCTAGATAGCCAGTTATCACATTAACAACAATCTTGAAAGAACAAATGATTCACCAATGGGCTCTGCCGTCTTTGAGCCCAGTTGAAAAAAAAAACTCAGACAAACGCCAACTAGTGTCCAATGTGTGCAACACACTGCAAAAACTAGGGCAGACACTCTTCCACAGCCCAAAATTGACCTACAGCTCATCTTCGGGTTGGTGTGTCAGGAGCCTTTTAACATTTGTTTAGTTTGATGCTAATTTTGGACAGCAATGAAAGGACAGAAACACATAAGAGTTAACAGACATTGTGTAAAAATATTAGGGACACTTTGTCATCTCTTTATTTTCAAATAGTTAAGGTTAAGTCTAATAAGCCAATGTCATTCATCATTTTTCTTATAACAGTCACAATGGAGAAAGTGCTCTGGAACAATCGTGACATTGTAAAACAAACGCCACTCTAGCTAATATAGTAACAACTAAAGAGCTTTGCAGCCTCTGGAGCTGCTAGAGTTCAGTGGCTTTCTTAAGGACACTTCAGCTGGTCAGATGCTCGTCAAGGACAGACTTTCCTTCGACAAGGCAATCTCCAGGAGAACACACACACCCTTAAATTCATTACTGGTGCTGAATAATAATAATCTGTACTGAAAGATGAAACGATACATGTGCACAGCTTCTTTGTTCCCAGTGCTTCTTTTTGTTCTGAATAGACATGACTGATGATGTATCAATCACAGATGGTCCTCTTTAGGTAAAGACATTTAAACATTAAATACAAATACACATTAAAAAAATCTATAAATAGACTGCAGATACTTCACTGATCTGGTACATAAACCAGGCCACACAGTTTACAACTAAAGAAGGATTAAGAAAGTTGTCGAAAACTCAATGTGAGCAATCCCAAACTGCCAAAAAGGGAGCTATAAGGAGGTACAAAGGAATTATGCACCTCTTTGAACTTTAATCCCTAAATGTGATGGGAATCGTCTACATCGCACAGTTTAAGACAGCAGGAAGTATGGAGCCCCTGAAGTCCTTGAGGGAACATGTTAAACCCTATAGTGATAACTTTTGTTCAAACATTTATTTGTAAATTTAATGTTAATTGTACAATGTAATGGCTATATATTATTAAGAAAAACATTTTTTTTTAAAAAAACTGTTTTAGAATTGGTTTGCTATAAGCCTAGCTTTCGCTATGCATTGCTGCTACAATCTCCCAGAAAAAATGAAGTATTGATTTAAGGCCCAAGAGGCGGTGCATCAACCATTGCGCAACAAAAACAGGAAGAGAACTGTGCTGTTTGTTTTCCCAGGTCCAGCACTAGCTGTCCTCAGCAATTTTGCAGTGATCTAGGGATTTTGCAGTTGTCATAGCTGCCCACAGTTGAAGTGGAAATGGCAGAGGGAGGAACAAGTAAATTAATTGCGGAAAATCTGCATTGCAAAAGTACAGCTGCAACAGCCCCATTAATGCAGGCAGTTATTATATAATATATGCCATGAATGTCGGCAAAGTCAGGTGAAACGTTGCCACATAGCTGAAATCTTGCAACTACCTTGCATAAAATCCTCACCCTACAATTTAAACCTATATTTTGGCTGTTATCTCTCGAAGCAATTAGATGTATCTGATCCATGACAAATGGAGTCCATAGCAACAGTCAAAATCAAGTAAGCGCTAGGTCACAGAAACCATCAGTTTCTTTCATTTTAAAACAAATAAAAACTAACAATGTAAAATTATAACAAAATTACTGGAACTGAACAGGTTTTTTCTTATCTCCTCAGTGCTGTGTGTGTCGATGATGTTTAGTGTCGATCGCTCATCTATGGATTGTTGCTAAGCTCTACGGAAAACGGTATCCAATCCTGCAAGTCTTTGCGACAGTAGTGTCAACAATAAAACTACTTGAAGATGCTAGATGACGGTAGAATTGAAAAGTTGAAAAACTCGCTTTCAACTTTAATGATTTTGTGCGTACAAGTTATTATTTTGTGGGAATTAGTTAAATATATTCTGAGAACAAGTTATTATCTTTTGCGAACAAGTTTATTGTCTTATAAAAAACAATTTTTTATCTTGTGCACACAAGTTCATTATTTTGTGCAAACAACTTAATCATCTTGTGGAAACAAGTTAATATTTTGTGGGAACATGTCAATTGATTTGTGTGCATAGAACTAAAAATTACCACCAATTTGGACTTTGGGACTGAACGCATTTGTCGAATACTAGACTTTATTTTAACATTAACCTATACCAAAATGTAATATAACTCCAATCTTAAACCTAAACCATGTGTCTAGGTAATGGCACATTTTCAATATTTTTGATCAATAAAGAAAATAAACTCTGCAGCAAAGACCACATTTATAGAATCTGCCAGAGATAATTTGAGCAAATCAAAACATGTTTTACCATAATTGGGACATGACATATCAAAGATTGACACTGCATGATTTTTTAAAACATTCTGGTTAAGATGTGTACATACATCCTTCAGCTAAATGTATAAATGCCTATGGTAGCAGATGTATTCTGCATGAAATAAAAACCATGGTAGAAAACAAGCATAATGACTCAAAGTCTTCAGGGTTTAAATCTACAAACTGTAAAAGTCTATTAGCCTCGTGGAATTATGAGAAATTACAAATGTTTCAAAGTTGTAGGCCATTTGTAATCTTCTGCCCTTAAAGGACTCACAGAAGCACTCACATACACACAAAAATATTAAAATTCATTTACTGAGAGGATGTGGGCGATTATCTTCAAAGACAAGTCAAGTGAAACTTCTCATGTATCCAAAACACATATTTAAGCGCACTTATGAGAACACATTGACTTCTTTGAGTCATAGATGCTCTCTCCAGGGACAGCATTATACAAAATCACACACAAGCATAAACACATGGCCCTGAGTCCTGTGTGTTATCTCCCAGGATGCATGACAAATGAATCATAAATTCAGGTCACATAATCTGCCGAGTATGCTGGGAGAGAGACAAGCAGCCATGTAAATAAAACAGTAAACGTGTGCCTTAATTCCTACAGAATCCTCTAACACACTTCACTCAGGTAAACCAAAAGTCTGTAAGATGATCCAGGTAACTGTTATTTCTTGCAGTTTTCAGCAATTCATTGGTCAGTGTTTCTGACCACAAGTAGCTGCAATCTAGGGACCCCTGGCAAACATCACCACTTTTTGTACTTTCTGTAGGTGGGAATGGTGGTATCTGCAGTGGAAGAAGTACTCAAACTTTTTTGTAAAAAATGGTAAAACTATCAACTGTCAAAAGTAAAATAATTAATACCACACTGTTAAAGTCTTGCATTCAAATTAGAGGCATTTTCAGCATTTGTACATGCTGTAGGATTGTGCTTTGTGTCCCTGTTCTGTTTTCACCTGTGTGCCTCTCCAGGTGCTTCTCATTGTGCAGAGAGTAGTTAAACACACCCGTGTTTCATTTGCTTATCAGGAGCATGCAGGTTAAAAGGACTGGAGAAGACAGTGTCAGCTGGCCAGACATCAGCAGAGAGGCTGAGTGTGTGTTGCTTTAAAATGTACTTACCTGATGGCTCAACAGCTTGTGTTGTAGTGATTAGATGGTGAAACTGAGCTAATGCTTTTAATTAGCTTTCCCATTTTATTGCTGGAAATTAGTTTTCAGTTGTCTTAAGTTTTTGTTCTAACATTTTACTTATGTTAATAAATCCCCTTATTTTGCTTATACTTGGTTCGCTTTTTTTTTTTCTTGGTTTAATTTCATTGTTACTCCCCTCATCCCCTGTGCCTGATCAGGGATCGTAACAAGCACACAATGAGTGCACTCAAATATACTTGAAGTCTGTTCACGGTGGAGCTTTCAATTGTAATATCCACCTGCATGAGTCTGATAAAGGATCAGTGCTATAAACAGGTATCTGCATATGAGTGCAGAGTCTGCAGGCAACAGGACAAGATTTTGTAGTCCAAGAAGCATTGACAATCGCATTTAAGTAGCAAGTAAACAGACAGTATGAAGAGCAAAAGAGGCATTGGCCAAAATACAATCTTGGAATCCTATCGTATGACAATTTAGCTTCCCAGAGGTAAGGAAAATTCAAAATAAGATCTCCTCTTTAGCCAGCCTATTTTACCTAGACATAATTGAACTAAAAATAGCATCTAAATAAGATTTTGACCATTTTCTCATACTCCTTCTAAATACAGCTTCTGAGAAACAGCCTTCACCTTGCCTTTGCCCTTTCCTCTCTTACTGCAGTAATCTGAAATAATCAGCTCCTGAGATCACAGTAAGATCCAAAAGAAAACTTGAACAAGTCTCAACTCTGTGTTCTCAAAACTAAGAGAAGCATATTAGCACAGCAAAAGAGCTCCTGCTGATTATTAGTTTGCTCTTTATTTATCCTAAGAGGTTTTGGTTTGGGTGAAACCTATCAGAATTTAGCCATCTCCAAGTAAGAAGCTGATTTAATTTTCAGAGTCAAAAGACTGAGACTGATTGTGAGCAGCAAAAATTTCTATTCACGTAAAACACACTCAAATGCAGAGATGTGCCAAAATGATGCACAGAAGAAGAAGTTTTGGTGCAGATATTTATCAGCTACACCAGATCTTCCAAAATCTGGGCCATTACCCCCAGATGCTTATCATTTCTAAATATCTTATTCTACGTTGAGATTTAAGTTAAATTTTGCTCTTTAGAATATAAATCATTTTATTAATCACATTTTAGGAATCTATACAAACTCAAATCTGCTCATAATGTAGGAGTAAGTGCCACATAGTGTTGTGAAAACTATTGAAAGCTGCTGAAAACAATGGGACACTGAAGAGTCAGAGAGACTCGGGAAAAGGAATTAATCAGAAACAATAAAGTAGGCCATTTTGCATTATTTATGTCGCACGGCCACTTCTGGAATTCACAGCTTCATTAACGGTAGCATTCAATGGGGGTCACTGTCAAATGTGGGTTTACTGCAGTATTTATCACATCTGCAATCTGTGCTCCTGTCAACGGGCATGTTCTCCTGGGGATCTTTAATCTCGCACCGTTTCAGGCGACAAAATCCATGACTCAGACTAGACAAGCTTACAGCAACACCTCTCCAGTGTTTCGATATCATAAATCAGGCCCAAAGTGACTGAACACTGTTTGCCATCACCACAGACTACATGAGTACTCTCCCACAATTCCCTTGGTGTATAAATATATAAGAGGTTTCTCTGAGAGGAAGCCAGATATATTTCACAAGAAAAAGCTAAAAGGGAATACAGAAGTCTGCTTTTTTTTATTCTTCCAGCTCAACAGCCATCATGAGCCAGCTCTCCAGAAATAAAAGTCTGACACGCACATTTAAGTCAATTCATTTTCTGTTTCTTTGTGTAGAACCAAAGAACTCCCAATTGTTTATTCATCTTCCGTGTTTTTTTTTTTATTTCTCATTTCCTCCAGTTGTCTATCTATCTCTGTTACTCCTTGACATTTCTGCAGGCACTCTCCAGTCACTTCACTCTCCATCAACAATGATAAGGACCATAAAGAGTCAAACCTCAAACCTGGTTAGGCTGAAGATTGCAGGGTAAGAGACCCGAGGAGAAGAGGTAGCAGGATTAATATCTGTCCAGGAGAGGGGAGCTGGCTCGTAATCAAAGATGAGAACTGATGTAGTGGCTCTCAAAAGAGCAGTGATGGCTGAATCAAAGGATCAGTGCCCTTCACATCTTCACTTCTATCTCTTGTCCCATTTTCCCTCAAGCATTAAAAGCATTAACTTACTCACTTAAACCGGCTGAGCATGAAGACCTAAATTTACAGTTTAGTTTAACCCTTTAACACCTGGAGTGACATCAGTTTTCTTGTGCAGCCGACACCTTTCACAACCATTTAAACCTCTGAAACCTGACAAAATGCTGATGATTTAATTTGAAAACATTGAAAAAAGGCAATAAGCAACTTGGAAAGAAACGTTCCACAAATGCGAAATAAATTGTAACAGGTGAGAAGAAAATGACCTAAAGCTTATTTGCTTATTTTCATGTAATTTTCTTGTGAATTTTTGACTAATTCCTTGCTAATTTTTGGGGCATTCCTTGTTAAACTGCTCATTACCTTGTCTACAGCATCTATCTTGTTGGACCTTCTAAACCCCACCTGGCATCAGGTTGTCGATCTTTATGCTTTGCTATCTGTGGCTACAGTATCTGATTCAAAAAGACAACTTCACCCAAGTGTAAAAAATAATTTTCAGCTTGGGAGTATAATAAAAAAAATACATAAAGCATCTTTTTCCAGCCTCTGCTTTTTGGCTTTCATTTCTTTGAAGCAAGTCTGTGCATGCGTATTCGCTGCTTTGTGTTTGTCTTCATGAGTGTGCGTGTGTGCATGTGCTAAAACTCATCATCTCTGTCGGCACAGAGCAGAGAGAGCAGATCAAAGCTTTGTCTTGCCACAGAGGCCCAGGCAATTCAAACATATTTTAATGGAGAAGGTGATAGAGACTTCTCTGTGATAACCTGATGAACAAAGCCTGTCCTCACTTAGAACCATACAATGAAGGTCAGGCCAGGACAGCAAACAGCAGCATCCGTTGCACTTTTCATTCATCCTTTTCAATCTTAACTGTCATTTTTTATCTTAACATGTTGAGAGATCCCTGTCAGCCATCCCTAAACCCTCTTTTCTAAGAGTTTATCATCAGTTACAGATAACATTTCAATTCTTGAACAGTTCTGCATGAGATCTCTATTAAGATTTGGTCATAGCGTGATGACTCCAATGAACCATGGTCCAAAGATTTATCATAAATTATTCATAACTACATAAATTCATATTCAGCAGCATCTGCCTGATCCTTCATGCACTATTCATGTCACATAAGGCACCACCACCCGATCCATCCAAGCCAGTCTGACTGTTGATCAAACACAACAAACGCCGCAATCAAACCAAAATAAAACTGCCTGAATGGAGGCAAGGCATCGTAATTCTTCACTCACTGCTCCGTTAGCTCTCATGACCTGAAGGTTTGTTTTGTGTGCTAAAGTTTAATTAAGAGATGATTCAGTTTTTGGTTGACTGACTGTCCACGGGATGAAAATGAATGACATTTGCACATCATTATTGCTATGATGGATGGTAAGACAGAAATCAACACGGAAACAAGACAAATCTTCTCTTGCATGTAATGAGCATAATCTCATTACGATCAGCTGTACAGGTTCAAAGTTATGGTTGCAGAAAGCAGTTTGATCATCCTGGGGATATTCTGATACATAAACATGAGCTCCTGCTCTTTTCCTGTTGCTATAAATAGCACCAGCAGGCGATATGTTCAATATGCAATATGTTTGTCCACACACACACACACACATTTACAACTTGTACAGTAAGAAAAACATAAGGATGAGATGTTTTTACACAAGACACAATCGATGAAGGTGTTGAGGGTGAGAAACAATGTAGAAAAAATTTTTATTTATGTTTGCTATCTTTAATGCTTCTGTAAGGCACACTGAGTTATAGACACACACACACACACACACGCACTTACCAATTTGTGTGAGCCTGCATTTCTGTGGTACAGCCACAGTGCCACCAATATGGTAGACGTTACGCGCCAGGAGAGTCGCCACAGTTAACACAGCCGATTTCTCAGCAGGTGCATAAATAAAGGCAGATCGTACTTTATGAGCAGATAATGCAGTGGGACCAAAACACATTTCCTCCATTTTCTCTGCAAAAAATAAGAAGCAAGTCAGAGTCCTCTTGCTCAGTCCTAGCAACACACTCCACCTGTAGCAAAAAAGCAAACTCTGACAAAAGAAACACTTTTGCTCACATCAGACTTGACCGTCGCTCCAGGCTCCCTTCAGACAGAAAGCCTCCACACAACAAGCAGACAAACCAAACTCCTGCCGTTCATGCTCCTCTGTCCTGTGATCTGTGGCGGCACCTTAAACTGACAGCTTTCTCTCTGAAAACACTTTCCACCTTTCTCCCGGTCATCACGCCCACTTCCTGCGCCGCCAATCCGCCTCTCTTTGATGTTTACAGGTCAGTCAGGTGATGTGCTGCTGTGTCAGTGTGGCTGCCAACATGCTACACTGAGGCACAGATTCAGCATGTGTGTAGTTTAGGGAGCGATTAGGAAGAGTCCAGGAGGAGAGTGCAGCAGATGTGTATCTCATATCAGATGGGTTTACGGGGTCAACCACTGGGATGTGAGGATAAGAAGGATGACGTAACATTTATGATAATGCACGGCTAAAAGTAGGATTTAATGGGTTGACATGTGGGATTGTGTGTGTGTGTGTGTGTGTGTGTGTGTGTGTGTGTGCCTTACAGGAAACACAGACAGCACATCTGTCCATCTTGCACTCAGTACACATCATAGATGGAGGGCTTCCCCCTCAGGAGGGGAAAGCCTGTGTGAAATAAAAGAGCACTGACATTTTCATGCCCTGGATCACCAAATCCGGGAAACCCCATACTTTAGGAGCAATACAATACCATAAAAACAGAGATTATGATCTAAATTTGATGGGCAAAACCAATGGAGGTCTATTTTCCTGAAACCGGGCACAAAAGAGAATCCAACCAAATCTCCCGGCACAAGCACAGATGGGCATTAGCAGCAAATTTAGCAATTCTGGCAACCAAGCACAGCTGGGTGCAACATGGAAGAACTGAATACATTACAGGTGAGAGGGATGCAGAATCAACCGATGGATTCAGGGCAATACATGGAGCTACATATCTGTGGAAGTTCACTGTGCAACCTCTCAGAAATAAACGTTATTACAGTCTGCCCACTGTCTCTGCATTGTAGGTAATTGTCTTGTATTTAAAGGAGCAGTGTGTAAGATTTAGGGGGATTTAGTGGCATCTGGTGGAGAGGATTGCAGATTGCAACCAGCTGACAATTCCACTGGTTAGAATCTCTTCAGTGTTTATTGTTCAGGAGGTTTTTACCAGGTGCCAAATTATCCTCTGAGGTATCTTCCTCTCCAAAAACAAAGGCACCAAGTGATTCAAACTGGTAAAACCATTGAATAAAGCAGTTTCACATTACAAATCAATCTGATTTGTGACGCTGTTTGGCATGTCAGAGATGGGCCGCTAGCCCAGCACCTGTGAATGTGTGCTTATTTTTCATCTCTGATAACTTAATTTCAGCTCACCTGTTTTCCGATCACAATCAGGAGATTTTTACCAGGAGTCAAATTATTCGCAAAGGTCTCTTACTCTGCAAAACAAACTAATCCAGTGTTTTAAACCTGCAAAAACACTGAATAAAGAAAAAATAAGAAGAAGAAAATAAATAGCCTCAACAACACAAAATTGTGAATGACTCTAGCTAGAGCCAGTGTTTGGTTTGTCCATTTTGGGCTACAGTAGAGACATGGCAGTGCAACATGTCGATGTCCGTAGACAAAGACCCGCTCCCTATGTAGATATAAACAGCTAATTCAAAGGCAAGGAAAAAAACATTTTATATTTTCAGATGATTATACACTAAAGAAAACATATTATACTCAATTATATGCCACTCCACCCCCCATAATCTTACACACTGAACCTTGTCATACTCCGTAGTTAATTTTATTTGAAATCTATGAGAAATTAATAATATGTAGGAAAAATCTACCAGACTGGAAAAAAAATCTAGTTTTCAGATTAGTGAAGCAGGATGCATAATTTCTAATATCACTGTACCGGTGTAAATTACATGAAAAACCCCAAATGACACCTCATGTGATTTCATAATATCTTTTTTGTAAATAGTCCTTTGGGGTTACATCATCTGGTCTGCACCCTTTTTCCCTGTTCCTCTCAGGACATTCATAAGCTTATGAAATTAAATTAGTCAGGCGCACAACTTCAGCTTGATGACTGTGGGATAAATGTGAGGGGAAATCAGGCTGCACCATGGAGCGATAAAAGCCGGTAACACATTTGTGACAGCACTGAGCTTGAGCCTTGGCAAAATAATAAGTCTGTCACCTGCTTCACTACTGACTACTAGGTGGTCATATTCATTCAAGCATAACAATCATAGATAACAGAAAAATAATGAAGGGACATTTTCTCATTTTTTTCTGCCTGCTTGTTTCTGTTCAGGGTCATAGAGGCCTGGAGCCTTTGCCAGCATGCATTAAAGGTGGAGGAGCCAGGCTGAATCAGTTGTCAGTCAGGGATAACACAGATAGACAGACCCGCACATTCATACCAGTGGGACAGCTGGAGTCTCTAATCCACCTGGTGTGTCACTGAAAGGAAACACAGGGGAAACCTGCATGAATGCAGAGATAACATGCAGACATGCACCCAGACAGAAGTGGAGCTAGACACTAAGCCGCTATGTCATAAATTGCCTAATTTTTTCTTTAATAATAAAAAGTAGAGAGATTGTGCATCCAAAAAAAGAACGCAAACAACCCAACAACTGTAATTCTGAAAATATGTGGTTAAACTCTGATTACTGCATGGAAAAGTGTGAAATTGCCACACTCTAACAAGACCCCCTCCACTTCAAAACTGCAATAAGAAAACAAACAAAACACAAACACAAAAATCTCATGTCATGTGAAATAATCAGTATGGCTCTAAATTTGGCACAGGGACAACGGTGCTCATGGGGGATCCAGTCGCAAACAGGATGAAGCTGATTATCAAAATTCCACAACACTTCTAACAGAAAATACCTTTACTGGTAACAGCAAAGCAGTCCATTTCCTATTTTAAGCTGGTTTTCTCACGTTTAAAAAACATACACACACAAACACACATTTTTAGTGGAAAAGGGGTATTGATCTGTCTGTTGGTTTGTCAGCCACAGACATTCATGTTGCCGAGACAATGTATGCTTTATAGTTGTTTTTTAAAAGATCTCAACAAATGTGTATTGCTGTGTCATTTTTGGTACAGACTAACTTTGATCTCTTCATTTTTCATCGATTGCCACCAACACTTTGGTGTTCAACCAAATACCTGCAAAAACAATGATATGCCCACCAACCTTGGCTGTGCCATTTAACACGTTTGCATGGTAACACTCTTAACCAGCACAAATGAGGACAGCCTCAAAATTTGGGTTTCAGGGTTTTTTTGTTTCTCTCGTTTCTGTCTCTCATGTTTTGGGTTTTCCTTCTAATTCCTGCCTTCTTGCTCATATGCTGCAGCGAGACTGATAAACAGCTAATGACTTGCAGTAAAAACAGTTGATTCCTGATGATGAAAAGAGCAGCTTTTCATTAGCAGTGTTTCCTCACTTTCTACAAATGCTAGTGGGTCTGGATGATTCACACCCAGGGGGGTAACACCTCACATGTAAATACCTTTTAAAGCCATCTAATTACACAAAACCTGCATGGAAGGCATAAAAAATATTTGGGTTTACCCTCTTATTAGCAACATAAAAGGTTAGGTAACACAAGGAGGAGTGTGTAGAGCGGCACCGGAATGAAAAAAAAAAAAAAAAAAAAAAAAACTCTAGCTTGATAATGCATTCACCAAAGATGCTACAGGGGGCTCCCCAAGTGGAGGAGTTCAGCACTGACATCAAAGGAGAGAGAGTGTGTGTGTGTATGTGCATGTGTGTATATAAGGGTTATGTATGGATGTTCCTGTAATGTTCAAGCGTCTTACTTCTTCCTCCCTAAGCCAGGCTGGTTGACTGTGAGTAGATTGAGATACAGTATCTTTAGTAGCAGAGTCAGACTGCCATGCAAACAGTCTGATCTCAACTCCTTCAAATGTTGGAGAGAAACTGCACTGTAGCTGCTCTCCTGGTACTTCATTTCGGGACACAGGAGAAAAGTGTCGGCTAGGTAACTAAGTGGACAGAGCTTCTAACTGCTGAGGCAATGGTGACAAATGAAATAAAAGCCAGTGGTTATGGATAATTTGCTCTCTATTTCTTGCCCAGACACAGGTATATAGAGCTGCAGGTTTATACAGATGACAGCCTCTCAGTAGGTTTCAAAAGCTGATGTTTCACACTCAGGTCCTATATGCTTCATACAAGAACATGTGATGTGCCAGCGGCTAATTCAACATGCATCCAATACAGTAACTTGTTATCAGTGAAATCCTATGTAAATGCAAATTATGGTGCTTCGGGATCACGTAGAAGAGACAAAGATGGATGTCAGTGGCTCCCTGGATATCAGAGATGAGAAGGAAGTTAATTAGAAATAAAAAAATGTGACACTATTGCTAAACTGGATATAGCAGGTAGAAAGGAGGAGAGAGAGGAGAGGTAGGACTAGATATTGTTTCTAAATTTCAACACAGACCGATTTTCAGCATCAAAATGATTCCTTTTGCAAATTGCCTACAAAGGTATGGCCAGAGATATGCTCTAACTCGTCAGACGCCAAGTGCTTTACATATCCATGTAATGCTGGAAAATATACCATAATCCTTCATTAACTGCAGCAGCACACAGGTCTACAGCTGAAATGCTCTGTGATTTGGTCTATGTTGGACAACTAACTAAAATAGTTTAAAAGGCTGGTATATCTGAACACAAAACTGCAATATGCACACAAAACAGAACTATGCAATTGCCCAGCATTATGCAAAGGCTAACCATCTCAGCTGGCCACCAATGTCCTTAGACATTGATATTTAATTGACTTTAGGTTGTGATGTCTGGTGACCAAAATTCAATGTTAGGAAAACATGAAATGCCAACATCAATATGAAACAGAATACTATTGACAGGTGACTTTGATTTATTTTTTGGTTGTTTTAAATCCAGTGTCTTCCAAAGGTCTCATGCCAACATTATCTTGATATAGAATAAAGACATTTAGTTGAGAGGTATGAGAACATAACCAAACTCTGCAAAATGTAATCATGTTAATGTCCACACAATGTAAAAATCAAATATCATTAGACATGAAAAAATATAGTCAACCGGTTTTATTCCAACCAAATATAACATCTCCCTGGCGTAAGAGTCCAATGTCTTTCTGACGTCATGATGGCTTTAGGTGCCAGCTAGGATGGTTCTACATTGTCATTAAATTTTTGGGGAATAGGAGAAATATCATCCTCTCCTAGAGGTGGTGAAATTGTCAACACACTTCTTCGCAGAGAGGCTCACTGATGGGTTCATACTCTTAACACAGTTAAGCGGCTTAAATGAAGACTCAAATTTGTCATGTTTTCTTTGATTTGTTACATTTGATGGATGCAGTACCTGTACGTCTTCTATGTTATTTTTGTATGTATTTTATACTATTTGCATCTTTAAAGCCACTGGAAATGTGACTTGAATTGGTAAGAATGTGCATATTATATCAAAGTTGTGTTTCATTAAGTATCTGCAAAAGTCTGAGTGAAAATAAATGTCCCAAACTATTTGAAAACCTTATTTAAAACAGCTAATTTTGAAGATAATAGCATTTCTCAAGACTGTGTGGGAGTGGCAGATCACATTTTGATTGACACCTCCTTAGATACCACTTTGTCAACTGTCTCTCATCTCCACGACAGCCACGGAGCAAAGCAGAATCTCTGTGGTACAGTCCTATCTGTTCCTGCCCTCTGACTCTGGGTGCATTCATAAATCCAATCTGAGGCTCTACACTAAAATGAGAGAACTGTTGTTCCAAGCCACAGAGCTTTCTATTTCTCCATGACTTAACGAACAGTTAAGTTCATTACACATTCACTCCGTTCTGCACTTTGCTGTTTCTTTACCCTAAAAGAGTGCCCAGCGTAATACGGCACTCAGTGTGTTTCTGAATGCACCCCATTAAAAGGAGCGTAGAGGGATTTCAATTTGGCATGTTAAATTAGTATAAACTGACACCTGACTTTAGAAATTTGATTGGTGTTACCCATATCACATGATATGGATAAGAGATAACCATGACCAAATCAACCCAGCTTCAGGAAACTGGGAAAAAACTAAAATGACAAAATTTCAAAATTGGATTGAGGCTAATGTCTGATAATTTTATATGCTTTTTATTATGTATCTGAGACCCCAAATTACATATTAAGAAAGTTTTTGGTGATTTGGGCTCCCAAAGGCTTTAAGAGATATGTGTTTCTTTGTTTCCAATGAGATTGTGATGCATGGGGTGTTGCATGCACAATGGCAACACCCACTTGTGGATTAACTTTCCAATAGATTAAGAATCCTCTTTAATCAATTACCCAATGAGAACTGCTCACTTATTGGCGGTGTGTGTCTTTTTGTCCTTGCTCTCTTTTTAGACATGGTGGTGTTGAATAATTGGTCTGTTTGCTCTATTACAGGCTGTAAAGTCCTTTCTTTCTTCCTTGGGGAGATTTTTATTTCAGTTGGGATCAAACATTAAAAAACAGCATAACTTGACAGTTTTCAATACTCTCTGCTATGGATACATTTCAGTTGGTACCAAAAGTTAGGAGAGTAGAGGAGAACAGCGGAGAGTAGAGGAGAGTAATTGGTGGAAATGTTCTTGTTTTATCTGAGTTTGAAATTATATTCACCACTGACTTTGAGAAATTTGCCTGACTTTGACATGAGATGTTGATTTAAATCAAGACTTACTTGATCAGACGTGCCAGCTTTTGGTATTTCACAGTTTTCAATACTCTTTTTCAATCTCTTCTTCTCTCCGAAATACTTTATTGACACCAACAGAAATGTCTCTAAGAATGCAATTAGAATCCGTTTTAAAAAAAAAAAAAAAAAAAGAGGGCAAAAGCTTTAAAGATGAGAATGTGTTTCTCCCCTGGCGTCTGTTAGCTGTTTCTGTGCCCTGGAGCCACAGAAAGGAAGAGGCAGAGACAAAAGGGGGGGTACATGCTGAGATTCATCATCATCAACACAGAAGATACACATGAGGAAAAACACATTTTACATGGAAAAGCCATTTCCTCCATGTGGAGGAGATTAGCAGCCATGCATGCGCCTCCAAACCTCCATCATTTTTCCTTCTCTTCTCTCTCTCAGCGAGGGCTTGTGGTGCCGTGCAACTCTTCTTAGCACAAGTGTTGACACAATGAATGAAGAGGCAGTCCTCTTGGCCATTGAAGAAAACAGGGGCCTCACTTTCACACCCCAACACTCACACAGATAACGAAAAACACGCTGCAAGGGTGAGGAATGACAGCTTGACACATCCTGCTTTCTAAGTGCCAGAGATGCACCATATTTTTTGACAGCGTACTGGAGAGAGCAAAAGGGTCACTCTAATAGCCCAGGGACTGCTGGGACTTCAGATTTGCCATTAAAGCTCAACCCAAAGCTCTGTCACAGTATGTGGCGCTCAAGCCTGCCTGGGTTTCACAGGGCTCCTGTCTCTGCTGATGCCAAAACAATCCACCTTTAGCATGTGGTAATGCTACAACCTCAGTCAGTTTCTCAGACAGCTTCTCAGTGAGGCGCTGCAGTGACAGAACCCATAAACTTCTCCTGGATTTGTGTGTGGAGGATGCAGCATTGTAAAGGATGTTGCAGATCCACACGTTGCTATATGGACTGAGGGAAGTCTTGTCAAATTGACAAATTAAGATGCTTTTCTGCCCCCTAGTGACAAAAGCAAAGGGCCATTTTCAGCACTGGGGACCGTTTTACTGCCCCACTGCTGCTCTTCATCAAGAGCTCTCATTTAGCTAAACTAACAAATTCCTACACCAGTTTATAAACTACACAAAAATAACGACTGAGTGTAGTTAAACCTGACGTTTTGCACCTAAAATGCTGAGAAAAATTAAATATAATACAATTAATCACGTGCAACTTGACAATCCTGTCAACAGCAGCGTGGGTGTTGAAATTTCTCCACAACAACAAGCGCAATGGAGAAATTACGCATGGGCTTCGCTTGCAATGCAACATATAGGCATCCAAAGGAATGCGTGCACTAAACAGACTATTTTACACCATGTAAGACTGAAATATCAAACAACCAAATGACAAAAAAAAGCTTGACAAATGATCCCTTACCCTTCTCCAGACTGAGATTTCTGCAAACTTCAAGTTCTGCCATTTAGAGCTGGAGTTCTCACAAGGTCCCTCCATTCGTTTTGGACATCATTTTAATTTCCTAATTGTAGCGGTTCGTAAAAAACATCAAAACATGTCTGACTAGTCAATTTCTCCATGGTGATTGGACGTTCACACGAAACGCGCCATGATGATGAAGTGTCACTTTTGTGTCCAGAATTTAAAAAAAAAAAAAAAACGAGCCCAGAAACAAACTGCACCTCAGCCCCTGCCTCCCCGGCACGGTCTGCGGAGTTGCTTCACAAAACCATCAAACCTCCACAGCCGCTGCTGCTGCGCGCACATCCTCTCCTCTCACAAGGCGCAACACACAGAGGCAAAAAAAATAAGCCGATTTCTCACACGCTCGTTGGACCGACACCCGAGTGGATGTCAGTAAGCACGAATTTAAGACTGGCTTGGAGTGAGCGAGAGTGAATGATAGCGCACGGAACAGTGGCTTAACCGCCAGAGTTGGACATATTTTTGGATATTTCATCAGCTTTGCCAGACAGTCTGGTGTTTGGCGACAGTTTGAATTACCCACCAAACACGCTCGTGGCGCATCTGTTTGTGTTCGGGCACCTATTCCTCGCTTTATATCCTGAGGAGACACACAGTCACTATTGCGCAAAGATGCCAGCGACATGACCCATTTTACGCTGTGTGTGTGTGTGTGTGTGTGTGTGTGTGTCTCGTTTAAGGTGAGAATGCCTCCTCGGAGATGGAGCAAGGAACAGGCTTCATGATATATGAGGGATGCTCCAGGAGCGCGCGCATACCAGGGCTCCGCGCGCAAGTTGTGTGTAAACATTCATTATTAGCTTTTAAACTGTGTGTGTGTGTGTGTGTGTGTGTGTGTGTGTATCCCAGTTGAGTCAATTCCCTAATGAACATTTGGTCAATCTGGAGCTCCCAGATTAGTCTTGCTCATTGGTCCACATTAAAGCCATTTAATTTAGAAGACAATTATAGAGTGACCAAACACACACATACTCAGCAACACACACATGCACACAAACGTGTTCAAACACAGAGAGCCAGAGGTCACCAAATCGATTTGTGCTGTCTGGAGGAACAAAAACACATGTCTGACCAACAGTGTCATACTAAGTTCAATGCTGCATGTACATACAGTATGTATGTGTGTGCATGTTTTTTGCATGCATGCTGTGCATTAGCAAGTACAGTGATTTGACTCAGTGACTCTGATTTAAGTTGTAAACCTCTTTTCCTCCACACCTGCCTGATCACAGACAGCCCCCTCCCTCAAACACCATCCTCAAACTGATTTATGTACCACGGCCAAACGAAAACCATCAGCCACTGTGTCATTCACAAAAAGACTGGAAGCAACTGGGGAGGAAGGGAAAGAGGCAGAGCGAAGCAAAGTCGTGTGGAAAATAAACCAGGAGAGACGAGAAGAAAGAGGCATATGTTTTCAAAATGGTTCAGACTGACAGGAAAGGGCAAACCGTCTGGGTCGTGAGGGGAGGGATACTGACAGAGATCAACAGGATCTGAAGTTCAGTGAAGACTGTTAAAACCTAGATGTTTTGTTCTGTTTCTCCTCCCTTTATCTCTGTAAAAAAAATTACTGCAGCTTGAACACAATAACTGTAGGCGACTAGATTAGTATCAGAATATGTTATCATGTAAGAAATTGATTGCAAGGGTGGTGCAAGCTCACTTTGTATGAGAATTTATGAAATTGTGTTTGCATTTCATACTCAGTAGGCCACTCATTTTCATTTTAACAACATTAATTACCTACAAATTCTGGGGGGAAAATGGTCAAATTTGGCTTGGAGAAACATATTTGCAAAGTGAGATAATATGTTTAAGTCCCATAAATGTGATATCCATATTTCTTATCATAACCAAAGGGAAAATAGACACTTGTGTGTACTCTCAGCATCAATCAATCAATCAATCAATCAATCAATCATCCACAGCAAAGTACTGAAGCAGTCAAGCCTGTTTTATACTACAGTTCGCTGACAAGCAGAAAGCACACACTTGTACGCTATAGCACACAGTCTGCAGGGGTATGATGTGACTGTATTAAGTCAAGGTGAGGCTTTAAGTGGTCTGTCTGCTGTAGGTGAGACAGTCAGAGGCAGGCAGAGATCAGAGATTTGTTATGGATTTGTCTGGCGGATCTGTCAGCGTGAAGCCCCGAAACTCATAAATCAAAATCAAATTGATGTCTGGGTTAAACTCAGCTTAAAGGACAATACAATATATGTTCTGTTTTATTAAATCATATCTAACATAGTGGCATTAACAGATATGCATATATGTGTCAGGGTATTCATGTTGATCTAAGATATTGAGCAGAATAAAACATCCCTCATACAAGCTGAAGGAAATAAACGTCACCAAAACAAAAGGAAAAGAAGAGCTTCTCTTTTTGTCTTTGATATATCTGACTCCACTGTGTGAGTATTAATATTTATGAATCACACAGAATAGAGCCATATAGCACTACAAGTCAGGTGTTACAGCCTATTAGTACATAAATGATTTGTATGTCACGCTTTGAAAAATAATATCCTGTATAAATGAAGCTTTATAGGCAGGTCTTTATAGTTGACAGTGAATCAGTAGCTCGCAGCAGGTTTTGTGTGTCAGTAAACACTGATTAGGTTTTTACTGATGCCACAAACAGAATCTTGGCTGTGCTGTCTGCAATATAAAAGGGTAAATGTCTGATGCCCAAGAGTGGAGACGAGTCTCCCTCTACTGTTCATTCCCATGACATACAGCTATCAGTACTGTACATTGTATTCTGTCCTTTATATTATTCTGTTTTTGTGTGTGTGATATTTACCATGAAAGGTGCTGTTGTCTGTCAGGAAGTGCCGGCGGTACTGTGGCTCTCCTTTCCTGTTCACCACCCAGGAGCTCATAGTGAGAGGAGGAGAGAGATAGGAGGGTAGACAACTGGATGACCTGTGAAGTAGAAGAGAATTTAACTGTGTTGTCCGAACATTTTGCAAGATTTGAGTAAATCCAAATAGTAATTTTATTTCATTTTCAGAAATTATGATTTCTCTTACAGCTTTTTAAAAAAAAAAAAAAAAAAACCTGCATGTTAAATGTGCTACTGATGAAAAACTATACCTGACAATCCTTGCATGTAGTAACTTTAATAACATCAGGAGCCAAAGAAAATGTGATGTCAAGACTTAAAATAATAATAATAACAACAACAACAACAACAACAACAACAATAATAATAATAATAATCAGAATAATCATAATAATCAGAATAATCATAATAATAATGAGCAGAGGACTAATTATGCAACTTGGAAGACACATTTTCAGATTTGCATTATTAAAAAATTGAGGGAATGACAAAAATTATTCCCCTCTACTGCAGTAAAACTTATTATTGGGACCCCACAGTTTGTGAGATTATACTAAGCAGGGGTGTAACACCAAATTCTTTGCCCTTTGCATAGGCAGCCTCTGTAGGCCACTCGCCCTCCCTTTTTTTAATCCATGTTTCTCTTCCCTTTTGAATTTTTTTTTTCTTTTTACAAAGTCATTTTGCTTTCTTTCTTTTTTATTTCCTTTCTTTCGTTTATTTCTTTTTTGGAACCCAGATTTCCTTTTTCGGAGAAAGACAAATTGTAGTGCAGGGACGGACCATTTTGTGCCTTTAAATGGTAAGAGGGTCCTCAGAGGGCTACTACTAGTTTTTTGATACAAAGTTCAGTCTTTCAACCAATTTATTCAGCCAATTTTAATTTATTTATGGCACAAATTACTTCGAATTAATAATTGCAAATAAAACCTTTCCATTGGGGCCCTGGGTGATTAGTCCCATTTTTCCTCCAACTGTGACATCCTTGATACTGAGGCAGAAATACATCTGTGGTCATTTGCATCTTGTTGGTTTGCAATAGAAGACAAACCTTTGAATCAGTATTTTGTGCCATTTTTCTTAGTCCGTGTTTTTCTTTAATTTTGATATGCCTTCTTATTGTGGTAGTGGAAGCATCACCACCTCTTCCACTTCTCTCTGTGTAGTTCATGGCTCGGATCTCCTCAAGAATTATATTGTCATCTTCAGCAAAATCAACATTGTCACTTAATAAAACAAAGGACATTATTTAAGGCCAATGAAACTCCTTGCTTTCTTACATCACTGCCATGAAAAATGTCTTGGGTGCTTTTTACTAAACTATCATCCTACCATTTCCCATCCGGTTCTTTTTGTCCATCTTTTTTGCCCCCTTTGAATCTCTCTCCATGTGCTCTCATTCATCTTCCTTCTGTTTCTTCTCACCATTATTCCCGGATTCCCAATTTTCCACCACTTTCCCCTGATCACTTTTCATTTCTACCTCTCCTGCCACATTCACTGTTTCGTGTTTCCCCACCTGTTGCTCATCCGTCTCTTTGTGATTTACTGCTTCCCAGTACAAACACACCCTCTTTCACTCTCTCTCACACACACACACACACACACACACACACACACAACCACACACATGCAACCACACACACACACACTCAGAAGCTTAGATCTGAAAAGGCCCGGAGCCTCTGGGACAGTTATTGGTGTCTGGTGCCGGCTGACCCCGGAAGAGGTGACTGTCTGGTAGATCATGTAGAACTCAGGGGTCAACTATCTTTGACTTAAAAGTACTTTCCTTTGACTCTGTCACCACCTCACTTTAATGACTCTCTATTACAGACGATATGGACTAATTCCCACTCATTATGTTTACATGAGGAAGAAAAGCCTTCTGTCACTACTACTGGTCGTGGAAGGACCTGCAGACCATACTACCTCTTAAAAGTCTGAAAATAAAAGCCAAAAAATTAAAATCATGGTAAAATTCCACCTAAATGACAAATGCCACTACTTTATTTGAGCTGTATTTTTACTTCCTCGTGTGTTTGATTATTGTATTTTCTATCTGTTTTTTTTTTTGTGAGGGTTCTGTTTAAACTGTAACCGGTGTGCTGTCCTGGCCATGTCTCCCTTGGAAAAAAAAGATTTCCATCTCAGTGAACTTCCTCATTGAATGAAAAAAATAAAAAATAAATAAATATATATAATAATGTGAGACTTCAAGTTACGTACTTCACAACGTCATTTTGAGTCAGTTTGTGGAAAGCCAACATTGGTAACTGTAATGTATTTTAGTACCAGTCCAATACCAGTGGCCAAAAGACACACTTTGCAGGAATTCCGTTAAAATGTTTTTGAGATAATTGCATTTGTGAGAATTACATTGACACAAGGTCACAGTGACCTTGACCTTTGACCGCCAATTTTGAATCAGTTCATTGTTGAGTCCAATTAGACATTTGCACCAAATTCAAAGAAAACATCTCAGGCGTTCTTGAGATGTCACATTCATGAGAATGAGACAGACTCAAGGTCATGGTGACCTTGACCTATGACCACCTAAATCGTATCAGTTCATCCTTAAGTCCAAGTGGATATTTGTGTCAAATTTGAAAAAACATTCCCTAAGGTTGTTTTTGAGATGTCCTGTTGATGACAATGAGACAGATAAGGTCACAGTGACACTGGCCTTTGACCTGTGACCAACGAAATCAAATCAGTTCATTTTTAAGTCCAAGTGGATGTGTGTGCCCAGTTTGAAGAATTTCCCTTACTGTGTTCTTGAGCTATAAAGCGTCCTTGAGTTAAAGAAAGGCGCTATATAAATCCAATATATTATTATTATTATTATTATTATTATTATTATTATTATTATTATTATTATTATTATTATTATTATATTGCATTTCCCAGAATGGGACAGACAGACAGACATCTTAAAACATCATGCCTCTGGCTTCAGCTATCACTGGTGCAGAGGCGTAAGAAAAGAAACCAAGACACCCTGCAAACACTACAACAAAACACTGAGGCCAAAACATTCACTTTTACAACAAGACATGGAGAAACACAATTGTGAAAGGGCTAAAAGAAAAAACAACAGCAAAAAAACATAAAAAACATAAGGAGCAGATATTTCTGCTCCCACTATAATCTGTGCTCTCTGGTGCTTTGGTCAAGAACACAGCTTTGACCTAAAATCCTGATTTCTGCATATCTAGAAAAAAGCAGTGTGCACGATTTAAACCTTTAGTGTTGTCTTCATTTTAAATGCACAAAAAGTCACCTGAGACTTTTCTTTATTAAACTTTGCCTCACCTTGTGCTTGCAACACCTCTTAGCTGCTAACTCACTGTAGAGCGCAGCCCCTTGTGGTTTACTGCTTAATTACAGAATGATGTTTCTAGATGACTGTTTGTTTTCATAACAGAGTCCAAATTACAGACAGGAGCTGAGCAGAGGTAGATGACTGGATACACTGTTTGAGCAGCTTTAATGGCATGTCAGGTCGTGATATGGCTAGATTATATAAATCCACATAAACGCTAAAGTCACATGGCTAGAAGAGGTTACCAGAATGTACAAGTTAGTTAGCTTAACAATGTAACAGCAAATTAATCAGAGATCATACTGTGTCTATAATGCCGATGAATTCTACATTAACATGTCAGACGTGTGAACATATAACATTGATGGTTGATATTTTTTTTTAAGTTCCCAAACATAACAAGTTATAAATGGAAATAATTGAAATGAATCAAAGGAAATTATTACATATATGTACACAGGGCTTGTAACAGCCAAGTATGATTGTCCCAGCAAAGTAACCCTCCGAAACCTAAGCAAAATGGTCTGATTTCTCACAAAAACATGGGAAGAAGGCCACAAGCAACTTAAATAGAAATGGCCCAAAAATGAGCAAGAAATAAAGAAAAAGTTACATGAAAATTACTATAAAATAATCACATTTTTTAAAAAAAATTGCATAAATTAATTAAAAACAAAAAAAGACCACAAGAAAGAGCTCAAAAAATTTTAAATTCTTATTTTTTCCCTGTAACATAATTTTAGAAATATAATTAAGACAATTATAAATGTAGTTTTCTGGAATTTTTTTCCCACATTTTTTGCTAACGTCTAATAATTCTCCCCAGCTTATTTTTAGATCATTTCCTTGTCACTTTTTAAAAGACATTTGCAGGATGGTTCTTGCTAACGTGCTCATTATGTTTTTTCCCATGCTTTTGAAAGAAAAAACAATCTTCTCTAATGCTAGTAAAAGGTGTCTGACTGCAGCACAAGAAAACTGATGTTGTCCTAGGTTTAAAGGGTTAAAGGAATAAGTCAGCATTTTGGGAAATGTGCTTATCTTTCTTGCCCAGAGTTAGATGAGAAGATTGTTTCATCTCTCGCGTTTGTCCAATAAATATGCCACACAGCCAACAGCTCGTTAGCTCAGCTTGGCAAAGCGGAAACAGGGGGAAGCAGCTGGCTTGGCTCTGTCACAAGGTGACAACATCCACCCAAGTTCATTACTTAACATGTTAATTATCCTTTTTTTAAAGTGCTATAAATACTGTTACAAGTGTTGCATGCCTAACTATTACAAACCGACAAACCAAGTGTGTGTCAGTGCTTGTAAAGTGAGTTAGTTAAATGACTCTGCTGCTCTTCTGACTGTGAGTAACACAAGAAGCCCTCTTATGTATAGGAGGGCCCAAACCTCAGGGGAATACAGCCTGCTCTTTTTAGTCTCTTGGGCCACTGGGAGCAACTTAAAAAATAAATGTTTCACTGTCAGACTGCCTGATGAGCCATTCTGTCTCAGGGCCTGGCAGGAAGTAGGTCGAGGATGCCCCCAAGTTAGATGTTTTGTTGTAGATATTAAAATCAAACAGAAGTAATACAATCTGAGACGTGGATGAAGCATTTTAGTACTTCCACTTTCTTTTTCTGTCTGTCTAAACCTGCTTGTAAAACACACATATTATCTGATAGGATAGCAATCTTTTATGTTTTATACAGTAGTGGGAATCCATGCAGTGATACTACAGCAGATTTCAGCTCATATCTAGCTGAATAACCATTGGCAGTATACAACCTTTAAATTGGTAAAAAAAAAAAAAAAAATGGAATAAAATTAATGACATGGACGTAGGGCTGGGCAATACAGCCAAAAATTAAACTCTTTCGTGACAAAAACTTTTTTTTTAAATAAAAGGCTTCTTGTTAGAACCTCACCGGGTGAGTTCTTGTTAACACCCTTAGTGCGCGTTGATTTTCAACATCACATACATATACCAACATGGATGGAGTCTTCTGTCAGTACTCTGTGGTCACTTTGTACATATTTGTGCATATTTTCTGAAAGCTTACAGCAATTAACAAAACAGAGCAGTACCATCGAAGATCGTGGCAGCATTGTCGCACATTTCAAGCAAGATACGACCATAGGAGATGCCAAAGACATTTAAACAATGAAGTATAGTGGACAAATTTCTCCCTCAGATGGTTCTAGGTATATGTATTGTTTATGTTAAGTTCCAGGTAGAGCCCTGTGAAAGGGTTCCACATGGAATGTTTATAAAAGGTTCAACTGGGAACTAAAAGGGGTTCTCCTAGAGGGATGAGCTAGTTACCAGCTTTATTTCTAAAAGTGTGTAATTCTGTTTTAATGGCCTGTGTAACATTCATGGCACAAATCACCCGTTATATATAGTTTTCACCTATTTATGTGACAAAGGCCCTCTCATGACATGCAGACACAGCAGCATCTGTCACCCCATATTGACACATGCCAAAGAGCACTCTATTTAAACATGAATAATGAGATATACAATGGCTGTTCTATTCTTATGTGACCAGCTGCCATAAAGGCTAAGTGATTATTAACTAAGATAGGATTTTTTTTTATCCGCAACTGTCTCTGTGGTTATGACTTTCCATAAACACAGGCAACACAGTTATGTTGCTCTATTTATGTTTCTCTTTACTACAAGTCAGCTGTAGGTAGGCTGTAGCTGTATGTAGGCTATGGATGAGGATCTTAGTTGTATTTAGCCTGTAAACCATGTTGCCTTTCTGCAGAGTCAATGAGTAGCTTGTAATAGCTTGTTAAGCAGTTATCCGAACGGAGAGTAAACATTCTTGGTCTGCTGAAGGCTAGACAAATAGTTTCCCAAACGGTGCTCCCTCGCTCTCTAACTCATCATACAAAAGTATACGGGTACAGGGGACTAGAGGTAGACAACATTTTAATTCAGGGTCATTAATTTGTGTAAGATGTATGTCATTTTTAAAATACATTGTCAGAAAGTTGAAAATGCTTTCTATCGAATTAAGTTCGTGTTTCATGTGTTGGAGTTATGGGTGGTCAGACATTGCCTTTCTCATTGACTCACACTCAATCAAACTTAATTATCTATTTGTCCATCCTTAGACTGTTCTGAGTATACTTCAAACCTCTCATATTAATTTCAGCTTTATACATGGAATATAGAACTCTAAATATGCAGCTGACCTATTAAACAAATTATTTACATTATTGATACATTTTTCCAACATTCTTTCAATTAATCCATTTATTGTTTGGTCAATGAAATATCTGAAAATAGCAACAAAAAAAATTCCACAGTAACAGCTTCACATTGCTTGTTTTGTTTAACAGACAGTTCAAACTGCAAATATACAATAAAATACAATTAGCCTTTATGGAACAAAAGAATGCTGCAAGTCCTGAAATTGAAAAAAGCTTGAATAAGAGAAGTTTGTATAATTTTGCAATTATTTGAACAGTCAAGTGATTGTAAAAACTTTTGCTGATTCATCAACTAATCCTTCAGCTCTACAAAATGTGTTTTCACAAGGCTCCAGAGGAAGGAAGAGGAAGTTGTAACATCTAAATTGTCCAGCCTGTGCTGTCTCAACAAGCCTTTGACCTGATAAGGAGACAGAGCAAACCTTGAGGCTGCAAAGTCACTGAGAGGTCAGAGTTCTTACAGAGGGACATTGAGGGTATCTGGTGCTGTCAACAGATGCAGTTTTAACATCATGAGTCTTAAGAAAATAAACTGAATAACAGAAATCTCTACATGAGATGAAGCCAGGTTTAAAATTCGTGTTTCATTTTGCTTACATATTGAGTGAAAGGTTTATACAGAGGGAATTTTGGATATTTTTTCATCACTTAAAAAATAAATAAATAATAATTTTTAAAAAAAACACTGTTAACGGCCAGTAAATAAATCAATTCTCACCATGTTTTGGGGAATAAAATGTTCTACAAATCATGCTATGAATAATACATAAACAAATCCCTCAGTAAAGACCTTAAGAATATAGAAAGGAATAAAACTAGAAAGTTTGGTTTGTATACGTGTTACTTAACTGAAGATTTCGGGCTCAGAGTATGGGTGAAATCAGCATTTTAACATTTTAACTAATAAATATGATCATGGAACTTACATCAAGACAATTATGTTTTGTATTACAAGTTTTCTGACATTTTATGTTTAAATGTGCAAATGAGTCATTAGTATGTGTTAGTTTTAATATCATAAGTCATTAGTATTAATATGAGTCATACTTCCAGAACAGAAATCTGTATCAAACTATTTTCTAGTACATCCTAAAATAATAGGCTAATTCAATCCAAAAGATGCGATTGATTGTACATTTGTAAACATTCGTCAGTTATACATGGAATTAATATCTCCACAGTCAGAATTATCAATATCAATTATACAGCATGTTTTAAAACCTTAAAGAGCTCAGTCTTATTTTAGCTTTCATGTGTGCTGCTCTGTGCTCGTGTGTGTGGTAGCATGTGTGTGTGGTGGGGTCATCTTGCTTCACTGTGAAATTTAGGGGTGGGTAAGGTCATGAGTCAAACTGTCAGATCTATTTCAAGCAGAGACACCCCCTCATCTTTCCCTCTGCTTCCTATCTTTTACTTTTACTCTCAGGTTTTAGACTCAAACTGTCTGCTTAATGTCGTCACTGACGAGAGAGAACTGTTCATTTTCTGCTGGAGCGAGTTCTGAGTTGATAAAACATCAGCTTGCACTAAGGGACTCCAACACATAGACAGTTTCCCATTTCAATTTGTAAATGGATCTGACACCTCTGGCATACAGTGGCACCAAATGACAGCTTGTTCCATGCTTACTCTTATATTTCTGTCTCGTACCTGCACATTAATCCTTACACACATACGTCTCACACACATAACTTGGTTCATTCAATCCCAAACTGTTCACCCTCCCTTCCTTTCCACCAGAAAACTTCAATTATTCATGAGCGATCACAGCACCCACAAAGAGTCATGTTCCAGCTCCTACAACCCTACACCAGCAAGCCGATACACTGTTCACAATACTCCAAGTCACATAATAACAAGGGAGTCACTTTACAGCTAATGCATTCCTTCGCGCGCACACACACACCCACACACACAGCCTCTACATTGCATGTGGGTGTGTGATGGAAAAGCTACTGTAATAGTTTATTTCCAGTAAGTGTTAATTGTGACAGCAGGTGAAACTTAGAGGAAAAAATCCATTAACAACTGCATAAAAAAGTGATTGAGTTTGGATCTATAAGCCTGTATCAATTCACATGTAAGCTTCATCAACTCTGCCTGACAAAGACTCCCCTTGTATGAGATGTTGACAACACTCTGTGAGGTTCATCAGGCAGGAGCAAAGATGGAGAGTTATGTTTTTTGTGGGGTGCATTTCAGTGAGTGTCACCCCAGCTCTCTGTCTCTTTAAATCTCTTTGTCTTTCACACCAAGGCAGCTCCACACAACCACTCAAATCAAATCAAAAAAATCCCTAAGGACCCTTCTCTAGGACGGGGGAGTGCCTCATCCCTTTCTCTCTGTGATGGCTACCGGCTGAGTGTAATAAAGGCCTTTGTTATGCTGCCCTGCCGCAAATCTTTATTGTTAAAGCACAATGAAAACGGAGCAGCACATGCAGCAGAAAAAAACTTTATCAGTCACAATGATTTTAGTAGCAAACAAGGTAAGATACATGAGAAAAATATATAAGTGACTTCAACAGCTCAGGCAATCTGTGGCCCTAACATGATCCAAGAACTAAAAAAAAAAAAAAGTACTTTTAAGTCTAATTGCATCTGGCTTCCCTTAAGTGGTACAAAAAAGTTAAGGATTAAAGTGTATTGAGTTTCTATATAACAGAGCCTGTGTCCAGGCACACAGGTTTAGCAGGTGCACATGTGCTTGGATACAGTATCCTACCAACAGTAAAGTGACAGCTAACTGTATTGTCACAATCAAAAAACTTCACAGTTAAGTTTTAGGAAACTTTTTTTTGTTAGTAAAAATACATATTATTATATTTTCCTTTTTTTTTTAAACGTCCTCATGAATCACATCAAGCATAAGCTTACTTACTTCTGCCACTTCAGTTTCAGATTTTCAAACCACGTTGTCAGCTTCCTCACAAAATCTTGCCACTTTCACTAGAGCAGTATTCCTTCAAGCTCTGAGTGTCCATGGCACACAGGGGCACACATGTAAAAGAAGTCAGTGATAGTCCCAGCGGTGTGGTTTCTGGCAGAGAGAATGTCCCAACAACTTCACTGGTGTGGGCAAGCACCCACCAGTACATCAAGCACTGGTGCCTTTCAAATGACTACTACTGGTGTGGGACGAGTGGACTTGGGAAAATCTGGAGTGGATTTAGGAGTGGACTGCTTTTCCACAAGAGATGAAGGAGATGAATTACTCATTCAATAAATACTTACATTAAACACTGGATGCAAAAGGGATGTGTGAGACTAATAGAGATTCTTCTATTTCAAAATTTAAGAACACTGACAAAAACCTCCATAAGCTGCTAACCTTAACACTTTTAAATTCAGACCGTACCTATGCAACTAACATCTGGGGGACCAGATCTGCTAGAAGGGTCTAGTGTCACCGTCCCAGTAAAAAATAAAATAAAAGTTGAAAACTTATTTCCTGTTATATTATTTATAATAGAAAGTACAGCTATACAATGTACTTTATGAATATGCAATAAATGAACATACAGTAGTGCAGTACACTGTAATGCTGTGTTTCTTTTACCTCTGAAGTCAAAGATTGTAGCTGGTAATGATGTCACATCCGAGCTGAGTGTGTTCCAGTACAACAAGTCGCAAAACCAGTATGTTGTTAGCCATATCAGTTCAAGCCAGGTTAGCCACTGTTGGCATTACCACTTGATAACAACCCACAGCACTGTATTTTGCACATACAAACACTGTAGCAAGACACAAATGAGATAGACGTGCTAATAAACATTAGCAGCTTTTAAAAATTTTAATGCACAGGGCAACCATGGTTGATTTTGAGGTCAGGGTTGGTGAGGTTCCATTCAGTTAAAATTTTCGACTGGAAATTCAGAAATACCGACTTTGCGGTGCAAGTGGAACACAGTATAATACAAATAGCATAAAAATGGCACTTTGTTAAGTTCATTTTTAATAATGACTGCATTTGCTAAATTTCTATTTTTTAAAATGATACGTTTGCCCCTTTGAATTATTAAATAGGTACTTTAAGTGTAAATGTGAACACATGTTGAGAAATGTACATTGTACAGTATGGTACGATTCCTACCTGCCCAAATATTCAATTATCATCTGAGTCACACAAATATTACAATGATATCTTAAACTTTTGACCCTTTTTGATTAATAAACATGCGACCAACACTCTGTGATCTCCAGCCTCAGAAACTTAACTATGCCTTCCCCCTGTTGTCTGTCTCGGCCATGCTTTCCCTCCCACTCCTCCCAGTGACAGTTCAAAGTCTGGCAGCAACAGCCATCAGCCTGAAATGCACCTTACAATTTAAACCAGCCCACCAATCACGAGCCTCTTCGGCCGTAACAGTCGCTAGTAACATTTGCACAACAAAAGAGAGCTGATTCATCAACCGGCTCCCCCCTTTCCTTCACTCCCTTTCCCTTGACTCCTCCTCTCCTGCCTTTGTGTTCGGACCCAAAATCCCCTTCTACCCCTGCAGCCCTCCTCCCCTTTGCACTAATCTCCTTAAACCCATTGGATTGACTGCTTCAGTGCTACCTCTCACTGCACCTAGACCCCCATCACCCTGCACCCCTCAGGACACACATCACAGTCTGGTTTCATTTGCGGGCCCCCTCCTCCTCTTATTACTTGCATGGATGAGGCACAGCACATGGAAGCACAAGATGTAATTTTGGAAGTGGTTTTTGTACTGCAAACAATAATGACAATCACATGAGCATAATCCTGGACACACAGGAAATTTGCTTTGGGGCTTATTCTTCAGGACATAAAAAAATCATCTGTTCTGTGTTTTTCATATGAAATTAAGGGCAGTTTACAGTCTTGTTTTCTATTTTTCAGTGCTTAAATACTCAAATGTCTTGGTCACATTACAGCTAAAAGGGCCCTCTTTGTAGGTACTTAAAGACCCCCACACAACATTTAAGGCTCCCATGGGGTTTGAGGGCAGCCAATATAGAGTTTAGCCTTTGCTTCGCCTTGTATTTCACATTGAGGGTTTCTATAGCAACGGTGAGAGGGACAAGTGGACACCCCTTTCCATTTCGAACACCATTAACATACCCCGCCCCCCTTTTAGTGATTAGTGGGGTGTCCCATACACACAGGCAAGCACAAACACACACACACACACACACACACACACACACACATAAACAGAGGAGCCAGTGCTAATGGTCTAAGTGCGTAAGTGAAAGCCAAAGGATTAGTATTGGGGTTTAAGATAAAGTTTTAATCAATTTAAACTTCTAAAGACTGCGAAATACAGTAAAAAATAATCACAAACCTTTGTAACAAGTGTAATAAGGAATGTAAAGCAATATCAGGGAAATGTGATTTATATATATTATATATAAATATATTTTTATAGTATCCATAAGAATATCTGTCACAGATTAATGATCAGTGATGGATGGCACTTTTGTAGCTTGCAGTAAGACTTTTAAACTCCCTTAATTTGTGTCAATATGTCAGTTGGCAGTCACAGATATACAGAATAAATAAAACAGATTCCATGCTGTCACGTCTTTGTCATATTTAGTGCATCAAGTCCTCTTAAAGATCTTCCTCATCAGTCTGAATAAAGCGTTGTCCCTGAGAGCCTTGGAGGCCCTCTCCCATAGGCTGTCCTGCTTCCACAGTCCCCGCCCCTTCTTCTCAGCTTTGACCTCTGCCCTATGCAGCCGTTTGTGGAGACGCCAGTAGAGGCGAGAGTCAGGCTGGACCCCTACCACAGGCGCAGTGCGGGCCAAACCAAGCCTGAGGACCTCTTCGTTCATACAGTAGCTCCACATCAGCCCCTGCTGGAGAGATAATGAAATTACTTCTTAGGGTACTCTACAGATCTGACTTTCAGTAAACAATAATGAAAATTAAAGTATTCATTTTTTTTCTCAGCAACTGGCCGAGAGACCACCTTGGGTGTGTTTCCACCTGGTATTAACATGTAACTCGGGGGATCTGACGTGGACAGCTCCATATCTGTCTGTTCACACCTGGCAGGGGAATGTGTCTCCACAATCGTCTCTTGAAGAGAGATCTCAAGTAACTGGATCTCTTTTCTCTGCTCTGTCGACAAATAAACATGTACATCTTTTTTTTTTTCAAAAACCAAATACATCATTGTTTTTAACAGGCTGGAGAAATTAGAAATACTTTATTGATCCTCAGGGGAAATTTTGTAAAAAAAAAAAAAAAGAAAACAGTTTAATAACAGAGTCCAGCTGTTTGGTGTCACATTAGTGTATACACTGCTGAAAGAATGTGGCTGTATGTCACCCAGACCACTGCTGAATGTGGTCTGAGCAATCAAATCTCAAGACCCATTAAGGACACATTTGGTGGATCCCAATGTACTTAGAGCTGTCCACTTCAGCTTTAATGGCCCAGGATACATGTTAATTAAAGAGCTGTAATCTGGCCTTTTTGTCAGTTATTAGATGCCTCACTCTGCTTTGAGACACCAAACAGTGCAGCATGTCATTCTCTCGGCTGATAAGTTTTAGCCAGACTGTTTGGGAAGGAGTCATGTTCTTCTGCAGCCATTCTCTGCCCTCTGGAGTCAGCTCCACTCCTGCAAGATGCACCACCATCGTGCACACACCTACAGAGGACATAAAAGAGCCATTTACCATATGTATTATAATAAACCATAGGTTATAACTGAAAATTGCAGTTACATATTCACTTGAATGGCCAGAGTGTAGTTATGCACAGTCTGTAGAATGCTTATTATGATTAGGGCTGGTACAGTTTGACATTTGTTTATGCTAATGTTGACTGATACTTGAGCTTTGTTACATATACAAACATCATGTTTTTATCTTTTTTTTTTTTTATATAGGAGCATAGGAGTGGATTCGGTGGGGGGGGATACACACCCTCAACATATATATATATATATATCAAGTAGAAGAAGAGTTTTATTTTGACTGAATTAAAGACATTTCCATCATAAATGTGATGCACAAAAGGCCAAAATTGATGCAAAAAAAATCACCCGAATGCATGAAGTTTGGAGTTTGATACTCAAAATTTCAATGTTGTTTTAACACATACAGCTGTTCAACAACTTTGCCTACAGAAAATATCTGAATATTCAGACATATTAATCATTAACTAACTAAACAAGACTATAAATTAGCTTGCATGACTAGCAAGTTTCTGACACTCATTGGCATGGACACATTTCAGTTACCATTAAAACATTTTGACATTTTGAGATTCAGTGTTGAGCTCTAACGGTGACTGACTGAGCCTTTATATGAAACATAGCAAACGAGAACCAACCACATACATGAAATGAACGCCAGTCAATTATCTTTGTGTAACACCCACAGCCCTAAATAATGGGTCTAACCAGCTTTAAAGTGTAGGAGGTCAAGTGGGACAAAGGTAATATTTGAAATAGCTCAGCAAGAGCCGATCTGCTCATGTGAGTCCTTCACACTGAAGTTGCTGATGGAGCACTCTATATATAAAGTACAAGCGGCTTAATTTTATTACTTAGTGAATAATGTGATTTGATAACACAGATAACAGGCTTACCTGTCACTTTCACTCATGAAAAGATGATAAAATCCAACAGGGTCTGACATTTACAAAGTAAAAATGGCACAATGACATTTTTGGATTTAAGAAGATAAAAAGGAGCATGTGCAGTAAAATGTTAGTCTGTTGAACTAATGAGACAAAATTTAATGTACTGATTGGGCCATTTTAAATTTCAAGACTCCTAATAGGTTATTCTTGTCTAAGGAGGCGTTGTGCGTGTGTGTGTGTGTGCACATGCCTTCATGATTTCACTCAAAGGATAGCCTACATTACCTTTGTGTTTCATAAGTAACGAAGAGACGACTGGCAGATGAATTGGGATATGTTCCACTTCAAGTCCTCTCTCTGTGATTGAATGAACTTTCCCACGGAGGCTGACATTCCTCTCAATAAAGCGAGCGGGGATCTCAGAGGCAGCTTGAAATTTGGTGATCTGAAGACGTGAAATGAGACAGCTGAGTGGTCACGTTAATGACTCATTTGGGTAAAATGTCTGAAAGTACATTTTATTTTCATTAACAACCTACAAAAATAATAAGATGCAATGAGATTTGGAATTAAGTGGGTGAACAGAACTGTTAGTTCACAAGAATCTATGCAGTTTATATTTACGTAAGTGTCAAAATTGAAACTGACACAGAGTAAGTAGGCTATTATTGCACAAATGCACATTAAAGAAATAACTCACCTACAAAATGACAATTTCTGAATTAGTTATATCATGTAACCTTGAATTTGTGAGGAAAACCTTGTTTTTCTTGCATGCCTCTGAGGAAAGCAGCAAACGAAAGAAATGTTTCATAAATTGCAAGAAATTAGTAGATTCAGAAAATTATTTTTATAAAGCTAGGGAAAAAGGAAAAGCCAGGAGAAAACTATATTTATAATCATAATACTGATTTCATACATAATAATTTTTCCATGTCATTTTGTTATTCTAACTTTTTTGCTGTCTTTTCCCTTGTTTTTCTTTTCTTTTTGCTAATTTCCAGGTCATTTTCTTGTACTTTCTGAGTAATTTCTTCTCAAGTTGCTCATTGCCTTCATCCTGTATTTTTGAAAGAAATCTTGTCTATTCTCTCAGAGTTCAAAGGATTTAATTCAAATGCAGCTGGTAGTGACTAGTCTGAGTGTCCCCTTTGCCCCAGTGTATTACTTTACTCTCTTACCAGTTTGATACTCCTTGCTATTACAATAACACCAGCAACTGCCAGTCCGGTGCTTATGTTCTGTGCGAGGGACAAGAGAGCAGTGAAGAGTTTGGGGTTGACAGGATGACAGGATGAAAGCGATACCAACAACCCAGCTGAACATGACACTGACAGAAATAATAGTGACACAGGGACATCGAAAACCCGCTAGGGACAACTGGTCAGATCCATATGGTGTGGTGACACCATATGGTACAGAAGAAGAAGGGCTACTAATAGAGGAAAAGACGATGTAAAAAATGTCCGGATTTCTAAATTGCTTTGCATGTCTTTCCCCTCTTTTGACATTACATGCTACCACCCACTTAAAGATTAGGCTACAGATGCAGGTGGCTCTCACGTTCACGATAGCAATGAAGTGCCCATATTGCACGCTCATGCCAGTGCATTACCAGCACACAAAGGAGACTCCTACCCGCACAAGTGTTAAATTATCATCTGCGAACTGAGATATTAAAGACACGATGTTGTGAGGCGCCTGGTTTCCTTGCTCTCTTTGTTGTCTGATCGTCATTTCCCCCTCAGTTTCTGTTTCTCTAGAAGACTCCGGCATGTTGTTGTCATTTTCTCGACGCATCCGACGCTCCGCCTTTATGGGAGGGACGTGCAAGAGCTTGTGTAAAGTCTCCTCCCTGTGGTGTGCTTTGGACATGACAGGGTGGCGTGGAAGTGAATGCATCAACTTATGCGTTATAAAACACCCGTAAAATTACGATAATTTGTACTGTGACTATCGGAGTTTTCAACTACAGAAAGCTGCTTTTAGTAGTGTTTTATAGCGGAGGGCAGAAGTAGCTCATGCACGTTGCAGCTGAGATTCATATGATCAAACTATCAGTCTCATAAATACCGCTGGGATCAGTGACGTCCCCATCTTTGTCTGCACAACTTGACCTACATAATTTCAATTATGCACTTAATATATCCATATATCTCTCTGAATCCTGTGTATTTTGTAACACTGGCACAATAACAATCATACATTTATTTTATGAATGCATATATGGTAAAATTCTTCTGAATTGACGTTGAGCATGTTTTTGAAACGTTTTGTGGAACTCAGATTAAGTACAGACAAGAGATTTTATGTATTTTTTTATTATGGGAAAACTATTAAGCCAGAGATCCCCTTTTTTTCTTTTTTTTAAATTTTCATTTAACATGCAAAGTTTTTCATCCATACATGCAAAAACAACAACTTTATTTTTAATATTGCAACTTAATTATAAAATGATCTTATCTTAACAAAGTAAATAAAAATAAAAGAAATATACATTTACAATAAAGAAAACGATGTTAAGAGCTAAGATAATAGTATGTACACAAGAAAAACAGAACAAAAGAAAATTATACATGTAAGATACATATCACAAATTTACAAATCAGTCATTAAAAAGAAAAGCTTTCCTGTAATAACATGCTTTAAGCAATGATTTTAAAACATGTAATTTATTTGCAAGCCTATTCTCCTTGTGCAAGGACTATCGAATCCAAAAGAAACTGCCCATGAAAAAATGTTTGTCTACATGTACCACTTTAATGGTACTTGAAATTTTTTTTATGGTCATCTTTTTGTAATATGTTATGATGATTGAATAAAGGAATTAGTGGGAAAAAACTATAGGAATTAGTGGTTTTATTTTTATTCTTACATACTCAGCACGTTATACATGTTTACATTTTTTAAGAATTCACATACTAGTGTCAATTGTTTCTTATTATTACTGTATTTACCTGATATTTTAGATTTTTACACACTTCACATCCTCAGCACATTATACGTACTCATAATTTTAAATATTTACACACCAGTGCTACTTTTTTTTATTATTACCATAGTTATAGTTTATATTTCATGTACATACTTTATGCTGGTACTTTATTTTACTTCTATAATTCTTTAATTTTGGTATCAGAGCGACTGTAACAAACGACGATACCCCCCATTGATTGAATTAAACTGAAATTTATTTCAAACGTGTAAAAGAAAGGAAAGGAAAGAAAAGAATGAACATGTAAACATATATAAACATACAGACATATCCGAAAAGGAGTGGGAATAATTGATGTGCTTCCATTTTTAAATAAATTGAATTTTTTTATATAACTATATATAAACTATACAGACCATGTATAACTAGGCCTATATGTAAACATATTTACATTGTTGTATATGTTAACATTATATATAAACTATAAGCTATAGAGACAATATACAACTATATATAACCACATCTACTTGTTTTTTTTTTACAGAAAAAGAGGAAAGATAGAAAAAGGAAATAAAACAATACAAAATAAATAATTATATTAACCCCTGTAAACACCTGCATTTCTAATTCAAAAGGCCTAGTCAAGCAATAAGCTATAATTTTCATCTTATTGATATTTATAATAATTCATATTATGTGCAAAGAGACAAATTCTTCCTAAGAAATAATAACATAAAACGGAAATCTCAGTTTCTTCTAGCAGTCCCATGCAGCAGATGTTGCACAGTGAAACATGTTTGGAAACAGACATCATTGAGGAGTGACCACTGACTGTATGACAGATGCACTGGAGCTCTCATCTTGTAAACTGTGAAGTCATGGAGCTACTTGAAGACGGATGACGCCCCCATTACCACAAATTGGCCAATAGGAGTTGAGAGGCAGAGTTGTCCTCCTGGCCGCCATTAAAGAATTCAATCCATGAACTGAAATAATGGAAATCTGCAGGACCTATGGATCAGCCAGGGGAAAGTAGCCGATGAGTAGCCTCGCTAATTCGGCATTTCGTCCGTTTTAAGGGTAGTTTTTACTATGACGGTGCACTGTGATGGTTTTAGCGAAAAGGAGGGCGGTGTAGCTAATTGTTTTATTTAGCTAGCAAGCTAGCGTTGGAGAGCTCTGGTATGTTAGCTTTTGTGCTAGCAGGCTAGGAGAGATCAGGGGGAGGGGAGAGTTCCTTTGCTTTGAAATTGTTTCAGATCAGCTAGCTGGCGTTAGCATTAGCACAGCAGGGACTAAGCTTTTGGGGTGAAGTTTTTTTTTTTTTTTTTTTTTTTGAGTTTTCGAGCTCGTATTTTTTAATGCGCATCTAACTTTTCTTGCTGTTAGATTTTAACGTTAGTCTGTCCGGGTCATGTTAACGTTTACTATTTGATGCTAGGGAAATGTAGCAGCAAGCTTGTGGCTAACCAGATCAGACAATACATTTCAAATAGGATTGATTAAGCTAGAAGCGTACAGTTGACGCTATCTGGCTGCCTGTCTAACGTTAGCTTAGCTGCCGGGCTAGTGGTGGCTAGCGCCGGTTAGAAGTTGACTAGCGGTAACGTTAGCTGTAGCTAGCAAGTTGGTCAGCGCTTTAACAGCAAAATTACAACTGCTTCGCCAGCGAGCTAACTAGATCAGCTATTGCCGATAGTGATTGAGACAATGGACTTAAAGGTTACAACCACGCAGTGAAAGTATGAGTTCGTGCTTTGTGCCAAACGGGGCCAGCTTGGAGGACTGCCACTCCAACCTCTTCTGCCTGGTAAGACACTTTGCTCTCTGCGCTAGCGTAGCGTTAGCTCTGGTGCTGAGAGGCCAGAAAGCCATTTTGGCTAATCAGGCAACAAGCTTTGTAACGTCAGTTGCAGACTGGCGTGAAGGCATCGGGGCCTGCAACTTGCAAATCGTGATCTAGCTAACTTTAATAATATGGACAGCACATACTGCAGAGTAACGAAAGTGAGGAGTTGCTCGTGTGTTTACATTGCAGAGGTTACTGAAATACTCCGCTAGCATTAACGTTAGTTACATGATGGTAACAGGTCAAGCCAACAGGTAAATTATCGAAAATCTGCCAAAACAGCGCATCTTACTTTCATTAAAGTGACACAGCATTATTAGGCCCACACGATACAAATATTGAAAGATAAGTCACATAAACCTAACTAATCTGATTTTAGGCTGACTTCCAGAAGGGGTGTCACTAGTTGTTAATAACCGCTGCGTACATTTGTGTATGACAGTTATGTTTTCAGGCATGATTGTGGTGTCACATGGCTAAAGTATTGCGAAACTTTACAAGTTGTCAGCAAGTCTCAGTTTTCACCTTTTATTCATTCAAAGTAGGGTTGGGCAGTTTATTAATAGCATATTAATATTGTGATATGAGACTAGATATCTTATTAGATTTTAGACTATGTAATATGTAATGTCATTTTCTGAAATCTCCAGTCTTCAAGCTGTTATGATATTTTTCCTTTACCCTCTTAGTCATTATGTTCACATTGCTGATGAATACATATTAAAAATGTCATTGCTTAAATATTTTGTAAAAGCTCCAATAGTCAAACCTACATTTTTGTCCCAATGTTGAGGCATTTGATCAAAAATATTGTGATATCTTATATATATATATATCTCCCAGTTCCAAAACAAGTGATCTTATGTATGACTGCAGTCGAAAGCTTCTCATTGCTATGTGTATATGTGTACATGCTCTCTCACTGAGTCAGATGATTGGCTTAATAATGTGCAACTATACTGTGTTCATTCTCACACTGTTTTTAAACTTTTAGGCTGATTTGACTGGAATAAAATGGCGGCGTTTTGTGTGGCAAGGACCCACCTCTTCGCCAATCCTTTTCCCTGTGACCGAGGAGGACCCCATCTTGTGTAGTTTCAGCCGATGTCTGGCGGCAGATGTGCTGAGTGTGTGGAGAAGGCACCACACCCCGGGTCGCAGAGAGCTCTGGCTTTTCTGGTGGGGGGATGACCCCAGTTTTGCCGAGCTTATCCATAATGAGCTCTCAAGTAAGTGCACGCAACATCTTCATGTTCGTCAAAATTGCTTACACTAAAAATTTATTTAATTCTTAACAATATTTGTAAATTTACCCTGCAGAATATGTGTAGTCACATATGATCTAAGCACTTTGGTAAGTTCTGTGATGTGGCACCTCGAACTTAAAAACAAAATTTCAAGAGTGTAGCGGTTGTTGCTATTAACTTATATGCTGTAGAGCTGCAGGCAAAATTGGTTGATTTTGGGAAACTCAGTTCATGTTTAAACATGTTATTTCTTTGGCGATGATGCCAACCACTCTAAACTGCGGCAAAGACATCAAATGCACTTATAATGATACAAAGTCTGATGATAATACATTGAGATAACCATACTGATTTATGGCTAACCGGTCTTTTAAAGTCTCAAAAGCCTTGTGGAATCCATTGGCTCTAAGCCGCAGAGGCGCAGGCTTGTGTAGTAGCACAAGCGCAATGTGCTATGCATCAGAATCACTTGACACAGTTTTGATGTGGGACGAAGGGTTTGTTCCAGCTTTGTTAAATCTTTATATCTGCGGAAAATACCCAACCCCTCTCGGGGGCTGCCACACTGACCAGGTATTCTGTCTCTTGTCTCAAGGACAGTCATGTGTTACTGAAGACAATACAGATCAGTCATTACAGAGGCAGAGAAAACAGCATTTTCACCTTCCAGCATTTTCATTTTGGACATTCGGAAGCTTGAGTTAGTAGTTGAAAATGCACATTTATTCATTTTGAAGTATGGCTTCTGAAACATTGTTGACCAGAGCAGCATTTTTAATACAAATATACAAGTGGGTTTCACCTGCAGAAAACTTTTTTATTTCAGTTTGTATAAACAAAAAGGCAGATTTTCTCTTACCTAAGTCATTCACAGTAACACTGAATGTGCTGAATTGAATCATATTATTGCATCTAACCCGTAAGATTAATGTTGACATTGCTTGTTTTTTTTTTTCAAATGGGTCACTTCAGGTATTTCTGTGGTTAGCTGTTTACAAACCAAACTCAGGGTCCTTATATAAGTCTAACCAATTTACACACCACCATTTACATAACTGCCTTGTTTCAGGCGAGGAGGATGGTGAGTGGGAGAGTGGCCTGTCCTACGAGTGTCGAACGCTCCTCTTCAAAGCCATCCACAACCTGTTGGAGCGGTGTCTCATGAACCGCGGCTTTGTTCGCATCGGCAAGTGGTTTGTTAAGCCATACCAGAAGGAGGAGAAGACCATTAATAAAAGGTATGTCCCACTTCCTAATATCAGACAATAAAGTTATATGACATACCATAAATTGTCAAATTGCAGCTGAGAATTCACTATTTGTCAGGTTACAAGTTATAGTCGGGCTGCTTAGTGTTGGAACCAGTGGGAACTGCCTGTACCTTTGCCCGTTGTATTGGTACAACGTGGTCATGCCATACTCTATCTCTTGCTCTGGATTTTGCTTTTTAACAGAAATTATGTTCTCACTCACTGTTTGATTTTAATCTCAACTGATTCTACTTTTGTTATTGATAAGCTGCAATGAATGAATCTCAACATTTCCTGCAGATGTTGCACAGTAAAGTATTTCCAGTAAAACAGATGACGTTGTGCTGTCTTGATAGCCTAAAACAGTGGTTCCCAACTGTGGGTCATGGAAATGTGGTCATTTATAATGTGTAGACCTAATAACTAAGAGAGATATGTGGACCCCCTGACTGGCAGAGTTAGGAGCCACTGGCCTAAAAGTTTTAATATGAGCATGCTGAAATTATTTTAAGAAAGTAAAATACAAGTTCATAGTCAGAAAAGACGTCAGCTATCAACATATATTGCAGTGGTGAACATCCTTTCCACCTACATAATGAAGGTCCAGCTTACATGTACTGTACAGTATGTTTAAAACACAAAAGAAGCACCACAGTGGCTCAAGATAAATATGAGCTCATGAATTGTACTTGTGCTAAAGGGCTGATCACTACTCCATATTTGATATTGGAGTATTGTGATAAGGTTTGCAGCATGTGTGGATTGGCTATTACAGTTGTCTTTGTAAAGAGGTTGATTTATTTATTATAATTTGTGACATTTGTGGGGAACCGTGTTTAAAAATGCATGCAGCATTTTATGCTTGTTTAAGACATTTAAAGACAGATGAGTGTTGTGCACTGCAGCGTGGGAAGCCTCATTGGGCAGATGTCTTACAGTTATGAGAGCTGTGCTTTAAACTTCCCATAACAATTCCTGGCCTCTGACAGCCTTTAATAGTTAAAATTCCCATTTGGGATTCACTGGAGAGATGGTGCTTGCAGCTGTATTGTTTCAACTATGTTGTTTTAAGCTGATAACTGTTCAAGGGAATGAGACATCATCCTGTTATAAGGAAAAAGGTCTGAGGTCTGTTGTAGCTTATATTATTTAAGTGTTTACAACTTGATTTGCATTTCTTTGAGTCACCCAGAAATATTTTTTCCTGGAATTGAATCTGATGTAACAATGATTTTGATTGAGTATGATAGGATTATTAAGTTTTCAAATTACATCATCAGCGTGACACATTTTCCATCTAGTTTTATCCAGCATGTTGCATAATTTCTGTATCAGTTTTTCTAAGGCAACAGCATAACACTGCCAGGGGAATATTTATCGTCTTCACTTTTCCCAGCTGTGAGGTAAAACTGGTCTGTTGTTGTAGTAATACAAGCTTGAGGTGAACTAGCAGCAGCACATAAATAACTGGTTCAGAGTCTGCACAACTGTATCTCCTTACCTCTCGTACATAAGGATGGTGACATAGATTTAGCGTCCCCCTTGCTCTTGAGTGAGAGGGCTGGTGTATCCTGGAGTTCCCTGACAAGCTAATTTGAGCCTCTGTGTTTTTGGCTGCGTTGATCCAAGCCGACTTGTGTTTGATGCATGGCCCTCTTGGCTCAGTTCCCCCCCGGCAGCTTTGTCAATGAGAGTTTTAGCAGCTGTATAAAAGAGTTGTTGGTATAGAACGGGAGGTGTTTTTTTTTTTTTTGCTCACTTGCTTCTGTTTCTACATAAAGATGTCTAAAAGTGTTGTTGAGGCAGCACCTAACAGAGTCTGGCAGTCTTGCTGTCGCCTGCCCTCTCTGGCTGGTAAACAGGGCAGTCTTTGGAAAATGCTGAGTGTGCACTGTGGTTTTACAGCAACCGTGTCAACAAGTACTATTTTAGTGCATTTAGCCGCCTGGCTTTCTAGAAGTAGGTAGAAAATAAATATGAATATTGTTTTAACATATCTGGACTATAATAATCTCTGTTTATTTTTGACTCATATTTTAGCCTGTGCGTTGCAAGAAGGTTTGATAAAGGTTCAAACTGCGTTGAAGCAGATTGTGTGTTACATGCACCATCTGATTGGAGCAATAAGCAACAGTTGTCACCAGAAAGCAGGATATGGATCATATTGCCCAGTCAAATATGTGAGGAATTGTACTCCACATATTCTCTATCCTTTTCAGTCCTCTATTACCCCCTTGAGTCATTTCCTCACAATGAGTGATGAAGAGTACACTGATTACCTCAATAGCCTGCAGAGGTTTACGCTAGCTTTTGGGAGCTGGCTGCAAAGTGAAGCTTTAGTCAAGTGGGTTTTTTTTTCAACGTAGTGATGTGATTAAGCTTGGGGACACATCTCTCTAAATGTTACAATACCTCTTTCTTTTTCATCTTTGTCTCCCCCTGCAGCGAGCACCTGTCTTGCGCTTTCACCTTCTTTGTGCATGGCGACAGCAACGTGTGCACAAGTGTGGAGATCGCTCAACATCAGCCTCTTCAGCGACTGAGCGAGGAGCATCTTAGCCTCGCCCAGCAGGGCTCCAGCCCCTTGCAAGGTAGGAATACACAAGTTGCCCACCATGTTGAAAATGTTTTGCATGTTCTTTTTTTTTTTATACATTTTCTGGGGATGCACGACAATATTGGTACATCATCATCATCCGCAAATATTGCTTTAAAATGAAATATCGCAATCGGACAGCTGGCTAATTGTTGCCTCTATCACAAACTGACATTTTTTAAATTATAGACAAAGTGAACATCTACAAAACATTAAGTTATTTTACTTATTTTGCACAATGAATGAATGCTTGCATCGAAAAGCATTGTATTTCATGTCTCCATCTGCTGGTGGGACAACATGATAAAAGATGAGGTTAATTCCACTACAGAAGAGACTTGGTGATCACTAAAATTAGGTGGGAAAAATTGGATATTTCGATATCAGTAATCAGCCACATGGGTTGTTATATATCTGATATTGGCAAAAAATTCCAGTATTGTGCATCCGTAACATTTTCCCAAGACAGATGCTTTATTTGTCAATCAACACAAAAAGTTAAAATGCATTTTTACACCTAGATACTACTCACAAAAATTAGCTTTAAGTTGTCCTTCACAAGTATTGTGACTCTCCTCTGCCCTTCAGTCATCCTGAGCCCGTACGGCTTGAATGGGACCCTCACTGGTCAGGCTTTTAAGATGTCAGACCACCCTACTCAGAAGCTCATAGAAGAGTGGAGGCAGTTTTATCCCATCAGCCCCAATCCCAAGGAGGTCCAAGAAGACAAGATGGAGGATACTGACTGGGAGGATGACTCCCTGGCAGCTGTGGAGGTCCTTGTTGGTAAGACATCATTATATTGTTTAAATAAGTTGTTGATGTTGTACTAAACTTTTGTTGATGAATGTTAAACGATAAATGTATTGATATGTTGCATTTGTCTTGGGTCTGACAGGTACAGACAGAGTGGGAAAGTTCAAAAGCTTTGAGGAAATGACTTTATTTTGAGGATTTTATGGGATTTGTTGCCAAATGATGAGTATTAGATATGCACAGATCAATTGGCAAGTGACTGGAATCAGCTGATTCCATATATAGTCGATTCCCTGTCAGTCACATTCATATGTAAGCATTGCAGATTGGTTTACATTGCAAATAGCCGCACAGACAGTAACTGCCTGTTGTCAGAGCTGCTGCAAACTTTTCTCAAAAGTTGTAAGTCATTCCCATGCATGCAGCAAGTGGTTTGAAAGCTACTGTGTTTAGGATAAAGTAGGAACATATCACTGTTGACTTCTCCAGCTGCCCATGCCTGTTAGAATCTTCTTACAGTTATGAAAATGGTGGGGTAGGTTCAAATTAAATGATATAACGATGTAATCAAATACTTAAAGATTCTGCTACAGCAATAACATGTTATATGATGAAGAAATTCTTTGTTTTGTAAATGAATGGTACATCATGCATATGATCATATGGTTCTCCTTGATTATGCTGAAATGAAGAAAATGAAAAAAAGAATAGTTCTTTGAAATAGACTGTTGATTGTTTGGTTGCAGCGGGAGTGAGGATGGTTTACCCTTCCTGCCTGGTGCTTCTCCCCCTGTCGGACCTCCCTGCTGTGGTCCCTCAGGGCTCAGCCAACAGCTCAGGAAGCCTGTGTGGTGCTCAGCAGGGCCAGGCTGCTCACAGAGATCCTGCCATGTCCTCCGTCACTCTGACTCCTCCAACATCACCAGAGGAGGCTCAGACTGGTAAGACTCTGAGCTGCATATTGATCAAAATTAAATGCATTTATCAGCCTTAATTACCGCAAGATTCTGCTGATACCATTATTGTATTTGTATTTATTTTGTCTATCTTTCCTTCATAGATTATCAGCCTGCCCAGAGGTGGCTCAAGTTGTCCTCTGCGTCGGATGGCTACAGCTCTAACAACACTCTTCATGGGGGGAAAATCCCTCGCAGGCTGGCCAGCCAGATGGTGGAGTCTGTGTGGCAGGAGTATAACATAAACCGGACAGGGAACAAGTACGTTTAGTGTCAACTCTTCCTCAAAATTAGCATTGCAGGAAGAAAGGCCTCCATGCTGACTGATTAAATGTCAATCTGCTCTTTTTAATAGGAGGAAGTTTACTACTTTGACCAACGGGACCTGTGAGGAGGAGTCGGATAAAAATGGACTTTGGGATTTTGTGGAGTGTAGTCATAGGCCACATTGCAATTGCTCAAGGTATGATGAATGGAGTACAATCAAATGTGACTGTAGATTTCTGTTAAAAGTTAAAGAATGCAAGCATTATTTGTTTGTTTCACACAGACATAAGAATCAGAAACAGCGATCCAGCAGCACCTCAGGACACCCGCCTTCATCAGGCCAGCCTGCCCAGCCAGCCCCCAAGCACAAGCTGGGCGAGAAGCTGGAAAAGGGGGAGAAGCAGCAGAAGAGGCCGCAGACGCCTTTTCACCACCGTAACTCTGTGAGCGAGGAGCAGTCCCTGGAGCCGCAGACCCAGAGGCTGTGTTTAAGATCACAGGACGAGGGCTCCTATCCCAGCCTACACCATGTGGACACTGTGCCCTCAAAAGCCCCTACGCTACACACACACGGCCCCCCTGCAGACCTTGTCGGATCCCCGCCTCCCCCTCCTCTCAGCCCACATCCCTGTGATCACGTAGAAGGCGACATGACTCCAGGTGGAATAAAGAACTCGTCCACGCCCATTCACCAACCGTTTTACCCGCCGTCAGTAGAGCCCTGTTTGCTTCCACAGAAGGGCTCGTCTGAGGAGCCTCAGCTGGAGAACATGCCTATGCCTCTGCCCTTTCCCACGGCCTACAGTGAAGCCTTGGAACCCACCGTCTTTGTGGGTTCAGCCATCAACCCCAATGAAGACTCCACCCACAACCCCTGGAAGTATTTCAACCTGCCGAGGAAGAAGGCCTCCAACTACCTGACGCCTCAGCTACCTGTGGATAAAATGCGAGACGATGCCGCGGGAGGCGGAGGAACAGAGAGTGTAGTGTCTGTCACCGAGTAAGTGTTTAATGACTCATCCTCAGCTGCATGAAAACAAATGTAGCTGCAGGTCTAACAGCAGGTCTGCATCTGTCTGAGATTCTCTGTCTTTCCTCTCAGGTTGATGTCTGGCTCAGCACATCCGCTGAAGGTGTCCCAGGAGCTGGTCAAGACTTACGCTCAGCGGAGAAACAGCCATCTCGCCTCCGCCACAGGAGATGGAGAACACAGTGAGGAGCCAGACCCTTACGCCTTCGTAGAGGGAGACGAGGAGTTCAGTTTCACAGAGAAGAAGGACAAGCCTGGATCTGAGAGAGACTGCAACAAGAAAAACAAGGTGGGTTCCTGCAAAGGGTTGATAAACCGGGTCAAGATCCCAGTATATCACAGGAAGTCATGCTAAAATCTGCTTCTGATTCCCTGTAATAGACTGGAAACTGAGGATCTTCAGCATATGTGTGCTTGTATGAAAAAAGTTTGTCAAACCATAAAACTTTATTTGCACTGATATAAATATGTTTTTGTAACTTATGTAATAAGTAACTTATTAATATGTAACTTCCAGGTATCAAAAGTCAGCATCTAAAGCCAGTCACGATTTTTGTCTTATTCAGTTACTCCAGCAGATAAGGGCTGCGGGACATGCAAATAAAAATGTATGAGGATTATTTTTACAGATATTGTGAGTGTGATTTAAGTCGGATTTGAACGGAAATTGTCATTTTTGCATTTCATTCCATTTTCACTGAAAGAAAAATGTGATGGATGGATGGATGGATGGAGAAAAATGTGATGATGTAATTTTATTTTATTACTATCATTTTGCTGAGATCTGTACCAAAAGCATACTCCCTTCCTTCCAGGAAATGATTTGTAATCGAGTGCCTCTCTGAAGCACCGTATGGGATATTGTGACACGTCTTACCTTTACCAAAAAAAAAAAGGAAATTGCAGTTCCTGCAATTTGGATATTGCGATTGGCCATATTGCGATTTGGATATTTTTTCAATTGATTGTGCCAACCTACATCAAGTATTAAATGATATTATGATTTTGCCAATTTCAGACAATATTTTTCTTCAGCTTCAGTTCTTATAAGGCTGGTTGTTTGCAGATGTTTTTGAAGTTTGACTCATTTTGTTAAATGAAAATTAAAACAAATTTAATTGAAAAAAGTTCCATCATTTTGGTGCCAGTACTGAAACAGGGGTATCTGGTTTAACTCAAAAATATGAAAAATATTACCAAACAATCCCGAGTGGCAGCGGAATTCCAGCATATTTCTTGGTAACATTGAATTCCGGGTTTTTATATAATAGAGTTACACAGACAAAAAAAGTTCATTACACATTAATTCCTGCAATAAAGCAGCACATAAACTTTTGTTTGTTTTGGAAAATTTTGGTAATCACTAAAAGGTGGACTTTTCTTGAAAGCAAACAAACAAATGTGTTATGTTATTATTTTCAGAATACGCTTGATAGTCAAAGCCCTGCTTACAAGTAAAAATAGCTAAAATTATGTAATATAGTCTTTCTGAAACATTGCAATAACTCCTATGATCGTTTTCTTTCTTTGACCCAGGTGGACGACGGAAGTGAAGCAGCAGATGGTGAGAACGCCTTCCTTTAGTTTGCTTTGCCTTTAGGTTTGACATTTAATTAAATTTAATGTTTGGCATCTTATTTAAGGATTCCTTCCCAATTTGTTTTGCGGTGCAGATGGTCAGGGTCCGTCAGGCAGTAAACCTTCAGCCTCCACCAGCCTTATCCATGAGAACGACTTGGCTGTGTCCTACAGTGACCTGGATAAAATTTTCAATTCAGATGAAGATGAGCTAGCGGTAAGTGCATTAGTGTGGTGAATGAAATTGTTAACCCAAAAGTACTTCTTGCTACTGAAATATTGGAGAACTGCTGCTGATGTGGGCCTGTAAAGCGTGTTGAAACACTGAAATTCAAGATGTACTAAATGTATAGTTTCCCTGTTTTGCACAGCCTGGATCCAAAAGAGCTGGAGTTGGTACAGAGGACAAGTTTGGCTGTAAAGACACTAAAGCAACCACGGATCCCCTGTCTTGCATAAGTATGGAGACCTAGCGTCGGTTAATTATTGTTACTTATATACATATTCTTTCAGGAGAAGTGATAATGTCTTATTTCTGTAGGCTCAGCAGACCTGCACCAGATGTTTCCCACCCCGCCCTCCCTGGAGCAGCAGGGTTACTCTCCCATGAACTCTGGCAGCAAGGACAGCCTGGAAGCAGGGTCGGGCCTCACCCTGTTGGACGGCAGCCAGATCAACAACCATTTCAAGATGGAGGTTGAGGAGGGATTCTGCAGCCCCAAGCCATCAGAAATAAAGGTATGACATGTCCCACACCTGCCAAGTGTGCCGCAAGATGAGCGTTTATCTACAAAAGTGTTCTTTATTTGTGCTTTTTTTGCTTTTAGGACTTCTCCTTCGTATACAAACCGGAGGCGTGTCAGCTGTTAATTGGCTGTTCCATGTATGCACCCCTGAAGACACTACCCAGCCAGTGTCTTCTGCCTATCAAACTGCCAGAAGATTGTGTGTACACGCCGAGCTGGACCATGGGCAAAATAGAACTGATACCTCCAGTGACGAATGTCAATCTCCTCACCAAAGACAGGTCAGTGAATTTAGAGTTCACAGTGTGTCAGGGCTGTTACAGACACCTGGAGAAGGGGAACATTTGAGGAAGAGCCCACAAACAGTTCGTGTCAAGCACCACTCTAAGATGCAGTCTTTTACGCATTTCATTATGTTCATTAACATGTTTATCATTTTTGCAACAGCTAGGTTTGGAACTTGTGGTCTCATCCTATGATGGTATAGACGGGGTGTCTGCAGGTCCTTAAAAAGTCCAAAAATATTATAAATTCAACTTTATAAATATTTGGCCTGTTAAGTCATTTAATAGTTCTAAATTTCAATGTATAATTGCTATTTATTGCTGCTATTTATATATTTATAATATTTAATATATTATATTTAATGTAATTTGAGTTATCCGTTTTTAAATTGTTTTTCTTTCAAAGTGAGTCAAGCTCTTCTAATTGAAAGTCCAAATTTCTGTTGTTAAAAATCTTGTAACCTAACACTGAGCCGAATACCGTCTTTTATTTTATACCCACACTTAGCTTGCAAAATGTAGCTAAACTTAACTCACTGTAATAACCAAATTTCTGCATAAAACCACATATAAACCTTTATACTTATTGAATTGACAGTGATGCAGTAGAGACTGAAACATAAATTAGATGAATAACATAAGCATATTTAGTTTCTTTAATAAAAACATGATCTCAACCTATATGAAAAGTGACCGTAGATGACTTCTGATGTGATTTGGCACTAATACTGACTCTAACGAAATACTAGCGAAAATCTTTAAATCCAATTAATAAGTCAATTATTTTTTTCTTTTCCCGAATAGAAAATCTTTTGGAACCACTTTATGAAATCCATTTTAATTGCTGCTTATCTCTTTGTAACAGTAATGTCCCCAGTGTGGAGCCAGACTACAGCCAGACCTACACCCCTCAGACCCACACACCCTTCATGTCCAGCAGTGCCCCTCCTAGCAACAGCGGCACTGGCATCTTGCCCTCCCCAGCCACACCACGGTTCTCTGTGCCCACGCCTCGTACACCACGCACTCCACGGACTCCCCGTGGCCCGTCGAGCGTCCAGGGCTCGCTCAAGTACGACAACTCTGACCTTTACTCCCCTGCCTCCACTGCTTCCACCTGTCGACCACTTAGCTCCGTTGAGCCGGCCACCGTACCTTCCATCCCTGAAGCGCACAGTCTTTACGTCACCCTCATTCTCTCCGAGTCAGTCATGAACCTCTTCAAGGACTGCAACTTTGACAGTTGCTGCGTGTGTGTCTGCAACATGAACATCAGAGGAGCAGATGTAGGCGTGTACCTCAAGGACAATGGCGAGGCCCAGTACCCCTGCACTTGTGGTTTCAGCGCCGTCACCAATAGACGCTTTGGCCAGTCGGCCGGGCTGTTTCTGGAGGACGAGCTGGACGTGGTGGTACGAGGCTCGGATGCGAGTCGTGACACGGAGCGGTGTTTCGAAGAGGTGCGAGCTTCCACAGCGCACAAGGCCAGCAGCTTGACGGAGAAACCCCCAGACGAGCTAATTCTGTTGCTGCAGGACCAGTGCACCAACCCTTTTGCCCCGATGGCAGGCGTGGAGTATCCCAAGCTGAACTCCACCCCCAGTTCATTTCTGAGGGTGGAAGAGAGAGACTGTTATAATGACTGCTACATGGCACTGGAGCACGGCAGGCAGTTCATGGACAATATGTCAGGAGGCAAAGTTGATGAGACACTAGTGAAAAGCACATGTCTTCATCAGTGGCCAAAATGTAAATGTATGTAAACCACCCTTTCTTCTTATTACAAATGTATTATTTCTCTTTTGTTAAATTCTTAAACTTAAACATTTCTTTCTCTTTGTTTTTCCTCTTGTAGCAGCAGACATGAGCAAGCTTTTCTCTCAGGATGTCCTGCGGGTGTTGTTGTCCCTCCAGCCTGTGCTGCAGGACACCATTCAGAAGAAAAGGAGTGTGCGCTCCTGGGGCGTTCAGGGACCGCTCACTTGGCAACAGTTCCACAAGATGGCTGGGAGGGGATCATATGGTATATCAAAAGTGTTTGTACTAGTCTGTCTTATTTTTGGACAGTTGTGGTGGTTAATCACTTGGTTTTTGCATAAAACAAAGACAAACCTTTAGTCCTCTTTCACTACAGGTACAGATGAGTCCCCTGAGCCTCTGCCCATCCCCACTTTTTTGGTCGGTTATGAGTATGACTTTGTGGTGCTGTCTCCTTTTGGGTTACCCTACTGGGAGAAGCTTCTTCTCGATCCTTTTGGTTCCCAGAGAGATGTTGGATATGTTGTTATCTGCCCAGAAAATGAAGCTCTGTTCCGCGGAGCAAAGACCTTCTTCAAAGATTTGAGTGCTATGTACGAGGTACGCACCTGGCTGGATCAAACACGTCCTTCTTGTACTGACATGCCCGCAAAAGCAGTTTTTTGTCCTCATGAAGTGATTCACACTGTTTAATTTTCACATTGACTCCTTTTTTGTCAACAGGCATGCCAGCTTGGGCAACACAGACCCATCTGTAAGAGTTACCCAGAGGGCATATTGAAGGTTGGCACCACAGAAGGCAGGAGCATGACAGAGCATCCCCTTAGTGACTGGTTCCTTAAGATGGCTGCGAGAGATGGAAACAATGAAGCCTTTAATAAGCTCAAACTCTTTGCTCAAGTGTGCCGCTATGATCTAGGTAACATCTTTTATCTAAAAAAAAAAACCCAAAGTTGATAAGGTCATATGGTTGTAAAATTTATAACGGATTATTTTCTTCTTCCCTTGTCCCCTCATTCAGCTCCATACCTATCAGAGCAGTCATTGGATAGCTCTCTTCTGTCCCAGCGCAGCACTGCTATGGCCTCCTCCTCCTCCCAAACCTCCGGCTCTTCCAGCACCTCCTCAGGACCCCAGAGCACCAACACTACCAACTCCAGCACCAGCTCTGCCCAGCCTGCCCAGGTCAACAGCACCCCTCCCTCTTCCTCCTCAGGCTCCCAGACTATCGGGGGAATGGTCTCAGCCAAGCCAAGCTCCTACTCGCCATTTGGGACAGCAGGCTTACAGGGTAGCACTTCGCAGAATGGACCCCAGTCAAACTCACAGGGTGCAGGGGGGCTGGCAGAAAATGGACCCTCTGCCAACCAGCCTCAGGGGCCCGCTGAGACGCCAGAGAGGTAGGTTTCCACTTAATGATTTTAACTTTATTTAAAGAGCGCCTTTCAGTTTATAATAAAGACAGTAGCGAAGCTTATATTAGAAAACATATACAAGATAGAAAACAAGATAAAACAGTAGAGTAGTAACAACAGTAAAAATCAGTTAAAAAGAAAAACAAAAAGATAAAAGAAAAAAGAAAAAAAGAAGTCACTAAGTTAGGGAGTTCCGCAGCTGAGGGTCAACTTTAATGACAAGTCAGGATTTTTGAAAAGAGAGAAAACTCTTAAAATCCTCAAAGAACTAGTGGCAACGAAGGCCAACTGTTGCGTTGCCTCATGTCACCTTTGTCTTGGCCAAAAAGTTGCACTTGAAAACAAAACAACAATTACACTCAGTGGCCAACTAGCATGTGCTTGCTTGAGGGAAGCATTCTCCATACCTGCAGGTGGAGGTACTCTGTATTCATGAATCAAAAGAAGGGAAACTGGATGACCAATAGGACGAATTCAAGATATAAATCAGCCATTTGGCACATCACCAACCTCTAATGTCATGTTTATACTGATTTAACTTACTCATTAAAAAAATGCTATATCAGTTTTTATTCTTTTAAGCTATGACAGATACGTTAGGCTGCAGCTTTCTGACGGAGAACAATGTTTGTCATCCAGTGTTGCAGGTGCTTAGCGCTACAACGAATGGTTATTTTCATTGTCGATAAACCTTTTGATTTTTTTCTTAAATAATTTATGTTGTTTGGTCTAGAAAAGGTTGATCAGTGTTTCCCAAAGAACCAAGATGATGTCCTCAAATGTCTTATTTGGTCCACAACCCAAAAAGCTTACTGTCATAGAGGAGTAAAATATTCACATTCAAGAAGCTAAAATCAGAGACTTTTGACTTCTTTTACTGAAAGAGTATTCAAGCTGATTGTCAAATTATTTGGCGATTAACATATATGTGACAACTTATCGCTTAATCGTTCCAACCGGGTGTTTGTTTACTTGCATCACAGCCGAACATTTTATGTTTCTGTCAGCGTGACTGTGGAGTTGTGGCAGTGCTGCGAGACATTTAGTTAGCAAGAATGATGCAAATGATGACAATGAAACACACTTTCTCAAAGCTAAGGAAAGTTTTAATAAATTTGACAAATAAATTCTGAACATTCTTGCTTATTCTTTGTTCACTGTCAAATAGTAAAGAAATCAAAAAATATCCACACTTAAGAAGCTGGAATCAGAAAATTACTCCAACCATTCATACAGTTAGTTGGCGATTAATGCAGTAGTCGACGCCTAAATGAAATAATGTTGTGGTTTTGCGCGTGTACATACGTATTGCAGCTAAACCATGTCATGTTGCCGTCAGCTGATTTATGGCAGTGCTTTGAGATAGCAAGGAATGATGCTAATGATCACAATAAGACACTTTCAGAACAAAGAAATATTTCTAACATGAGGACTTATGACACTGTGCATTTCTGTCTTATCCTTTGATGTTTTCATTTGTCTGGTGCACCTCTTTTATATTGTGTTCATTTGGCTTCACTTGATGTTTTGATAGTCGTTCACATACTGAATTGACCTGTTAACAACCCTTTAAAAAAAAAACAAAAAAACTTGATACAGTTTCACCCTTTATGGATTATTCGAAACTCTTTGGCTACTGTGAGTGAAGACTGCTCAGTATGCAAAATGCAATATATAGGACGTACTGTGTAAAAAAAGCTACGGTGACACCGGAAGAAATTTGTGAAATAGAAACTTGTCGCTTTTTTTCATATTAAATCATTAAATTGTTTGTAAACACACATTTTTAGTTTTTATTTTTCAACACAGTCCACAGCTCCTCCTCTTTTTTTTGTCTAGAAATGTTTATAAAATATCTCCTTGTTTCTTTAAGGTTTCATTCTAAATCATAATGTGCTTTTTAATCAACAGCACAATGGAGAGAGACAAAGTTGGGAAGCCAACAGACGGAGAGTCCCACGCTGTGTCTTACCCACCTGCCATCGTGGTGTACATTGTCGACCCCTTCAGCTACGAAGACTCAGACCGAGAGGTTCACTCCAGCGTCTATACACTGGGCCTACTGCGCTGCTACATGGAGATGCTCCAGTTTCTACCAGCTCGCATCAGAAACGCTGTCTCAGTACAGGTACAGACAAACATTACTTTCTCAGTGCATCAGCATTGGGTGTGTTTGGGAAGTCTGTCACAGTATTACTAGATGGATGCATTAACATCGCAATGTTAGTTGTCTTTCTAAAAGGAATCTGCTGATGAGCTGTGAATGGTGTCATTTTTTGCTAAAACGTATTTGCTTTGCAAAGTTGAATCACAATAGAGCAGGTTACCAGCAGGCACAAAGGGAGGCGAGAACGAGTATGGGACTCATTAGCAGACATAAATGGAGGTGGTAACTGCCACACCTGTAATATAGTAGCACAAGATTACATCAACATGCCAGAGGGGATTAAGAAACACTAGTGGTGTGAATGTGCTAATGGTTTCAGCATTAGTCTTAGGTGCAACAGTAATAGGCAAAGCAAGGCAGTTTTATTTGTATAGCAAATTTCATACAACAGGGCAAATCATAGTGCTTTAAAGAGCAATAAATTAGAAAACATAATATAGAATACAGATTTACAATAAAAGAGTAAAAAGAAAAGATGTAAAATGTCAAACTAATCACTAAATGATTTACATTAAAAAAAAGAAAAATAGAAATCACCATTAGAAATAGCAAAAGTGCAGACAAAAGGTACAAAGATAAAAAGATTATTTGTAATCAAGTTTAAAAATGAATTTGTAGTCATTACCAGGTGAGTAGGCAGTGTAAAAAAGGAATACTATTAGATATGACTTAAAGGTGGTCAGAGTCGGGGGTTTGTCTAACATCATCTGGGAGGTTATTCCAGGTCTGCATGACAACAAAACAATGCTTCGTCATGTTTTGTTCTAACTCTTGGGACAGTCTGTAGGCCAGCCCCAGATGTCTAGAGGGTCCTAGAGGGTTCATATATCACATGCATTTCAGGGATATATTTGGTCGCTGAGCCACAGAGTGATTTATACACAAGCACCAAGATTTTGAATTGAATTCTCTGTGTGACAGGTAGCCAGTGTAAGGATTTTAAAAGAGCTGGTTTAATGTCCTTCTATTTATAGTTTGCCACTGCCTGTTTTCAAATTAAGTGTCAAGTGTCATTAAGTTGTTTGCTATTCGTTTAGTCCCCTTGAAGCTGATTTTCTCATTGAACCCAGACAAGCAAATACAACACAGCTGTAACATGAAATTCACAAACCATTGCCATGCCAGCATTTTATTCTGAGTTTAATAAAGAAATGTTTGTACTAGAGCTAGTTAATAACTGTGCAGTTAGCAAGAACAACTGGACGTTGCTTTGAGCTTAACAAATATGTAAGGGATAGCACATTTGATGACAATCAGAATTTTCCATCTACTTTTAAAAAACAAATTAACCACGAATACTTAAAAGTAAAAAGTTGGCAAATAGTAATCAATATAGTTTACTATGAATGTTTCCAACAACAAATTTCCTGACGTTAAAATATAAGTTAAAACTTAGACAAGTCTAGAAGTAAGAAAACACTCAGAAAAGGTCAAAGTTAAGCACAATTAAGTGTATTTCATTAAACAGTGTCCAAAAAGATATTAAATTTATCATAGGAGCAATGTGAAATTGTTCATCACATAACATAACAATAACCAAACTGTATTTGAAATGCTGCTAAAATGTGCAGCACTTTGTACCGTGTAGGTACATTGCGCATCATCCTACAAATTATGATAACAACTCAAAATAAAAATGAACAAAAAGCATTTGCTGAAAACAATATTCTTTAGGAAATTAAATCTTAAGGAAACATGCATTGCAACAGCCTATGCTAACACTTATCAGGATATGTATTAATGTGTCATATAAATGTGTACATCGTTAAATAATAAGAAAATGTAATAATTTGTGGTGCTATGGTACAAACCAGCGAGGGTAGCAACATTTAATTGACTAGTTGTGACAGCACAACTTGACATATAAGGATTTTGACTGAAAACAGCACATAATCAAAAGTTGGTTACTGCAGAGCAGATAAGTACAACGCAGGTGCAATTACAAAGTATAAAGTGTGTATGTACGTATGTATAAAGTACCGCTGTTTTTTTTTTTTTTTCCTCGTCAGATTGTTCCCTGCCAGTATCTGCTGCAGCCAGTACGCAGCAGAGAGCGTCACCTCTACGGCCAGCACCTCAAGTCGCTGGCCTTTTCTGTTTTCACTCAGTGTCGTCGGCCTCTGCCCAACTCCACCAACTTCAAGGCTCTGACGGGCTTCGGCCCTGGTCTTGCCATCGACATGGCACTCAAGAACCCAGAGGTAACTGCCGCTGTGGCTGCATGTCTGAAACTGGTTTGGCTTCTGGTAAAGAAAGTCAGCCAACACAGTTTGGCATTGTGTCCTCTGTTGTTTCTCTTTTAAACTAACACGTTTTTTCCTCTGTGCAGAGGCCCGAGTGTCTGCGTCTGTATACACCGCCCTTTATTTTGGCGCCAGTGAAAGACAAGCAGACAGAGCTCGGGGAAACATTTGGCGAGGCCTCCCAGAAGTACAACGTCCTGTTTGTCGGCTACTGTTTGTCCCATGACCAGCGCTGGCTGCTGGCCTCCTGCACCGACCAACACGGAGAACTGCTGGAGACCTGCATTATTAGTATTGATGTCCCCAATAGGTATATGCATTCAAAAATATGAATCAGTCCCACAGGATCACTAAATAAGTTATTGATGAGGTTGTGTTTATATTTAAAGTACATGTGTTGTGTGTCGTACAGGGCTCGCAGGAAAAAGGGCTCAGCCAGGCGAGTGGGTTTGCAGAAGCTGTGGGAGTGGTGTCTCGGCTTGGTGCAGGTGACATCGCTGCCATGGAGGGTGGTCATTGGGCGGCTTGGAAGAATGGGCCATGGCGAACTGAGAGGTACACACACACACACACACACACACAGTCTTAGTTGAGCATGTAGTGTATTTACATAAATGAACACACACAAATTATCTCTTTTCTCGTCCCTGCTCCAGACTGGAGTATCCTGCTGAGCAGGAGGAACTTGCAGTCTCTCAGTAAACGTCTGAAAGAGACATGTCGGCTGTGTGGCATCTCTGCTGCTGACACTCCCAGCATCCTTAGCGCCTGTCTGGTCGCCATGGAGCCCCAGGGTTCCTTTGTCATCATGCCAGGTAAAAGAAAAGAGTAATATGGTTATTTAAACTTTGTAACAGAGAACTTGAGTAACTCAGATACCTAAAGGGGTTAAATTCATATCTGACGGTCTGTCATGTCTCTGCAGATTCTGTGTCAACAGGTTCGGTTTTTGGTCGCAGTACCACACTCAATATGCAGACGTCGCAGCTGAGCACTCCTCAGGACACATCCTGCACACACATCCTGGTGTTTCCCACCTCAGCCATGGTGCAGGTCAACACTAACACTTCGGAGCCCATTGACATCAACTTCAATCCCATAAATCCTGGTATGTTCTGTAGCTTACGAGGCCTCAAAAGAAATCCATCACTTCAGTGTTGTCTTGCCTATTGTTGAGAGATGCTAAATCATGACTGTTACTATTTGAAGGAATACTTAACCCCGCAAATGACCATTTGTATGTCAGTAACTCACCTCGTGTAACACTGAATTTGTGAAAAAAAACTTTTTTTTCTCACATGCCCCCCAGGGTAAACAGAGAATCTAAAAATAGAGTACATTCTTAAAGAATTGAAGTCATAGGCAGTGCAGTAAAACTATCAAAACATCTATTTAAAAACTCACACAGCTCATGCAATATAATCCATGTCAATCTCAGTACTCTATCTCAGTACAAAGGGAACTGTGGTAAGGTCTAGGGGCTCAAAGGGTAACCCTGAACATGCCTCTAAGACAGTGGGCAAGTCCTATGATGGAAGTTTTGCACAGCCTGTAGGCTCCCTTTATAAACCTTCTTATCAGAGAGTGCTGTCCAGCCAGCGTGCACCCAAAACTTACATGGCAGGCTGAAATAGCAGCCAAATAAACCTTAATAGTGGAAAAAGATTTACCTTCATCCAGTAAACCCTGAAGGAAGCATAATACATCTGGCAAAAAATGAAACTGCTTCTGGCCTCACACCATTTCTCAAACACACGCCATTTATTATCATATACAGAACGTGTGGATGGCGCCCTCACACTTTGAATGGTGTTAATTACCCTTAACGGGAGGCCCGAATGATTTAAATTTAATCTCACATACCAAGCCCAGAGAGCCAGCCGTTCAGAGTGTGGGTGAAAAATCTGTCTGCGCCTGTGAAACAAAGTCTTTGCATAACGGCAGCGTCCACGGCTGACAGTGAAGGTGCCACACGAGAGCCGCCATCCACGGCCTGCTTGGCCAGTACAGGGCTATCAAAATCAAAGATAGCCGCTCCTCCCTTACCATGATCAGTATCGAAGTAATGAGGCTGTGGAGGAAATGCGTGGAAATTGCGTGTTTGGCCATTGGTGAGCCAAGTCCCATTCACAGATTTCCCCTCGAATACAGCTCCCCACCTTGTCAGGGATGCATCCGAGGTTACTGTTTTCCTCATAACTACCGTTTTCAGAGGGGTGCTGGTGTGGAAAATGCCCAGGTCTCTCCAATGATAGAGAGCCAGGACACATTCTGGAGAAACCCTCACTGTAACCCCTGGCAATGATTGTAAATACCAAGGGGTGAACTGCGCATGCACGCCACTCGTCTGCTTTGGCAGCTAGGGGACTGGTTGGTCTGAAGTTCAACACTGGCACAACACTTGTGGCAACAGTCTGCCCTGCACTTATTTGTTCTCTCTGTTTTGAAATGCACGCTGTGCCCTCGGCTGTGTGCCTGGCCGCGACAGCGTATTTTTTTAATGAATGTGTAAAGTGCTCGGTATGAGCTTTGGATGACGCATTCCCACTTTCCTCTGAACTGACCCCATATGGTGAGGGGCGGGGGGGTGCATGAACCGGGGAGCACTCGGGGAATGTGTACTTCCCCCAGCCTGTAAATGGGGAGAGCAGAACGGGCTGTTACACAGTGCTGATCGGGACACCGGTTTTAAACCTCCTCTTTCCTCCTATTGCGGGGGAGAGGAAACTGCCAGTTTGACTCCGGGAGGCTCAGAGCAGAATCTCACTGAGAACTGAGTGCTGACTGCTGAGCTTTGGTTTCCAAAAACCACAGTTCCTAAGTCAACCGCCTCTTTTTCTCGTCCGGCGGGCGGGATGAGCGGTTGGACGCAGAACCAGTTGTGGCTGCGGCGGTAACGAAAGACTTTTTGCCCCACTGTTTCTGGCCCTGGGCTTCTGGCTGGTGAGGAGCCTGGTGCTTGGGTGTCTAGAAATGGGGACCTTTAAAGCTCCCGCTGCGTCCTCTCGCTGCCCCTGCCTCAAAGCCTGGGCGAGCTGGCGGTGGAGGGCAAGGTGCTGCTTTGCAGGGAAGGCAAAGGTCAAATGCCTCTCCCTGCTTCTTTCCTAGGTTGCTAGCCTGCTGCATAGATGTGACGGCCTCCCCGAATAAAGCCTTTGTCCGTGAGATACAGAGCCAGGTTTGAAAGAGAACTGAGATTGTGTTGTGTGAATGTTTGTGAACAGATGTCTTGACATAATTTTGTTGTAATTAAACCCGGACCCCTTTGACCTCAATTCATCAAGAGTGGTCTGTTTTTGATTTTTTATTCAACACGGAGGCATGTAAGAAAAAATTTTATTTATGGGTCCAAGGTAACACAAGGTAAATGACTGATACAAAAATGGTCATTTGGGGTGAAGTATTCCTTTAAGTTGAAACAGACGGACCTTGAGTTTTCTGCATGTTTCTCTGCAGATGGATCTGATGGAATGGGCATCTTTGACTTGTTTGACAATGACATGGTGGATCCTGACCTCATCAACATCCTGCCCAACTCGCCTACAACCTCACCTGTTCACTCTCCAGGCTCTCACTACCACCAAGGGGGGGATGGAAGCAAGGTTTGTTACCCTTTTTTAACTCCACGATTTAACAAAAGTCAATATCAGGTGTCTTCTCACAGATGATTTACCTGCATGCCTAGTATGATGAAGAGCCAAGATACTATACAGTGTTTACACAGTGGACCCTTTTAACACACTTGTGTCATCAATTCTTGCTCAGTTGTTTTTAACCGGAATTTTGCAAATAGTATTTATGGTCAAAATTTCATCTTTATCATTTCATCGGATAGTGGGAAAAAAACTTCTTCAGAGTTTTTATGTGATCCAGTGAGCTCCAGGTGAAGCAGGTAACAAAATCAAATCACATTTTGCTTCTAAATAAAGCCTGGAGTCTGAAATGAAAGACTGGAAATTACTTAGTTGAATAAATTGATTGGTATGCTTCAATGATGATGCAACTGCTCCCAAGTTGAGGAAAACTGAATACCATTCTTGCCCTGAGCTTACTATATCATAGCTTTACAGTGACTCACAGAGTTTTACTTTTAGTTTGAGCAGAATTCAAGTCAGTCCATTCATACAGGGTGCCTTAAACATGATATAAATAACATGAAATAGACAGGGTTGCTGGAAAGACAAAATCCAAAACCCACACTGTAGCAAGTATCGCTCTGGCCATATTTCACCTATGTTGTCTTGCAGGGTCAGAGTGCAGACCGTATGGAGTCCCATGAGGAGGCTCTGAACATCCTGCAGCAGCCGATGGCACTGGGCTACTTTGTCTCCACAGCTAAGGCTGGACCACTGCCTGACTGGTTCTGGTCGGCCTGCCCTCAAGCCCAGAACCAGTGCCCTCTCTTCCTCAAGGTACACTAGCTCTCGAAACTTAAGAGTCAATCACATTTTAGTAGGGGGACAACTACGAACCAAAAAGGACTTTTTAGAAAACTCAAAGATATTTGCACTTTACAAGAAGGAATAGAGAGTTGTTGGTATTTTTCCTTGAAAAAATGATTATTCAGTGCATTTTTAAATAGTTGACATACTGTTTGTGTCTCTGAAAAGTAGAGATGCACTAATTGATCAGCCGGTGATGAGCATTATGGATGTCGTAGTTTAGTGTAAAAAAAAAAAAAAAAAAAAAGGTCATAAAAAAGTCATTGTATAAAATGCCATAACAGGTCAAGGTTTAGTATGTTGTACAAAAAAAATCCCATAAAAGTATAGTATACTATGAAATTACTCACTATGTCACAGAAAACGTCATATAAAGTCATAGTATAGTATGTTGAAAGTACTGAAAAAAAATTCATAGTGTATAATTTCAAAAAAACTGTCAAGAGTATAGGAAGTTAAAAAAAAAGGAAACAAAACACTCATTTAGGATGTTAAAAAAATCGAATATTGTATGTCAAAAAAACTTAAAACAAAGTCAAAGTATAGTATGTTGGAAAAAGTAATGGTATACTTTGTTAAAAAGCTGTTGCAAAAGTCATGGTTTAGCATGTCAGAAAAACTTTAAAAAAGAAAAATGTCAGAGTATGTTTTGAAAAATAGTTACAGGATAGCATGTTGAAAAAAAATCATATTAAAGCATGTCATAAAATGCCCTACTATGGTATGTTAAAAGTCATATTGTAATGTTATTTAAAAAAATCATAATCAAGCATGTTAAAAAAAGTGATAAAAGACATAGTATAGTATGTCATTGTATAGTATGTTGTAAAAAAAAAATCATACAATATGAAGTCATAATACAAAAAAGTCATAATACAAAAAAGTCATAATATGTCGAAAAAAGAAAAAAAATGAAGAAAAAGTCAATGCAGTATTACAAAAATAAAGGCATAGTATGAAATAATAGTGTAGCATCTTGAAAAAACTGAAACAAAAGCCATAGTATAGTATAGTGATGACAAAAAATAAATAAAAATCATGATGTAGCATGTTGAAAAAAAGTCATACTAAAGCATGTCAAAAACAACTGAGAAAAAGTCAGTATAGTTTTTGGAAAAAACTGTAAAAAGTAGAGTATGTGGGAAACAATTATAGTATAGTATGACGAAAAAATTATAGTAAAGGATGTAGAAAACATTGCAGTATAGCATGTCTAACAAAGTAATGGTATATTTTGTCAGCATTAAGAAAACATGTCAAAACAATGTCATAATACAGTTTGTTGAAAAAAAGTCATGGTATACCATGTCAAAAAGCAACAAAAAGACAAAATACAAAAAAGTAAAAAAAAAAAGCATGGTATGGCATGTAAAATGGAAAAAAAATTAAAAAGCAGTAATGGTATAGCATGTTGAATAAAAGCAAAATGTACTATATTGAAAACAGGCACTGTATAGTATGTATAAAAAAGTGGGAAAAAAGTCATAGCATGTAATTTTTATAGCGTTTTGAAAAAGAAAAACATGCATAGTACAGTGTTGGGGGGGGTGTATAGTATTTCGGAAAAAGTGAAAAAATCTCATAGTATAGCATGTCAAAAAAAAGTGGAAAAACAATTGTATTGAAAGTAAACAAAAGTGAAAAAAGGGCATAAAAAGGGCATGAAAAAGTCAAAATACATGTCAAAAAATGTGAAAAGTCACAGTTTAGCATGATGAAATAAGTGGGGGAACAAAGGGCTGGTATTGTCTGTGTAAAAAAACAAGTCATGGTATTGCATGTTGAAAAAAGTGAAAAAAAACTGTATAATAAGTAGGAAACAAAGTAAGTGTATAACATACATTGCATGTTTGAAAAGTGAAAAAAGTCACTGAATAGCATGTTGACAAAAGTCATAGTATAGCATCTCAAAAAAAGTTAATTAAGGCATAGCCATATATTAATCATTTAAATAACACCTGTATCCATAACAAGTAGAGAAGTATCAATAAATGAGCTGGTGGCCAAAATTGAAAGCGGCAGGTTAGGCTTCTTTAAGAAATCGTCATACATAATTTGCCTTAAAAATTGCGATTGGTGCATCTCTGCAAAAAAGCACGAATCAATTTAAATATTTGTCTTAATTTCCAGGCCTCTCTGCACCTGCACGTGTCTTCTGTCCAATCAGACGAGCTTCTGCACAGTAAACACTCCCACCCCCTAGACTCCAACCACACCTCTGATGTGCTCAGGTAAGTTTCTTAGATCAGTCAGCAATGTTAACACATGTCCCACAGCTATTCTTAAATTGTTTTATGTCTGCCTTCTACATGATAGATTTGTTCTAGAGCAATACAACGCCCTCTCCTGGTTGACGTGCGACCCTGCCACCCAGGACCGACGCTCGTGTCTGCCTGTTCACTTTGTGGTGCTCACACAGATGTACAACTTCATCATGAACATTCTCTGAACTCTTAATGGGAACATCCTGCTGAGGTTTGAATGGATGACTCGCTCACCTCACACTCCATCAGGGCAAATGTGGAGAAAGCATCGCTCCTCCTCCTACCCAGTATATCTTACACAACACTGACTGACTGACTACAAGTTCCCAATCAATCAATCAATTAATCAATCAATCAGATGCCAAGAATCCATTTTAGCATTTTTGGAAGATCAAGGGATGTTTCATAAAGAAGAATAAAATGTCTTTTTAATGACTGTAGATTGCAATCTATGAAATTTTATCTTAATGAAATGCCTGCATATATTATTTATTGTAAGTTTTTAAATGTGGAATTTTTAATGCTTAATATCTTTTATATATTACAAATCCTAGAGGATGTGTACATCTCACTGTAAAGGAATTGGTTTAAAAAGTGTAATTTTCTCAATTACAACACAGAAAAACCTGTTCAAGTGAATTTGCTGTAGATTGCTTTTAGAATATTATTTTTTCAAAGGGTACAGACCTTTTTATTGCCATGCTGTAAAAATGAAGTAAAAGCTGGCCTGGGCATTTGTGTCCCACCCAATGAGTGGATGAGACTTACCTCTCTGTCTGCTTTGGCTCCAGAGTCTCTCGCACAGTAACTCAATGAGCTCTGAAGAGGAATTAAAAGGTACATTGTCAGATTATATATTTTATATAACAGATTTAGGTAATTGTGTGTGTATATGTGTACATATAATTGTGTGCCGCTAATGATGGTGCAATTTCTGTTTTAGGAATAAAGTGCGTCTACCTTGCCCTTTTTGCTCTTAGTGACTTGTTTTTGACATATTTGAAAAGCCTAAGACTTTTGTCCCCTCTAGGTTGTATATGAAGTGATGCAAAGTCATAATAAAGCATGTGAAAATAAAAAAAATAAAATCATTTTATAGAATGTTGAAAAACAGTTAAAGTGTAGCATGTCAAAAACAGTGGGGGAAAAAGTCAAAGCTTGGGCCAAAAATTGGGAAAAAAATAAGTATTGCATGTTAAAAAAAAAAAAAAAGTCTCAGTGTAGCGTGTCAAAAGGAGAAGAAAAAAAGTCATACTACAGCATGTTGAAAAAAAGTGACACAATGTAACTCATACTATTTTTTTAAAGTCATAATATAGTATGTCGGAAAAATAAAACGTCAGCATTGCCTGTGAAAAAAGTGAAATATGTCAGATGTAGTATGTCGGAAAAGTAAAAAAGTTAGCATTGCATGTGAAAAAAGTGAAATATGTCAGAATATAGTATGTCGAAAAAGTAAAAAAGTTAGCATTGCATATGAAAAAAGTGAAATAAGACAGAATTTAGTATGTCGGAAAAAGTAAAAAAGTACCATAGCATGTTGAAAAAAGTCCCAGTTCTAGTTATAGTATACACCTAACAGTGCTTCTTGGGCACATCCGCAGTGATGAACCTGGGGTCATTGTGTGTTTCGGGTCTTTGTACACACTCACCCGGGCAACCCAGCCAGGGGTGATCAGTCCCCGGCTTGTGTCCAAGTGCCTCACTGTACCACGGATCCCCTCTATGGCTCCATAACCACCATGCCTTTTCGCCACCGCCTCCAGGATTTTCTTGGTGGCTCTTCTCAACTGCAGTCCTTTGACTCCAATAAGTTTCAGCGTTAGTGGTAAGAGCTGACCAGTAAAACCACAACACCCCACCTCCACTGGTTCGCAGTGGGTTCTATAGCCCTTCCTCTGGCATTCCACCACCAACCCTGTATATTTCACCCTTTTATGCTTGTTGGCCTCCCTGATCCAATCTTCCCATGGGGCAGTGAGCTCCAGCAGGACTTCTTGCTTAATGGATTCTGATGGTACCACCATGTCTGGGAGAAGCGAAGTGGCTGCAATGTGTTCGGGAAACTGTCTTCTTAGGTCAACCTTGAGCTAACAATCTAGTGCGGAGGTGTGAAGCCCTCCCGAGGAAGTGGGATGTTGTTGAACCTTCTCTTCAGCTCTGACGAAAGTGATGGACTTTCTGGGGGGTGGCTGACTCCTGCTGCTCTGGATTGCTGTGAAGATTGTGTCTGCCACCGCACCCAAAATCTGGTAATGGCACCAGTGGTACCTCCTCTCACCCAGTGCCTTTCGACAGGGGCTAAGGACTTGCTCCAGAGTGCCTCTTCTCTGGCACAGTTGACATGATGGGTTCCTGGCCATGCCCCATGTTTGCAGGTTTGCTGGGCTTGAGAGAATGTGGTACACTAAAGATGAGGAATTTTAGTTGCGATGGTTCGGCTCTGCAGAACTCTGACCACGTGAACTTGCCGGATTCTGCATGTTCCCACCTGGTCCAGGTGCTGTGTTGTGCATGCCTACCATCCTGCAGCATTGGTCCTCCTCTTCCTCAGCTCTTATCCTGGATCAGTCGACACTTCTCTTTTCCACAGGCTTCCTCATAACGAGGGCTAGTTACACTGCTTCCTGTGCCTTCCACTTCCTTCCGTTCCTGATGAGAATGCCAGCTGAAGAGACTCTCTTGTCCAAGGATACATCATCATCTCCCTGGCTCAGGTGACTTTGAACTCCTCAGTCAGGCCACTCAGGGGAAGCTGCAGTTTGGTGGATGTCCCATAAAGGGCAATACTGCACTAGGACCTCGGAAGCTCCAACCACTTGTGAAGGAAGCTGCTGATGGCACTCTCAAGGACAATGAGGGGCCAAAGTAACCTTAGCAGGACTCCATGCTGGTACATCCAAGCCTTGAATTTACCCAGTAGCCCTGTCTTGTCGATCGCAGAGAGCCAGAATGACAGTACGCTCCTTGTCTGCTGGACTGATGCATTGTCATTTAGGGAACTGTCAAGAAGTGGTCTAACCAGAGGACTGCCAAGTCCTCTCTGTTTTCCTTTGCCTCCCAGATCAGCTGTGTCACCACACCTGTGTGTTTTAGACATCCCGGGACTCCAGGAGCTCCCCCCTTCTGCACTGAGGTGTAGATGTACCCATTCTTCAAGAGGTACACTGTTAAATGCTGGGAAGATTGTGCGGAACTGCTTGATGTTGTTTGCACCTTCCTCTTTCGGGATCTAGACCCCCTCAGCCTGCCTCCAATCAGCAGCCACTTTGCCTCTTCATCAGACCACCTTTAGGATCTTCCAGAGTCGCACCAAGGGTCTTGGGCATTGTTTGTAGATCTTGTATGGTGCGACACTTGGCCCCAGTGTGAGGACTGCCAAGTCCCCTCTGTTTTCCTTTGCCTCCCGGATCAGCTGTGTCACCCCCCACACCTGTGTTCTAGAAATCCCGGGACTCCAGGAACTCCCCCCTTCTGCACTGAGGTGTAGATGTACCCATTCTTCAAGAGGTACACTGTTAAATGCCGGGCCACAATCTTGAAGAAGATTTTCCCTTCCATACTGGGCAGCAAGATTATGCGGAACTGCTCAATGTTGTTCGCGCCTTCCTCTTTCGGGATCTAGACCCCCTCAGCCTGCTTCCAATCAGCAGCCACTTTGCCTCTTTACCAGACCACCTTTAGGATCTTCCAGAGTCGCACCAAGGGTCTTGGGCATTGCTTGTAGATCTTGTATGGTGTGACACTTGGCCCCAGTGCGAGGACTGCCAAGTCCCCTCTGTTTTCCTTTGCCTCCAGGATCAGCTGGGTCACCACACCTGTGTGTTCTAGACATCCCGGGACTCCAGGAAATCCTCCCTTCTGCACTGAGGTGTAGATGTACCCATTCTTCAAGAGGTACACTGTTAAACGCTGGGAAGATTATGCGGAACTGCTTGATGTTGTTCGCACCTTCCTCTTTCGGGATCTAGACCCCCTCAGCCTGCCTCCAATCAGCAGCCACTTTACCTCTTCATCAGACCACCTTTAGGGTCTTCCAGAGTCGCACCAAGGGTCTTGGGCATTGCTTGTAGATCTTGTATGGTGCGACACTTGGCCCCAGTGTAAGGACTGCCAAGTCCCCTCTGTTTTCCTTTGCCTCCCGGATCAGCTGTGTCACCCCCCACACCTGTGTGTTCTAGAAATCCCGGGACTCCAGGAACTCCCCCCTTCTGCACTGAGGTGTAGATGTACCCATTCTTCAAGAGGTACACTGTTAAATGCTGGGCCACAATCTTGAAGAAGATTTTCCCTTCCATACTGGGCAGCAAGATTATGCGGAACTGCTCAATGTTGTTCGTGCCTTCCTCTTTCAGGATCGAGACCCCCTCAGCCTGCCTCCAATCAGCAGCCACTTTGCCTCTTTACCAGACCACCTTTAGGATCTTCCAGAGTCGCACCAAGGGTCTTGGGCATTGCTTGTAGATCTTGTATGGTGCGACACTTGGCCCCAGTGCGAGGACTGCCAAGTCCCCTCTGTTTTCCTTTGCCTCCGGGATCAGCTGGGTCACCACACCTGTGTGTTCTAGACATCCCGGGACTCCAGGAACTCCCCCCTTCTGCACTGAGGTGTAGATGTACCCATTCTTCAAGAGGTACACTGTTAAATGCTGGGAAGATTATGCAATTATTAGGCCACAGCGCCTAACTTGATCGTGCAGCTTTGACTGTCTCTATGATCTCCCTCATGATCTCAACTGGGAAAGTGAGATTTCCACTTCGCTTCTGCCCTAGGAGTCGCTTGGTGAAGCTAAAGGGGTTGGATATGAAGGCACAGTGATTTCTGTCTCTTTCCTTGCCTTTTCTCCTGTGCCACTCTGCTCTTCAGAGTTCTCCTGAGGTTCCCTTTAATGATGTGTGTAAGCTCTGCTAGAGCAGCTTTCTCCTCCTTCGCTGTCTTGAATCTCTGCCTCAGTGGTTTAAAATGCCTGCCTCAGTTGACTGATCTTGAGTTCTCGCCTGTTTGGCCTCACTGGAATTGCCATTGCCTGATTTTCCTCAGAGCCAAACAATTCTGCTCCTATTGTCATAATCATGGTGAACATGGTCTGGAGTTTCTGGTCAACACTCCCTCTTGATAGTACCTCGAGGATCTTGTTAACGTCTTTGTCGAACTGGAGCCACTCCTGGGAATTCTCCTTGGCAGGCCACTTGACCCGGTGCTGTTCTAACTTCCCACTTTTTGTGACCTGTCATTCCTTAACATTTTTCGACATACTATACAATTTCGTTTTTGGTCGATTTTATGACATGCTATATAATGATGTTTTTGGCTGTTTTTTCAACATTATATACTATAACTTCTCTCAACATGGTATTCTATCTGATTTTCAGCTATTTTTTGATGTTGTATTTTCAGATTTTTTGACACGTCAAATGTCAAAATATGATGTCCCAAAATAAGTTGAAATACATGTAAAATGGTGTAACGATATATGTCATAGAAATGGAATGTTGCCAAAACAGCCAAAAACGCCATTCAATAGTTTGGCTAAAAATGTCAAACTATCACATGTCCCAAAAACGTCTCAAAATCCCATAAAAGAGTATGCAGAAAATAGATACAATGTTGCAAAAACAACCAGAAAAACTATACAATCACATGTTGGAAAAATGTTAGAAAATGACATGTCCCAAAACCAACTGAAAACCATCTAAAATAGCATGCCGTGGCACGCCATAGCATAGCATGTTGCAAAATGGCAAAATACAGAAGTAAGGTATGTTGAAAAAACGGAAAGTGAGATTTCCACTTCGCTTCTGCCCAAGGAGTGGCTTGGTGAAGCTAAAGGGGTTTGATATGAAGGCACAGTGATTTCTGTCTCTTTCCTTGCCTTTTTTCCTGTGCCACTCTGCTCTTCAGAGTTCTCCTGAGGTTCCCTCTGAGGATGTGTGTAAGCTCTGCTAGAGCAGCTTTTTCCTCCTTCGCTGTCTTGAATCTCTGCCTCAGTGGTTTAAGTGCCTGCTTCAGTTGACTGATCTTGAGTTCTCACCTGTTTGGCCTCACTGGAATTGCCGTTGCCTGATTTTCCTCAGAGCCAATCAATTCTGCTCCCAGATCAAATATGCAAGACTATACTATGTCAAAGAATGTCTATGACGTGTCTCAAAAAACGCTGAAAACCATCTTAAAAACTGTGCCAATGCAGGCCATAGCATAGAATGTTGCAAAAATGGCAAAAAAAAAACATGATATAGCATATTTAAAATAAAAACAGAAAATGCAAGGCATTAGTATGGCAAAAAAATTAAAAATTGGCATGTCTCAAATACAGCTGAAAACACCTCAAAACAGCATGAAATAGCGTACCAACACACGCTATAGCATAAAATGTTTCAAAAACGCAAAAATAATGCATGTTGAAAAAATGACCAAAATGGCAAGGCTATAGTATGGCAAAAAAAATAAAAAATGGCATGTCCCAAAAACAGCTGAAAACACCTCAAAAAGGCACAAAATGCCGTACCAACACACGCTATAGCATAAGATGTTTAAAAAAAAGCCAAAAACACCAAAATAATGCATGTTGAAAAAACGACCAAAAAGGCAAGGCAAAAAAATTCAAAATTGGCGTGTCCCAAAAACAACTGAAAACACATCAAAACAGCATAAAATAGTGTGCCAAGATGCGCTGAAGCATAGAATGTTGCAAAAATGGCCAAACACACCAAAGTAATGCATGTTGCAAAAATGACCGGATATGCAAGGCTATAGTATGGCAAAAAATGTCAAAATTGGCATTTCCCAAACACAGCTAAAAAACACCTCAAAACAGCATAAAATAGCATACTAAAACACGCTATAGCATAAAATGTTTCAAAAATGGCCAAAAACACCAAAATAATGCATGTTGAAAAAATTTGCCAAAAAGGCAAGGCTATAGTATGGCAAAAAATGTCAAAATTGGCATGTCCAAAAAACAGCTGAAATCACGCAAAACAGCATAATATAGTGTGCCAAGATACGCTGAAGCATAGAATGTTGTAAAAACGTCCAAATACACCAAAATAATGCATGAAAAAATGACCATGGTGTATTTGACTGTTTTAACATTCTTCTATTGGCAACTGTAACACATTTTGAATGATTATTGTTTTACATTTCTGTCAAATTTTCAACATGCATTATTAGGTTTTAACCGTTTTGAAACAATTTATGCTATAGCGTGTATATATGCTGTTTTATTTCATTTTGGACATGAATTTTTGCCATACTATAATCATTTTTCAACATGCATTATTTTGGTGTATTTGGCTGTTTTACAACATTCTATGCTACAGTGTGTCTTTGCATGCTATTTTATGTTGTTTTGAGATGTTTTCAGCTGTTTTTGGGAAATGCCAATTTTTTGCCTTACTATAGCCTTGCCTTTTAGGTCAAATTTTCAACATGCATTATTTTAGGGTTTTTGGCCGTTTTGAAACAATTTATGCTATAGCGTGTGTTAGCATGGTATTTTATGCTGTTTTGAGGTGTTTTCAACTGTTTTTGGAACATGCCAATTTTGATATTTTTTGCCATACTATAGCCTTGCCTTTTTGGTCATTTTTTTCAACATGCATTATTTTGGTGTATTTGGCTGTTTTTACAACATTCTATGCTTCAGCGCATTTTGGCACACTATATTATGCTGTTTTGAGGTGTTTTCAGCTGTTTTTGGGAAATGCCAATTTTGAAATTTTTTGCCTTACTATAGCCTTGCCTTTTCAGTCAAATTTTCAACATGCATTATTTTAGGGTTTTTGGCCGTTTTTGAAACAATTTATGCTATAGCGTGTGTTAGCATGGTATTTTATGCTGTTTTGAGGTGTTTTCAGCTATTTTTGGGACATGCCAATTTTGATATTTTTTGCTATACTATAGCCTTGCCTTTCTGGTCATTTTTTCAACATGCATTATTTTGGTGTTTTTGGCCCTTTTTGAAACATTCTATGCTACAGTGTGTCTTTGCATGCTATTTTATGTTGTTTTTAGATGTTTTCAGCTGTTTTTTGGGAAATGCCAATTTTGACATTTTTGCCTTACTATAGCCTTGCCTTTTTGGTCAAATTTTCAACATGCATTATTTTAGGGTTTTTGGCCGTTTTTGAAACAATTTATGCTATAGCGTGTGTTAGCATGGTATTTTATGCTGTTTTGAGGTGTTTTCAGCTGTTTTTGGGACATGCCAATTTTGATATTTTCTGCCATACTATAGCCTTGCCTTTTTGGTCATTTTTTCAACATGCATTATTTTGGGGTTTTTGGCTGTTTTACAACATTCTATGCTTCAGCGCATTTTGGCACACTATATTATGCTGTTTTGAGGTGTTTTCAGCTGTTTTTTGGGAAATGCCAATTTTGAAATTTTTTGCCTTACTATAGCCTTGCCTGTTCGGTCAAATTTTCAACATGCATTATTTTGGCATATTTGGCCATTTTTGCAACATTCTAGGCAAAAAATGTCAAAATTGGCATTTCCATAGCTGAGCTAAAACATCTCAAAAGCATAAATTGTTTCAAAACAGCATAACATGTTAAAGACCATAGTGTGGCATTTCTAGAAAAACATGTAACAGAAAATGTACAAAAATAATGCATGTTGAAGAAAGGCAAGGCTATAGTAAGGCATAGTAAAGCAAAATGTCAAAAATGGCATGTCCCAAAAACTGAAAACACCTAAAAACAACATAATATAGCGTGCCACAATGCGCTGAAGCATAGAATGTTGTAAAACAGCCAAATACACCAAAATAATGCATGTTGAAAAATGACCAAAAAGGCAAGGCTATAGTATGGCAAAAATGTCAAAATTGGCATGTCCCAAAAATAGCTGAAAACACCTCAAAACAGCATAAAAACCATTCTAACACACGCTATAGCATAAATTGTTTCAAAAACGTCCAAAAACCCTAAAATAATGCATGTTGAAAAAATGACCAAAAAGGCAAGGCTATAGTAAGGCAAAAAATGTCAAAATTGGCATTTCCCAAAAATAGCTAAAAACACCTCAAAACAGCATAAAATACCATGCTAACACACGCTATAGCATAAATTGTTTCAAAAACGGCCAAAAACCCTCAAATAATGCATGTTGAAAAATTTGACCGAAAAGGCAAGGCTATAGTAAGGCAAAAATTTCAAAATTGGCATTTCCCAAAAACAGCTGAAAACACCTCAAAACAGCATAATATAGTGTGCCAAAATGCACTGAAGCATAGAATGTTGTAAAAACAGCTGAAACCCCCAAAATAATGCATGTTGAAAAAATGACCAAAAAGGCAAGGCTATAGTATGGCAAAAAATATCAAAATTGGCATGTCCCAAAAATAGCTGAAAACACCTCAAAACAGCATAAAATACCATTCTAACACACGCTATAGCATAAATTGTTTCAAAAACAGCCAAAAACCCTAAAATAATGCATGTTGAAAATTTGACCGAAAAGGCAAGGCTATAGTAAGGCAAAAAATGTCAAAATTGGCATTTCCCAAAAAACAGCTGAAAACATCTCAAAACAACATAAAATAGCATGCAAAGACACACTGTAGCATAGAATGTTTCAAAAATGGCCAAAAACACCAAAATAATGCATGTTGAAAAAATGACCAAAAAGGCAAGGCTATAGTAAGGCAAAAAATGTCAAAATTGGCATTTCCCAAAAATAGCTGAAAACACCTCAAAACAGCATAAAATACCATGCTAACACACGCTATAGCATAAATTGTTTCAAAAACGGCCAAAAACCCTAAAATAATGCATGTTGAAAATTTGACCCGAAAAGGCAAGGCTATAGTAAGGCAAAAAATTTCAAAAATGGCATGTCCCAAAAATAGCTGAAAACACCTAAAAACAGCAGAATATAGTGGGCCAAAATGCGCTGAAGCATAGAATGTTGTAAAACAGCGGAAACCCCCAAAATAATGCATGTTGAAAAAATGACCAAAAAAGCAAGGCTATAGTATGGCAAAAACTATCAAAATTGGCATGTCCCAAAAATAGCTGAAAACACCTCAAAACAGCATAAAATACCATTCTAACACACGCTATAGCATAAATTGTTTCAAAAACAGCCAAAAACCCTAAAATAATGCATGTTGAAAATTTGACCGAAAAGGCAAGGCTATAGTAAGGCAAAAAATGTCAAAATTGGCATTTCCCAAAAAACAGCTGAAAACATCTCAAAACAACATAAAATAGCATGCAAAGACACACTGTAGCATAGAATGTTTCAAAAATGGCCAAAAACACCAAAATAATGCATGTTGAAAAAATGACCAAAAAGGCAAGGCTATAGTAAGGCAAAAAATGTCAAAATTGGCATTTCCCAAAAATAGCTAAAAACACCTCAAAACAGCATAAAATACCATGCTAACACACGCTATAGCATAAATTGTTTCAAAAAAGGCCAAAAACCCTAAAATAATGCATGTTGAAAATTTGACCAAAAAGGCAAGGCTATAGTAAGGCAAAAATGTCAAAATTGGCATTTCCCAAAAATAGCTAAAAACACCTCAACACAACATAAAATACCATGCTAACACACGCTATAGCATAAATTGTTTCAAAAACGGCCAAAAACCCTAAAATAATGCATGTTGAAAATTTGACAGAAAAAGGCAAGGCTATAGTAAGGCAAAAAATGTCAAAATTGGCATTTCCCAAAAATAGCTGAAAACACCTCAAAACAGCATAAAATACCATGCTAACACACGCTATAGCATAAATTGTTTCAAAAACGGCCAAAAACCCTAAAATAATGCATGTTGAAAATTTGACCGAAAGGCAAGGCTATAGTAAGGCAAAAATGACAAAATTGGCATTTCCCAAAAAACAGCTGAAAACATCTCAAAACAACATAAAATAGCATGCAAAGACACACTGTAGCATAGAATGTTTCAAAAATGGCCAAAAACACCAAAATAATGCATGTTGAAAAAATGACCAAAAAGGCAAGGCTATAGTATGGCAAAAAATATCAAAATTGGCATTTCCCAAAAATAGCTAAAACACCTCAAAACAGCATAAAATACCATGCTAACACGCTATAGCATAAATTGTTTCAAAAAGCCAAAACCCTAAAATAATGCATGTTGAAAATTTGACAGAAAAAGGCAAGGCTATAGTAAGGCAAAAAATTTCAAAATTGGCATTTCCCAAAAACAGCTGAAAACACCTCAAAACAGCATAATATAATTATTGCCAAAATGCGCTGAAGCATAGAATGTTGTAAAAACAGCCAAAAACCCCAAAATAATGCATGTTGAAAAAATGACCAAAAAGGCAAGGCTATAGTATGGCAAAAAATATCAAAATTGGCATGTCCCAAAAATAGCTGAAAACACCTCAAAACAGCATAAAATACCATGCTAACACACGCTATAGCATAAATTGTTTCAAAAACGGCCAAAACCCTAAAATAATGCATGTTGAAAATTTGACCAAAAAGGCAAGGCTATAGTAAGGCAAAAAATTCAAAAATGGCATGTCCCAAAACAACTAAAACACCTCAAAACAGCATAAAAGACCATGCTAACGCACGCTATAGCATAAATTGTTTCAAAAACGGCCAAAACCCCTGAAATAATGCATGTTGAAAATTTGACCGAAAAGGCAAGGCTATAGTAAGGCAAAAAATGTCAAAATTGGCATTTCCCAAAAAACAGCTGAAAACATCTCAAAACAACATAAAATAGCATGCAAAGACACACTGTAGCATAGAATGTTGTAAAAACAGCCAAATACACCAAAATAATGCATGTTGAAAAAATGACCAAAAAGGCAAGGCTATAGTAAGGCAAAAAATGTCAAAATTGGCATTTCCCAAAAATAGCTAAAAACACCTCAAAACAGCATAAAATACCATGCTAACACACGCTATAGCATAAATTGTTTCAAAAACGGCCAAAAACCCTCAAATAATGCATGTTGAAAAATTTGACCGAAAAGGCAAGGCTATAGTAAGGCAAAAAATTTCAAAATTGGCATTTCCCAAAAAACAGCTGAAAACACCTCAAAACAGCATAATATAGTGTGCCAAAATGCGCTGAAGCATAGAATGTTGTAAAAACAGCTGAAACCCCCAAAATAATGCATGTTGAAAAAATGACCAAAAAGGCAAGGCTAGAGTATGGCAAAAAATATCAAAATTGGCATGTCCCAAAAATAGCTGAAAACACCTCAAAACAGCATAAAATACCATTCTAACACACGCTATAGCATAAATTGTTTCAAAAACGGCCAAAAACCCTAAAATAATGCATGTTGAAAATTTGACCGAAAAGGCAAGGCTATAGTAAGGCAAAAAATGTCAAAATTGGCATTTCCCAAAAAACAGCTGAAAACATCTCAAAACAACATAAAATAGCATGCAAAGACACACTGTAGCATAGAATGTTTCAAAAATGGCCAAAAACACCAAAATAATGCATGTTGAAAAAATGACCAAAAAGGCAAGGCTATAGTAAGGCAAAAAATGTCAAAATTGGCATTTCCCAAAAATAGCTAAAAACACCTCAAAACAGCATAAAATACCATGCTAACACACGCTATAGCATAAATTGTTTCAAAAACGGCCAAAAACCCTAAAATAATGCATGTTGAAAATTTGACAGAAAAAGGCAAGGCTATAGTAAGGCACAAAATTTCAAAATTGGCATTTCCCAAAAATAGCTAAAAACACCTCAAAACAACATAAAATACCATGCTAACACACGCTATAGCATAAATTGTTTCAAAAACGGCCAAAAACCCTAAAATAATGCATGTTGAAAATTTGACAGAAAAAGGCAAGGCTATAGTAAGGCAAAAAATGTCAAAATTGGCATTTCCCAAAAATAGCTGAAAACACCTCAAAACAGCATAAAATACCATGCTAACACACGCTATAGCATAAATTGTTTCAAAAACAGCCAAAAACCCTAAAATAATGCATGTTGAAAATTTGACCGAAAAGGCAAGGCTATAGTAAGGCAAAAAATTTCAAAATTGGCATTTCCCAAAAAACAGCTGAAAACACCTCAAAACAGCATAATATAGTGTGCCAAAATGCGCTGAAGCATAGAATGTTGTAAAAACAGCTGAAACCCCCAAAATAATGCATGTTGAAAAAATGACCAAAAAGGCAAGGCTATAGTATGGCAAAAACTATCAAAATTGGCATGTCCCAAAAATAGCTGAAAACACCTCAAAACAGCATAAAATACCATTCTAACACACGCTATAGCATAAATTGTTTCAAAACAGCCAAAAACCTAAAATAATGCATGTTGAAAATTTGACCGAAAAGGCAAGGCTATAGTAAGGCAAAAAATGTCAAAATTGGCATTTCCCAAAAACAGCTGAAAACATCTCAAAACAACATAAAATAGCATGCAAAGACACACTGTAGCATAGAATGTTTCAAAAATGGCCAAAAACACCAAAATAATGCATGTTGAAAAAATGACCAAAAAGGCAAGGCTATAGTAAGGCAAAAAATGTCAAAATTGGCATTTCCCAAAAATAGCTGAAAACACCTCAAAACAGCATAAAATACCATGCTAACACACGCTATAGCATAAATTGTTTCAAAAACGGCCAAAAACCCTAAAATAATGCATGTTGAAAATTTGACAGAAAAAGGCAAGGCTATAGTAAGGCAAAAAGTTTCAAAATTGGCATTTCCCAAAAAACAGCTGAAAACACCTCAAAACAGCATAATATAGTGTGCCAAAATGCGCTGAAGCATAGAATGTTGTAAAAACAGCCAAAAACCCCAAAATAATGCATGTTGAAAAAATGACCAAAAAGGCAAGGCTATAGTATGGCAAAAAATATCAAAATTGGCATGTCCCAAAAATAGCTGAAAACACCTCAAAACAGCATAAAATACCATGCTAACACACGCTATAGCATAAATTGTTTCAAAAACGGCCAAAAACCCTAAAATAATGCATGTTGAAAATTTGACCAAAAAGGCAAGGCTATAGTAAGGCAAAAAAATTCAAAAATGGCATGTCCCAAAAACAACTAAAAACACCTCAAAACAGCATAAAATACCATGCTAACACACGCTATAGCATAAATTGTTTCAAAAACGGCCAAAACCCCTGAAATAATGCATGTTGAAAATTTGACCGAAAAGGCAAGGCTATAGTAAGGCAAAAAATGTCAAAATTGGCATTTCCCAAAAAACAGCTGAAAACATCTCAAAACAACATAAAATAGCATGCAAAGACACACTGTAGCATAGAATGTTGTAAAAACAGCCAAATACACCAAAATAATGCATGTTGAAAAAATGACCAAAAAGGCAAGGCTATAGTAAGGCAAAAAATGTCAAAATTGGCATTTCCCAAAAATAGCTAAAAACACCTCAAAACAGCATAAAATACCATGCTAACACACGCTATAGCATAAATTGTTTCAAAAACGGCCAAAAACCCTCAAATAATGCATGTTGAAAAATTTGACCGAAAAGGCAAGGCTATAGTAAGGCAAAAAATTTCAAAATTGGCATTTCCCAAAAAACAGCTGAAAACACCTCAAAACAGCATAATATAGTGTGCCAAAATGCGCTGAAGCATAGAATGTTGTAAAAACAGCTGAAACCCCCAAAATAATGCATGTTGAAAAAATGACCAAAAAGGCAAGGCTATAGTATGGCAAAAAATATCAAAATTGGCATGTCCCAAAAATAGCTGAAAACACCTCAAAACAGCATAAAATACCATTCTAACACACGCTATAGCATAAATTGTTTCAAAAACAGCCAAAAACCCTAAAATAATGCATGTTGAAAATTTGACCGAAAAGACAAGGCTATAGTAAGGCAAAAAATGTCAAAATTGGCATTTCCCAAAAAACAGCTGAAAACATCTCAAAACAACATAAAATAGCATGCAAAGACACACTGTAGCATAGAATGTTTCAAAAATGGCCAAAAACACCAAAATAATGCATGTTGAAAAAATGACCAAAAAGGCAAGGCTATAGTAAGGCAAAAAATGTCAAAATTGGCATTTCCCAAAAATAGCTGAAAACACCTCAAAACAGCATAAAATACCATGCTAACACACGCTATAGCATAAATTGTTTCAAAAACGGCCAAAAACCCTAAAATAATGCATGTTGAAAATTTGACCGAAAAGGCAAGGCTATAGTAAGGCAAAAAATGTCAAAATTGGCATTTCCCAAAAAACAGCTGAAAACATCTCAAAACAACATAAAATAGCATGCAAAGACACACTGTAGCATAGAATGTTTCAAAAATGGCCAAAAAACACCAAAAATAATGCATGTTGAAAAAATGACCGAAAAGGCAAGGCTATAGTAAGGCAAAAAAATGTCAAAATTGGCATTTCCCATAAAACAGCTGAAAACATCTCAAAACAACATAAAATAGCATACAAAGACACACTGTAGCATAGAATGTTGTAAAAACAGCCAAATACACCAAAATAATGCATGTTGAAAAAATGACCAGAAAGGCAAGGCTATAGTAAGGCAAAAAATTTCAAAAATGGCATGTCCCAAAAATAGCTGAAAACACCTAAAAACAGCATAATATAGCGTGCCACAATGCGCTGAAGCATAGAATGTTGTAAAAACAGCCAAATACACCAAAATAATGCATGTTGAAAAAATGACCAAAAAGGCAAGGCTATAGTATGGCAAAAAATGTCAAAATTGGCATGTCCCAAAAACAGCTGAAAACACCTCAAAACAGCATAAAATACCATTCTAACACACGCTATAGCATAAATTGTTTCAAAAACGTCCAAAAACCCTAAAATAATGCATGTTGAAAATTTGACCCGAAAAGGCAAGGCTATAGTAAGGCAAAAATGTCAAAATTTGCATTTCCCAAAAAACAGCTGAAAACATCTCAAAACAACATAAAATAGCATGCAAAGACACACTGTAGCATAGAATGTTTCAAAAATGGCCAAAAACACCAAAATAATGCATGTTGAAAATTTGACCGAAAAGGCAAGGCTATAGTAAGGCAAAAAATGTCAAAATTGGCATTTCCCAAAAAACAGCTGAAAACATCTCAAAACAACATAAAATAGCATGCAAAGACACACTGTAGCATAGAATGTTGTAAAAACAGCCAAATACACCAAAATAATGCATGTTGAAAAAATGACCAAAAAGGCAAGGCTATAGTAAGGCAAAAAATGTCAAAATTGGCATTTCCCAAAAATAGCTAAAAACACCTCAAAACAGCATAAAATACCATGCTAACACACGCTATAGCATAAATTGTTTCAAAAACGGCCAAAAACCCTCAAATAAAGCATGTTGAAAAATTTGACCGAAAAGGCAAGGCTATAGTAAGGCAAAAAATTTCAAAATTGGCATTTCCCAAAAAACAGCTGAAAACACCTCAAAACAGCATAATATAGTGTGCCAAAATGCGCTGAAGCATAGAATGTTGTAAAAACAGCTGAAACCCCCAAAATAATGCATGTTGAAAAAATGACCAAAAAGGCAAGGCTATAGTATGGCAAAAAATATCAAAATTGGCATGTCCCAAAAATAGCTGAAAACACCTCAAAACAGCATAAAATACCATTCTAACACACGCTATAGCATAAATTGTTTGAAAAACAGCCAAAAACCCTAAAATAATGCATGTTGAAAATTTGACTGAAAAGGCAAGGCTATAGTAAGGCAAAAAATGTCAAAATTGGCATTTCCCAAAAAACAGCTGAAAACATCTCAAAACAACATAAAATAGCATGCAAAGACACACTGTAGCATAGAATGTTTCAAAAATGGCCAAAAACACCAAAATAATGCATGTTGAAAAAATGACCAAAAAGGCAAGGCTATAGTAAGGCAAAAAATGTCAAAATTGGCATTTCCCAAAAATAACTAAAAACACCTCAAAACAGCATAAAATACCATGCTAACACACGCTATAGCATAAATTGTTTCAAAAACGGCCAAAAACCCTAAAATAATGCATGTTGAAAATTTGACAGAAAAAGGCAAGGCTAATATAAGGCACAAAATTTCAAAATTGGCATTTCCCAAAAATAGCTAAAAACACCTCAAAACAACATAAAATACCATGCTAACACACGCTATAGCATAAATTGTTTCAAAAACGGCCAAAAACCCTAAAATAATGCATGTTGAAAATTTGACAGAAAAAGGCAAGGCTATAGTAAGGCAAAAAATGTCAAAATTGGCATTTCCCAAAAATAGCTGAAAACACCTCAAAACAGCATAAAATACAGTGCTAACACACGCTATAGCATAAATTGTTTCAAAACGGCCAAAAACCCTAAAATAATGCATGTTGAAAATTTGACCGAAAAGGCAAGGCTATAGTAAGGCAAAAAATGTCAAAATTGGCATTTCCCAAAAAACAGCTGAAAACATCTCAAAACAACATAAAATAGCATGCAAAGACACACTGTAGCATAGAATGTTTCAAAAATGGCCAAAAACACCAAAATAATGCATGTTGAAAAAATGACCAAAAAGGCAAGGCTATAGTATGGCAAAAATGTCAAAATTGGCATTTCCCAAAAACAGCTGAAAACATCTCAAAACAACATAAAATAGCATGCAAAGACACACTGTAGCATAGAATGTTTCAAAAATGGCCAAAAACACCAAAATAATGCATGTTGAAAAAATGACCAAAAAGGCAAGGCTATAGTAAGGCAAAAAATGTCAAAATTGGCATTTCCCAAAAATAGCTAAAAACACCTCAAAACAGCATAAAATACCATGCTAACACACGCTATAGCATAAATTGTTTCAAAAACGGCCAAAAACCCTAAAATAATGCATGTTGAAAATTTGACAGAAAAAGGCAAGGCTATAGTAAGGCAAAAAATGTCAAAATTGGCATTTCCCAAAAAACAGCTGAAAACATCTCAAAACAACATAAAATAGTGTGCTAAAACACGCTATAGCATAAATTGTTTCAAAACGGCCAAAAACCCCAAAATAATGCATGTTGAAAAAATGACCAAAAAGGCAAGGCTATAGTAAGGCAAAAAATGTCAAAATTGGCATTTCCCAAAAATAGCTAAAAACACCTCAAAACAGCATAAAATACCATGCTAACACACGCTATAGCATAAATTGTTTCAAAAACGGCCAAAAACCCTAAAATAATGCATGTTGAAAATTTGACCGAAAAGGCAAGGCTATAGTAAGGCAAAAAATGTCAAAATTGGCATTTCCCAAAAACAGCTGAAAACATCTCAAAACAACATAAAATAGCATGCAAAGACACACTGTAGCATAGAATGTTTCAAAATGGCCAAAAACACCAAAATAATGCATGTTGAAAAATGACCAGAAAGGCAAGGCTATAGTATGGCAAAAATGTCAAAATTGGCATTTCCCAAAAATAACTAAAAACACCTCAAAACAGCATAAAATACCATGCTAACACACGCTATAGCATAAATTGTTTCAAAAACGGCCAAAAACCCTAAAATAATGCATGTTGAAAATTTGACCGAAAAGGCAAGGCTATAGTAAGGCAAAAAATTTCAAAATTGGCATTTCCCAAAAAACAGCTGAAAACACCTCAAAACAGCATAATATAGTGTGCCAAATGCGCTGAAGCATAGAATGTTGTAAAACAGCCAAAAACCCCAAAATAATGCATGTTGAAAAAATGACCAAAAAGGCAAGGCTATAGTATGGCAAAAAAATATCAAAATTGGCATGTCCCTAAAATAGCTGAAAACACCTCAAAACAGCATAAAATACCATGCTAACACACGCTATAGCATAAATTGTTTCAAAAACGGCCAAAAACCCTAAAATAATGCATGTTGAAAATTTGACCAAAAAGGCAAGGCTATAGTAAGGCAAAAAATGTCAAAATGGCATTTCCCAAAAATAACTGAAAACACCTCAAAACAGCATAAAATACCATGCTAACACACGCTATAGCATAAATTGTTTCAAAAACGGCCAAAAACCCTAAAATAATGCATGTTGAAAATTTGACCGAAAAGGCAAGGCTATAGTAAGGCAAAAAATGTCAAAATTGGCATTTCCCAAAAAACAGCTGAAAACACCTCAAAACAGCATAATATAGTGTGCCAAAATGCGCTGAAGCATAGAATGTTGTAAAAACAGCTGAAACCCCCAAAATAATGCATGTTGAAAAAATGACCAAAAGGCAAGGCTATAGTATGGCAAAAAATATCAAAATTGGCATGTCCCAAAAATAGCTGAAAACACCTCAAAACAGCATAAAATACCATTCTAACACACGCTATAGCATAAATTGTTTCAAAACAGCCAAACCCCTAAAATAATGCATGTTGACAATTTGACCGAAAAGGCAAGGCTATAGTAAGGCAAAAAATGTCAAAATTGGCATTTCCCAAAAACAACTAAAAACACCTCAAAACAACATAAAATAGCATGCAAAGACACACTGTAGCATAGAATGTTTCAAAAATGGCCAAAAACACCAAAATAATGCATGTTGAAAAATGACCAAAAAGGCAAGGCTATAGTAAGGCAAAAAATGTCAAAATTGGCATTTCCCAAAAATAGCTAAAAACACCTCAAAACAGCATAAAATACCATGCTAACACACGCTATAGCATAAATTGTTTCAAAAACGGCCAAAAACCCTAAAATAATGCATGTTGAAAATTTGACAGAAAAAGGCAAGGCTATAGTAAGGCAAAAAATGTCAAAATTGGCATTTCCCAAAAATAGCTAAAAACACCTCAAAACAACATAAAATACCATGCTAACACACGCTATAGCATAAATTGTTTCAAAATGGCCAAAAACCCTAAAATAATGCATGTTGAAAATTTGACAGAAAAGGCAAGGCTATAGTAAGGCAAAATGTCAAAATTGGCATTTCCCAAAAATAGCTGAAAACACCTCAAAACAGTATAAAATACCATGCTAACACACGCTATAGCATAAATTGTTTCAAAACGGCCAAAACCCTAAAATAATGCATGTTGAAAATTTGACCAAAAGGCAAGGCTATAGTAAGGCAAAAATGTCAAAATTGGCATTTCCAAAAACAGCTGAAAACATCTCAAAACAACATAAAATAGCATGCAAAGACACACTGTAGCATAGAATGTTTCAAAAATGGCCAAAAACACCAAAATAATGCATGTTGAAAAATGACCAAAAGGCAAGGCTATAGTATGGCAAAAATGTCAAAATTGGCATTTCCCAAAAATAGCTAAAACACCTCAAAACAGCATAAAATACCATGCTAACACACGCTATAGCATAAATTGTTTCAAAAACGGCCAAAAACCCTAAAATAATGCATGTTGAAAATTTGACAGAAAAAGGCAAGGCTATAGTAAGGCAAAAAATGTCAAAATTGGCATTTCCCAAAATAGCTGAAAACACCTCAAAACAGCATAAAATACCATGCTAACACACGCTATAGCATAAATTGTTTCAAAAACGGCCAAAAACCCTAAAATAATGCATGTTGAAAATTTGACCGAAAAGGCAAGGCTATAGTAAGGCAAAAAAATGTCAAAATTGGCATTTCCAGAAAAAAGCTGAAAACACCTCAAAACAGCATAATATAGTGTGCTAAAATGCGCTGAAGCATAGAATGTTTCAAAACAGCTGAAACCCAAAATAATGCATGTTGAAAAATGACCAAAAGGCAAGGCTATAGTATGGCAAAAATATCAAAATTGGCATGTCCCAAAATAGCTGAAAACACCTCAAAACAGCATAAAATACCATTCTAACACACGCTATAGCATAAATTGTTTCAAAACAGCCAAAACCCTAAAATAATGCAAGTTGAAAATTTGACCGAAAAGGCAAGGCTATAGTAAGGCAAAAAAATGTCAAAATTGGCATTTCCCAAAAAACAGCTGAAAACATCTCAAAACAACATAAAATAGCATGCAAAGACACACTGTAGCATAGAATGTTTCAAAAATGGCCAAAAACACCAAAATAATGCATGTTGAAAAAATGACCAAAAAGGCAAGGCTATAGTAAGGCAAAAAATGTCAAAATTGGCATTTCCCAAAAATAGCTAAAAACTCCTCAAAACAGCATAAAATACCATGCTAACACACGCTATAGCATAAATTGTTTCAAAAACGGCCAAAAACCCTAAAATAATGCATGTTGAAAATTTGACAGAAAAAGGCAAGGCTATAGTAAGGCAAAAATGTCAAAATTGGCATTTCCCAAAAATAGCTGAAAACACCTCAAAACAACATAAAATACCATGCTAACACACGCTATAGCATAAATTGTTTCAAAAACGGCCAAAACCCTAAAATAATGCATGTTGAAAATTTGACAGAAAGGCAAGGCTATAGTAAGGCAAAAAATGTCAAAATTGGCATTTCCCAAAAATAGCTGAAAACACCTCAAAACAGCATAAAATACCATGCTAACACACGCTATAGCATAAATTGTTTCAAAACTGCCAAAATACCTATAATAATGAATGTTGAAAATTTGACCGAAAAAGGCAAGGCTATAGTAAGGCAAAAAATGTCAAAATTGGCATGTCCCAAAAAACAGCTGAAAACATCTCAAAACAACATAAAATAGCATGCAAAGACACACTGTAGCATAGAATGTTTCAAAAATGGCCAAAAAACACCAAAAATGATGCATGTTGAAAAAATGACCAAAAAGGCAAGGCTATAGTAAGGCAAAAAATGTCAAAATTGGCATTTCCCAAAAATAGCTAAAAACACCTCAAAACAGCATAAAATACCATGCTAACACACGCTATAGCATAAATTGTTTCAAAAACGGCCAAAAACCCTAAAATAATGCATGTTGAAAATTTGACAGAAAAAGGCAAGGCAATAGTAAGGCAAAAAGTTTCAAAATTGGCATTTCCCAAAAACAACTGAAAACACCTCAAAACAGCATAATATAGTGTGCCAAAATGCGCTGAAGCATAGAATGTTGTAAAACAGCCAAAACCCCAAAATAATGCATGTTGAAAAAATGACCAAAAAGGCAAGGCTATAGTAAGGCAAAAATATCAAAATTGGCATGTCCCAAAAATAGCTGAAAACACCTCAAAACAGCATAAAATACCATGCTAACACACGCTATAGCATAAATTGTTTCAAAAACGGCCAAAAACCCTAAAATAATGCATGTTGAAAATTTGACCGAAAAGGCAAGGCTATAGTAAGGCAAAAAATGTCAAAATTGGCATTTCCCAAAAAACAGCTGAAAACATCTCAAAACAACATAAAATAGCATGCAAAGACACACTGTAGCATAGAATGTTTCAAAAATGGCCAAAAACACCAAAATAATGCATGTTGAAAAAATGACCAAAAAGGCAAGGCTATAGTAAGGCAAAAAATGTCAAAATTGGCATTTCCCAAAAAACAGCTGAAAACATCTCAAAACAGCATAAAATAGCATGCAAAGACACACTGTAGCATAGAATGTTTCAAAAATGGCCAAAAAAACCCTAAAATAATGCATGTTGAAAATTTGACCAAAAGGCAAGGCTATAGTATGGCAAAAAATGTCAAAATTGGCATTTCCCAAAAACAGCTGAAAACATCTCAAAACAACATAAAATAGCATGCAAAGACACACTGTAGCATAGAATGTTGTAAAAACAGCCAAATACACCAAAATAATGCATGTTGAAAAAATGACCAGAAAGGCAAGGCTATAGTAAGGCAAAAAATTTCAAAAATGGCATGTCCCAAAAATAGCTAAAACACCTCAAAACAGCATAAAATACCATGCTAACACACGCTATAGCATAAATTGTTTCAAAAACGGCCAAAAACCTAAAATAATGCATGTTGAAAATTTGACTGAAAAGGCAAGGCTATAGTAAGGCAAACAATTTCAAAATTGGCATTTCCCAAAAAACAGCTGAAAACATCTCAAAACAACATAAAATAGCATGCAAAGACACACTGTAGCATAGAATGTTGTAAAAACAGCCAAATACACCAAAATAATGCATGTTGAAAAAATGACCAGAAAGGCAAGGCTATAGTATGGCAAAAAATGTCAAAATTGGCATGTCCCAAAAATAGCTGAAAACACCTCAAAACAGCATAAAATACCATGCTAACACACGCTATAGCATAAATTGTTTCAAAAGGCCAAAAACCTAAAATAATGCATGTTGAAAATTTGACCGAAAAGGCAAGGCTATAGTAAGGCAAAAATGTCAAAATTGGCATTTCCCAAAAACAGCTGAAAACATCTCAAAACAACATAAAATAGCATGCAAAGACACACTGTAGCATAGAATGTTGTAAAAACAGCCAAATACACCAAAATAATGCATGTTGAAAAAATGACCAGAAAGGCAAGGCTATAGTATGGCAAAAAATGTCAAAATTGGCATGTCCCAAAAATAGCTGAAAACACCTCAAAACAGCATAAAATACCATGCTAACACACGCTATAGCATAAATTGTTTCAAAAACGGCCAAAAACCCTAAAATAATGCATGTTGAAAATTTGACCGAAAAGGCAAGGCTATAGTAAGGCAAAAAATGTCAAAATTGGCATTTCCCAAAAACAGCTGAAAACATCTCAAAACAACATAAAATAGCATGCAAAGACACACTGTAGCATAGAATGTTGTAAAAACAGCCAAAAACCCCAAAATAATGCATGTTGAAAAAATGACCAAAAAGGCAAGGCTATAGTATGGCAGAAAATATCAAAATTGGCATGTCCCAAAAACAGCTGAAAACACCTCAAAACAGCATAAAATACCATGCTAACACACGCTATAGCATAAATTGTTTCAAAAACGGCCAAAAACCCTAAAATAATGCATGTTGAAAATTTGACCGAAAAGGCAAGGCTATAGTAAGGCAAAAAATGTCAAAATTGGCATTTCCCAAAAAACAGCTGAAAACATCTCAAAACAACATAAAATAGCATGCAAAGACACACTGTATCATAGAATGTTTCAAAAATGGCCAAAAAACACCAAAATAATGCATGTTGAAAATTTGACCGAAAAGGCAAGGCTATAGTATGGCAAAAAATTTCAAAATTGGCATTTCCCAAAAAACAGCTGAAAACACCTCAAAACAGCATAATATAGTGTGCCAAAATGCGCTGAAGCATAGAATGTTGTAAAAACAGCCAAAAACCCCAAAATAATGCATGTTGAAAAAATGACCAAAAAGGCAAGGCTATAGTATGGCAAAAAATATCAAAATTGGCATGTCCCTAAAATAGCTGAAAACACCTCAAAACAGCATAAAATACCATGCTAACACACGCTATAGCATAAATTGTTTCAAAAACGGCCAAAAACCCTAAAATAATGCATGTTGAAAATTTGACCAAAAAGGCAAGGCTATAGTAAGGCAAAAAATGTCAAAATTGGCATTTCCCAAAAATAGCTGAAAACACCTCAAAACAGCATAAAATACCATGCTAACACACGCTATAGCATAAATTGTTTCAAAAACAGCCAAAAACCCTAAAATAATGCATGTTGAAAATTTGACCGAAAAGGCAAGGCTATAGTAAGGCAAAAAATGTCAAAATTGGCATTTCCCAAAAAACAGCTGAAAACATCTCAAAACAACATAAAATAGCATGCAAAGACACACTGTAGCATAGAATGTTTCAAAAATGGCCAAAAACACCAAAATAATGCATGTTGAAAAAATGACCAAAAAGGCAAGGCTATAGTAAGGCAAAAAATGTCAAAATTGGCATTTCCCAAAAATAGCTAAAAACTCCTCAAAACAGCATAAAATACCATGCTAACACACGCTATAGCATAAATTGTTTCAAAAACGGCCAAAAACCCTAAAATAATGCATGTTGAAAATTTGACAGAAAAAGGCAAGGCTATAGTAAGGCAAAAAATGTCAAAATTGGCATTTCCCAAAAATAGCTAAAAACACCTCAAAACAACATAAAATACCATGCTAACACACGCTTATAGCATAAATTGTTTCAAAACGGCCAAAACCCTAAAATAATGCATGTTGAAAATTTGACAGAAAAAGGCAAGGCTATAGTAAGGCAAAAAATGTCAAAATTGGCATTTCCCAAAAATAGCTGAAAACACCTCAAAACAACATAAAATACCATGCTAACACACGCTATAGCATAAATTGTTTCAAAAACGGCCAAAAACCCTAAAATAATGCATGTTGAAAATTTGACCGAAAAGGCAAGGCTATAGTAAGGCAAAAATGTCAAAATTGGCATTTCCCAAAAACAGCTGAAAACATCTCAAAACAACATAAAATAGCATGCAAAGACACACTGTAGCATAGAATGTTTCAAAAATGGCCAAAACACCAAAATAATGCATGTTGAAAAATGACCAAAAAGGCAAGGCTATAGTATGGCAAAAATGTCAAAATTGGCATTTCCCAAAATAGCTAAAAACACCTCAAAACAGCATAAAATACCATGCTAACACACGCTATAGCATAAATTGTTTCAAAAACGGCCAAAAACCCTAAAATAATGCATGTTGAAAATTTGACAGAAAAAGGCAAGGCTATAGTAAGGCAAAAAATGTCAAAATTGGCATTTCCCAAAAATAGCTGAAAACACCTCAAAACAGCATAAAATACCATGCTAACACACGCTATAGCATAAATTGTTTCAAAAACGGCCAAAAAACCCTAAAATAATGCATGTTGAAAATTTGACCGAAAAAGGCAAGGCTATAGTAAAAGGCAAAAAATGTCAAAATTGGCATTTCCCAAAAACAGCTGAAAACACCTCAAAACAGCATAATATAGTGTGCCAAAATGCGCTGAAGCATAGAATGTTGTAAAAACAGCTGAAACCCCCAAAATAATGCATGTTGAAAAAATGACCAAAAAGGCAAGGCTATAGTATGGCAAAAACTATCAAAATTGGCATGTCCCAAAAATAGCTGAAAACACCTCAAAACAGCATAAAATACCATTCTAACACACGCTATAGCATAGAATGTTTCAAAAATGGCCAAAAAACACCAAAATAATGCATGTTGAAAAAATGACCAAAAAGGCAAGGCTATAGTAAGGCAAAAAATGTCAAAATTGGCATTTCCCATAAAACAGCTGAAAACATCTCAAAACAACATAAAATAGCATGCAAAGACACACTGTAGCATAGAATGTTGTAAAAACAGCCAAATACACCAAAATAATGCATGTTGAAAAAATGACCAGAAAGGCAAGGCTATAGTAAGGCAAAAAATTTCAAAAATGGCATGTCCCAAATACAACTAAAAACACCTCAAAACAGCATAAAATACCATGCTAACACTGCGCTATAGCATAAATTGTTTCAAAAAGCGGCCAAAAACCCTAAAATAATGCATGTTGAAAATTTGACTGAAAAGGCAAAGGCTATAGTAAGGCAAAAAATGTCAAAATTGGCATTTCCCAAAAAACAGCTGAAAACATCTCAAAACAACATAAAATAGCATGCAAAGACACACTGTAGCATAGAATGTTGTAAAAACAGCCAAATACACCAAAATAATGCATGTTGAAAAAATGACCAGAAAGGCAAGGCTATAGTATGGCAAAAAATGTCAAAATTGGCATGTCCCAAAAATAGCTGAAAACACCTCAAAACAGCATAAAATACCATGCTAACACACGCTATAGCATAAATTGTTTCAAAAACGGCCAAAAACCCTAAAATAATGCATGTTGAAAATTTGACCAAAAAGGCAAGGCTATAGTAAGGCAAAAAATGTCAAAATTGGCATTTCCCAAAAACAGCTGAAAACATCTCAAAACAACATAAAATAGCATGCAAAGACACACTGTAGCATAGAATGTTGTAAAAACAGCCAAATACACCAAAATAATGCATGTTGAAAAAATGACCAGAAAGGCAAGGCTATAGTATGGCAAAAAATGTCAAAATTGGCATGTCCCAAAAATAGCTGAAAACACCTCAAAACAGCATAAAATACCATGCTAACACACGCTATAGCATAAATTGTTTGAAAAACAGCCAAAAACCCTAAAATAATGCATGTTGAAAATTTGACCGAAAAGGCAAGGCTATAGTAAGGCAAAAAATGTCAAAATTGGCATTTCCCAAAAACAGCTGAAAACATCTCAAAACAACATAAAATAGCATGCAAAGACACACTGTAGCATAGAATGTTGTAAAACAGCCAAAAACCCTAAAATAATGCATGTTGAAAAATGACCAAAAAGGCAAGGCTACAGTATGGCACAAAATGTCAAAATTGGCATGTCCCAAAAACAGCTGAAAACACCTCAAAACAGCATAAAATACCATGCTAACACACGCTATAGCATAAATTGTTTCAAAAACGGCCAAAAACCCTAAAATAATGCATGTTGAAAATTTGACCGAAAAGGCAAGGCTATAGTAAGGCAAAAAATGTCAAAATTGGCATTTCCCAAAGAACAGCTGAAAACATCTCAAAACAACATAAAATAGCATGCAAAGACACACTGTAGCATAGAATGTTTCAAAAATGGCCAAAAACACCAAAATAATGCATGTTGAAAATTTGACCGAAAAGGCAAGGCTATAGTATGGCAAAAATTTCAAAATTGGCATTTCCCAAAAACAGCTGAAAACACCTCAAAACAGCATAATATAATTATTGCCAAAATGGCTGAAGCATAGAATGTTGTAAAACAGCCAAAAACCCCAAAATAATGCATGTTGAAAAATGACCAAAAGGCAAGGCTATAGTATGGCAAAAAATATCAAAATTGGCATGTCCCTAAAATAGCTGAAAACACCTCAAAACAGCATAAAATACCATGCTAACACACGCTATAGCATAAATTGTTTCAAAAACGGCCAAAAACCCTAAAATAATGCATGTTGAAAATTTGACCAAAAAGGCAAGGCTATAGTAAGGCAAAAATGTCAAAATTGGCATTTCCCAAAAATAGCTGAAAACACCTCAAAACAGCATAAAATACCATTCTAACACACGCTATAGCATAAATTGTTTCAAAAACAGCCAAAAACCCTAAAATAATGCATGTTGAAAATTTGACCGAAAAGGCAAGGCTATAGTAAGGCAAAAAATGTCAAAATTGGCATTTCCCAAAAACAGCTGAAAACATCTCAAAACAACATAAAATAGCATGCAAAGACACACTGTAGCATAGAATGTTTCAAAAATGGCCAAAAACACCAAAATAATGCATGTTGAAAAAATGACCAAAAAGGCAAGGCTATAGTAAGGCAAAAAATGTCAAAATTGGCATTTCCCAAAAATAGCTAAAAACTCCTCAAAACAGCATAAAATACCATGCTAACACACGCTATAGCATAAATTGTTTCAAAAACGGCCAAAAACCCTAAAATAATGCATGTTGAAAATTTGACAGAAAAGGAAAGGCCATAGTAAGGCAAAAATGTCAAAATTGGCATTTCCCAAAAATAGCTAAAACACCTCAAAACAACATAAAATACCATGCTAACACACGCTATAGCATAAATTGTTTCAAAACGGCCAAAAACCTAAAATAATGCATGTTGAAAATTTGACAGAAAAAGGCAAGGCTATAGTAAGGCAAAAATGTCAAAATTGGCATTTCCCAAAAATAGCTGAAAACACCTCAAAACAGTATAAAATACCATGCTAACACACGCTATAGCATAAATTGTTTCAAAAACGGCCAAAAACCCTAAAATAATGCATGTTGAAAATTTGACCGAAAAGGCAAGGCTATAGTAAGGCAAAAAATGTCAAAATTGGCATTTCCCAAAAAACAGCTGAAAACATCTCAAAACAACATAAAATAGCATGCAAAGACACACTGTAGCATAGAATGTTTCAAAAATGGCCAAAAAACACCAAAAATAATGCATGTTGAAAAAATGACCAAAAAGGCAAGGCTATAGTATGGCAAAAAATGTCAAAATTGGCATTTCCCAAAAATAGCTAAAAACACCTCAAAACAGCATAAAATACCATGCTAACACACGCTATAGCATAAATTGTTTCAAAAACGCCAAAACCCTAAAATAATGCATGTTGAAAATTTGACAGAAAAAGGCAAGGCTATAGTAAGGCAAAAATGTCAAAATTGGCATTTCCCAAAAATAGCTGAAAACACCTCAAAACAGCATAAAATACCATGCTAACACACGCTATAGCATAAATTGTTTCAAAAAGCGCCAAAAACCTAAAATAATGCATGTTGAAAATTTGACCGAAAAGGCAAGGCTATAGTAAGGCAAAAAATGTCAAAATTGGCATTTCCCAAAAAACAGCTGAAAACACCTCAAAACAGCATAATATAGTGTGCCAAAATGCGCTGAAGCATAGAATGTTGTAAAAACAGCTGAAACCCCCAAAATAATGCATGTTGAAAAAATGACCAAAAAGGCAAGGCTATAGTATGGCAAAAACTATCAAAATTGGCATGTCCCAAAAATAGCTGAAAACACCTCAAAACAGCATAAAATACCATTCTAACACACGCTATAGCATAAATTGTTTCAAAAACAGCCAAAAACCCTAAAATAATGCATGTTGAAAATTTGACCGAAAAGGCAAGGCTATAGTAAGGCAAAAAATGTCAAAATTGGCATTTCCCAAAAAACAGCTGAAAACATCTCAAAACAACATAAAATAGCATGCAAAGACACACTGTAGCATAGAATGTTTCAAAAATGGCCAAAACACCAAAATAATGCATGTTGAAAAATGACCAAAAAGGCAAGGCTATAGTAAGGCAAAATGTCAAAATTGGCATTTCCCAAAAATAGCTAAAACTCCTCAAAACAGCATAAAATACCATGCTAACACACGCTATAGCATAAATTGTTTCAAAACGGCCAAAACCCTAAAATAATGCAAGTTGAAAATTTGACAGAAAAAGGCAAGGCTATAGTAAGGCAAAAAATGTCAAAATTGGCATTTCCCAAAAATAGCTAAAAACACCTCAAAACAACATAAAATACCATGCTAACACACGCTATAGCATAAATTGTTTCAAAAACGGCCAAAAACCCTAAAATAATGCATGTTGAAAATTTGACAGAAAAAGGCAAGGCTATAGTAAGGCAAAAATGTCAAAATTGGCATTTCCAAAAATAGCTGAAAACACCTCAAAACAGCATAAAATACCATGCTAACACGCTATAGCATAAATTGTTTCAAAACGGCCAAAACCCTAAAATAATGCATGTTGAAAATTTGACCGAAAAGGCAAAGGCTATAGTAAGGCAAAAATGTCAAAATTGGCATTTCCCAAAAACAGCTGAAAACATCTCAAAACAACATAAAATAGCATGCAAAGACACACTGTAGCATAGAATGTTTCAAAATGGCCAAAAACACCAAAATAATGCATGTTGAAAAAATGACCAAAAAGGCAAGGCTATAGTATGGCAAAAAATGTCAAAATTGGCATTTCCCAAAAATAGCTAAAAACACCTCAAAACAGCATAAAATACCATGCTAACACACGCTATAGCATAAATTGTTTCAAAAAACGACCAAAAACCCTAAAATAATGCATGTTGAAAATTTGACAGAAAAGGCAAGGCTATAGTAAGGCAAAAATGTCAAAATTGGCATTTCCCAAAATAGCTGAAAACACCTCAAAACAGCATAAAATACCATGCTAACACACGCTATAGCATAAATTGTTTCAAAAACGGCCAAAAACCCTAAAATAATGCATGTTGAAAATTTGACCGAAAAGGCAAGGCTATAGTAAGGCAAAAAAATGTCAAAATTGGCATTTCCCAAAAAACAGCTGAAAACACCTCAAAACAGCATAATATAGTGTCCCAAAGACACACTGAAGCATAGAATGTTGGAAAAACAGCTGAAACCCCCAAAATAATGCATGTTGAAAAAATGACCAAAAAGGCAAGGCTATAGTATGGCAAAAACTATCAAAATTGGCATGTCCCAAAATAGCTGAAAACACCTCAAAACAGCATAAAATACCATTCTAACACACGCTATAGCATAAATAGTTACAAAAACAGCCAAAAACCATAAAAAAATGCATGTAGAAAAATTGACCGAAAAGGCAAGGCTATAGTAAGGCAAAAAATGTCAAAATTGGCATTTCCCAAAAACAGCTGAAAACATCTCAAAACAACATAAAATAGCATGCAAAGACACACTGTAGCATAGAATGTTTCAAAAATGGCCAAAAACACCAAAATAATGCATGTTGAAAAAATGACCAAAAAGGCAAGGCTATAGTAAGGCAAAAAATGTCAAAATTGGCATTTCCCAAAAATAGCTAAAAACTCCTCAAAACAGCATAAAATACCATGCTAACACACGCTATAGCATAAATTGTTTCAAAAACGGCCAAAAACCCTAAAATAATGCATGTTGAAAATTTGACAGAAAAAGGCAAGGCTATAGTAAGGCAAAAATGTCAAAATTGGCATTTCCCAAAAAATAGTTAAAACACCTCAAAACAACATAAAATACCATGCTAACACACACTATAGCATAAATTGTTTCAAAAAGCCAAAAACCCTAAAATAATGCATGTTGAAAATTTGACAGAAAAAAGGCAAGGCTATAGTAAGGCAAAAATGTCAAAATTGGCATTTCCCAAAAATAGCTGAAAACACCTCAAAACAGCATAAAATACCATGCTAACACACGCTATAGCATAAATTGTTTCAAAAACGGCCAAAAACCCTAAAATAATGCATGTTGAAAATTTGACCGAAAAGGCAAGGCAATAGTAAGGCAAAAATGTCAAAATTGGCATTTCCCAAAAAACAGCTGAAAACATCTCAAAACAACATAAAATAGCATGCAAAGACACACTGTAGCATAGAATGTTTCAAAAATGGCCAAAAAACACCAAAAATAATGCATGTTGAAAAAATGACCAAAAAGGCAAGGCTATAGTATGGCAAAAAATGTCAAAATTGGCATTTCCCAAAAATAGCTAAAAACACCTCAAAACAGCATAAAATACCATGCTAACACACGCTATAGCATAAATTGTTTCAAAAACGGCCAAAAACCCTAAAATAATGCATGTTGAAAATTTGACAGAAAAAGGCAAGGCTATAGTAAGGCAAAAAATTTCAAAATTGGAATTTCCCAAAAACAGCTGAAAAACACCTCAAAACAGCATAATATAGTGTGCAAAAATGCGCTGAAGCATAGAATGTTGTAAAAACAGCCAAAACCCCATAATAATGCATGTTGAAAAATGACCAAAAAGGCAAGGCTATAGTATGGCAAAAAATATCAAAATTGGCATGTCCCAAAAATAGCTGAAAACACCTCAAAACAGCATAAAATACCATGCTAACACACGCTATAGCATAAATTGTTTCAAAAACGGCCAAAAACCCTAAAATAATGCATGTTGAAAATTTGACCAAAAAGGCAAGGCTATAGTAAGGCAAAAAAATTCAAAAATGGCATGTCCCAAAAACAACTAAAAACACCTCAAAACAGCATAAAATACCATGCTAACACACGCTATAGCATAAATTGTTTCAAAAACGGCCAAAACCCCTAAAATAATGCATGTTGAAAATTTGACCGAAAAGGCAAGGCTATAGTAAGGCAAAAAATGTCAAAATTGGCATTTCCCAAAAAACAGCTGAAAACATCTCAAAACAACATAAAATAGCATGCAAAGACACACTGTAGCATAGAATGTTTCAAAAATGGCCAAAAACCCTAAAATAATGCATGTTGAAAAATGACCAAAAGGCAAGGCTATAGTAAGGCAAAATGTCAAAATTGGCATTTCCCAAAAAACAGCTGAAAACATCTCAAAACAGCATAAAATAGCATGCAAAGACACACTGTAGCATAGAATGTTTCAAAAATGGCCAAAAAACACCAAAATAATGCATGTTGAAAAAATGACCAAAAAGGCAAGGCTATAGTATGGCAAAAAATGTCAAAATTGGCATTTCCCAAAAAACAGCTGAAAACATCTCAAAACAACATAAAATAGCATGCAAAGACACACTGTAGCATAGAATGTTGTAAAACAATAAACACCAAAATAATGCATGTTGAAAAAATGACCAGAAAGGCAAGGCTATAGTAAGGCAAAAAATTTCAAAAATGGCATGTCCCAAATACAACTAAAAACACCTCAAAACAGCATAAAATACCATGCTAACACACGCTATAGCATAAATTGTTTCAAAAACGGCCAAAAACCCTAAAATAATGCATGTTGAAAATTTGACTGAAAAGGCAAGGCTATAGTAAGGCAAAAAATGTCAAAATTGGCATTTCCCAAAAAACAGCTGAAAACATCTCAAAACAACATAAAATAGCATGCAAAGACACACTGTAGCATAGAATGTTGTAAAAACAGCCAAATACACCAAAATAATGCATGTTGAAAAAATGACCAGAAAGGCAAGGCTATAGTATGGCAAAAAATGTCAAAATTGGCATGTCCCAAAAATAGCTGAAAACACCTCAAAACAGCATAAAATACCATGCTAACACACGCTATAGCATAAATTGTTTCAAAAACGGCCAAAAACCCTAAAATAATGCATGTTGAAAATTTGACCGAAAAGGCAAGGCTATAGTAAGGCAAAAAATGTCAAAATTGGCATTTCCCAAAAACAGCTGAAAACATCTCAAAACAACATAAAATAGCATGCAAAGACACACTGTAGCATAGAATGTTGTAAAAACAGCCAAATACACCAAAATAATGCATGTTGAAAAATGACCAGAAAAGGCAAGGCTATAGTATGGCAAAAATGTCAAAATTGGCATGTCCCAAAAATAGCTGAAAACACCTCAAAACAGCATAAAATACCATGCTAACACACGCTATAGCATAAATTGTTTCAAAACGGCCAAAACCCTAAAATAATGCATGTTGAAAATTTGACCAGAAAGGCAAGGCTATAGTAAGGCAAAAAATGTCAAAATTGGCATTTCCCAAAAACAGCTGAAAACATCTCAAAACAACATAAAATAGCATGCAAAGACACACTGTAGCATAGAATGTTGTAAAAACAGCCAAAAACCCCAAAATAATGCATGTTGAAAAAATGACCAAAAAGGCAAGGCTATAGTATGGCAGAAAATATCAAAATTGGCATGTCCCAAAAACAGCTGAAAACACCTCAAAACAGCATAAAATACCATGCTAACACACGCTATAGCATAAATTGTTTCAAAACGGCCAAAACCCTAAAATAATGCATGTTGAAAATTTGACCAAAAAGGCAAGGCTATAGTAAGGCAAAAAAATTCAAAAATGGCATGTCCCAAAAATAGCTGAAAACACCTCAAAACAGCATAATATACCATGCCAAACACGCTATAGCATAGAATGTTGTAAAAAACGCCAAAACCCTAAAATAATGCATGTTGAAAATTTGACCAAAAAGGCAAGGCTATAGTATGGCAAAAATGTCAAAATTGGCATTTCCCAAAAAACAGCTGAAAACATCTCAAAACAACATAAAATAGCATGAAAAGACACACTGTAGCATAGAATGTTTCAAAAATGGCCAAAAACACCAAAATAATGCATGTTGAAAAAATGACCAAAAAGGCAAGGCTATAGCATGGCAAAAAATATCAAAATTGGCATGTCCCAAAAATAGCTGAAAACACCTCAAAACAGCATAAAATACCATGCTAACACACGCTATAGCATAAATTGTTTCAAAACGGCCAAAAACCCTAAAATAATGCATGTTGAAAATTTACCAAAAAGGCAAGGCTATAATAAGGCAAAAAATTCAAAATGGCATGTCCCAAAAACAACTGAAAACACCTCAAAACAGCATAAAATACCATGCTAACACACGCTATAGCATAAATTGTTTCAAAACGCCAAAAACCCTAAAATAATGCATGTTGAAAATTTGACCGAAAAGGCAAGGCTATAGTAAGGCAAAAATGTCAAAATTGGCATTTCCCAAAAAACAGCTGAAAACATCTCAAAACAACATAAAATAGCATGCAAAGACACACTGTAGCATAGAATGTTTCAAAAATGGCCAAAAACACAAAATAATGCATGTTGAAAAAATGACCAAAAAGGCAAGGCTATAGTAAGGCAAAAAATGTCAAAATTGGCATTTCCCAAAAATAGCTAAAAACACCTCAAAACAACATAAAATACCATGCTAACACACGCTATAGCATAAATTGTTTCAAAAACGGCCAAAAACCCTAAAATAATGCATGTTGAAAATTTGACAGAAAAAGGCAAGGCTATAGTAAGGCAAAAATGTCAAAATTGGCATTTCCCAAAAATAGCTGAAAACACCTCAAAACAACATAAAATACCATGCAAACACACGCTATAGCATAAATTGTTTCAAAATGGCCAAAACCCTAAAATAATGCATGTTGAAAATTTCACCGAAAAGGCAAGGCTATACTAAGGCAAAAAATTTCAAAATTGGCATTTCCCAAAAAACAACTAAAAACACCTCAAAACAGCATAAAATACCATGCTAACACACGCTATAGCATAAATTGTTTCAAAAACGGCCAAAAACCCTAAAATAATGCATGTCTAAAATTTGACCCGAAAAGGCAAGGCTATAGTAAGGCAAAAAATTTCAAAATTGGCATTTCAAAAAAAATAGCTGAAAACACCTAAAAACAGCATAATATAGTGTGCCAAAATGCGCTGAAGCATAGAATGTTGTAAAAACAGCCAAATACACCAAAATAATGCATGTTGAAAAAATGACCAAAAAGGCAAGGCTATAGTATGGCAAAAAATATCAAAATTGGCATGTCCCAAAAATAGCTGAAAACACCTCAAAACAGCATAAAATACCATGCTAACACACGCTATAGCATAAATTGTTTCAAAACAGCCAAAACCCTAAAATAATGCATGTTGAAAATTTGACCGAAAAGGCAAGGCTATAGTAAGGCAAAAATTTCAAAATTGGCATTTCCAAAAAACAACTGAAAACACCTCAAAACAACATAAAATACCATGCTAACACGCTATAGCATAAATTGTTTCAAAAATGGCCAAAAACCCTAAAATAATGCATGTTGAAAATTTGACCGAAAAGGCAAGGCTATAGTAAGGCAAAAATTTCAAAATTGGCATTTCTAAAAAACAGCTGAAAACACCTCAAAACAACATAATATAGTGTGCTAAATGCGCTTGAAGCATAGAATGTTGTAAAAACAACAAAACCCCAAAATAATGCATGTTGAAAAATGACCAAAAAGGCAAGGCTATAGTATGGCAAAAATATCAAAATTGGCATGTCCCAAAAATAGCTGAAAACACCTCAAAACAGCATAAAATACCATGCTAACACACGCTATAGCATAAATTGTTTCAAAAACGGCCAAAACCCCTAAAATAATGCATGTTGAAAATTTGACCGAAAAGGCAAGGCTATAGTAAGGCAAAAATTCAAAATTGGCATTTCCCAAAAACAACTGAAAACACCTCAAAACAACATAAAATACCATGCTAACACACGCTATAGCATAAATTGTTTCAAAACAGCCAAAACCCCAAAATAATGCATGTTGAAAATTTGACCAAAAAGGCAAGGCTATAGTAAGGCAAAAATGTCAAAATTGGCATTTCCCAAAACAACTAAAACACCTCAAAACAGCATAAAATACCATGCTAACACACTTATAGCATAAATTGTTTCAAAAACGGCCAAAACCCTAAAATAATGCATGTTGAAAATTTGACCGAAAAGGCAAGGCTATAGTAAGGCAAAAATGTCAAAATTGGCATTTCCCAAAAACAGCTGAAAACATCTCAAAACAACATAAAATAGCATGCAAAGACACACTGTAGCATAGAATGTTTCAAAAATGGCCAAAAACACCAAAATAATGCATGTTGAAAAATGACCAAAAGGCAAGGCTATAGTAAGGCAAAAATGTCAAAATTGGCATTTCCCAAAAATAGCTGAAAACACCTCAAAACAACATAAAATACCATGCTAACACACTATAGCATAAATTGTTTCAAAAACGGCCAAAACCCTAAAATAATGCATGTTGAAAATTTGACAGAAAAAGGCAAGGCTATAGTAAGGCAAAAAAATGTCAAAATTGGCATTTCCCAAAAACAACTGAAAACATCTCAAAACAACATAAAATACCATGCTAACACACGCTATAGCATAAATTGTTTCAAAATGGCCAAAAACCCTAAAATAATGCATGTTGAAAATTTGACCAAAAAGGCAAGGCTATAGTAAGGCAAAAATGTCAAAATTGGCATTTCCCAAAAAACAGCTGAAAACATCTCAAAACAACATAAAATAGCATGCAAAGACACACTGTAGCATAGAATGTTTCAAAATGGCCAAAACACCAAAATAATGCATGTTGAAAAATGACCAAAAAGGCAAGGCTATAGTAAGGCAAAAATGTCAAAATTGGCATTTCCCAAAAATAGCTAAAACACCTCAAAACAGCATAAAATACCATGCTAACACACGCTATAGCATAAATTGTTTCAAAACGGCCAAAACCCTAAAATAATGCATGTTGAAAATTTGACAGAAAAAGGCAAGGCTATAGTAAGGCAAAAAATTTCAAAATTGGCATTTCCCAAAAAACAGCTGAAAACACCTCAAAACAGCATAATATAGTGTGCCAAAATGCGCTGAAGCATAGAATGTTGTAAAACAGCCAAAACCCTAAAATAATGCATGTTGAAAAAATGACCAAAAGGCAAGGCTATAGTATGGCAAAAATATCAAAATTGGCATGTCCCAAAAATAGCTGAAAACACCTCAAAACAGCATAAAATACCATGCTAACACACGCTATAGCATAAATTGTTTCAAAAACAGCCAAAACCTAAAATAATGCATGTTGAAAATTTGACCAAAAAGGCAAGGCTATAGTAAGGCAAAAATTCAAAAATGGCATGTCCCAAAAAACAACTAAAAACACCTCAAAACAGCATAAAATACCATGCTAACACACGCTATAGCATAAATTGTTTCAAAAGCCAAAACCCTAAAATAATGCATGTTGAAAATTTCACCGAAAAGGCAAGGCTATAGTAAGGCAAAAAATGTCAAAATTGGCATTTCCCAAAAAACAGCTGAAAACATCTCAAAACAACATAAAATAGCATGCAAAGACACACTGTAGCATAGAATGTTTCAAAATGGCCAAAACACCAAAATAATGCATGTTGAAAAATGACCAAAAAGGCAAGGCTATAGTAAGGCAAAAAATGTAAAAATTGGCATTTCCCAAAAATAGCTGAAAACACCTCAAAACAGCATAAAATACCATGCTAACACACGCTATAGCATAAATTGTTTCAAAAACGGCCAAAAACCCTAAAATAATGCATGTTGAAAATTTGACCGAAAAGGCAAGGCTATAGTAAGGCAAAAAATGTCAAAATTGGCATTTCCCAAAAATAGCTGAAAACACCTCAAAACAGCATAAAATACCATGCTAACACATGCTATAGCATAAATTGTTTCAAAACGGCCAAAAACCCCAAAATAATGCATGTTGAAAAAATGACCAAAAAGGCAAGGCTATAGTAAGGCAAAAAATGTCAAAATTGGCATTTCCCAAAAAACAGCTGAAAACATCTCAAAACAACATAAAATAGCATGCAAAGACACACTGTAGCATAGAATGTTTCAAAAATGGCCAAAAACACCAAAATAATGCATGTTGAAAAAATGACCAAAAAGGCAAGGCTATAGTATGGCAAAAAATATCAAAATTGGCATGTCCCAAAAATAGCTGAAAACACCTCAAAACAGCATAAAATACCATGCTAACACACGCTATAGCATAAATTGTTTCAAAATGGCCAAAAACCCTAAAATAATGCATGTTGAAAATTTGACCGAAAAGGCAAGGCTATAGTAAGGCAAAAAATGTCAAAATTGGCATTTCCCAAAAAACAGCTGAAAACATCTCAAAACAACATAAAATAGCATGCAAAGACACACTGTAGCATAGAATGTTTCAAAAATGGCCAAAAACACCAAAATAATGCATGTTGAAAAAATGACCAAAAAGGCAAGGCTATAGTATGGCAAAAAATATCAAAATTGGCATGTCCCAAAAATAGCTGAAAACACCTCAAAACAGCATAAAATACCATGCTAACACGCTATAGCATAAATTGTTTCAAAACGGCCAAAAACCCTAAAATAATGCATGTTGAAAATTTGACCGAAAAGGCAAAGGCTATAGACAGGCAAAACATGTCAAAATTGGCATTTCCCAAAAAACAGCTGAAAACATCTCAAAACAACATAAAATAGCATGCAAAGACACACTGTAGCATAGAATGTTGTAAAAATGGCCAAAACACCAAAATAATGCATGTTGAAAAATGACCAAAAGGCAAGGCTATAGTATGGCAAAAAATATCAAAATTGGCATTTCCCAAAAATAGCTGAAAACACCTCAAAACAGCATAAAATACCATGCTAACACACGCTATAGCATAAATTGTTTCAAAAACGGCCAAAAACCCTAAAATAATGCATGTTGAAAATTTGACCGAAAGGCAAGGCTATAGTAAGGCAAAAAATGTCAAAATTGGCATTTCCCAAAAACAGCTGAAAACATCTCAAAACAACATAAAATAGCATGCAAAGACACACTGTAGCATAGAATGTTGTAAAAACAGCCAAATACACCAAAATAATGCATGTTAAAAAAATGACCAAAAAGGCAAGGCTATAGTATGGCAAAAATGTCAAAATTGGCATGTCCCAAAAAATAGCTGAAAACACCTCAAAACAGCATAAAATACCATTCTAACACACGCTATAGCATAAATTGTTTCAAAACAGCCAAAAACCTAAAATAATGCATGTTGAAAATTTGACCAAAAGGCAAGGCTATAGTAAGGCAAAAATGTCAAAATTGGCATTTCCCAAAAATAGCTGAAAACACCTCAAAACAGCATAAAATACCATGCTAACACACTATAGCATAAATTGTTTCAAAACAGCCAAAACCCTAAAATAATGCATGTTGAAAAATGACCAAAAAGGCAAGGCTATAGTAAGGCAAAAATTTCAAAATTGGCATTTCCCAAAAATAGCTGAAAACACCTCAAAACAGCATAAAATACCATGCTAACACACGCTATAGCATAAATTGTTTCAAAAACGGCCAAAAAACCCTAAAATAATGCATGTTGAAAATTTGACCGAAAAGGCAAAGGCTATAGTAAGGCAAAAATGTCAAAATTGGCATTTCCAAAAAACAGCTGAAAACATCTCAAAACAACATAAAATAGCATGCAAAGACACACTGTAGCATAGAATGTTTCAAAAAATGGCCAAAAACACCAAAATAATGCATGTTGAAAAAATGACCAAAAAGGCAAGGCTATAGTATGGCAAAAATATCAAAATTGGCATGTCCCAAAAATAGCTGAAAACACCTCAAAACAGCATAAAATACCATGCTAACACAGCTATAGCATAAATTGTTTCAAAAACGCCAAAAACCTAAAATAATGCATGTTGAAAATTTGACTGAAAAGGCAAGGCTATAGTAAGGCAAAAATGTCAAAATTGGCATTTCCCAAAAACAACTGAAAACATCTCAAAACAACATAAAATAGCATGCAAAGACACACTGTAGCATAGAATGTTGTAAAAAGCCAAAAACCCTAAAATAATGCATGTTGAAAAATGACCAAAAAGGCAAGGCTATAGTAAGGCAAAAAATTTCAAAATTGGCATGTCCCAAAAATAGCTGAAAACACCTCAAAACAACATAAAATACCATGCTAACACACGCTATAGCATAAATTGTTTCAAAACGGCCAAAACCCTAAAATAATGCATGTTGAAAATTTGACCAAAAAGGCAAGGCTATAGTAAGGCAAAAATGTCAAAATTGGCATTTCCCAAAAACAGCTGAAAACATCTCAAAACAACATAAAATAGCATGCAAAGACACACTGTAGCATAGAATGTTTCAAAATGGCCAAAAACACCAAAATAATGCATGTTGAAAAAATGACCAAAAAGGCAAGGCTATAGTAAGGCAAAAATGTCAAAATTGGCATTTCCAAAAATAGCTGAAAACACCTCAAAACAGCATAAAATACCATGCTAACACACGCTATAGCATAAATTGTTTCAAAACGGCCAAAACCCTAAAATAATGCATGTTGAAAATTTGACAGAAAAAGGCAAGGCTATAGTAAGGCAAAAAATTTCAAAATTGGCATTTCCCAAAAATAGCTGAAAACACCTCAAAACAGCATAAAATACCATGCTAACACACGCTATAGCATAAATTGTTTCAAAAACGGCCAAAAACCCTAAAATAATGCATGTTGAAAATTTCACCGAAAAGGCAAGGCTATAGTAAGGCAAAAAATGTCAAAATTGGCATTTCCCAAAAAACAGCTGAAAACATCTCAAAACAACATAAAATAGCATGCAAAGACACACTGTAGCATAGAATGTTTCAAAAATGGCCAAAAACACCAAAATAATGCATGTTGAAAAAATGACCAAAAAGGCAAGGCTATAGTATGGCAAAAAATATCAAAATTGGCATGTCCCAAAAATAGCTGAAAACACCTCAAAACAGCATAAAATACCATGCTAACACACGCTATAGCATAAATTGTTTCAAAAACGGCCAAAAACCCTAAAAATAATGCATGTTGAAAATTTGACCGAAAGGCAAGGCTATAGTAAGGCAAAAAATGTCAAAATTGGCATTTCCCATAAAACAGCTGAAAACATCTCAAAACAACATAAAATAGCATGCAAAGACACACTGTAGCATAGAATGTTGTAAAAACAGCCAAATACACCAAAATAATGCATGTTGAAAAAATGACCAAAAAGGCAAGGCTATAGTAAGGCAAAAAATTTCAAAAATGGCATGTCCCAAAAATAGCTGAAAACACCTAAAAACAGCATAATATAGTGTGCCAAAATGCGCTGAAGCATAGAATGTTGTAAAAACAGCCAAATACACCAAAATAATGCATGTTGAAAAAATGACCAAAAAGGCAAGGCTATAGTATGGCAAAAAATGTCAAAATTGGCATGTCCCAAAAACAGCTGAAAACACCTCAAAACAGCATAAAATACCATTCTAACACACGCTATAGCATAAATTGTTTCAAAAACGTCCAAAAACCCTAAAATAATGCATGTTGAAAATTTGACCGAAAAGGCAAGGCTATAGTAAGGCAAAAAATGTCAAAATTGGCATTTCCCAAAAATAGCTAAAAACACCTCAAAACAACATAAAATAGCATGCAAAGACACACTGTAGCATAGAATGTTTCAAAAATGGCCAAAAACACCAAAATAATGCATGTTGAAAATTTGACCGAAAAGGCAAGGCTATAGTAAGGCAAAAAATGTCAAAATTGGCATTTCCCAAAAAACAGCTGAAAACATCTCAAAACAACATAAAATAGCATGCAAAGACACACTGTAGCATAGAATGTTTCAAAAATGGCCAAAAACACCAAAATAATGCATGTTGAAAATTTGACCGAAAAGGCAAGGCTATAGTAAGGCAAAAAATGTCAAAATTGGCATTTCCCAAAAAACAGCTGAAAACATCTCAAAACAACATAAAATAGCATGCAAAGACACACTGTAGCATAGAATGTTGTAAAAACAGCCAAATACACCAAAATAATGCATGTTGAAAAAATGACCAAAAAGGCAAGGCTATAGTAAGGCAAAAAATGTCAAAATTGGCATTTCCCAAAAATAGCTAAAAACACCTCAAAACAGCATAAAATACCATGCTAACACACGCTATAGCATAAATTGTTTCAAAACGGCCAAAACCCTCAAATAATGCATGTTGAAAATTTGACCGAAAAGGCAAGGCTATAGTAAGGCAAAAATGTCAAAATTGGCATTTCCCAAAAAACAGCTGAAAACACCTCAAAACAGCATAATATAGTGTGCCAAAATGCGCTGAAGCATAGAATGTTGTAAAAACAGCCAAAAACCCCAAAATAATGCATGTTGAAAAAATGACCAAAAGGGCAAGGCTATAGTATGGCAAAAAAGGTAAAAATGGGCATGTCCCAAAAATAGCTGAAACCACCCCAAAACAGCATAAAAACCATTCTAACACACGCTATAGCATAAATTGTTTCAAAAACGGCCAAAAACCCTAAAATAATGCATGTTGAAAATTTGACCGAAAAGGCAAGGCTATAGTAAGGCAAAAAATGTCAAAATTGGCATTTCCCAAAAAACAGCTGAAAACATCTCAAAACAACATAAAATAGCATGCAAAGACACACTGTAGCATAGAATGTTTCAAAAATGGCCAAAAACACCAAAATAATGCATGTTGAAAAAATGACCAAAAAGGCAAGGCTATAGTAAGGCAAAAAATGTCAAAATTGGCATTTCCAAAAATAGCTAAAACACCTCAAAACAGCATAAAATACCATGCTAACACACGCTATAGCATAAATTGTTTCATAAACGGCAAAAAACCCTAAAATATTGCATGTTGAAACTTTCACAGAAAAAGGCAAGGCTATAGTAAGGCAAAAAATGTCAAAATTGGCATTTCCCAAAAATAGCTAAAAACACCTCAAAACAACATAAAATACCATGCTAACACACGCTATAGCATAAATTGTTTCAAAAACGGCCAAAAACCCTAAAATAATGCATGTTGAAAATTTGACAGAAAAGGCAAGGCTATAGTAAGGCCAAAAATGTCAAAATTGGCATTTCCCAAAAATAGCTGAAAACACCTCAAAACAGCATAAAATACCATGCTAACACACGCTATAGCATAAATTGTTTCAAAAACGGCCAAAAACCCTAAAATAATGCATGTTGAAAATTTGACCGAAAAGGCAAGGCTATAGTAAGGCAAAAAATGTCAAAATTGGCATTTCCCAAAAAACAGCTGAAAACATCTCAAAACAACATAAAATAGCATGCAAAGACACACTGTAGCATAGAATGTTTCAAAAATGGCCAAAAACACCAAAATAATGCATGTTGAAAAAATGACCAAAAAGGCAAGGCTATAGTATGGCAAAAAATGTCAAAATTGGCATTTCCCAAAAAACAGCTGAAAACATCTCAAAACAACATAAAATAGCATGCTAAGACACACTGTAGCATAAATTGTTTCAAAATGGCCAAAAACACCAAAATAATGCATGTTGAAAATTTGACCAAAAAGGCAAGGCTATAGTAAGGCAAAAATGTCAAAATTGGCATTTCCCAAAAATAGCTGAAAACACCTCAAAACAGCATAAAATACCATGCTAACACACGCTATAGCATAAATTGTTTCAAAAACGGCCAAAAACCCTAAAATAATGCATGTTGAAAATTTGACAGAAAAAGGCAAGGCTATAGTAAGGCAAAAAATTTCAAAATTGGCATTTCCCAAAAAACAGCTGAAAACACCTCAAAACAGCATAATATAGTGTGCCAAAATGCGCTGAAGCATAGAATGTTGTAAAAACAGCCAAAAACCCCAAAATAATGCATGTTGAAAAAATGACCAAAAAGGCAAGGCTATAGTATGGCAAAAAATATCAAAATTGGCATGTCCCAAAAATAGCTGAAAACACCTCAAAACAGCATAAAATACCATGCTAACACACGCTATAGCATAAATTGTTTCAAAAACGGCCAAAAACCCTAAAATAATGCATGTTGAAAATTTGACCGAAAAGGCAAGGCTATAGTAAGGCAAAAATGTCAAAATTGGCATTTCCCAAAAACAGCTGAAAACATCTCAAAACAACATAAAATAGCATGCAAAGACACACTGTAGCATAGAATGTTGTAAAAACAATAAATACACCAAAATAATGCATGTTGAAAAAATGACCAGAAAGGCAAGGCTATAGTATGGCAAAAATGTCAAAAATGGCATGTCCCAAAACAACTAAAAACACCTCAAAACAGCATAAAATACCATGCTAACACACGCTATAGCATAAATTGTTTCAAAAACGGCCAAAAACCCTAAAATAATGCATGTTGAAAATTTGACCGAAAAGGCAAGGCTATAGTAAGGCAAAAAATTTCAAAATTGGCATTTCCCAAAAAACAGCTGAAAACACCTCAAAACAGCATAATATAGTGTGCAAAACACACTGAAGCATAGAATGTTGTAAAAACAGCCAAAAACCCCAAAATAATGCATGTTGAAAAAATGACCAAACAGGCAAGGCTATAGTATGGCAAAAAATATCAAAAATGGCATGTCCCTAAAATAGCTGAAAACACCTCAAAACAGCATAAAATACCATGCTAACACACGCTATAGCATAAATTGTTTCAAAAACGGCCAAAAACCCTAAAATAATGCATGTTGAAAATTTGACCAAAAAGGCAAGGCTATAGTAAGGCAAAAATGTCAAAATTGGCATTTCCCAAAAACAACTAAAACACCTCAAAACAACATAAAATACCATGCTAAGACACACTATAGCATAAATTGTTGTAAAAACAGCCAAAACCCTAAAATAATGCATGTTGAAAAATGACCGAAAAGGCAAGGCTATAGTAAGGCAAAAAATGTCAAAATTGGCATTTCCCAAAAACAACTAAAAACACCTCAAAACAGCATAAAATACCATGCTAACACACGCTATAGCATAAATTGTTTCAAAAACGGCCAAAAACCCTAAAATAATGCATGTTGAAAATTTGACCGAAAAGGCAAGGCTATAGTAAGGCAAAAAATGTCAAAATTGGCATTTCCCAAAAAACAGCTGAAAACATCTCAAAACAACATAAAATAGCATGCAAAGACACACTGTAGCATAGAATGTTTCAAAAATGGCCAAAAACACCAAAATAATGCATGTTGAAAAAATGACCAAAAAGGCAAGGCTATAGTAAGGCAAAAAATGTCAAAATTGGCATTTCCCAAAAATAGCTAAAAACACCTCAAAACAACATAAAATACCATGCTAACACACGCTATAGCATAAATTGTTTCAAAAACGACCAAAACCCTAAAATAATGCATGTTGAAAATTTGACAGAAAAGGCAAGGCTATAGTAAGGCAAAAAATGTCAAAATTGGCATTTCCCAAAAACAACTGAAAACATCTCAAAACAACATAAAATAGCATGCTAAGACACACTGTAGCATAAAATGTTTCAAAATGGCCAAAAACCCTAAAATAATGCATGTTGAAAAATTTGACCGAAAAGGCAAGGCTATAGTAAGGCAAAAATGTCAAAATTGGCATTTCCCAAAAACAGCTGAAAACATCTCAAAACAACATAAAATAGCATGCTAAGACACACTGTAGCATAGAATGTTTCAAAAATGGCCAAAACCCTAAAATAATGCATGTTGAAAAATTGACCAAAAAGGCAAGGCTATAGTAAGGCAAAAATATCAAAATTGGCATGTCCCAAAAATAGCTGAAAACACCTCAAAACAGCATAAAATACCATGCTAACACACGCTATAGCATAAATTGTTTCAAAACAGCCAAAAACCTAAAATAATGCATGTTGAAAAATGACCGAAAAGGCAAGGCTATAGTAAGGCAAAAATGTCAAAATTGGCATTTCCCAAAAACAGCTGAAAACATCTCAAAACAACATAAAATAGCATGCAAAGACACACTGTAGCATAGAATGTTGTAAAAAATCCAAAAACCCCAAAATAATGCATGTTGAAAAAATGACCAAAAAGGCAAGGCTATAGTATGGCAAAAATGTCAAAATTGGCATGTCCCAAAAACAACTGAAAACACCTCAAAACAGCATAAAATACCATGCTAACACACGCTATAGCATAAATTGTTTCAAAACGGCCAAAAACCCTAAAATAATGCATGTTGAAAATTTGACCAAAAAAGGCAAGGCTATAGTAAGGCAAAAAATGTCAAAATTGGCATTTCCCAAAAACAACTAAAAACACCTCAAAACAGCATAAAATACCATGCTAACACACGCTATAGCATAAATTGTTTCAAAAACGGCCAAAACCCTAAAATAATGCATGTTGAAAATTTGACCGAAAAGGCAAGGCTATAGTAAGGCAAAAATGTCAAAATTGGCATTTCCCAAAAACAACTAAAACACCTCAAAACAACATAAAATACCATGCTAAGACACACTATAGCATAAATTGTTTCAAAATGGCCAAAACACCTAAAATAATGCATGTTGAAAAATGACAAAAAGGCAAGGCTATAGTAAGGCAAAAATGTCAAAATTGGCATTTCCCAAAATAGCTGAAAACACCTCAAAACAACATAAAATACCATGCTAACACACGCTATAGCATAAATTGTTTCAAAACGGCCAAAAACCCTAAAATAATGCATGTTGAAAATTTGACGAAAAAGGCAAGGCTATAGTAAGGCAAAAATGTCAAAATTGACATTTCCCAAAAACAGCTGAAAACATCTCAAAACAACATAAAATAGCATGCTAAGACACACTGTAGCATAGAATGTTTCAAAATGGCCAAAACACCAAAATAATGCATGTTGAAAAATGACAGAAAAAGGCAAGGCTATAGTATGGCAAAAATATCAAAATTGGCATGTCCCAAAAATAGCTGAAAACACCTCAAAACAGCATAAAATACCATGCTAACACACGCTATAGCATAAATTGTTTCAAAACGGCCAAAACCCTAAAATAATGCATGTTGAAAATTTGACCGAAAAGGCAAGGCTATAGTAAGGCAAAAAATGTCAAAATTGGCATTTCCCAAAAACAGCTGAAAACATCTCAAAACAACATAAAATAGCATGCAAAGACACACTGTAGCATAGAATGTTGTAAAAACAGCCAAAAACACCAAAATAATGCATGTTGAAAAAATGACCAGAAAGGCAAGGCTATAGTATGGCAAAAATATCAAAATTGGCATGTCCCAAAAATAGCTGAAAACACCTCAAAACAGCATAAAATACCATGCTAACACACGCTATAGCATAAATTGTTTCAAAAACAGCCAAAAACCCTAAAATAATGCATGTTGAAAATTTGACCGAAAAGGCAAGGCTATAGTAAGGCAAAAATGTCAAAATTGGCATTTCCCAAAAACAGCTGAAAACATCTCAAAACAACATAAAATAGCATGCAAAGACACACTGTAGCATAGAATGTTGTCAAAAACAGCCAAAAACCCTAAAATAATGCATGTTGAAAATTTGACCAGAAAGGCAAGGCTATAGTAAGGCAAAAATGTCAAAATTGGCATTTCCCAAAAACAACTAAAACACCTCAAAACAGCATAAAATACCATGCTAACACACGCTATAGCATAAATTGTTTCAAAACAGCCAAAAAACCCTAAAATAATGCATGTTGAAAAATGACCAAAAAGGCAAGGCTATAGTAAGGCAAAAATGTCAAAATTGGCATGTCCCAAAAACAACTAAAAACACCTCAAAAACAGCATAAAATACCATGCTAACACACGCTATAGCATAAATTGTTTCAAAACGGCCAAAAACCCTAAAATAATGCATGTTGAAAATTTGACCAAAAAGGCAAGGCTATAGTAAGGCAGAAAATGTCAAAATTGGCATTTCCCAAAAACAACTAAAACACCTCAAAACAACATAAAATACCATGCTAACACACGCTATAGCATAAATTGTTTCAAAACGGCCAAAACCCTAAAATAATGCATGTTGAAAATTTGACCGAAAAGGCAAGGCTATAGTAAGGCAAAAAATGTAAAAATTGGCATTTCCCAAAAATAGCTGAAAACACCTCAAAACAGCATAAAATACCATGCTAACACACGCTATAGCATAAATTGTTTCAAAAACGCCAAAACCCTAAAATAATGCATGTTGAAAATTTGACCGAAAAAGGCAAGGCTATAGTAAGGCAAAAATGTCAAAATTGGCATTTCCCAAAAACAGCTGAAAACATCTCAAAACAACATAAAATAGCATGCAAAGACACACTGTAGCATAGAATGTTTCAAAATGGCCAAAAACACCAAAATAATGCATGTTGAAAAAATGACCAAAAGGCAAGGCTATAGTATGGCAAAAAATGTCAAAATTGGCATGTCCCAAAAATAGCTGAAAACACCTCAAAACAACATAAAATACCATGCTAACACACGCTATAGCATAAATTGTTTCAAAAACGGCCAAAACCCTAAAATAATGCATGTTGAAAATTTGACCAGAAAGGCAAGGCTATAGTAAGGCAAAAAATTTCAAAATTGGCATTTCCCAAAAATAGCTGAAAACACCTCAAAACAGCATAAAATACCATGCTAACACACGCTATAGCATAAATTGTTTCAAAACGGCCAAAAAACCCTAAAATAATGCATGTTGAAAATTTGACCGAAAAGGCAAGGCTATAGTAAGGCAAAAATGTCAAAATTGGCATTTCCCAAAAAACAGCTGAAAACATCTCAAAACAACATAAAATAGCATGCAAAGACACACTGTAGCATAGAATGTTTCAAAACAGCCAAAACACCTAAAATAATGCATGTTGAAAAATGACCAAAAAGGCAAGGCTATAGTATGGCAAAAATGTCAAAATTGGCATGTCCCAAAAACAACTGAAAACACCTCAAAACAGCATAAAATACCATGCTAACACACGCTATAGCATAAATTGTTTCAAAACGGCCAAAACCCTAAAATAATGCATGTTGAAAATTTGACCAGAAAGGCAAGGCTATAGTAAGGCAAAAAATTTCAAAAATGGCATGTCCCAAAAATAGCTGAAAACACCTAAAAACAGCATAATATAGTGTGCCAAAATGCGCTGAAGCATAGAATGTTGTAAAAACAGCCAAAACCCCATAATAATGCATGTTGAAAAATGACCAAACAGGCAAGGCTATAGTATGGCAAAAAATATCAAAAATGGCATGTCCCAAAAATAGCTGAAAACACCTCAAAACAGCATAAAATACCATGCTAACACGCTATAGCATAAATTGTTTCAAAACGGCCAAAAACCCTAAAATAATGCATGTTGAAAATTTGACCAAAAAGGCAAGGCTATAGTAAGGCAAAAATGTCAAAATTGGCATGTCCCAAAAACAACTAAAACACCTCAAAACAGCATAAAATACCATGCTAACACACGCTATAGCATAAATTGTTTCAAAAACGGCCAAAACCCCTAAAATAATGCATGTTGAAAATTTGACCGAAAAGGCAAGGCTATAGTAAGGCAAAAAATGTCAAAATTGGCATTTCCCAAAAAACAGCTGAAAACATCTCAAAACAACATAAAATAGCATGCAAAGACACACTGTAGCATAGAATGTTTCAAAAATGGCCAAAACACCAAAATAATGCATGTTGAAAAATGACCAAAAAGGCAAGGCTATAGTAAGGCAAAAATGTCAAAATTGGCATTTCCCAAAAATAGCTGAAAACACCTCAAAACAACATAAAATACCATGCTAACACACGCTATAGCATAAATTGTTTCAAAACGGCCAAAAACCCTAAAATAATGCATGTTGAAAATTTGACAGAAAAAGGCAAGGCTATAGTAAGGCAAAAATGTCAAAATTGGCATTTCCCAAAAATAGCTGAAAACACCTCAAAACAGCATAAAATACCATGCTAACACATTATAGCATAAATTGTTTCAAAACGGCCAAAACCCTAAAATAATGCATGTTGAAAATTTGACCGAAAAGGCAAGGCTATAGTAAGGCAAAAATGTCAAAATTGGCATTTCCCAAAAACAGCTGAAAACATCTCAAAACAACATAAAATAGCATGCAAAGACACACTGTAGCATAGAATGTTTCAAAAATGGCCAAAAAACACCAAAATAATGCATGTTGAAAAATTGACCAAAAAGGCAAGGCTATAGTATGGCAAAAAATGTCAAAATTGGCATTTCCCAAAAAACAGCTGAAAACATCTCAAAACAACATAAAATAGCATGCTAAGACACACTGTAGCATAAATTGTTTCAAAAATGGCCAAAAACACTAAAATAATGCATGTTGAAAATTTGACCAAAAAGGCAAGGCTATAGTATGGCAAAAATATCAAAATTGGCATTTCCCAAAAATAGCTGAAAACATCTCAAAACAACATAAAATAGCATGCTAAGACACACTGTAGCATAAAATGTTTCAAAAATGGCCAAAAACACCTAAAATAATGCATGTTGAAAATTTGACCGAAAAGGCAAGGCTATAGTAAGGCAAAAAATGTCAAAATTGGCATTTCCCAAAAACAACTAAAAACACCTCAAAACAACATAAAATACCATGCTAACACACGCTATAGCATAAATTGTTTCAAAAACGGCCAAAAACCCTAAAATAATGCATGTTGAAAATTTGACCGAAAAGGCAAGGCTATAGTAAGGCAAAAAATGTCAAAATTGGCATTTCCCAAAAACAGCTGAAAACATCTCAAAACAACATAAAATAGCATGCAAAGACACACTGTAGCATAGAATGTTTCAAAAATGGCCAAAAACACCAAAATAATGCATGTTGAAAAAATGACCAAAAAGGCAAGGCTATAGTAAGGCAAAAAATGTCAAAATTGGCATTTCGCAAAAATAGCTGAAAACACCTCAAAACAACATAAAATACCATGCTAACACACGCTATAGCATAAATTGTTTCAAAACGGCCAAAAACCCTAAAATAATGCATGTTGAAAATTTGACAGAAAAGGCAAGGCTATAGTAAGGCAAAAAATGTCAAAATTGGCATTTCCCAAAAATAGCTGAAAACACCTCAAAACAACATAAAATACCATGCTAAGACACACTATAGCATAAATTGTTTCAAAACAGCCAAAAACCCAAAATAATGCATGTTGAAAAAATGACCAAAAAGGCAAGGCTATAGTAAGGCAAAAAATGTCAAAATTGGCATTTCCCAAAAAAACAGCTGAAAACATCTCAAAACAACATAAAATAGCATGCTAACACACACTGTAGCATAAATTGTTTCAAAATGGCCAAAAACACCTAAAATAATGCATGTTGAAAATTTGACCAAAAAGGCAAGGCTATAGTATGGCAAAAATATCAAAATTGGCATGTCCCAAAAATAGCTGAAAACACCTCAAAACAGCATAAAATACCATGCTAACACACACTGTAGCATAGAATGTTTCAAACGGCCAAAAACCCTAAAATAATGCATGTTGAAAAATTTGACCAAAAAGGCAAGGCTATAGTAAGGCAAAAATGTCAAAATTGGCATTTCCCAAAAACAGCTGAAAACATCTCAAAACAACATAAAATAGCATGCTAAGACACACTGTAGCATAAATTGTTGTCAAAAACAGCCAAAAACCTAAAATAATGCATGTTGAAAATTTGACCAGAAAGGCAAGGCTATAGTATGGCAAAAATGTCAAAATTGGCATGTCCCAAAAACAACTGAAAACACCTCAAAACAGCATAAAATACCATGCTAAGACACACTATAGCATAAATTGTTTAAAAACGGCCAAAAACCTAAAATAATGCATGTTGAAAAATGACCAAAAAGGCAAAGCTATAGTAAGGCAAAAATGTTAAAAACAGCATCTCCCAAAACCAACTGAAAAGACCTCAAAACAGCATAAAATACCATGCTAACACACGCTATAGCATAAATTGTTTCAAAAACGGCCAAAAACCCTAAAATAATGCATGTTGAAAATTTGACCGAAAAGGCAAGGCTATAGTAAGGCAAAAATGTCAAAATTGGCATTTCCCAAAAACAACTAAAACACCTCAAAACAGCATAAAATACCATGCTAACACACGCTATAGCATAAATTGTTTCAAAACGGCCAAAACCCTAAAATAATGCATGTTGAAAATTTGACCGAAAGGCAAGGCTATAGTAAGGCAAAAATGTCAAAATTGGCATTTCCCAAAACAGCTGAAAACATCTCAAAACAACATAAAATAGCATGCAAAGACACACTGTAGCATAGAATGTTTCAAAAATGGCCAAAACACCAAAATAATGCATGTTGAAAAATGACCAAAAAGGCAAGGCTATAGTAAGGCAAAAAATGTCAAAATTGGCATTTCCCAAAAATAGCTGAAAACACCTCAAAACAACATAAAATACCATGCTAACACACGCTATAGCATAAATTGTTTCAAAAACGGCCAAAACCCCTAAAATAATGCATGTTGAAAATTTGACCGAAAAGGCAAGGCTATAGTAAGGCAAAAAATGTCAAAATTGGCATTTCCCAAAAATAGCTGAAAACACCTCAAAACAGCATAAAATACCATGCTAACACACGCTATAGCATAAATTGTTTCAAAAACGGCCAAAAACCCTAAAATAATGCATGTTGAAAATTTCACCGAAAAGGCAAAGCTATAGTAAGGCAAAAAATGTCAAAATTGGCATTTCCCAAAAAACAGCTGAAAACATCTCAAAACAACATAAAATAGCATGAAAAGACACACTGTAGCATAGAATGTTTCAAAAATGGCCAAAAACACCAAAATAATGCATGTTGAAAAAATGACCAAAAAGGCAAGGCTATAGTATGGCAAAAAATATCAAAATTGGCATGTCCCAAAAATAGCTGAAAACACCTCAAAACAGCATAAAATACCATGCTAACACACGCTATAGCATAAATTGTTTCAAAAACGGCCAAAAACCCTAAAATAATGCATGTTGAAAATTTGACCGAAAAGGCAAGGCTATAGTAAGGCAAAAAAATGTCAAAATTGGCATTTCCCAAAAAACAGCTGAAAACATCTCAAAACAACATAAAATAGCATGCAAAGACACACTGTAGCATAGAATGTTGTAAAAACAGCCAAATACACCAAAATAATGCATGTTGAAAAAATGACCAGAAAGGCAAGGCTATAGTATGGCAAAAAATATCAAAATTGGCATGTCCCAAAAATAGCTGAAAACACCTCAAAACAGCATAAAATACCATGCTAACACACGCTATAGCATAAATTGTTTCAAAAACGGCCAAAAACCCTAAAATAATGCATGTTGAAAATTTGACCGAAAAGGCAAGGCTATAGTAAGGCAAAAAATGTCAAAATTGGCATTTCCCAAAAACAGCTGAAAACATCTCAAAACAACATAAAATAGCATGCAAAGACACACTGTAGCATAGAATGTTGTAAAAACAGCCAAATACACCAAAATAATGCATGTTGAAAAAATGACCAGAAAGGCAAGGCTATAGTATGGCAAAAAATGTCAAAAATGGCATGTCCCAAAAACAACTAAAAACACCTCAAAACAGCATAAAATACCATGCTAACACACGCTATAGCATAAATTGTTTCAAAACGGCCAAAACCCTAAAATAATGCATGTTGAAAATTTGACCAAAAAGGCAAGGCTATAGTAAGGCAAAAAAATTCAAAAATGGCATGTCCCAAAAATAGCTGAAAACACCTCAAAACAGCATAATATAGTGTGCCAAAATGCGCTGAAGCATAGAATGTTGTAAAAACAGCCAAAACCCCAAAATAATGCATGTTGAAAAATGACCAAAAAAGCAAGGCTATAGTATGGCAAAAAAATCTCAAAATTGGCATGTCCCTAAAATAGCTGAAAACACCTCAAAACAGCATAAAATACCATGCTAACACACGCTATAGCATAAATTGTTTCAAAAACGGCCAAAAACCCTAAAATAATGCATGTTGAAAATTTTACCAAAAAGGCAAGGCTATAGTAAGGCAAAAAAATTCAAAAATGGCATGTCCCAAAAACAACTAAAAACACCTCAAAACAGCATAAAATACCATGCTAACACACGCTATAGCATAAATTGTTTCAAAAACGGCCAAAACCCCTAAAATAATGCATGTTGAAAATTTGACCGAAAAGGCAAGGCTATAGTAAGGCAAAAAATGTCAAAATTGGCATTTCCCAAAAACAACTAAAAACACCTTAAAACAGCATAAAATACCATGCTAACACACGCTATAGCATAAATTGTTTCAAAAACGGCCAAAACCCCTAAAATAATGCATGTTGAAAATTTGACCGAAAAGGCAAGGCTATAGTAAGGCAAAAAATGTCAAAATTGGCATTTCCCAAAAAACAGCTGAAAACATCTCAAAACAACATAAAATAGCATGCAAAGACACACTGTAGCATAGAATGTTTCAAAAATGGCCAAAAAACACCAAAATAATGCATGTTGAAAAAATGACCAAAAAGGCAAGGCTATAGTAAGGCAAAAAATGTCAAAATTGGCATTTCCCAAAAATAGCTAAAAACACCTCAAAACAACATAAAATACCATGCTAACACACGCTATAGCATAAATTGTTTCAAAAACGGCCAAAAACCCTAAAATAATGCATGTTGAAAATTTGACAGAAAAAGGCAAGGCTATAGTAAGGCAAAAAATGTCAAAATTGGCATTTCCCAAAAATAGCTGAAAACACCTCAAAACAGCATAAAATACCATGCTAACACACGCTATAGCATAAATTGTTTCAAAAACGGCCAAAAACCCTAAAATAATGCATGTTGAAAATTTGACCGAAAAGGCAAGGCTATAGTAAGGCAAAAAATGTCAAAATTGGCATTTCCCAAAAAACAGCTGAAAACATCTCAAAACAACATAAAATAGCATGCAAAGACACACTGTAGCATAGAATGTTTCAAAATGGCCAAAAACACCAAAATAATGCATGTTGAAAAATGACCAAAAAGGCAAGGCTATAGTATGGCAAAAAATATCAAAATTGGCATGTCCCAAAAATAGCTGAAAACACCTCAAAACAGCATAAAATACCATGCTAACACACGCTATAGCATAAATTGTTTCAAAAACGGCCAAAAACCCTAAAATAATGCATGTTGAAAATTTGACCGAAAAGGCAAGGCTATAGTAAGGCAAAAAATGTCAAAATTGGCATTTCCCAAAAAACAGCTGAAAACATCTCAAAACAACATAAAATAGCATGCAAAGACACACTGTAGCATAGAATGTTTCAAAAATGGCCAAAAACACCAAAATAATGCATGTTGAAAATTTGACCAAAAAGGCAAGACTATAGTAAGGCAAAAAAATTCAAAAATGGCATGTCCCAAAAACAACTAAAAACACCTCAAAACAGCATAAAATACCATGCTAACACACGCTATAGCATAAATTGTTTCAAAAACGGCCAAAACCCCTAAAATAATGCATGTTGAAAATTTGACCGAAAAGGCAAGGCTATAGTAAGGCAAAAAATGTCAAAATTGGCATTTCCCAAAAAACAGCTGAAAACATCACAAAACAACATAAAATAGCATGCAAAGACACACTGTAGCATAGAATGTTTCAAAAATGGCCAAAAACACCAAAATAATGCATGTTGAAAAAATGACCAAAAAGGCAAGGCTATAGTAAGGCAAAAAATGTCAAAATTGGCATTTCCCAAAAATAGCTAAAAACACCTCAAAACAGCATAAAATACCATGCTAACACACGCTATAGCATAAATTGTTTCAAAAACGGCCAAAAACCCTAAAATAATGCATGTTGAAAATTTGACCGAAAAGGCAAGGCTATAGTAAGGCAAAAAATGTCAAAATTGGCATTTCCCAAAAATAGCTGAAAACACCTCAAAACAGCATAAAATACCATGCTAACACACGCTATAGCATAAATTGTTTCACAAGCGGCCAAGAACCCTAAAATGATGCATGTTGAAAATTTCACCAAAAGGCAAGGCTATAGTAAGGCAGAAAATGTCAAAATTGGCATTTCCCAAAAAACAGCTGAAAACATCTCAAAACAACATAAAATAGCATGCAAAGACACACTGTAGCATAGAATGTTTCAAAAATGGCCAAAAACACCAAAATAATGCATGTTGGAAAAATGACCAAAAAGGCAAGGCTATAGTATGGCAAAAAATATCAAAATTGGCATTTCCCAAAAATAGCTGAAAACACCTCAAAACAGCATAAAATACCATGCTAACACACGCTATAGCATAAATTGTTTCAAAAACGGCCAAAAACCCTAAAATAATGCATGTTGAAAATTTGACCGAAAAGGCAAGGCTATAGTAAGGCAAAAAATGTCAAAATTGGCATTTCCCAAAAAAATGCTGAAAACATCTCAAAACAACATAAAATAGCATGCAAAGACACACTGTAGCATAGAATGTTGTAAAAACAGCCAAATACACCAAAATAATGCATGTTGAAAAAATGACCAGAAAGGCAAGGCTATAGTATGGCAAAAAATGTCAAAAATGGCATGTCCCAAAAACAACTAAAAACACCTCAAAACAGCATAAAATACCATGCTAACACACGCTATAGCATAAATTGTTTCAAAAACGGCCAAAAACCCTAAAATAATGCATGTTGAAAATTTGACTGAAAAGGCAAGGCTATAGTAAGGCAAAAATGTCAAAATTGGCATTTCCAAAAAACAGCTGAAAACATCTCAAAACAACATAAAATAGCATGCAAAGACACACTGTAGCATAGAATGTTGTACAAACAGCCAAATACACCAAAATAATGCATGTTGAAAAAATGACCAGAAAGGCAAGGCTATAGTATGGCAAAAAATGTCAAAAATGGCATGTCCCAAAAACAACTAAAAACACCTCAAAACAGCATAAAATACCATGCTAACACACGCTATAGCATAAATTGTTTCAAAAACGGCCAAAAACCCTTAAATAATGCATGTTGAAAATTTGACCGAAAAAGCAAGGCTATAGTAAGGCAAAAAATATCAAAAATGGCATTTCCCAAAAAACAGCTGAAAACACCTCAAAACAGCATAATATAGTGTGCCAAAATGCGCTGAAGCATAGAATGTTGTAAAAACAGCCAAAAACCCCAAAATAATGCATGTTGAAAAAATGACCAAAAAGGCAAGGCTATAGTATGGCAAAAAATATCAAAATTGGCATGTCCCTAAAATAGCTGAAAACACCTCAAAACAGCATAAAATACCATGCTAACACACGCTATAGCATAAATTGTTTCAAAAACGGCCAAAAACCCTAAAATAATGCATGTTGAAAATTTGACCAAAAAGGCAAGGCTATAGTAAGGCAAAAAATGTCAAAATTGGCATTTCCCAAAAAACAGCTGAAAACATCTCAAAACAACATAAAATAGCATGCAAAGACACACTGTAGCATAGAATGTTGTAAAAACAGCCAAATACACCAAAATAATGCATGTTGAAAAAATGACCAGAAAGGCAAGGCTATAGTATGGCAAAAAATATCAAAATTGGCATGTCCCAAAAATAGCTGAAAACACCTCAAAACAGCATAAAATACCATGCTAACACACGCTATAGCATAAATTGTTTCAAAAACGGCCAAAAACCCTAAAATAATGCATGTTGAAAATTTGACCGAAAAGGCAAGGCTATAGTAAGGCAAAAAATGTCAAAATTGGCATTTCCCAAAAAACAGCTGAAAACATCTCAAAACAACATAAAATAGCATGCAAAGACACACTGTAGCATAGAATGTTTCAAAAATGGCCAAAAACACCAAAATAATGCATGTTGAAAAAATGACCAGAAAGGCAAGGCTATAGTATGGCAAAAAATATCAAAATTGGCATGTCCCAAAAATAGCTGAAAACACCTCAAAACAGCATAAAATACCATGCTAACACACGCTATAGCATAAATTGTTTCAAAAACGGCCAAAAACCCTAAAATAATGCATGTCTAAAATTTCACCGAAAAGGCAAGGCTATAGTAAGGCAAAAAATTTCAAAATTGGCATTTCCCAAAAAACAGCTGAAAACACCTCAAAACAGCATAATATAGTGTGCCAAAATGCGCTGAAGCATAGAATGTTGTAAAAACAGCCAAAAACCCCAAAATAATGCATGTTGAAAAAATGACCAAAAAGGCAAGGCTATAGTATGGCAAAAAATATCAAAATTGGCATGTCCCAAAAATAGCTGAAAACACCTCAAAACAGCATAAAATACCATTCTAACACACGCTATAGCATAAATTGTTTCAAAAACGGCCAAAAACCCTAAAATAATGCATGTTGAAAATTTTACCAAAAAGGCAAGGCTATAGTAAGGCAAAAAAATTCAAAAATGGCATGTCCCAAAAACAACTAAAAACACCTCAAAACAGCATAAAATACCATGCTAACACACGCTATAGCATAAATTGTTTCAAAAACGGCCAAAACCCCTAAAATAATGCATGTTGAAAATTTGACCGAAAAGGCAAGGCTATAGTAAGGCAAAAATGTCAAAATTGGCATTTCCCAAAAACAGCTGAAAACATCTCAAAACAACATAAAATAGCATGCAAAGACACACTGTAGCATAGAATGTTTCAAAATGGCCAAAAACACCAAAATAATGCATGTTGAAAAAATGACCAAAAGGCAAGGCTATAGTATGGCAAAAAATATCAAAATTGGCATGTCCCAAAAATAGCTGAAAACACCTCAAAACAGCATAAAATACCATGCTAACACACGCTATAGCATAAATTGTTTCAAAAACGGCCAAAAACCCTAAAATAATGCATGTTGAAAATTTGACCGAAAAGGCAAGGCTATAGTAAGGCAAAAAATGTCAAAATTGGCATTTCCCAAAAAACAGCTGAAAACATCTCAAAACAACATAAAATAGCATGCAAAGACACACTGTAGCATAGAATGTTTCAAAAATGGCCAAAAACACCAAAATAATGCATGTTGAAAATTTGACCGAAAAGGCAAGGCTATAGTAAGGCAAAAAATGTCAAAATTGGCATTTCCCAAAAAACAGCTGAAAACATCTCAAAACAACATAAAATAGCATGCAAAGACACACTGTAGCATAGAATGTTGTAAAACAGCCAAATACACCAAAATAATGCATGTTGAAAAAATGACCAGAAAGGCAAGGCTATAGTATGGCAAAAAATATCAAAATTGGCATGTCCCAAAAATAGCTGAAAACACCTCAAAACAGCATAAAATACCATGCTAACACACGCTATAGCATAAATTGTTTCAAAAACGGCCAAAAACCCTAAAATAATGCATGTTGAAAATTTGACCGAAAAGGCAAGGCTATAGTAAGGCAAAAAATGTCAAAATTGGCATTTCCCAAAAAACAGCTGAAAACATCTCAAAACAACATAAAATAGCATGCAAAGACACACTGTAGCATAGAATGTTTCAAAAATGGCCAAAAACACCAAAATAATGCATGTTGAAAAAATGACCAGAAAGGCAAGGCTATAGTAAGGCAAAAAATTTCAAAAATGGCATGTCCCAAAAACAACTAAAAACACCTCAAAACAGCATAAAATACCATGCTAACACACGCTATAGCATAAATTGTTTCAAAAACGGCCAAAACCCCTAAAATAATGCATGTTGAAAATTTGACCGAAAAGGCAAGGCTATAGTAAGGCAAAAATGTCAAAATTGGCATTTCCCAAAAAACAGCTGAAAACATCTCAAAACAACATAAAATAGCATGCAAAGACACACTGTAGCATAGAATGTTTCAAAAATGGCCAAAAACACCAAAATAATGCATGTTGAAAAAATGACCAGAAAGGCAAGGCTATAGTATGGCAAAAAATATCAAAATTGGCATGTCCCAAAAATAGCTGAAAACACCTCAAAACAGCATAAAATACCATGCTAACACACGCTATAGCATAAATTGTTTCAAAAACGGCCAAAAACCCTAAAATAATGCATGTTGAAAATTTGACCGAAAAGGCAAGGCTATAGTAAGGCAAAAAATTTCAAAATTGGCATTTCCCAAAAAACAGCTGAAAACACCTCAAAACAGCATAATATAGTGTGCCAAAATGCGCTGAAGCATAGAATGTTGTAAAAACAGCCAAAAACCCCAAAATAATGCATGTTGAAAAAATGACCAAAAAGGCAAGGCTATAGTATGGCAAAAAATATCAAAATTGGCATGTCCCAAAAATAGCTGAAAACACCTCAAAACAGCATAAAATACCATTCTAACACACGCTATAGCATAAATTGTTTCAAAAACGGCCAAAAACCCTAAAATAATGCATGTTGAAAATTTTACCAAAAAGGCAAGGCTATAGTAAGGCAAAAAAATTCAAAAATGGCATGTCCCAAAAACAACTAAAAACACCTCAAAACAGCATAAAATACCATGCTAACACACGCTATAGCATAAATTGTTTCAAAAACGGCCAAAACCCCTAAAATAATGCATGTTGAAAATTTGACCGAAAAGGCAAGGCTATAGTAAGGCAAAAAATGTCAAAATTGGCATTTCCCAAAAACAGCTGAAAACATCTCAAAACAACATAAAATAGCATGCAAAGACACACTGTAGCATAGAATGTTTCAAAAATGGCCAAAAACACCAAAATAATGCATGTTGAAAAAATGACCAGAAAGGCAAGGCTATAGTATGGCAAAAAATTTCAAAAATGGCATGTCCCAAAAAACAGCTGAAAACACCTCAAAACAGCATAAAATACCATGCTAACACACGCTATAGCATAAATTGTTTCAAAAACGGCCAAAAACCCTAAAATAATGCATGTTGAAAATTTGACCGAAAAGGCAAGGCTATAGTAAGGCAAAAAATGTCAAAATTGGCATTTCCCAAAAAACAGCTGAAAACATCTCAAAACAACATAAAATAGCATGCAAAGACACACTGTAGCATAGAATGTTTCAAAAATGGCCAAAAACACCAAAATAATGCATGTTGAAAAAATGACCAAAAAGGCAAGGCTATAGTATGGCAAAAAATATCAAAATTGGCATGTCCCAAAAATAGCTGAAAACACCTCAAAACAGCATAAAATACCATGCTAACACACGCTATAGCATAAATTGTTTCAAAAACGGCCAAAAACCCTAAAATAATGCATGTTGAAAATTTGACAGAAAAAGGCAAGGCTATAGTAAGGCAAAAAATGTCAAAATTGGCATTTCCCAAAAAACAGCTGAAAACATCTCAAAACAACATAAAATAGCATGCAAAGACACACTGTAGCATAGAATGTTTCAAAAATGGCCAAAAACACCAAAATAATGCATGTTGAAAAAATGACCAAAAAGGCAAGGCTATAGTATGGCAAAAAATATCAAAATTGGCATGTCCCAAAAATAGCTGAAAACACCTCAAAACAGCATAAAATACCATGCTAACACACGCTATAGCATAAATTATTTCAAAAACGGCCAAAAACCCTAAAATAATGCATGTTGAAAATTTGACCGAAAAGGCAAGGCTATAGTAAGGCAAAAAATTTCAAAATTGGCATTTCCCAAAAAACAGCTGAAAACACCTCAAAACAGCATAATATAGTGTGCCAAAATGCGCTGAAGCATAGAATGTTGTAAAAACAGCCAAAAACACCAAAATAATGCATGTTGAAAAAATGACCAAAAAGGCAAGGCTATAGTATGGCAAAAAATATCAAAATTGGCATGTCCCAAAAATAGCTGAAAACACCTCAAAACAGCATAAAATACCATTCTAACACACGCTATAGCATAAATTGTTTCAAAAACAGCCAAAAACCCTAAAATAATGCATGTTGAAAATTTGACCGAAAAGGCAAGGCTATAGTAAGGAAAAAAATGTCAAAATTGGCATTTCCCAAAAAACAGCTGAAAACATCTCAAAACAACATAAAATAGCATGCAAAGACACACTGTAGCATAGAATGTTTCAAAATGGCCAAAAACCCAAAATAATGCATGTTGAAATAATGACCAAAAAGGCAAGGCTATAGTAAGGCAAAAAATATCAAAAATGGCATGTCCCAAAAATAGCTGAAAACACCTAAAAACAGCATAAAATACCATTCTAACACACGCTATAGCATAAATTGTTTCAAAACGGCCAAAAACCCTAAAATAATGCATGTTGAAAATTTTACCAAAAAGGCAAGGCTATAGGAAGGCAAAAAATTCAAAATGGCATGTCCCAAAAACAACTAAAACACCTCAAAACAGCATAAAATACCATGCTAACACACGCTATAGCATAAATTGTTTCAAAACGGCCAAAACCCCTAAAATAATGCATGTTGAAAATTTGACCGAAAAAGGCAAGGCTATAGTAAGGCAAAAATGTCAAAATTGGCATTTCCCAAAAACAGCTGAAAACATCTCAAAACAACATAAAATAGCATGCAAAGACACACTGTAGCATAGAATGTTTCAAAATGGCCAAAACACCAAAATAATGCATGTTGAAAAAATGACCAGAAAGGCAAGGCTATAGTATGGCAAAAAATTTCAAAAATGGCATGTCCCAAAAACAACTAAAAAAACCTCAAAACAGCATAAAATACCATGCTAACACACGCTTATAGCATAAATTGTTTCAAAAACGGCCAAAAACCCTAAAATAATGCATGTTGAAAATTTCACCGAAAAGGCAAGGCTATAGTAAGGCAAAAAATGTCAAAATTGGCATTTCCCAAAAAACAGCTGAAAACATCTCAAAACAACATAAAATAGCATGCAAAGACACACTGTAGCATAGAATGTTTCAAAATGGCCAAAACACCAAAATAATGCATGTTGAAAAAATGACCAAAAAGGCAAGGCTATAGTATGGCAAAAATATCAAAATTGGCATGTCCCAAAAATAGCTGAAAACACCTCAAAACAGCATAAAATACCATGCTAACACACGCTATAGCATAAATTGTTTCAAAACGCCAAAAACCCTAAAATAATGCATGTTGAAAATTTGACCGAAAAGGCAAGGCTATAGTAAGGCAAAAATGTCAAAATTGGCATTTCCCAAAAACAGCTGAAAACATCTCAAAACAACATAAAATAGCATGCAAAGACACACTGTAGCATAGAATGTTTCAAAAATGGCCAAAAACACCAAAATAATGCATGTTGAAAAAATGACCAAAAAGGCAAGGCTATAGTATGGCAAAAAATATCAAAATTGGCATGTCCCAAAAATAGCTGAAAACACCTCAAAACAGCATAAAATACCATGCTAACACACGCTATAGCATAAATTATTTCAAAAACGGCCAAAAACCCTAAAATAATGCATGTTGAAAATTTGACCGAAAAGGCAAGGCTATAGTAAGGCAAAAAATTTCAAAATTGGCATTTCCCAAAAAACAGCTGAAAACACCTCAAAACAGCATAATATAGTGTGCCAAAATACGCTGAAGCATAGAATGTTGTAAAAACAGCCAAAAACCCCAAAATAATGCATGTTGAAAAAATGACCAAAAAGGCAAGGCTATAGTATGGCAAAAATATCAAAATTGGCATGTCCCAAAAATAGCTGAAAACACCTCAAAACAGCATAAAATACCATTCTAACACACGCTATAGCATAAATTGTTTCAAAAACAGCCAAAAACCCTAAAATAATGCATGTTGAAAATTTGACCGAAAAGGCAAGGCTATAGTAAGGAAAAAAATGTCAAAATTGGCATTTCCCAAAAAACAGCTGAAAACATCTCAAAACAACATAAAATAGCATGCAAAGACACACTGTAGCATAGAATGTTTCAAAAATGGCCAAAAACCCCAAAATAATGCATGTTGAAAAAATGACCAAAAAGGCAAGGCTATAGTATGGCAAAAAATATCAAAATTGGCATGTCCCAAAAATAGCTGAAAACACCTCAAAACAGCATAAAATACCATGCTAACACACGCTATAGCATAAATTGTTTCAAAAACGGCCAAAAACCCTAAAATAATGCATGTTGAAAATTTGACCAAAAAGGCAAGGCTATAGTAAGGCAAAAAAATTCAAAAATGGCATGTCCCAAAAACAACTAAAAACACCTCAAAACAGCATAAAATACCATGCTAACACACGCTATAGCATAAATTGTTTCAAAAACGGCCAAAACCCCTAAAATAATGCATGTTGAAAATTTGACCGAAAAGGCAAGGCTATAGTAAGGCAAAAAATTTCAAAATTGGCATTTCCCAAAAATAGCTGAAAACACCTCAAAACAGCATAAAATACCATGCTAACACACGCTATAGCATAAATTGTTTCAAAAACGGCCAAAAACCCTAAAATAATGCATGTTGAAAATTTGACCGAAAAGGCAAGGCTATAGTAAGGCAGAAAATGTCAAAATTGGCATTTCCCAAAAAACAGCTGAAAACATCTCAAAACAGCATAAAATAGCATGCAAAGACACACTGTAGCATACAATGTTTCAAAAATGGCCAAAAACACCAAAATAATGCATGTTGAAAAAATGACCAAAAAGGCAAGGCTATAGTAAGGCAAAAAATGTCAAAATTGGCATTTCCCAAAAAAACAGCTGAAAACATCTCAAAACAACATAAAATAGCATGCAAAGACACACTGTAGCATAGAATGTTTCAAAAATGGCCAAAAACACCAAAATAATGCATGTTGAAAAATTGACCAAAAAGGCAAGGCTATAGTATCGCAAAAAATATCAAAATTGGCATGTCCCAAAAATAGCTGAAAACACCTCAAAACAGCATAAAATACCATGCTAACACACGCTATAGCATAAATTGTTTCAAAAACGGCCAAAAACCCTAAAATAATGCATGTTGAAAATTTGACCGAAAAGGCAAGGCTATAGTAAGGCAAAAAATGTCAAAATTGGCATTTCCCAAAAAACAGCTGAAAACATCTAAAAACAACATAAAATAGCATGCAAAGACACACTGTAGCATAGAATGTTTCAAAAATGGCCAAAAACCCCAAAATAATGCATGTTGAAAAAATGACCAAAAAGGCAAGGCTATAGTATGGCAAAAAATATCAAAATTGGCATGTCCCAAAAATAGCTGAAAACACCTCAAAACAGCATAAAATACCATGCTAACACACGCTATAGCATAAATTGTTTCAAAAACGGCCAAAAACCCTAAAATAATGCATGTTAAAAATTTGACCAAAAAGGCAAGGCTATAGTAAGGCAAAAAAATTCAAAAATGGCATGTCCCAAAAACAACTAAAAACACCTCAAAACAGCATAAAATACCATGCTAACACACGCTATAGCATAAATTGTTTCAAAAACGGCCAAAAACCCTAAAATAATGCATGTTGAAAATTTGACCAAAAAGGCAAGGCTATAGTAAGGCAGAAAATGTCAAAATTGGCATTTCCCAAAAAACAGCTGAAAACATCTCAAAACAACATAAAATAGCATGCAAAGACACACTGTAGCATAAATTGTTTCAAAAACGGCCAAAAACCCTAAAATAATGCATGTTGAAAATTTGACCGAAAAGGCAAGGCTATAGTAAGGCAAAAAATTTCAAAATTGGCATTTCCCAAAAAACAGCTGAAAACACCTCAAAACAGCATAATATAGTGTGCCAAAATGTGCTGAAGCATAGAATGTTGTAAAAACAGCCAAAAACCCCAAAATAATGCATGTTGAAAAAATGACCAAAAAGGCAAGGCTATAGTAAGGCAAAAAATTTCAAAAATGGCATGTCCCAAAAACAACTAAAAACACCTCAAAACAGCATAAAATACCATGCTAACACACGCTATAGCATAAATTGTTTCAAAAACGGCCAAAAACCCTAAAATAATGCATGTTGAAAATTTGACCGAAAAAGGCAAGGCTATAGTAAGGCAAAAAATGTCAAAATTGGCATGTCCCAAAAAACAGCTGAAAACATCTCAAAACAACATAAAATAGCATGCAAAGACACACTGTAGCATAGAATGTTTCAAAAATGGCCAAAAACCCCAAAATAATGCATGTTGAAAAAATGACCAAAAAGGCAAGGCTATAGTATGGCAAAAAATATCAAAATTGGCATGTCCCAAAAATAGCTGAAAATACCTCAAAACAGCATAAAATACCATGCTAACACACGCTATAGCATAAATTGTTTCAAAAACGGCCAAAAACCCTAAAATAATGCATGTTGAAAATTTGACCGAAAAGGCAAGGTTATAGTAAGGCAAAAAATGTCAAAATTGGCATTTCCCAAAAAACAGCTGAAAACACCTGAAAACAGCATAATATGGTGTGCCAAAATGCGCTGAAGCATAGAATGTTGTAAAAACAGCCAAATACACCAAAATAATGCATGTTGAAAAAATGACCAAAAAGGCAAGGCTATAGTATGGCAAAAAATATCAAAATTGGCATGTCCCAAAAATAGCTGAAAACACCTCAAAACAGCATAAAATACCATGCTAACACACGCTATAGCATAAATTGTTTCAAAAACGGCCAAAAACCCTAAAATAATGCATGTTGAAAAATTGACCGAAAAGGCAAGGCTATAGTATGGCAAAAAATGTCAAAATTGGCATGTCCCAAAAACAGCTGAAAACATCTCAAAACAACATAATATAGTGTGCCAAGATGCGCTGAAGCATAGAATGTTGTAAAAACGGCCAAATATACCAAAATAATGCATGTTGAAAAAATGACCAAAAAGGCAAGGCTATAGTATGGCAAAAAAGTAAAAAAATGGCATGTCCCAAAAACAGCTGAAAGCACCTCAAAACAACATAAAATAGCATGCAAAGACACACTGTAGCATAGAATGTTTCAAAAATGGCCAAAAACACCAAAAATAATGCATGTTGAAAATTTGACCGAAAAGGCAAGGCTATAGTAAGGCAAAAAATGTCAAAATTGGCATTTCCCAAAAAACAGCTGAAAACATCTCAAAACAACATAAAATAGCATGCAAAGACACACTGTAGCATAGAACGTTTCAAAAATGGCCAAAAACACCAAAAATAATGCATGTTGAAAATTTGACCGAAAAGGCAAGGCTATAGTAAGGCAAAAAATGTCAAAATTGGCATTTCCCAAAAAACAGCTGAAAACACCTCAAAACAGCATAATACAGTGTGCCAAAATGCGCTGAAGCATAGAATGTTGTAAAAACAGCCAAATACGCCAAAATAATGCATGTTGAAAAAATGACTAAAAAGGCAAGGCTATAGTATGGCAAAAAATATCAAAATTGGCATGTCCCAAAAACAGCTGAAAACACCTCAAAACAGCATAAAATACCATGCTAACACACGCTATAGCATAAATTGTTTCAAAAACGGCCAAAAACCCTAAAATAATGCATGTTGAAAATTTGACCAGAAGGCAAGGCTATAGTAAGGCAAACAATTTCAAAATTGGCATTTCCCAAAAAACAGCTGAAAACATCTCAAAACAACATAAAATAGCATGCAAAGACACACTGTAGCATAGAATGTTTCAAACATGGCCAAAAACCCCAAAATAATGCATGTTGAAAAAATGACCAAAAAGGCAAGGCTATAGTAAGGCAAAAAATATCAAAATTGGCATGTCCCAAAAACAACTGAAAACACCTCAAAACAACATAATATAGTGTGCCAAGATGCGCTGAAGCATAGAATGTTGTAAAAACGGCCAAATATACCAAAATAATGCATGTTGAAAAAATGACCAAAAAGGCAAGGCTATAGTATGGCAAAAAAGTAAAAAAATGGCATGTCCCAAAAACAGCTGAAAGCACCTCAAAACAACATAAAATAGCATGCAAAGACACACTGTAGCATAGAATGTTTCAAAAATGGCCAAAAACACCAAAAATAATGCATGTTGAAAATTTGACCGAAAAGGCAAGGCTATAGTAAGGCAAAAAATGTCAAAATTGGCATTTCCCAAAAAACAGCTGAAAACATCTCAAAACAACATAAAATAGCATGCAAAGACACACTGTAGCATAGAACGTTTCAAAAATGGCCAAAAACACCAAAAATAATGCATGTTGAAAATTTGACCGAAAAGGCAAGGCTATAGTAAGGCAAAAAATGTCAAAATTGGCATTTCCCAAAAAACAGCTGAAAACACCTCAAAACAGCATAATACAGTGTGCCAAAATGCGCTGAAGCATAGAATGTTGTAAAAACAGCCAAATACGCCAAAATAATGCATGTTGAAAAAATGACTAAAAAGGCAAGGCTATAGTATGGCAAAAAATATCAAAATTGGCATGTCCCAAAAACAGCTGAAAACACCTCAAAACAGCATAAAATACCATGCTAACACACGCTATAGCATAAATTGTTTCAAAAACGGCCAAAAACCCTAAAATAATGCATGTTGAAAATTTGACCAGAAGGCAAGGCTATAGTAAGGCAAACAATTTCAAAATTGGCATTTCCCAAAAAACAGCTGAAAACATCTCAAAACAACATAAAATAGCATGCAAAGACACACTGTAGCATAGAATGTTTCAAACATGGCCAAAAACCCCAAAATAATGCATGTTGAAAATTTGACCGAAAAGGCAAGGCTATAGTAAGGCAAAAAATGTCAAAATTGGCATGTCCCAAAAACAACTGAAAACACCTCAAAACAACATAATATAGTGTGCCAAGATGCGCTGAAGCATAGAATGTTGTAAAAACAGCCAAATACACCAAAATAATGCATGTTGAAAAAATGACCAAAAAGGCAAGGCTATAGTATGGCAAAAAATATCAAAATTGGCATGTCCCAAAAACAACTAAAAACACCTCAAAACAACATGAAATTGTGTGCCTAGGCACACTATAGCATGAAATGTTGCAAAAATGGCCAAATACCCTAAAATAATGCATGTTGAAAAAATGACCAAAAAGGCAAGGCTATAGTAAGACAAAAAATGTCAAAATTGGCATGTCCCAAAAACAGCTTAAAACACCTGAAAACAGCGTAAAATAGTGTGCCAAGATACGCTGAAGCATAGAATGTTGCAAAAACGTCCAAATAATAATGCAATAATGCATGTTTAAAAAATGGCCAAAAAGGCAAAAAAATTCAAATGTGGCATTTCCCAAAAACAGCTGAAAACACCTCAAGACAGCATAAAATACGATTCTAACACGCGCTATAGGATAAATTGTTTCAAAAATGGCCAAAAACACTAAAATAATGCATGTTGAAAAAATGACCAAAAAGGCAAGGCTATAGTATGGCAAAAAAATTCAAAATTGGCATGTCCCAAACACAACAAAAACACCTCAAAACAACATAAAATAGCATGTCAAGACATGCTATACCATAAAATCTTGCAAAAACAGCCAAAATCACCAAAATAATGCATGTTGAAAAACTGATTAAAAAAAAGCAAGGCTATAGTATGGCTAAAATTGTCAAAATTGGCATTTCTCCAAAACAACTGAAAACACCTCAAAACAACATAAAATACCATTCTAACACATGCTACAGCATAAACTGTTTCAAAAACAGCCAAAAAAAACTAAAATAATGCACGTTGGAAAAATGACCGAAAAGGCAAGGCTATAGTATTGCAAAAACTGTCAAAATTGGCATGTCCCAAAAACAACTGTAAACACCTCAAAATATTATAAAATAGCATGCCAAGACACACTGTATCATAAAATCTTGCAAAAACTGCCAAAACAAAAACAAATAATGCATGTTGAAAAAATGACCAAAAAGGCAAGGTTATAGTATGGCAAAAAATTTCAATATTGGCATTTCCCAAAAACAACGTAAAACACCTCAAAAGAGCATTAAATACCATGCTAACAAACGCTATAGCATAAATTGTTTAAAAACCGGCCAAAAACACTAAAATAATGCAAGTTGAAATAATGACCAAAAAGGCAAGGCTATAGTATGGGAAAAAAATGTAAAAATTCGCATGTTCCAAAAACAGCTGAAAACACCTCAAAATACCTTAAAACAGTATAAAATCACGTGTCGTGACACGCTATAGCATGAAATGTTTCAAAAACTGCCAAAAACACCAAAATAATGCATGTTGAAAAAATGACCAAAAAGGCAAAGCTGTAGTATGGCAAAAAATTTCAAAATTGGCATGTCCCAAAAACAACTAAAAACACCTCAAAACAGTATAAAATAGCATACCAACACACGCTATAGCATAAATTGTTTCAAAAACGGCCAAAAACACTAAAATAATGCATGATGAAAAAATGACCGAAAAGGCAAGGCTATAGTATGGCTAAAAATATCAAAACTGACATGTCTCAAAAACGAATGAAAGCACATCAGAATAGCATGAAATAGCGTGCCATGACAAGCTGTAGCATAGAATGTTGCAAAAACTTCCAAAAACACTAAAATAATGCATGTTGAAAAAAATGACTGAAAAGGCAAGGTTATAGTATGGCCAAAAATGTCAAAATTGGCATGTCTCAAAAACAACTGACAACACCTCAAAACAGCATAAAATAACGTGCCAAGATACGGTGAAGCATAGAATGTTGCAAAAACATCCAAATAATAATGCAATAATGCATGTTTAAAAAATGACCAAAAAGGCAAAAAATGTCAAAATTGACATGTCCCAAAGACAGCTGAAAACAACATAAAGTAGCGTGCCAAGAAACGCCATCGCATAGAATGTCCCAAAAATGTCTAAAAAAAACAAACAAAAATTCTATATATAGTATGGCAAAAAATGTCAAAATATGACATGTCCTCAAAACAGCTGAAAACAGCTGAAATCAGCATAAAATAGCTTGCCAAGACATGCCATAGCATAAAACGTTCCAAAACTTCCCACAACGCCATAATATAGCATTTCAAAAAAGTACCAAAAATGTCATACTATACCATGGTAAAAAAATGTCAAAATATGACCTTCCAAAAAACACTGAAAATAGAACATAACAGAATATGATGTGTCGAAAAAAGGGCTGAAAACCACATGCTACAACGTCACAGTGCAGCATTTCAAAAAAACAGCCAAAAAAATCAGAAAATAGCATGACGAAAAATCAACGAAAAACGACATAGTATAGTATGTCGACAAATGTAAAAAATATGACGTCAAAAATGCTGAAAACCACATAACATGTCGAGACACGTCATATAATATTTTGAAAAAACAGCCAAAAACTTCATAATATAGCATCGTGAAAAACGATCGCAAATAACATAGTATACTATGTCGAAAAATATAAAAATCTGGCATGTCAAAAAAGGGCTGAAAACCACATCATATAGCATGTCGAGACACGTCATCATATAGCATGTCCAATATACAGCAAAAAGTCATAACACAACGTCTAAAAAACGACTGAAAACGCTATAGTTAAGTATGCCGAAAAATGTCAAAAGATGAATCGTCAAAAAAACAACTGAAAACCACATAGTATATGTTGAAGTGTTGAAGCCCAATAAAGTAAACCTGCGATAAATAATAACATGAACTTGATGTATTATTAGATGAACCTAACAAGTAGTGAAATCACTCAATAAGTGGTCAAATGAACTCGGTGAGCCTCAGTTGTCCTTACTCGAATATATGTTTATTACATATACTGTATCTGACCAGAGAAGCTTTTGGCATGTGCACGGACAGAGACATACCAAAAACTTAAAGTAATAGAGGAGTCATTCAGCTTTAAACAGTACACTTCACACGTCGCACAGCTTTGCCTATGGATGTAGTCAAAACATCTACAAGGTCTCGCCCTTGCAGTATCTTAACACACAGACTTACTGGAGACAGTGAAAGACCCGAAAGGTCCTCATAACCAGTGGCGGTTCTGGCCCAATTTTACTGGGGGGGGGGGGCCAGGCCGGGGCCAAGGGTTTTGTCAAAGGGGCACATTCAACCCGGGCAAAAGAGACAAAGACAAGCGTTCAGGCATTCAAAATCTTTAGTTTAAATAATCATAAAGTAAGTACTGGCACACAGTAACAGTATTCTAGTTACAGTTAAGCTTAGTTAAAATATGTTAGTTACAATTTTCTACAATATTGCAAAAAATACAAATAAAACAAACAAAATAAAACATTCTCTTTGGCTTCAGCAACAAAGCAGTGTTCAAGCCTTCAACATTTTTAGCTTAGTATAAAGTACAATAACAACAAAAATACCATTATTGGTATTTGTTTCAGTGACAATATTGAAAATGAAAACAAAATAAAACAATAAGAGCATCAGCTAAAACCTTTATATGGCCGATCTAGAGGGTCCCTGCATCCCACTCTATTTTCCTTTATAGGATTTCACATTACAGCAACTGTATTCTGCGGCTTTGGTGATTTCTGGCAAACGGATTGATTCTTTATTCTTGCTTCTGCCTCTCGTCCTGTTGTTTTTTGAGTCATTTGCGCTTTAGTCAGCCAGCCAGTGGCGGTGCAGCGCTCTAAAGGATCCGACTGAAAACAAATGCCACACACATTTGATCTGATCCTGCCTCGGCGCGATATCGCAATTTTTATTATTGTATAATTTTTGTTAGGAGTGGGGGGGGGCAGATTCAGTGTTACAGGGGCACTGGCCCCTGCTGGCCCCTCTCCAGAGCCGCCATTGCTCATGACATCAAGGAATGATACCATTCCATACAACTACTCATGATTACATAAGTATTACTAGAAAAATAATCAATTTCTACGACATTTCCCCCATTTTTGATCCTGAGATCAATACCACTGACCTCATGCTCCCCTGAGCTCTGCCCTGCCCTAACTAGAGGGCGCTGGAGGACAGAGGCCAAAGGGCATGCATGCACGGCAAGCCAAACATCCCACTTCAGTGTGGCTAGAAAACGAGGATCAAATCAACTCCGGACCAACAGAAAGGGGCACATGTACTCTTCACAGTCAAACACAATTCAACAATGCAGGCCGCTGAAATGATCAGCTCATTCTAAGGTAAAAGGAAAAAAACAAAATAAACAAACTGAAAAATATCAAAGTAAAACAAACAAAATCAAATAAAAGTTAGACCTCAATTAACCCAGTTGTGGAAAATTAGAAAACTTCCGGCAGTACAAATTAAAACATTAGAAGTGAAAAATTTGAATTTAATCTATAGTATAAATTTAGGCCTAAGAACTGTGAGTCAGGATGAACAGTACTGCTAAAATACATATTTGCCAAATCAGTAACAGAAAACCAAGAGGAGTCTGCTGGCACCTGTGAAAGTAGTGCTTCAACATTTGGGAAAGTTTGGGCTGGGTTTTGAACAGCTACCGTTACTCCCCTCGGGTCTTTGAACTGGTCTCCAGCCCCCCTTTGGTTTCCATACAGGCAAGATGAGGGTGTTACATGGTGAGTTAGGGCATTCCACAATGACATTTTGAGTGATCCCAGGGGGTGGCACAGAGTAAAAGTGTTAACTGTATACATTGTTGGTAAGTAACAACAAGTTTGTCAATTTTATCATGTGTCTGTAGTTGTGTTTATGTCTGTTTGCTGCTGAATGCTCTGACCTGCGTCCGCCTTCTCCTATGGCTGTGTCAGCTGCAATCCTGGAGAATGAACAGAGAGCCCCTGAGGTGGATCACATCGCCAGGAGTCCCCCCTGTATTGGCATATTATTGGTACATTCAGGTTTATTTGCCATGTAAACAGCTAGCAGGAATATTGTCTTTTTTTGTATAAAAGCATAGTACAGAATATGTTGTGCATGTTAACATTCTCACTTTTTCTGAATTCTCAAATTTATTGTTGGTTTTTCTGTAATAAACAACAAAATGTTGTAGCGCCTACTCACTGACATTCAAATGTTTGCAATATGGTAATATTGAGCATTAATAATGACCAAGATGATTTATTTGTGGAGCTAAAGTCACTTAAGAATACAACGATGACATGTTAATAGCTGTGCATGAACAATAATACAATACCTACAATACCTACTATAACTTCCATTGTAATTCCTGCTTTAGGTTGTCCAAATGGTCTTGGCACACAAGTGAATTGTGACTTATAAAGGGTAATGGTTCGCAGCCGGGTGAACACTGTTCTTCGACAGAGCAGCAGCTCTAACACTGCCCATACTAACAGGATTTGGATGGTTAGTGAGAATGGAATTAGCTAATCAAGGAGAACATGTCATCCCAAAGCCTCATCCAATCACCGTCTTATGTTCCGCTTAATGGGATCCAATTAAAGGGTAGCCCAATTTGTCTGGGGCAATTCAGGACAACAAGCTCAAGCCAAATCGCAGAATTTAAAGAATTAAAAGCACCTAACAGGGAAACCCAAACATTAAAGCTATATTGGGAGTTTATATATTTTGAGTCAGCAAACTGACTTTGGTAAGAGAAAAGCGAAGAGTTATGTGTGCCTTTAAATGAGGAAAAAAAGAGAAAAAACTCTGTTTGATTGTTGAGAAACAAAAGGTAAGCCCCGTGTTATGTTCATCATCATTAATTTTTTTTTGTCTGTGAGAAACAGGAACACATGTAGAATTTCAAAACAAATTTTCCTGAGGGTCGATAAGGCTGGAGATAATGTTGCTCTTAACTACACATAGGCGTACACATGATGGCTGACACATATCGCCACGCAGTTTGGCGGGTTGGCTGTGCGCATCTTCAAAAATTAATGCAAAACAGGAGCAATATGCAGTAGGCATATTAACATCAGGGGCAGTTTAGGAGCAGAGCAGATGTGATCTTAGCATTATCGTGATAGAAACCTTCTTGAGTGTTGCCATGTATATGTTGTTTACATTCGACACATCCGGTAAGTGCATACGGCCTGAGCTCTCTTGTGTGCCCTCTAGAGGTAGCCCCCGGTAACACGCATCACATAGGCAATATACAAAAATGCTCAGCGAACATAAGGATAAACAGCAAGTATATGTCCGACCTAAAGGCTATCTACCCTACCTTTAGATTTTACTTCTGAAATTAATTAATAATACATATTATTTATAGAACACTTGTCAAGAAACTGAAAGACGCTTTACTCAGTAAAAAGGATAAAAAAAATACAATAATTATCAAGGCGGTGAACTGCTGACTGATTTAAGTCATATTTTATCAGCTTGTCCTTTATTCCTACAAAACAAAGAGGAATTGAAGCATTAAATTAACTGATTTTAGGGTTCTGTATTTTATAATAAAGCTGCGTGCACAGAGTAAGCTCTGACAGTGCAATTCAATTGAATTTTCTTGTCATAATAATTGTCTACATGTGAGTTCTTGGTAGGTTTTTATAGTGTTGTGTTTACGCTGAAATGGTGACAGAATTAAGTATACTCCAATTTTTTTTTTTTTTATAATTTTATAATAATTACAAAAATGAAAAAATACCCCAAACTAAAAACATAAAGGACTTTTGAGAAATAGGCACAAAGAGTATTAAGATACATAGGGAAAATATTTATGGATATGGAGGCGTGTTTGTGTATTTTTATGTCAGATTTGAAAACCCCTCCTGTTGCCACATAAGCTGTCTTTACGGAGCTGATGGGATCAGTTTAAGCCATTAGGAGTAGTTAATGGTCTTTCTTGGTGTTGGTAAGTAACACTGACTAATTGACTAAGGGGCGGCAGAAAGCTGACACTGGCTCACAGCAACAGGTGGTTCCTGCTGAACTGAAGTCAGTGTTCAGGTTCCGCAGAGCGACAACAAACAGGACTCATTCTCTTGTTAATGTGGCTGATATTTAAATACGAGGGAAGATATACTACGCGTCTTTATCTTCTGACTTTGTTGGCTGGAGGAGCTGGATGTTATTCACTGGATAATAACCATCAGACATTAGAAGTCTAGACATTCCCTTTGCTGCAGGTAAGAGACATACACAGAAAATTATTTTTTTATTTAGATATATTACGCAGTGAAATGGGTCAAAAATGATAAGCAGGTCAAACATCTTGCTTAAAATCTTACCTGCAAATTAATTCATAATTATTTTTCGAGAATGATGTCTGGTAAATTTTTTTGGCCCTCCAATGTCATACCAAATATGGAACTATTTAATCACTTCGTGACTATTAACTGTGCATTGGTGTTGCAACTGTTTTAGGGCTGCTGGTAAATCACTTACTACCAAATTGTCTATTAAAAAGTTTGCTCTATAAGACAATAGTTCAAAATTCATAACATTGCATGACATTCATTTAGTTTGCATGTAAGTAGTTTGTATATCTATGTTGAGCTGAGAAACACTATGTTACACAACGTTACATAAAGGCTATGCAAGCCACACTACGTTACCTTACACTAAGAAACGTTACGTTGCGTTGCGTTAACTTCATTAGAAGTGTACCTGTATGCACAACAACTAGGCGTGGTATGTTTGGTGTTCGTAGCAAACTAAATTGCAATATATCCACAAAGGGCTTTTTAAATGCTAAAATAGTAGAAAGAGATGAAAATACATCTACAAATATAAACACAGAAATAAATCCACACAAATTACAAAATACTGGTGTGTCTGATATTAAGCGAGAGAACAATGTTCCTCATTTAGCCATGATTTAATACCTCTTTCAAAAAAATTACTGTTGTGTTGCATTAACGTTTGAGAAGCTGTAACCATACATTTTTACAATTTTGGCTCTCAATAGCAACTTCATGGTTAAAAGAATTGCTGCCGAATCTTTTTTTTTTTTTTTTTTTTTTAAACAATTACTCACTGGAGCTTCAAATTCTTTCGGAAGTATCAAAGTGTAATACTCATCTGCTACTAATTTTACTAACTACAATCTGTTAACTTCTGATACCTGAGATCTACTGAGGATGGATAATGGCATCAAAATATCTCAGGAAATTTACAGTTTGATGGAGTTTGATTTATCTCAGAGGCAAGTACTCTCAGATGACACAGCCAGCCGTCTCTGATGGCCCATTCACTCTGTTTGTGCTCCTAACAAACAGCTCCTTTATGAGATTAAGAGATTTCTGTGGCACGCTGACATGGACGAAATTTGGAGAACATAGGCTGTGTAACCTCCCGCTAATCTTGTCTTTATGAGAAAGGAGGGATCAGGATAATGGATTGCTGTGGCCTGGAGAGGTTAAGTGACACAAACAGCACCCACAAGCAAGAAAGAGCTCTGAAACATCTTTATGTATCTGTGATTCCTTTTGGAACAATTCAATTACTGAACCACCACTACTCAAGACTTCCTAAGACTTTGGCTTAAGCAAATCACAACACAGTACATTCCTCTTGTAGCCCCTTCTTTAGTTTAGATTCAACACAGATATACTGTATTACCGTGCTCACTAACAGCATTATTAATCACGTGTCCTTGGAACGGATGGATTCTAAATTAATTAAAGGGATTTGCACACTGGGTCCCTCAACTGGATTACAGTCTATAATGCGATCTAACAAGATACTGTCATTTGCCTGTGATTTCCAAAGAGAATTATCTGAAGGTAATAGTGTATGTTTTACATTTTGTATTCTTAAAAATATTTATGTACAGGGTGTTAGGTGGCTCAGTGGTTAAAGCAGGCGCCCCATAAATGAAGGCAGTGTCCTTGCTGCAGCAGTCCAGCTTGTGGCCCTTTGCTGCATGTCATCCCCTCTTTCTCTCCCCCCTTCACGCTAGCAATCTCCTGTCCTAGCTAATAAAAGCAAAAATGCCAAAAAAATAATCTTTACATTTTTTTTTTTTTTTAAATGTTTACGTACTGGTATTCTGAAAAAAAAACAAGGTGTAAGACATAATAGTGTTTATAATTCTTTGAATTATTTTAATAATAATAATTCTTTTTCATGATTCATGCTGTTTGTGTGTGGACTGTAAAGTCAATCTCAGATCTAGAAATAGATCCATGAGCCCAGTGGTGTTTGGTTACTATATTACCTTTTTCCTGGACAAGAAAAGCTCCATCTTGCCAGTACTGAGCTACACATTACATCAAACCAGTGCAACCAGTTGCCTTTCAACCAGCCTCATTTATGCCAGGACCCGCCAATTCAATTACCTCGAGCCCCGAAACACACTCCACAGTCTGGTATGACCCTCCAGTTACAAGATTTGATCTCTGCTTCCAGCATTTTGTTCAAAGGAACAATTTAGATATTTTGAAGTGGGGCTGTATGGGTTTTTTATCCATAGTTGGTATATTACACACAGTAGGTGTCAAGTGACACTTCTCCAGTTTGGAGAAAGCCAGAGTCCAAAACGGGAGCTGGGGAATGTGCTGCTGTGGAGGGGTCAACAGCAAAATGTATTTTAGCCACCTAAAAAAAGTCCTACCTTAAAATATAAATATAATTTTACGTGTTCGCTATATTAAGAGTATTTTTACTGCTTTAGCCTAATGTCAGACAGTGATTTCCAACTGAAGCCATTATATCGCTTTCTTTAAACACAGCCTCCATTGACTAAAATAGTGATTTAACATCGCTGAGCACAGGAGCGGCTGGTCAACTGATGCCTCAACAGTTATTTTGTTTGTCTTTTTGTGTGACTCTGGTGTTTAAAAGGGTTAGTTATAACTCAAAAAAGTCACACAACAATGGAAACTAAGTGACTGAGGCAGCGGTAGCGGTAATATAGCCGTTTATGTCAATGTACTCTGGAGATTCGATTAGAGCAAAGATGGGGAAGTGAAGACATTCACACCTTCCCCATTAGACTGAGCTGTCTGACAGGAAGATTAAGCAGTGAAAATGCTCACATTATAGTGTACACATAAACTGTTACTGTTTTTTTTAAGTGAGACTTTTTTTGGGTGCCTAAAATTTGTTTTGCTGCTGCCCTGTGTCCGAGCTCCAGCCTGTTTCTCAAAGCTGAGGATGTGCCGACTGACACTACTGTATGTAAAACACTATGAATATGTAGCACATACAAACCCACTTAAAAAAATCTGAAATGTCCCTATAAGATGCAGCATGTCTTTGTTAAAATTGACATGATAAATACATTTTTTAGATTCAGTTGTGACCTCCAAAAAATGTCCATAAATCAGCAAGCTAATGTTTGTAAGCTATGTTTTGTTTTGTTTTTTTTACGTTCTTTCATGTCAAAGTAATCCAGTGATAGTTGTCCACTGAAACACTGAAAACAAGAACTAATAATAGCTAATTCAGCATGCATTTAACAGTGCCAATATGCCAAAATATAAACAAAAATTATACACTAAGAAAAGAAAGCTCAAGTTTAGGTGCTGCTCAAACTGTCAGACTTAAAAAAAAACCTCTGCTCTAGAATAAACCATCCTTTCTCGTACTTCAGCAGTCCACTTCAGTCTGGTTCATCAACGTCTTCACATGCACCAGCACACTCACCAGTATGCCCTCACTCCCATCCTGCACCAACCCTTGACCATCCCACCTGCTCCAATGGGAACGCAGGACTCTAACGTAAGAAGATACCATGTTGTTACATTTAGTGATTTAATTCACAACTTTACCGATTCCCATCTAAAGCCACATTAATGTTATTTCTACCATACTTTTAAACAAAGTGTCACTAAGAATATTTTCAAGTTAATCCCTTTCACATCTTGCTTCAGTTCGACAGGCACCTCCCCAGAGGAGCAGCAGGGCCCTCTTTTGCTCCTGTCACAGCGTTTCATAGAGCAGCACAGAAGCTTGTCAGGTCAACAGTAAGTCCAACATGCATCAATCAGCACTGACATGAAACTACTGCCTCACTTCTGTTAGCTTTTTAAAAGTCAGTGCTTACTTATGATGGATAGAATTATTTAATAACTGAATCACCACTAACAGTTTGTTGCAAAATGTTTATACATTTTTTTCAGAAACGAGGGAGATGGAGCGCAATGCACGTCAGTATCGCATGGAAGATTTATTACCACAAACAACTCAAGGTGGTTATCAAAGACATCAAAATTTTAGTGACATAAACGTATTTACTTAGACAGTTCTGGGATTTAAGTCAGTTAAAGTGGATTTGGTGTGTGTGTGTGTGTGTGTGTGTGTGTGTGTGTGTGTGTGTGTGTGTGTGTGTGTGTGTGTGTGTGTGTGTGTGTGTTATTTATTTTTATTTGTCTTATTAAAAAGTGTAAAAGGTTTATACAGTGACTTTCAGTTGGCAGACAACATGTACAAACTCAATTTTAAGGAGCTAAATATATAGAAAAATGTCCTTTAACATTTTGGACTCCTCTGATTTTTTTAATCCAAAACTAATTTTGTGCTTTACAAACTGTTTTTAAAAGACAATGCAGCAGAAACCCAACAGCCTCCATCGAGAACAGACACCCGAGTACCCTTCCAACAGTCAACCTGAGAGAGTGCAACAAAAGGAATCAGACCAGCCCTTCTACGTACGCTCAGATATCGGTGAGCTTAAAGCCATCGTTTCAGAAACACTTAAAGCCGTGAGCGGATAATGAGACAATGGGCCTGTGATAGACTTTGTGGTGATTTTGCTTTTTGTTGCTGTTGATTTAGTCATTTTGTATCTTTTTGGCTGTTTTGCCAATTTTTGTAGTTATTTTGTGTCTGTCTGTAGTTGTTTTAGAGGTAACTTTGTAGATTTTGTAGGGGAGAGTTCATTGTTTTGATATTTTGTAGTAATTTTGTATCCCTTTATAACCATATTGTCTTTTTTTATTGTTTTGCATCTTTTTCTGGGTTTATTTTTTTTCCTTTTTGTAGTTATTTTGTGTCTCCTTGAAGTTGTTTAGTGTATTTTTGCTGTAATTTTGTAGAATTTTTTTTTTCTAGATAACACTATAACGTTTTGTCGTTTTTGGAAATTTTGCCCCTTTTTGTAGTGATTTTCTCTTTGTAGTTGTTTCGTTCCTCTGTGAGGTAATTTTGTGGGGCCTTTTGATAATTTTGTCACTTTGTGGTAGTTTTGTGTGTCTTTGTTATCATATTGGTTTAGGTTTTTTTTGGGGGGGGGGGCTTGTTGGCTTGTTGTTTTTAATCATTATGTGTTGCTTTTTGTCTGTTTTGCCTCTTTTGTAGTTCTTTTGTGTCTCTTTGAGGACGTTTTGAGTTTCCTCCTTGTCAGTATGTGTTCATTTTAGTGACATATAGCAGGTGTAAGCCAGGGGGTGCCATGGACATGTGCCCTGTAGACCAGTTCAGTAATCCATCTATGCTTTTAGCAACAGTATTACCTGTTTAAGTATCATGTTATTGCTAAAGCTATTCTGCTTCTCATTTTGTTGATCCTCCATGTGGACACTCTACATATGCAAACATTAATGAGTTAGTTATCCCACTAACCTTTACACATCTTCACCAGCGCCTCACCATTACCATACCACCAAGAGGGAGAAACTGGAACACATGCCGAGCCTGCAGCAGAAAGAGAAACATGAGAAGGAGAAACACAGGGTCCAACATGTTGAAACAACATGGGATTTATGTCTTGGAGACATATCTTGGGATCAAATGATTGCTCCTGAACCTGACAGCAGGAAAAGGCAGCTCGAGTTTGACAGCTCCGTTAAAGTAAAAAGGGTGAAGCAGGAAATTGTAGCTCACCATTCTGCTTCTTTGAGGACTTTGCACACTGATACATCTCCGTCCAGACATACACACCCATCTCCACACACCATGCCACTGCAACATATAAACAGAGGTGATTTGTCTGTTGTTTATCCTAACAGTAGTAGATGTAATGTTACCAGAACTCCTGGGGGACTCATCTCTTGTCCAGGAGCTGAAATGCATCCTTACCAAACTGCATCATGGCAGCAAATGTGGGACGTTCACAAGAGAATGCATCTCCACCCGAGAAAAAACATCCGACAGGACTATTCACTTAATACCTGCAAAGCGATCAGGATACCTCTTGTAGTGCAGAGGCAAAAAGAGGCTTTCCATGGTTGCTTTACACCTCCTTTTTATTTCCCTCTGGCTCTGAGGCAGCAGGAGACTGTGTACCTTACAGGGAGGGAGTTTGTACAATCACAACATGAAAACGGTCATCTCCATCATCTTGGCTACTTGGCAGCATCCCACATGGGACCCTGAGTCACCAGGGCGTGCATGAGAAGAGGGAGAGCAGCAGTGACAGCCATCAGGCATTCATAGTACCATCTGAGAAAATGGGAAACTTTTGAATAATGTCTCAAGTCATTAACGGTATATTACGCAGGATTTTTCTACAGATCAATGTACAGACTAAAACAAAAGTAACCCAACTCAGTAATTTTTGTAGTGTTCAGGATGACGAAAAAACAAAAAAATGTGGGAAATGCCAGTCTGGGGTAACAGTAACCCACAATTCCTGCATAGTATACCTTTAACAACATAACTCTTCACACTAGAACAGCTTAAATTAGCAGCATTTAGTTCTTAATAAAGCATGATGGTCCTGACATTTGACATTAATATCTTGGATGGATTTTGGCAACTTTAAAGTCATACTTGGGCTGAAATTATCCCCTTGTTTATTTATTTCATTACTAATTTTTAAATTAAATATATTAAAAATGCTTGTGCTTGTTTACTTTTGAATTAGTTTAGTTTAGTTTAATTTATGTTTGGAGAAAGAAAAGGTTTAAAAAATGTAAATCTGTAAACCTAAAACCAAAAATCAGCCGAGTTGAGAGATGAATGCTTCTGTACAAGATAAATGTGTCCTCCAAAGCTTTTTTCCACAGCTGATAATGCCAGGCGCTCCTCAGAAAACAGCCAGCCCACAGCTGGGTCAAAAGTGACAGTGAAGAGCAGCTGAAGCTTTTTAACCAAACTTAAAACCAAAGCATTTTTCAACTCTCAGTGCTCAGAAAAATAAATGAATAAAATAAAAAACAGGCACAGTGTGTGTGCTAACATTTGCTAACTAGAAGTAAATGCAAATTACAGCTGAGGCTAATGGAAATGCCATTATTTTTGGTAATAAACCAAAGCACTGGTCAAATTTACATTTTTGACCTGATGATGGCGCTAGATTAAAAGTCAGGACAGATGGTATCTCATCTGGACCAAAGTGGTGGATCAACTGACAAACTAACATTGCCATCCCTACAACAAGTGTGACTAAGAAAAAACAATATAATCCAAAGTGAGGAAAGCTTACTTTTTGTATCAAAAATGTATTTTGCATTTGTAACAATAAAATCAAGTGAAATTCAAAGGCTACCATAAAAGATAATGTCTTCTGAAATCTTCTGTCAGGCAACATCATGGAAATATCACAGGGAATGGGACGCAGTGTGTAAAGATCACGTAAAGAACATTTCATAAAACTAGCTTTGTAGTGCTTTTTAAGTCTTGTCATTCATCGTAGCGTTATGAGAATGATTAGCAGAATTAGCAGACGGGAGGCGTCACGAAGCCAAGCTGAGGCAACAGAGTTAATAATAGCTGCGATGATGACAATGTGGTCCCCAAAAGCAGTGAAGAAAAAAACACCTCCATGTAGCACCACTCTAAAAACACAGGAGACCACAAAAAAGTCTCCACTGGCTGCTCTACAGCAAAATACACTACAAGAGGCAAATTAATAATATGCATAACAGCTACAAGAGCGCCTATGATGGATGCAGTGCAGCGTGCAGGAATCACACCACATCCATGCCCAGGCCCCTCGCAACCTCCGTCAGGGCCTGGACCGCTCCGGATGTCCCGCTGCCTTCACAGTCCTCCTGAGATAATCCTCCAGGCTCCTCCTCAATGTGAGGGATTGTGCTCATGACACAATAGACAGGAGAGTCACTGCCTCTGGGGCTCGGCTGAGACGAAACGTCCTCACCTCCAGAGAGCTCTGTGGAGTCCGAGGAGGAGGAGCTGGAGGAGGGCGATGAGGAGCCTGCAGGAGAGCTTCGGCCGCTCTCTGGTGCGACTGCCGGTCTCTTGTTCCGGCTGCTGGTTCTCTGGCTCTTCCGAAGGCTCTGTGGCTTTTTGGCCATGTTTTTCATGATCTCCTTTGTCACTTCAACGGTCTCAAAACGCACCATGTTTAGTTTTAGGAAGCCGTCTACATCCTTCCTGTATCTGTGAAGAAAGCACATGGAACAGCCACATATAAAACATTTATTATTTCAGTCTTTACTTCTAAATACTTTATTTACTTTATTACATTACACAAATAATGGATCTAAGAAGTGGTACTTTTTGAAGAGATGAATGGATGGATGATGATAATAATAATGATAAGCTGTAAACACAGAACAGTAATAATAACAACAATGATGATCATCACAATCAGATTAAGCTCAATCAAGACAGAATAAAAGAATAAATTAAAAGACAAAATAGACAAGATTATATTAAGCAGACTACATCACATAAAAGCAAGTCTACAAAAATGGGTAAAGAGTAGTCGGCTGTTACCTAAAGCGAGAATGTCCAGAGGGCCATTTCAGCTCATGCTTCTTGCGGAGGTGAAGTGTGAGAGTGTAACACCAGGAAAAGACCTTATCGCAGATATGGCATTTATACTTTGACATGCCCCCGACCTGTTGGTAAACATTATGTAATAATAAAAACAACAATAACTGTCAGCAAGGATGCAGCAGGTTGTAATGATGATCTGACAAACCTCGTGCACTCTCTTGAAGTGGTGGCTCATCGTTTGGAATGAGTAACAGGAATAATCACAACCCTCCACTGTGCAGTGATACACAGTCCCCTCATTATGAACCTCTGTGTGCTTTTGAAGATCGCGCGGGTTCTTAAATCTGTAAGAATATATATAATAACATGATTTCATGATGCTGATGAGTCCAATACAGAAATATGTGAAAAGCAGATTCAAATGTACAGATTTTAAAAGTTGCGTTCGTATTACATTATGATTTTATTCGTATTTGTAACATGTAAAAGAGCCAAAGATTTTCTGCAAATAAGATTGGTTAAAAAATATACAAAAGATCCTTAAAGACATGAGAGAATGCCAAAATACTGAATTAATTAGTAACTAAATTGCTTTGCCATTGTTTGGTAATCAATGAAAAGAGAAAGGGTAACGATAAGGAAAGCCCTCCATAAAAGCTATATTTTCATAGTTCTATGGTAAAGCTCCTATTTGTTTCCATATTGAGCAGATGTTGATGTACAGTAAACGTATCCAAAGGAGCAGGTAACGTTCTGGGAAAAAATGACAGAGGATGGAAGAAAGAAGATGTTAACGAACTTAAAGGCAACTAGGCAATGTCAATCTCTTCTATTGATATTTCTGTCTTCAATAACTAGATTTGTTTTAAACTCATAAGTGGTTGTAAAGTTGACTTACGTACAAATAGGTAATGAGTGATAACTTTGATGATACATCAGTTTAAATATAAATGTTTTTATTTTAAAAGCTAACTTGATTTCTTGATGTTTATGAATGCCAAATTTACCTGAAGACATAATTTAAAAGGGGTTGTTTTCACTGTTGGGGAGTAACTGAATACAATCAAATACAAAATAGGAGTAAGAGTATTACATTACAGTTACAGTTTAAATTTGCAGTATTCTGAATACAGTTACTGCCTTTAAAAACAAATTATTTAAGGGTATTACTTCTTGTTTTTCCCTTTACAGCAAGTACTAACTGAGTGCATCACAAGCGAACATCGGTTTGAATGCACTGTTTTTTGTTCTTGTTCTTACTTGCTGCAAACAATGCAGTGCTGCTATTCTGAGCTGAACTTTTGTTTGACACCCTGTTTCTATTTATTCTTGCCACCTGCATTGAAAATTCTGCAATGGACAAAGTAAATCTGATTCATAAGTTGAAGAAATGCATACTAAATGGATTCAGAGGGGACACTCGTTTGCTGTTAGGACATGGAGCAAAATTCATATGAGGCATTTCCCATGAACTGATTTTTGTATTAGTTTGTGCAGCGCATTGGCAGGCTAGATGCATGTCGTGTGTTTTCTGCATGGAAATAAGAACCACACAAATGTGCTAGGTAAGGTGAGTCTGAAGTACTCCAAAAAGTATTTAGAACATATCAATAGATTTGAGTAATCTAAAGGAATACTTTACAAGTTGCATTTTAGGGCATGTATTGAGTGATCTGTAGTGGAATATATTTTATAAGTAACCCTACCAACATCTTACAAACTATTTCCGAGCTCTGATTTTGCTAAGGCGCAGCTAAAAAAATCTAATTAGCTGTTGTTGAAGGTCTACCTCTTGTCACAGAAGTCACATGGGAAAGGTCGCTCATCGCAGTGGCGGAATCGGATGTGGATCTTCAAAGCTGCCAAAGTGGTGCAGGTCATATCACAGAAAGGACATTTCACCTGATTCACTGGAAGTAAGAGGAAAAATCATAATTACAATGTCAAAAAGACAATAATTAGAATTTGACCTCACAGACCAAAGCATTCATGAAAATGAAGCAACGTCAATATAATATTTAGTGGCGCAAAACATTGGATTCTTTGCCAGTATATGATATGCCAATATAAAAACAACTAATTGTGCTGATAACCAATACCGATATCAATATTTGCACTTTTTATCTCAACCTAATTTTCGCAATCATCAAGACTCCTTTGTAGTGGAATTAATATTATATTATGCATACTCTTGTCATGATGGCCCACCAGCAGATGGGGACATAAAATACAATGCTTTTTTCAATGTATTTATTTTCATTTTGCATTCATGGTGCAAAATGAAAAAAATACTAAGGGTCGATGTTTTGTACATGTTCCCCCCCAAAAAAAAAAAAGGTTTGTGATATCAGCAGAAATCAGCGTATTGGCTGATTCCCATATTTCATTTTAAAGCCAATATCTGCCGATAACGATGACATGCCAATATTATCGTGGCTGCCTGTTAAGATTTGAGTCGTTAGGGCGCCTGGTAGTTCAGTGGGTGGAGCAGGTGCCCCATGTACAAAGGCAATTGCCTTGCTGCAGTAGCCGCGGGTTCGCTTCCAGCTCGTGGCCCATTGCTGCATGACATCCTCTCTGTCTACCCCTCACATGCTTACATTCTGTCCTGTCAAATAACTGCAAAAACGCCAAAAAATAATCTTTAAAAAGAAAAGATTAGAGTTGTAGAAAATGATTACCATGCTGACGAACATGATCCCTCAAAAGCCTCTCACTGGAAAAAGCTTTGCCACAATGTTCACACACCAGTGACTCTGTTCAAATGAAACAGGAAAACGTGCAGAGGTCAGAATTTATGCAATACATATAGCACATCATCATCCTCGAAAAATGAAGTGTCCTTCTCACCAATAGGCTCGGCCTGTCTGTGTAGGTGGTCAAACAACTTTGTGTTGCTGGAGAACATGCTGCCACATGTCGGACATGCTACTAGTCTCTCCTGAGTGTGGCTCCGCATGTGTTCTCTCAAACGGTATCTGATTTTGAAGAAAGCATCACAGCCTGTCGTAGAAACGTGAGGTACAGACAAAGTTAGTCATAGAGTCAGACATACAGGGAACATCTCTTTGGCCTCCTCTTGCTCAATCATACCTGTCCAGCGGCAGAAGAGAGCCGCCTGCTGTTGTTGCAGGAGGGACTGTGGTTCTGCACTCTCAACGTGATTGTCCACATGTCGATAGAACCACTCAGGATTGTTGAATGAACTCTAAATAAAGACAAAAAATTAAATTCTATAAATTCTATAATAACAGTGCTACCAATCATTCGATGGCAGATAGAGAAAAAACTTAAAAATACCCACATCGCAGTGCTCCCACTGGCAAACGTATCCATCTGATCCTTCAGGAACCAGGTTGTTGCTGTGCAAGCCTTGGTTGCAGCTGGGCAAATCAGGACGGGACTTGAGCAGCTGTGACCCGATGAACTTGAGCTTACCGTGGTAGTTGTGGAAGTAAGCATGGACCTCCAGCTCTCTAGGGCTACCCATGGATAGAAATTCACAACCATTCCAGAGACAAGCATACTCATCTACACAAAAAGATGGAAGGAGAAATTACTGCATTGAAGAAAGGACAATTATTACAGTACATACAGAGAGTATATCAAGGTTTAACTGAGTAGCACCGAGCAACTGCCTGAGAATTTATAAACAAAAACCTTTATGTCACTAATATATACAATGTAACTAAACCAGACAAGCTGTTGCCTAGTCCGTTAGTGCAGCTCAAAGTCCAACAACATCTAATCCAGAGTAACAAGTCATTGTCGATCACTGAGAAGACCTAGTTGGCAATGCTTCTGTTTAACTCTTACAGAAAAATTCAATCAAACATTGGAGAAACTGCTGGAGGCTTGGGCACAGATGAGGCAAAAATGATTTGGGCAAAAAATAGTAGTTGCATCGCGAAGAAGCACAAATAATTTGTCACACAATCTGAGCATGAAAACCACACACTTGATCACGGCATGTTTCAGATGCAGCAGTTCATGGCAACAGTGCTTCTTAATGCCACAACAGTACCTAAAATGAGATACTGGACACTAGATGTGTCATTCTAATCTAAAATTATTATAACAAGTGCCTAAAAGGGTTTTGAACCACTATGGGTTAATTAAATGTTACTCAGTGTCATCATTGTCAATTTTCTGTTTATCGGTTTGTACACAGAATTATTAAGAGTTCCACTACAGGCAGAAAATCTGTTTGTTTCTGAGGTGACAATGTGACAATGATTTGTCTCGTGAGTAGTAGGAAAGCGTTCTGCCAGTGACAATCATGTCTTTATTTGACTATGAATATATGTGCACACATGATGCTCATTTTACCTCAAAACATCTTGATCTAACTTACAACTGCTCCCAAGGACATATAACAAACGAGATCCCAGGACTGATTAAATCATTAAATCATGACACCCCACAGGTAAATACTGAACTTCTGTGATTGTTTTTGATGCTGTCGTATCTCTTCAGCAAAATTATACATTCAGTTGTGCTATGGTCTCTTGTGTAAAACAGTTCTTGAGCTTAATGGGACGTCCTGACCATGTGAAGGTTAGAATGACTAAACCTGACCCCTTGCATTTGTCCTGTATCCTCCTCACTTACCAAGCTCTTCTAAGGCATCACTCTCTCCCAGGTAGTCCTTTAAATGCAGTGACATGTGATCACTCAGCTCCTCCATGGTGTGGCCACGGAAGTCACATGAAGCCCACTCGCACCACACCTCAAACTTGTAAAGTCTCTTGGTTGTCATCATGATGGTGATCACTGTGCACTCAGCTGCTGCTGCTGCACACAATCCTGACCACCTAAACAGAAAAAGATACAGCAATAAACATTTAACAGAGAGACAAAAAATACACTGTATCAGGGTCCAACTTATGATAATTTTTGTTACAGATTAAATCCTTAGATCCTGGATCAACATCTGTTTAGTTAATGCCATTTAAACTTCTAGGACCTGAAACTAAAAGTGGTTTGATTTCTTTTGAAAACATAGGGGTAAAGGCAATGTGCAACTTGGTAAGAAATGTCCCGTAAATTGCAAAAAAAAAAAAAAGGTGACAAAATGACGAGAGATTGACTTGAAAATTAGCTGTGGGGAGATAATTTGATTTTATTTAAAAAATAATAATAATAGAAAAGAAAAACAGGATACTACATGTATAATTATTTATTTAAAATAATGCTACTGAAAAACACATACTTATTTTATTTTATTTTAGCACTTCCTTAAGGTAATGTTCTCATTTTGCTTTTTAACCTTTTTTTTCCTATTTTCATGTAATTTTCTTTATTTGCTGTATTCCTGTAATTTTTGGAGGAAACCAAGCCAGTTTGCTCGGATTTCGAAAGAGTTAACTTGTAGATTGTTTTCTCTCAACTAATCGTTTGGTCATCAGAGTAGTTTAAAACATATCTCATGGTCTACAGTAACCTCCTCGAATGTCAAATTTGTGTCCTATCAATAACATCATTGCCAAACTCAAAAATATGAAATTCATTATAGGCAAACTCTCACTTTTAAAAAGCTGGAAATATAATAATCTGTGCATGTAAAAAAAAAAGGCGTAAGCGATTAACTGCTTAGCAAAACAGTTGCAGAGTCGATTAATTGACCTTTGCAGCTCTAAAACTGTGTGCTACTACACCTTAGTGAAGGAGCGATTTCACTGTTTAGCATTCAGTGCTAAAGGTAGCTGTAAATTAAAAAAAACAGACTAACAAACTTTAAAAAACGATTTGATCGACGTTAGCTCAAGTTAGCTGACAAGTTATAATCAATCTTTACAGCTGAAGGTTACATAACCTAAAAAAAACATCAGTATTCGTTTTTATCCCCAACTGTATTCTGTTAAAAGAACCCAGGATGTAGCTGACAGCACATTAATCTTAGTATATCAATCTTAGTATACTGTGTTCATGTTATGGTTAGTATTTTGGCTAACAGTCGAGCTAACGCTGGACCTGTCACAGATACTTTGTCGCACTTTTTAAACAGCTTATCATCATTTTTAACCGTTTAAACATGAAACATGATTTGACGTCTTAATGGCGAATATATAATCGCACACCGATGTTTCAGATACTTGTGATGCATTAAGTTTTGTTAATGTTTCTTACGAGTCTGGACGTTTCCCGCTGTAGCATCTGTTCCCTCCTCTGAGCTTGTCTGCTTTTGTTTATTTCCGGTCCCCATCACCGCCTAAACGGAAGTTGTTCTTCTTCGTCTGTTTAAGAATGTCACAATACCGCCAAGCAATGTACCGGAAGCCAAACAACTGATGTGATCTCAGTATAACCAAAGTCTTATTTGATTTTACAGAAAACGTGTGACACTTTAAGAACGCGCCTTAGGCTAATATTAAAGACATTTAATTTTATTATATTCTCAAAAAAATATAAAAATGAAATAAAATAAAGTAGAACAGGCCATCATGGTTAGCAGCAGTGGTCTGATTTGTTACAGTGATGTTTCCCTTTCGTGTATATAAAACATCATCCGTCTGTAATTTCATCAAATAAATTCTTGGAATAGTTTTGGTTAATCCTTTTGTTTAAACATACAACTCACACATGGCCTGCAGTATGTTCTGTGAGCTGACCCTACTGCCTCTACTGAAGTTTTTCATGTGTAGTTTATGTCTGCAAGAATTACATGTCCCAATCAGCTTGGGGAACACATCTGAGAACTGGAGGATCAGGGAAAGGAAATCTGAGCTACTTTGATCGGCCTGCAGCCATCATACTTTTTATCCACGTTCACGTGATTGTGCAAAAGATTTTATCCACTAGAGGTCCTCATTTGCTGACTATCAGCAACATGTCTCGCCTGTCCAAGACATACAATATTTTCATGAGGGTGCATGTCTCCTAATGTTAAGTCAATACAACTCAAGTCAAGTCATGCAATATTGTACACGATATCAGTGATACAGGTGTTCAAAATGTTGCAGTGCATGTTTTATCCACATTTTTTGCGTTGAAGAATGGAAAAGAGCAGACTCACAAAGTGGGAACTCCCATCTGTGTCCTCTCCTACGCTGCTGTTAACTGGCTGAACATTTAGTCTGCATATAAATTTTATGGCCAGTGGCTTGTTTGTACTATTTTTTTGTGGATGACAGTCACTTACTGCCTCAACATGACAAAAATTAAAAGCCATAGATGATATTTTGTGCAAAGTGAAACAAGAGGATGAATTCTTCACTCAAATTCTTTTAACACAATGTAAATAAGCTATGTAGGGGAGACTGTAACCAGCCAGACAAGTCTTTTATAGCAAGGACAGAGCTTAGGCAGCTCCAGTGCCATTGCTGATCTGTTATTCAATATTTCATGCTGCTCTGCAAACATAAGGGCCCATAACAACTGAATTATTCATGCAGTTTTATGTCAGGATGACTGATTCACAAGAAAATGACCACCAGCATTAAACACTGCTATAAGTAAATTAACTGAAAAACAATTAAATTGTGTTTCTGTTTTATATTTGTACTTTAATTCAAGATTAATCTTTTGTTTTAAGACGGGCTGTTTGCATTTCTTTATGAATCCCTGAACTTTAAGAAAAATGGAGAGCAATGCACCAATAAAATCTCATATTAAGAGAAAACACTCTGCAAATGGTTCTAAATGTTGCGTGAATTTTGAGGATCAAGACATTTGCAGGGCAAAACATGTCTACTCTTTAAATAACCTTACACACTGTGCTTAGTTTGGCCTCTGGGAGTGCTGTGGGAGGGAAAACCGGGCCTGAAAAAATGGTCTCAGAGGCCTATTTTTTAATGCTAGGTGAGGCTGCATTTGTGATCTGTGCGATATCCATCAGCTTATGCAGTTATACTCATGTGCTACTAATTTAAATCCTTGGTATTTTCTTAATTATTTTGAAAAACAAATAAAATCTGCAGATTTTTATGGTCAGTAAAATGCTTGTAGTTACTAGCACTGAGAGGTTGTTGCATCAAATACAAAAAATATATAAAATACGAGCATCAATATTCTTATTGTATAATACGTTAAGGTAGTATACATGATACATTTAAGAAACACACAAGACGTCACAGGGCAGGATTCTTCATCATCATTTTAATCAGAGTTCATTCAGAGCAAGCGGAGAGTACAAGCACAATATCACAACATGTCTGCAGCGGTATGACGATGTCACATCATCATTTCACTCTGGTCTAACGCCACACGCAGTCCAAACCAGACAGCACATACAATGAGAGATATAGCACCAGGGTGTTGTGCATAGCAGCACGTCTCGTGGTTGGGTCAGACTTGATGCTAGCAGGCAGCAGGCTGTAGAGGTCATAGACAAAACACTCTCTCACTCACTCAGAGGTACACACAGAAGCTAAAACTGGAAGCAGACTCACGGTGGGTATAGTGCTCGACTGGGCTCTCACACACTGCAGCCACATTGGCCGCTGAGGGTTTGCAGTAAAAACACCTCGTGTCACGCTCACAATGAATTGATGTGATTTTGCGCATTTTCAGACAGCAGCATTTTTAATAGCTGAACTTCAAGTCCTGGCCCATTCCTTGTCCTTCAACACCTGGAGAGATCAGCCCATTCAGAGTGATATGGAAGCAAATAAATAAAATAAATGAATTTTAACAACCGCTGAATACTTTATGTTAAACACCACTGATTCCATAGCATTGGATTATTTCACTTTGAAAAGCATGTACCTTCATTTATTTGCACTCTTAAACATTATAATAATAGAATTTTTGGATTTGCAATTTTAAAAGCTACCCCCCCCCCCCCACACACACACACACACATTTTTATGTACTCAAATTCACATCCCAAAATTCATAACTTTCATAATTTTAATTTTTTCAGGTTGCTTAAATTTGATTAGGCAAATTCAGATCCCAAAAAATATTATTATTATTAATACATTTTTTAATTAATATTCTTTATTTGAATGGTCAAAACATTCATGCTCAGTCTCCTATCTTGTATTGGATATTACTGTTTGAAATTTTTCTGAATTTGACAATCAAATTTAAGCAACCTGACACTTTTTTTTTTTTAAATTATGGAACTTAAATTTGTGGATCCGAATTTGTGAACACTGAAAAAAAAAATCAACTTCAGCTTTAAAAATTACAAATCAAAAACGTTAAGTCAGAACAAGTAAATGTGAATAAATTATTTTTAAAAGTGAAATAATTCAATACTATGAATTTAGTGGTATTTAAATATTAAGTATTGAGTGACAACTAAAATTCCCTTGTCCCTTACTTGCTTCCATAGAGTGACATTTTTTGAGCAAATACAAAAAATTCTCCTATTTCAGGCCTATATGCATACTTTTTTTCTTGTTAGCACAATTACAGCATCGCAGCTCAGAGGAGAGGATGGAGCACAAAGTCACAAAATACTGAGTCCTCAAAAACTGCAGTATTCCCATTAGATTGAAGGATCTCCATTTAGATTGCAAGAAATATGTTTGTGGGTGAAACCATATTGCTGGTGTGTTTAGTTAATAGATTTAACAGCCACTAGACTATGATCTTACTTGGTGATTTGTTTTTCGGTGTGACCAGAATCTACTACTACACATGCATTATATTTGAAAAGGCCTTGCCCCTATACATTTATCGTTAATGGCTCAATTTACAAGCTAAAATGTGACTGTGACATATAGTCTGCTAAAATGTTGCTACTCATCCAAAAACAGGGTCCTGCATGCAAGCTGTAGCAATTATATTACAGTTCAGTTGGTTCCTCAGCAACTAAACTGATAAAACCAGATATCATCCAGAACAATGAAATGAAAACCAGGACCATACAGCGGAGGCACTGTAACTAGGAAACGCAACTGTAAAACCGATTTTGTACTTTCACAAAACCTCTTATGTGATACAGTCTCGGAGAAAAAGCATCTCCTTGACATTTTCTACAATCATTTTAATATTGATCTCACTTGTCATCCATTCAAAGGTAAAAATGCCCTTTCATAAACACACACATGTGTACTGATGGCTCTTTTTCATAGTTCAATGTCAAATAGAACTTATATAAACAAAGTGCAAATGATGTGCTCAATAATATAAAGCGGTTCTGTGCACCAAAGTACAAGGAATCACATACTTTCACACATTCACACACACACACACACACACACACACACACACATACACACACACATTTTACAGTGAAATAGTTTGCATTATTCTAAAAGCTCAACATCAGTGCCCATTCAGAGGTGAACAATATGTGACAGGACAGCAAAAACAACAGATAAGGAAATAAACCAAGAGGAAGAAATTTGCGTAATTCGTCAAGTCACCATCAATCACACACATAAAAGCGTAGAGATGCTTTCAGTGCTTCGCTTCGGCCAGTCTATTGCTGATCTCTTTGCTCTTCTTCGTGACAGCTCCCTCTTGTTTGGGTTCTGCGGTGACCAGAGACGGTTTCTTCTTGGCTGACTGGGAACTAGCAATCTGCTTCTCTTTTGATTTTTTCACCATCTTCCCTGTTGTTGTTGTTGGTGTCTTTTTTGGTTTGGAGCGAGACACTGGTTTATCCACCTGAAAGAGAAGAGACGTGTAAAACACTGAGATTAAAGACAACAACAGCTAATTAAACTTAAACTTAAGTTTCAGCAAGAGTTTGATATTTTGGGAAATGCACTTTTTTTGCATCCTTACAGAGAATTAGAAAAGAAGGTCAACACCGTTCTCACGTGTGTCCGTTAAATACGAGGTTACAGTTGATTAGCTTTGCTTAGTGTAAAAATGGGAAACAGCTAACCTGGCTCTGTCAAAGGAAATACAAAGAGCAAAAAGCAGGGTTTTATAGGGGTCAATCTCTAAACCCATCCGCTATCAATCAATGGCCAATACTTCAGGAGATCCAGCCAGGCGGTATCTGGACAAAGACTTCCTCTGTCATGCGGCGGCCATTTTGAATAATCCCTAAACAGATATCTGCCTATGAATGAGGCTGAATTTAAAAAAAAAAAAAAAGCTAATTAAAAAGTCAAATTGTCATCAGACGGTAGCTGATGGGTTCTGAGATTGCATTCCAGCCGATGCATTGCACCTCTGTCAACTCTCCACATGGACTATTTATCTGCTACTCAAATTTGATTGGTCAAACTAAACAGACTACAAATGGAAACCAAATGCTTCCGATACCAAAATCTTGTATCCTTGCCTGCAGATGTTGATATTTGTTCGCAACTGCATAGACTGGAAAAATACGTTCCCTTGTCTAAATTTAGCTTACGAAATCAATTTTGTTTTGAACAGACTCAAGTGGCGCATATTGCACACGGCACTAACATTCAAGTCTCAGGGGGTGAAGATTCTCCAAAGATCAGGTGACCGCGATTCTACATAAAATAACTGTATTCTCTTAAACTGTTTATTGAAATGAGCGTCTAGTTTTTTAAATATTAGACTATGTATTTGGAGACCTGCCAAATGCACAAACTACTGTGGCACTGTTATTGTGATTTGCCTGCCGTTCAAACATGATTGGTCAGAACTACTTGGAGTACAAATGGACCACAAGTGGAAACCAGAATACTTCTGATACCTTAATATTGTCCCGTTGCCTACAGATTTAGCATACGTATGCAGATATCTGTTTATATTTATTATATTGGAGGTTATGTGATGAACTATTTCTTGGCCCAGGAGCAGTTACTTGCTGGTTTTTTACTCTTTGTGCTACACTAAAATCATCAGCTGCAGGCTGTAGCTTCCCATTTAGCATCAGATATGAGAGCGGAATCGATCTTCTCATCTAACTCTAAGCAAGTAAACAAATAGGCACATTTCCAAAAATGATTCTTTTTTAATGACTGCTTAATTCATGGAGACTCTAAATCATGTCAAAGTCCTATTTTAGCATGCAATACGTACCTTTTTTTTATCCAAATAATGACAGGCAAATGACACCATATGGTTCAGGTGATATTTGCTTTATGTGGTTAGTGCAATGAAGATAAAAGAAAAAGAAACATAGCACAAAAGGTGTATTTGTGCCTTTCCTTTTATAGAACAGTGGTTCGTGCAGTTTTCTTTACAGAAACCATAAAATACAAATTTAATGGTTTATATTAGTACATGGTGTTAGTCTTACGTCTTAACCAATGAAACATTTTGGTTATATTTAACTATTAAAAGTGGCAGCGAAACCTTGATGTTTAAGAAGCAGGTGTGTGACTGGAGGGTCGCTAGGTATTATTCCCATACCTACTGAGAAAATAAAGCAAAGCACTTAGCTTCTCTCTGCTCACGTGGAGTCGCCACAACAATAAAAGACTCATGGAAAGGTTTGCAGATGTTTAATCTGTATAAAATGAGTTGGTGTGCAGCAAAAAAGTTGCAATCATGCTCAACTTTTTCTGAATAAATAAACCTTATAAACTTGTTTATTGTAAGAGATGACAAATGTTTGTAAAAGGCTGTTTCTGACAGAAAAGATGAAGGGCTCTATTTCTGTGAATAAAACAGCTGTGGTGCATTGGGCATTGCAGAGACTTTACATTTTATTGCCACAGACACACTGACAAGGTGGAATTAGGAGGAACATTTTAACATTGGTTGTGGTACGGAATTGCGTCCTTCATGACCAAAAAAAAAAAAAAAAAGAATTTAAAAGCAATGAATTCTGCACCATACCACCATATCCAGATTCACATTGAGTTATTTTCAGTATATATTCTTGAGGCTGTGGACCTTGAAGAATAAAATTAGATCTTCACAGCTGCATCATACTTAGCTGCAAACTGCTACTACACAAAATCAAAAGCCAAAAGAATCATCTGCGAACAAATGTTGCCAATGCATGATTACATTTGCCACTGCCATTTGCACACATCTTGCTGGAAGCAGTAAAATTCTTGTCAACCAATTGTATGCACACATGTTATGAACTTATGAATAAAAAAAATCTTGCCAAATGTAATTTGCACCAAAAGTTGTCACCAAAATAGAGCCCTAAACAGCAAAGATCTGTTTAAATGTATACTAATCAAATGTGAAAAGGTTTTTGTATTGTTGGTCTCCACTGATGCAATAAACCCTTTTTTAAAATCTGTTATTATTAATCTCATATAATCATCTTTCTTTTCTTCCATTTATCAATGACTCCAACCTCTTGCAAAGACCCACTGAATTTGCACGGTCAGTTTTTGAAACTATTAAGCTGCAGAAAAGGTGGTGGGTGGTGCAGGCTGAGAGGTGGGCAAACAGTGAAGATGTGGCTGATACGTTTTGCAGGGTTGCATCTGGCAGCTGGGTGACACATGTGACTGTGGCTCGCACTGGCCAACGCGCATACTGTGTGTGTGTGTGTGTGTGTGTGTGTGTGTGTGTGTGCAGTATGCATGTTTGCGTCTGATCACTTTGAGGTCAGCCTCCATGCCTTCCAGAAGAAGCAGAGAACACACCTGACTACAGCAGATTTAGAACAGAGCTGCTCTCAGTCTCTGAGACGTCCTACAAGAATGAGAGAGGGAGTGGCCACATGAACACACTACTACAGACACAGTATCTAACAACTTTTGTCTGAGCTATCGATAACATGCAGATACCAATCTATGTTATCTTCAAATAAAGGCCTACATTAATGTAAGATGATGTCACTTGCTAATATAATTCGGGGCTGGGATATTTACATTTCAAAGTGATGCAAATAATATTTTCTGTAGCGGAATGAACAGTTATGTTACCTAGTTATTGTTTGCTCCTCTAAAATGTGCACAGACTGGCTATTTAATGGCTGGTTTATAAACATAGTGTAATAATGTAACGATGACAAGTGCTTATTGTGATTTAAATGGTTTTGAGATATGTAAATATTGAGATATGATACAATTGTGTTGGTATTTAATAAGCAGTAGTGGTAGAAGTACTCAGATCCTATCCTTAGGTAAAAGTACTAATACCACACTGTAAAGTCTTGCATTGAGAATATTACTTAAAAGTTCAGTGTGAAGTAGTGTGAAGCAGTGTGAAAAGTACTCAATGCAGAAAAATTTTAATCAATCTAATAAATCATAATTAAAATGAATAAAAGGAGAAGAAGCAAGTGCTCCTATTTGAGAAGCTGGAACCATATGTATAATAAACCACCTTAATAATTATCAAAAGAATTCTCCATTACTTTTCTAATCAATCCACAAATCGCTTCAGATACACTTGTATATTTTCATATGGGTTGTGTGCATAAATCTTTATTTTTTAAATAACTAAAGTTATCAAATAATTTTAGCGGAGTAATAAGTACAATATTTCCCTCTGAAGTTCAGTGGAGTAAAAGTAGAGAGCAGCAGGAGATTAAAAGACTCATGTAAAGTAACAGTACTTCAAATTTGTACTTATGTGCACTACTTAAGTAAATGTACACTGTCGCATTTTACCATTGTTAAAAGAACCATTCACCTGCCATTTGGTCGCTGTGTGACTCAGATTAAATAAAATAACATTAACACACAGTTCTTACTAATGAGTAAGAACTCAAGTCCAAAACAAAGTAAAATGGACTAACATTGTGTTACTATAATAATAATAATAATAATAAAAAGAGTAATAAAAATAGGTTCAAGCAGCTATTATAATGACTTTAAGTTAACGTAAAGGAAATAGTAATAGTAAATGGCGTCACCAGTATTTCATAGACCTAAAGTATCAGTGGGTGTGTGGACATGCGCTCACCTTGGCAGACTCCTTGCTGGGCTCGCTGTACAGGCTGCGTATCCTCCTGCGCTCCAGCAGCTTGTTGTCAGTGGGGTGGGCCTTCACCTGCTCCCCCTTGTACGTGGCGCTGTAGCTGGTTTCCAGACTGGTTTCCTCCACTGGGGGCTTGTACTGAGAGGGAGCTTTAATGGGCTTCACTGGTTTCACATCCTTGTACGCCTTGAACTCAGTCCTGAGAACAATGGGGAAGGCAAACAAGGAGGTTTTTATGGTTGCAAATTACTGACTAGTCTGAAAATTATTTTCCTAATTAATCTATTATTTTTCGGGGTTTGGGCCTGTTATTTAACTGATTACAAATGTAGAAGAAAAGCATCGAATCCTTGTTTTGAAGAAGCTGGAACCACAGATTAATTGATTATCAATGACTGAGCAAAATGTACTTTCAGCTCTTATAAGTTTACTGTAACTGATATTGTATAACAGACATTGCTTTTCATGCAGCAACGTCAATTGACTTGCCATATCAAAAAATGGGGGTTAATAAAGATTTTTTTTTTTTAATGTCTAGAAAGAGATTTACGGGGTATTGATTAAGATTGCATATTTGCCAGTGCTTGTGCTCAACTTGATGTTTTAATGTTGGCTACTTTGTAAATTGACAGGGCAGCATGTTTTATAGCCTGGACTTGTGTACTCTATAAAGACATAAATCAATCACTTTTAAACACACATGAATAATGAAGAGAAAACATTTTCAATTGTATTCAGAAACTATCAAGAGAAATTCAGTCTTTTTTTAATTTTTAGTTTTTCATGTCTATTTAAGATATACATTTATTGTTAGCACTTTCATCCCAACCTTTGGTCCTACTTATTTATCACCTATTTATTGTTTTTATCTCATGTATTCTTACCCATGACAGAGTACGTTTTTTTTTTAAGCGAATGTGAAGCTGAAGACAATTTTCCACAAGTGGAGTATAGAGATGTTTATTCTATTCTGTACTAAATATTAAGAGCTTATTATTATTATTGCTAAACTTAAAAAAAAAGCCTAACACTCCTCTTTTTTTGCAGTGGAGCCCAGTTAAATTGGAATAATTATTTGGAGTAACTTTCTCTTTAACAAACTAAAAACAAAAGCGCTGGTGTTTGTTGACTTTAATGTTTCAGTGAGGCAGACTGAAGCCAGCCATGTCTTGTTAACGTGCATGCATCATGCAACAATAATTGAATCTGGAGGAGGCCTGTGCACATAAACCACGTTAAGACACATGATTACATTCAGACCCTTTTACTGGCTGCACTCATTCATGGGCTGATGCATTGATTTGGTAGTACTCTTAGGGAGGATGAAGCAGGAGCTAATCAATAATGCAACCTTTATCTGAGGCAATATCAGTTTGCTTTGGAAATCACTGGAGATTGCAACAAGAGACCATGAAATACCAAATATGATTTGATCTCTAAATGTTAAATCACCGTATGTGCTAGTTGAGATGCTTGCAGAAATACTGGGTATCAGGGGGCACTTGCATGCAGCACTGTTTATGTTAGAAATAAAATGCTTCGGTTGTAACCCACTCTAAAGCCACAATACGACAAAACGTTAAAATCTAAATGGACACAGAATAATATAATAGTACAAAAGTTTGCTTGCTGATAGCTCGCGCTCCTGCAGACTTACCTGTAGCTGCTGGAAGTCGACATAACCTGCTTTATCTGTCTGTTGAGAGCGTCTGCAGCGGCTCTGCCTTTCTTCTGCTCGGCAATCACATCTGCAGGCATCTCCGTCTTCTCCTCCGTTTGTCTCTCCGCTGACTTTTCCCTCTTCACGCTTTTCTTGCTCGGCTCCTTTGACTCTTTCTCCTGTGTTTTCTCCTCGATCTCGCTCTTCTCCACGCCGCTCTCGGCCTCTGTGGCCGCATGCTCCTGCTTGGAGGAGGAGGTGGTGGGGCTGGGTTTGGGGATCCAGGGGTGGTCATGCTTCTTCGGTATAGGCCATGGTTTATAATCTTTCTGATACTGAGTTTCGGTGTTGAATGGGGCAACCGAGCGTTGGTACTCATTCCTGGGTTTGCAGCTTGGCTCGGGGCGCACTCTCCACGCCTTGAAGTCTTGGCGCATGACGGACGCAGTAGAGCCATCTTTGCCCGCTGCGGCACCCGTCGCGGGCGGTGCCCTCCCGGCCTCCTGCTCGTCGGGATGGGGCTGGGTTTCTATGGCAATGGTTCTCTTCTGTTTAGGCTGCGGGTGATGGGGAAGATGCTGCACGTCGGCCACATCCGAGTATTTGGTGAAAACCAAAGGCACAGCGATGTCCGCTTTGTCCAGCTCGCTCCAAAAGCGGTTGATGCAGCAAGCGCGCGTGATGCACGGCCATGCCATGGTGAGAAATACTAGGAGGCTGGCGAGAAAAAAAGATGCACAGAAACACTCTAGGTAAAGGAGTAAATAAACGTCCTACTCACGACTCGAAGACTTGCAAGTGCTCCTCACCCTGCACCCCCTCAGTTTCTGCCCAGTCAGGGTTATTTATGTAATTCTCACCGATTTTTGCGTGAGATTGAGGAAAGTAAAGTCACCACGCCTCCCTCTCTCTCTCTCTCTCTCTCTCTCCTCCTGCAGGCTTTTTGTTCTCACTCAAGTTTAAATGCACTTTGGGTTTTTTGCTGTGCACGTTGCTGTCTGGTTGCGCATCAAAGCGACCCCACCCACATTTGTGTGTGATGCTACGAGGCGCCCGGGGTCTGCACTGGGAGTTTGCACGGTGAACTATCACCTGAGCTCGTCACCGTCTGGCCATGCAGAGAGGGAGGAGACACGTTTAACCCCTCTGCTGCCATGGCAGAAAACGCCTTTGAAACCTGGGCAAATTGGTTTGCTATCTTTCCAAAATATTACCTGAAAATTAAAATGGGGAAGAGATAAATTAAAAAAAAAAAAAAAAAAAAAAAAAAAGTGGGGAAAAAGCAAACAAGACTTGGAAAAATGCTTACAATTATAATTCTGTAACATAATTTTAAATATGTAATTATGTTAATCGTAAACATATTTTTCCTATTTTTTTTCCCTTAAACATTTTTCATTAACATCTTTTTTCTTTTTTTAATAATTCTGAAAATCTACTTATTTCTTGCAATTTGTGGAGCATTTCTCAGTTGCTGATTGCCTTGATCCCGTGTTTTCGAAAGAAATCGCACCAATCTGCTCAGGGCTCAAAGGCATCTGAAAGTGGGACAAGAAAAGTAATGTCACTCCAGGTTTAAAAGGGTTAAACTACAGAGGATGCAACTGTAGCCCATTGTTGTTGCATGTGCAGGAAATGGCTAATGTTGCAGAAAATATGGAAAAAGGTTTAGCCTAATTTTCCTGGTGTCAAACTGCAGGAGTGAAACGTTTACATTTATTCTTTTCTGTAATTGTTTCTGTTTCCTTTTTTTTTTTTTACATTTACATGTTTGCAATTAGCCGTTTGCATGGATCCATTAAATACAACGTAAAGCTGACTCAAAATGCCTCAATTTTGCCTTTTGTACAAATAATTTTTTATTAAATCAAACTGAAAACATTGCAAAAGTGTCTAAATCTTACAAGTTGAATGAACTTTTTGTGTTGCAGTAAAAAAAGAACCATCTTGCCATAAATAATGTTCACAATAACATACTATTACTGCTACATCCAGAGCAGTGTTTCATTTCCTACATTTTCTTTCTGGATTTGAGCAAAGGTTATTTCAATCTAAAGTTACCCTTTAAAAATGTGAACTTTCAACATACTTGCATTTTTAACTATCCAAAATTGACAATCAAGCAGTGTGAGCTCTTTGTCTGTAAAATTGTCTTCCCATTGAGCATGCATTCAGGGATACTTCTGATATTGGTGTAACTGCTCCCTCTTGTGCTCTTCCTGCTTCATAGTCAGTGGAAAAAAATCAATGTGCTGTAGATCAACACTTGCCTCCATCATGTGAATTAAATCCCACAATAATGAAAAGCTGACAGCCATTTTTGGAGGTAATTTCTGTAGAAAAGCCTTCTCCCAAAAATGAAACAAAATAAAACTATTAAGTCTGATTAGGATTTTTACAGGTCATGCCCTTGGCCTTGACATTGTCTTACATTTCTGGATTTTTTTTTTAGTCTCCATGTGGTAATTTAATGTTTTCTCCCTATTTGATTATTTACAATGCATTCCGTTTTACAGCATACAATAAGCACAAGAGTCTTTTATTTTTTTCTGGGAAACCTCATGGACTTAACACAACTGGCATCCATTACCTCTTAAAGAAATACTTCACTAGCAAAATGACAATTTCAACAAGTAGTACAGTGTTACCTTGAATTTGTGAATAAAAAAATAAAAACAAAAATAGTTTTTCCTTGTATGCCTTCATGAGAAATAGCAACCCTACTGATTGACTGATTGCGGATGATGTTTAACAACAGCAAAACTATTTAAAAACACAACCTGTACAGTATAATCCAAGTATTACTTATCAAGTCATGTGCTCAGTACTTCCCAAATATGTGGTTTCATCTACAAAAAAACCCCAACTTACTTCTTAGGTCTGAACTGAAACTTATGCTCTTTTGAAAGCCTGGCTGCAATACGTAACTGGTTTTTTTTTTGTTTGTTTGTCTGTTTGTTTTTTGCAAAAATGTATGTGTGTGTAAGTACAGAATATACAGCTGGATACAAGAGACTTGGATGTTGTGTGAGAGTTTGAAAGAGGATGCTTTGACATAGATTTGCCATTTAACACAGTCCCCACTAAATTAGGTAACAAATACCTCAGTGGTTTTCCATAGAGGTGCGCAAAGTAAAATGTAAGGCTGCCCCTTGTAAGTTGGAGGTTTTAATCATTAGTCGGAGACCCTCAGTTGATTAAGACTGCTTCAAGATGAGCAGTTACTTTTTTCCATGCAGTGTACTTCTGAGGACATTTTGGTCCCCAGATTTTGCTGCAGGAGTGAGTGGTCATGATATTCGTGCTACTCTTTGGTACAGGGAGCTGGAAACTGCTGACATGTAGGCAGTGGCACAGAGGGGTAGAGAGGAAAGACCTTCTACTTAGTAGTGGGGAATTTGGCTTTTGTTTAATATCTTGTGTCATCAAAAAATGTTGCAAATTTACAACCACTTGTTAGCGCAGTTAGCTTGTTTACTATATTACGAGAACGCAGATGTCACACTGAACATCCTTTGGAGCACCGTTAAAACTTCGTATGGACAACAAATCATTGAGTATTCGCATTGAACATCCAAATCCCATTCAGCTGGAATAAATCTGAGTTGGGTACAGCCCTAGTAACACGCCATGACTAACTAATTTATCAGTGCTCATTTCGTGGGTGAAGTATTCCTTTAATAACTGCATTAATTCAGATATATTTATGTCCAGGTATATGTACACTAATGTATGCACACATGAGCAAAGAAAGAAGGATGTGTTTGTGACTGACAACTAATGTTTCATTCAAATCTGTCCCAAAAGAGCTAAGCACACTCGGTGTCTGTGTTGCCTCATTTAATCACATCGCAACATCTTCTTCAGCCTCAGTCTCAGCCTCAGGATCGTCCTCTGGATAGAGTCTGCAATATTTGTCTACCATGACGTCCAAGTCGTGTTTGACGTGAGTGTTAACGTTAAGCATCGCGAGGCTTTTGTTCCACTGCTTTGCCGGCATGCTGTCAAAATAAGCTTGCAGCCGCTCGCTTGCTGTGTCACTTTTGTTGTCCTCTAGTTTGAGCACTGGCAGGGCAGAGAGCACCTTGAGGAAGGAGTTCACGTTGGGGAAGAACTTGACATCTGGCAGCTGAAGGGTTTCATGAATGGTGGTGGGCAGGCGCACCTCTTTGCCCCGGTGCTTCCACTTGATCCTCCAGCAGTGGAGCTCTGCAGGGAGCGTCTCTGGGTTTGGGAGGTCGTTGCGGTAAACATCTGCATAGTTCTCCTCGGTGGTGTTGAACTTCATTTGGCCCATAACAGCTGGGACCAGTGACAGGCACTTAAGAGCTTTGAGGTTGGTCTCGGAGAACATGTCCTCCACCTCCTGCATGATGCCAGTGATAACAGGGACGGTCACGTACTCCTTAAAATACGCCTCTGCTTGGATTTCACCCACATCGGCTGCACGCTGCTTCCTGAGAAACAGCCTCGGCACCTTCACGGGAATCTCCATGACATTGGCCATGCTCACAGCCTCCTCATACCAGAATTCATGGTACACATCAATGTTGTCATTGACTTCGTTTAGTGAATGCAAGACAGCAGTTAAACTGTTGGCTGCAAAAAACACATCGAGTGTTTCTCCTTGGAGGTTCCTTCCAAAGGCTCTGGTGAACGTCAGGACATTCTTTAAAATGACGATAGTGACGATGACCTCAAAGTCTGACAGAGTTTCTGTGACTGAATATGCATCTGCAGTGACAGAGTAGGCAAACTTTCCATCATTGTTGTCCCGAATGTTGTCCATGCACAGCAGCAAAGGCGGCAACATATCCAGAAGCACATCGAAGACATTGTGCCGCTCTGTCCATCCGGGCCCACAGGCTTGTTTTAATGTGGCTCCTTTCTCCTCATTTTTCTGGTAGTAAGTATAGACCGCTTGCTCCAGCTCATCCTGCGTATATGGAGTTCTAAAGAAAGCACCAATCCTCCTCAGAGTCTCCATGACGACCTGGACGTTGGGAAAAGGCAAACTACTTGCTAGGTGGATGTTCAGTGCCATGTGAGAGCAAGGCATGTTCAACGCCAGGGGATACTTATCCATCAGTAACACCGCCACAGCTTTCATCTTGGTGGTGGATGTCCCAGTGGCCTTGTGGGCCTGACCACGGCAGTCCTCCAAGCTGAGTCCCCAACGGTCAGTCAGCTGATCCTCGAGCCTCTCTACCAGCGCCGCCTCATCACCATCAAACGACATAAAGTCCAAAAACTCCTCTCGGAGGACGTTGTGCTGGTTCACAAAGCGTAAAAATAGAGGCAGGTGTTTCTCATTGGAAAATTCAACCAGGTCACCCGTCACTAAGGAGAAGAAGCGACTCTCTCTCACCTCCATTAGCATCTCCTCTCTCACCGTGTTCTCGCAGACGTCCAACAGCTGGCTCTGTTGGGTTGCGGAGAGGTATTCTTTGTTCACAGCTGTCGCCTGAAAACGCTTCCTCAAAGCTTCGTCTCCAGCGTTCATGCGGTAATTTAGAAGGGCCTGGAAGTTGTTTGACATCTGTTCATCTTTGCCAGCAACTAATGGGATACTCTGTTTCCCCAACATAACCACAACCTCAAACAAGGATCGCAAGTATTCACGAAACTCCTTCTCCTCTGTGGACAGCTGAGGTTCATCCTCGTTGGTGCTTGTGCTATTCTCGACCGCTGCATCTTTTTTGGAGGCAAGCTGTTCAACAGAAGATGCTACTGGGGAGAGACAGACAGACAAAAAAGGAACAGTGATCATTCTGCGACTACTGATTTAACCTGACATTTATGACCAAGATAAACTTCCTATTTACTTACATCTCCTTTCTTTGATCCTCCTTATATCTTCTTCAGTCTGAAATGAAAAACTGAAGTTAATTTACAGCCATTGGACCACAGTTGGTCAAACTATCAAGAGTATAGGGTAACTTTGGTACCTTTCACCCTGAGCCCTGTTTTTCCATCTAAGTGCCTATTGGGAACAATATCAATTTCAAAAATTTGTCCAGTATTGAGCAAGATCACAAAATCAACCATCAGTTTACGTCCGTTAAAACTGCTTGCTTTTGCCACTGACAGGCTTATTCTAACTCTCTGCTGACATTGTGAAAAGGATCCCTACAGAGGCCGATTTCTTCACTAAAGGGTAATTTCTTATCATTTTTATTTCCTACACAAAATCTCTTATTCCTTCTATTTTTATATCTATATGTATATATTGTTTTATATGTTGTCGCATAAAGTATATTTTTCTTGAATCATAGTTATTTCTATTTTCCTTTAATTTCTCTATGCTTATATACAGTATAAGAGCAAATTTAACTTGTCCACATGTCCCCTCTGAGATCAATAAAGTATCGCTGATTAAAATTAACAGTCTTTTCATTATGGTCTCAAGTTCATCTCTCCACTGTTTCAACAATCACGACCCTTAATTCATCCAAAACAGAGTGAAAAGCTGCTGGCTCTATACACACTTAAATTAGTGTGTATTTAAATGCAGTCCAATGTGTTTGGCGATGGCAATTCTGGGGCTGTTTCTGGTTAAACATTAATGATGTTACTCTTTAGAAAAAAGGTCTATTTCTGTAGTGATCTTTTCCATAATGCCATTAGACACTTGTAATAGACCTCTGAGCCTGTCAGTAGCAAAAACTAGCATTTTAAGTGAACGGAAAACGATCAACTCAGTTGCCTGCAGGGATTACATGGTTGCTGGTTTGTAGACCAATTTCAAAAAGTGTTGTTCCCATTTGTTACTCGGACACAAAAACATGGGAGTATAGGATGCATGATGGAAAATTCCAATGTTACCCTTTAAGAGGAACATTGAAAACACAGAAACAGAGCTCATGAATATTTACTTACAAGTTCTTTAATCCTCTTGCGATGTCTGGTATGAGGATTTCTTAGATGGCTTGTCAGATCGAATATCGTTGGAATGGCTGTATCCTTCAATACAGTCCTATAGGGACTCTGAAAAGAAAGAAACTCAAATTAGCCATTTTTGGGACACCTGTGTTATGGGGAAATAAGAGGAAACGTGTTGCCGGGCATGTAATAATTGTGCGAGATACTCACTGTTTTGCACACCATTGCTGGGTCGAAATGTTTAGCACATAATCTGTAGTGCTTGTTCAACTGGTCTGACGTTTTTGCCTCTAAATCTGCTCTGCGGCAGTTCTCTACCCAGATTCGGCATCTAAAAAAGACACAGAAACAGCTTTATGTAACATTTGAAAAACAGAAATACACTAAGACAATAGCTGTGTCTGTATACACGTCATATATTCATTTCTGTAAACACAGTATGTTCATATGGGCTTAAAAATGACCACAGCTAAACTTCAGTTAGACAACAGCTGAGTCTAATGTTGACAGATACTTTTATTCTACCATAGTTATACAACACAACAGTGATCTGAGAGCTTTGTCTTGTGAGTTAGAAATACATCCTCCGAAAATGAATTTTCTTGTTTTATGTTCAATTTTCAAATACGACAGTGGTTTTATTGTTTCATTGCTGCAATGTGTATTGCTGTGACATTAGCTGAGACTACATTACTTGCAAAAGTTCCCATTACAAAGATGAGGTTTACATGTTGCAGCCTATTCAAGGGTCTGAGTTACCAAGTACCCCGAAATTCACTCTACTACAGAGTTCAAAGATAAGCCTGGCTATTTTCTTTTTCACTTTCTTCATTGTAAGTTCATGGACTGAAATACAGATATACAGGCCAAAACAACAACAAAACACAAAATGCAAAGACAAAAATAAATAAAGAGCAAACAAGCAAATTACATTTACATTTAATAACGCCAGAATTTGCATCTTATGCATGATAATTTAATTATTTCATAACTTAAATGTCTTAAGCGCGATATTCTAATTGTTTCATGACTTAAATGTCTTAATGTCTTTTTTGTTCTTAACATTAAGATGATGCTATATTGTTGAAATTCTTTGCAGGAAAGTTTCTGACATTTTTTTCTTGTGAATATGGAATTTTCAGAACATATTAAAAAGTTGCATGATTAACAACTTGCTGTTTTCAATTATCTTAACTGAAGTACAGCATTGCATCAAAAATATGTAACTCAACATCTGAAGATCTCTTTTAGAAGTTAGGAATATTAAAACATTCTGGTGTAAAAAAATACAAGTGAGAATTACTCTCTTTTCCCGTCCACAGAAATCACATGTATAATCAATATTCAGCTTGCATCTTTCTAACACTTTACCTGATAAATACTACTTAATAAAATTGTACATATATTTAAGGATATTTCCTTCAGCTTATTATTTATACAGTAACATTATTTATCAGAAAAATTCAACGATATCTTCTACAGTACATTAAAGAAGGAATTCAATTTTATTACTTGTCCTAGGGGGGCAATTTGTGTTGCAGCGAGTGTAAAAAACACAAGGAAAACATGTAAAAGCACAAACAATATGACACAGAAATATATAACAATCTGTGCACAGGATGACTAGCACTTATGCACATTCAAGCTCCACAGGGGCTGATTAATGAGTGTCCACCATAACTTCATAGAGCAAAAATAGGGTTAAAATTTGATGAGCACTAACTATAACAACATTTCCTAAAAGTGACAAAAGGGAAGACCAATAGCATCTAGATGCAGTGAAAGTAACATAACTTATTGTGTTCCCAATATTTTTGTTGGGCCACTTATCTTTTAATAAATTAGTTCCACCAATATAATTATTTTTCACACAATCTTGAAAGTTAACAGGTAGATCGAGCCTGGATATGCAACACAAACAAGTCACTGAGGTCCGCAGGTAGATGTTTACCCTTAAATAACATTGCAACGTAAGTACTTATCAACACAGGACGACGGGATTTGCATGAATGAATCAATTTATGTCACATCAGAAATAAAGCCTTACCTTTCTGGGTCCCTTGGAAACCGAAAGAACGCCAAATCTGACTGCGTGCTCTTCCGTGTACAGTTTGGGGCCGCGCAAAAATTCGGCATGTTTCAAGCTAGCTAGTTAGCTCGGCTAACTTATCTGACTTTAATCATCTGCTAGCTTCGCTGCTTTCGTTTGTAGTCTCGTGTGGACGCAGGTGATTTTTAACGCTAACAAACAACTTAAACGATTTCAAATAGTGTCTGACCCGCGTTTCCATAAAGTTATCAAACAGTTCACACTGGATTCACGATCACAATCACTACGGTTGAACTGATCATTGTACAGGACAACGTCCCGCCTACAAGGAACCTGATTGGACGTAGCTAAAATTTGATGTTTAATCATTGGTCACTCACGTTCGAGATAATTTAGATCGACCAATCAAAATAAAGAATTACTCTTCTTCACCCTTGAATTTAGTGACAGCAGCTCTTCAAGGTGCACTGCTGCCATCTACTGGCTAAACCACGGATGTGTAATAGAGAAGTCTAAACCAATACAAGACAGGCGTTAGCTGGCTAGCTAAAGGGGAAGGGCGACCAGTTTGAGTAGTTGTCACTTTATTTAAGAAGCTAAACGATTTACATGAGCGATCGCTTGATGTAAGGTTACTAAGCGTGTGGAGTGAAAACGGACAATGAAGCTGGCTAATCTAGAAAAGTGTTAAATCCACTAGCGATCCGTAGCTATGTAGCCTAGCTACCATCATTTCCTCTTACTCATTTTTCCTGGGCGATAATAGCAACTCAGCAAACCTCGTTCTCTTCTCATTGTATTCCTCTACACCTGCTTCTAAATCAGATATATACAAATAAAAATATGCAGACACTTGTACTGATGTGACTACAAAATAAACACTGAAAGTCAACGTGTACGACTGGCTCGTTGGTCTAGGGGTATGATTCTCGCTTAGGGTGCGAGAGGTCCCGGGTTCAAATCCCGGACGAGCCCTCATTTTTGACCAATGATGTCATCAGGAAAACTGACGTCATCCGTTTTCCTCAGAGCTTCATACCGCAAACGCAAACACATTATGAACTTAAGGAAAACCAAAAATCTCACCGACACTACAACGGAATACATCCCATAAAATCTGCCAAGAGCAACAACTTCCACGATAAGTTTAGTTATTACGTTGTAATAACAGTTTGAAGTTACACTGGAGATTTTCAGTAACAGGCATTTCTATTCAACCCTCAGGTAAAATCACTCAGGGCTCGTCCGGGATTTGAACCCGGGACCTCTCGCACCCGAAGCGAGAATCATACCCCTAGACCAACGAGCCAGAACGCCACTGCAAATGGCCATCTAGTTTTATAAAATGCTGGATCACGACAGGGTTTTCAGCCCGATTTTTTGTTTGTTGTATCAAAAAGACACTGTGTGATGCTTTTTTGCGGATCATGTTCGTTTTACTAGTGCTTAATGATCAACCTGTCTTAGAAAATAGCTAATGCAGATGGAGATCAATAAAGACACACAGAGCAATTCAATTAACTTCTTTTTATATATCATACATAAGACTGTCTTAATATAATACAAAGGGCATTGTCATAAACACAGCAAAGTCTTGACTAGATCTTACAATCTGTGGATACATGGACTTATCCTTTCCCCCATGCTGTTCAATTCTATAGTGCATGTTGCATGTACAAAAAAAGTGAAAAAATGTGAAATCAAAAATGAAAAGGATAAATCCAAATTAAATAAGAGGATTTCAACTTCTGTTGGGTGTTCAGATATGTCGACAAGTATATGTGTTTGTGTATAACCCACAAACTGAACAGGCTTATGAAAGATGGAACCTTTTTTTCAACCATGTGCTTCTCATATAACCAAAAAGTAAGGTTTGTGATGTACATGCACTTACAATATACCCTGTGAAAATTATTAAGGTTTGAAGATCTAGCTTTCCCTGTTTGATTCAAACCCTACCTCATAGTGTTGTCCTGATGTAGTCAAGTACCTTTGCCAAAAGGCAAGGTTTTGCCACTAAGAAAACAGGAGTTCCTGCCCACTGAATGGTCACCAAATTGACAAACATAATCAACATACCAGCAGGAGCAAGGTAGTGAGTTCTATACTTCCTTTATTAAAAAAATATAAATATATACATAAATTCTATTTCAACTATTAAAAAGGGGCTGCATTTCATGACAACTGCTCTAAATAAGAGGTCAATCAGCATGATCTGAAATAGGCGCACACTTACGAGTCACTGCAGTCAATTTTTTTTCTTTTTCAGTCTTTATTTTTGGAATGTTTAGTACCAGTATGAGTGCCAGTAATAAAACCACTGGCAATTTCTAAATGTCTCAAATTCTGCGGGGTATGAAAAATGATTGCAAATTTGCAATTAACCTTGACATCCAGATAAAACCCCAATCTCAATATAGGTAGCTTTACATTTGTGTTTGTGGAAATACCAAGCATGATCTCTTACGATGGTTTCTCCTTTAAAATGGCAACAGCATGACCTGTGGCCTGCCCTTCATTTGAAAGGTGGCTGTGGGCAGGTTTTTTTCTGTCTAATTTCAGAGCTGGTAAAATGAGCAACAGAAGAAAGAAAGCACTTCAAAATCCCTGATATAAAAAAAAATCTGGTTATCGACTAATGTTTTGAGGACATGCATGTCTGCCTAGGCAAAGCATGTGATTGTGGGCTGACGGACACACTTTCCCTTTGAATAGGACAACAATCATGGGGGATCTGCCCTACCAAATCAGAAAAATACCATTCAACACAAACTGATTTGCCACGATTATCCTTACTCTGCCAAGACAATGACATTAAGTCTTGCTTCACGGCAGAAACTAGCCAAGTTGACCAAATGATGTATGAAAGGCAGCAAAACCCTTTGAAATAGTATGATGGGGGCAAAAGAAAAACGACGACACAGAAATAGAACGCATTAGTCTCCTTTTTTTTTTTTTTTTTTTTTTAAACCATCAGCTTCTATCTTGCTACTCCGGAGCCTGCAGAGTAACTACCAAATTCTCTAGCATACCAAAGTTTTAAAAGACTCCCAAAATAATCTACCAATTAATATGGAAACAGTTTTGGTAAAACGTTGCAAACAAATCTGGCCAGAATACACAATAGCCAACGGTCTCAACAACGGTCTCCAGTTTTGCTAAAGTAATATATTGCAGCTGTTTGTATTGACGTTAAAATAAGATCTTGATAAACTTTGCGTCAAAGTGGTGAACTGCTACATTATTGGTTACAGACACCTATATGCTATAAAACAACTGCTTTGGTATAAAAACATATCCAAAGGGAAAATAAATTCTTGTAAAATTCACAGCATAATTTGAGGAGAAAAAAGGCAGTCACTTAACTCATTTTTTTCTTCAGTTTCCATATTTTGGATGGAGAGACTTGTGCAGGTGGTTCTGATGAGGAACTACATGCAAAAGGGAAAAATAACAAAACATAAAAGGGTAGACTCTGGAAGAGATAGTTCTTTCCACCGCAAAATCCTTAACCAGTGAATAAGATTTTCAAAGAAGTAATGTTTAGGAGGTTGTTGTGTACAATAAGACCCTGTTATGTGGGGCCCTGCTGAAGAAGAAATCTTTGTCGAGAAAGGCCTCAAATTACCATTCTTATTTACCTTTTCTAAGTTGTTTTTAATTTCCTCAAAGAATTAAGGGCTGTCTAGAGAGAAAAATAGAGAAAAGCCATCTTAATTCAAATGATAATGTCCAGCTCCATCCGATTCCAAGTCCATGAGTCATAAGGCCAAAGGGTTATCTAGAACCAGCCACTGACTGTCTTCCTTTCACTGGGCTGGATCCTTTCGTCTCCCGCGCCCATCGCTGCTCTCATCTGTGCCGGGCCCTGTTGCAGCTTGCAGGACTACAGGGCCTCTAGGCCTGAGGGGTGGTGCCTCCCTCTCCTCCGACCCGGTTGGTGTCAGTATCCACCTGCGGGGTCTCCTCTCCACCCGGCCAGCACACGCTATAGGGACTCCACTGCTATGTGCTCCCCTTTAACAGAGTTACACAATACCGACCAACAACAAGAAATATCACCGCAAACACTTCCCCTCATTGTCAAGCTACAGGATTTACAAGCAGCTTTTACGAGAAATTTCACTTAAAAAGGGCAAAATAATTAAGAACCAGTGGAACAGTAATGTCAGGCAGTCCACGGTTTGAACCGAAAGAGGACGCCAAGCATTTCATCACCAACAGCTACCTGCAAAACAGCTTCAAACTTTGCTCTGAAATGCTCCTTAGAAGATTTTGCCACATAATACCATATGGTGATTACTTGGTGGTTACATGAAACTGGTGAAATGGTAAAATGGATGTCTCAATCTCACTATGGTTATTCCGCAGTATTATTTTGTGCCTAATGATTGCAAAAGAAAAACTGATGAAAATTACATATATACTTTTTAACAAAGGTTTTTCTCTGTAGTAGCGGTTCAGTGATATCTCCCTTCTGACGTGAGCAGCTTTTGTTCTCAACACACCTTGTAGTAAAAAACACCACCTTAAAAATGACGCACAGGGGAACACACAGCCAAATGTCAGTGCAGTCACGAGCTGGCCATAGAACTCTGCTGCACACACACTCCAGTCATTGGAGACTCCTCCCGGTCCATGCCTTGCCTCATGCCCAGGTGGCCTTCCGCTAGGTAGTGGGCAGGCCCTGTGTTCGTGCCCATGGAGAATGCAGGGTGCGCTGCCATGCCAGTCTCCTGCCGTGGGTTCGAGAAGGCACCTAGCCCCATGCTCAGCCCACCGTTCTGACCAAAGTCAAGGGCTCCGGCAGGCAAATGGCGGAGCTGGTAGGCCTGGTTGCCATGGTTCCCAGTGGAAGAGGACGATGTAGAGGAAGAGGAGGCAGAGGAAGACAGGGAGGTCATGGACAGATGGCCATGAACCACCTCCATGGAGTCCTGTGTCGAGGAGCTGTGTGTCGGGGAGGTGTAGTGGCGTGGGCGTGGCCGTGTGGCCATCATCTGCCCGTGGTGGTGATGAGTATGTGAGTGGGGATGCAGGGCCTTAGGGTGCTGAGGGGGAACATGAAAGGTGGTCTCCTGGACTGGGTGGGTCTCTCCAGTGACTGACTCTGGTCCGACACCACCTCCCCACACCAGCGGGGGTGGGTAAGGCTGTCTTGCCTGTCAAAGTCCAACAAAGAACAGGAGTCAGTTGTGGAATATGGCTGCACCATAATTCAGTTAGTAAGTTAGTATCCCTAAAAAGTAGTGGTCTGCAAGATTTAAGAGAGTTGACATCATTCCCAATTTGTTACACACATTGCAAATATTTTGTATATTTTCATTGTTCTTATTACTTATGTATATATCTGTTATCTGTGACATGATAGACATCGTTCATATTTACATGTTTATACACTGGTTTACACATTGTGTTGTACCATATTTATAATTTGAAATATTCACATACCAGTGCTATTTTTACTTATTACTGCATTCCTATTTTCTATTTTTGCAGACTTTGTGCTGGTAATTATTTCTACTTTATCAATTCTCTATGCTTGACTTTAGAACGACTGTAACAAACCACAATTTCCCCCGGGAATCAGTAACGTATTTCTGATTCAGATTTAGGAAAAATACCAAATTTTTGCCAGTGTAACTTTCACAAAAATCTGATTTCCAGTTTTTGATGTTTGTGATGTGATTAATCCTGTCCTGTATAAGAATCAGACGGTCAAGAACAGTCAATCAAGCAACATGGAAAAAATATTATATTTCGAATAGGAATTTGATTATTAGTCCAATGTATTAGCCCCTTTAAAATTTATTCTGAAAAGATCTTCATTAAACAGCTTAAAATAATGGAAGCAGCCTCTGTGCATTTGCCGACAAAGCAAAACTGCACTAATATTTTGGAAATACACACACAACACAAAAATATAAAATATAAATATGAAATTTACAATTGTTCTGGGTGTCTTACTGACCTGTGGGCAGAGGCTGTCACCATCGATGGCAGGCATGGCCGTGCCGAAGTGTCCTCCACTGTGCAAGTGGTGATGGGTAGGGTCTGATCTTGCTCTGCCACTGGTACTTGTCCCAGATGATCCTCCTAAGGGTTCAACAAAAGTGTCAAAAACATCACCTAAAATATGCCAAAAGCTACAGCAGAATTAGCTTAACATTTATTCGGTTTTAATGCTGTTCTTTACAGTTGATATCCTGCTACAGGAACACAAGGTTAATACCAACTTCCACAAAATCATGACCACCTATTGCATTTCTCATGTAAAAACAACAACATAACCACAACTGACAATCGCTCCTGGACGACAGCGGAGCAGCAGAGTGTTCAGGTGGCAGTTACCTGAACTAGAGGAGGTGCTGGAGGTGGTTCCTGAAGACTGGGACTGCTCTAACGCGGGGCTTGTAGACACGCTGCTGCTTGTATTGGTCCCCTCATCCGCAGTCTTCTTGAAGAAGCTGTGCTGCAGGGCATAGTAGGGCTGGATGCGGCTCTTGGGGTCATAGTCCAACATCCGGAGGATCAGGTCCTTGAACTTCAAGTAGTCAGCAACAGCATGGCCAGACTCCCCCGCCCGCCGGCCACCTGGACCCCCTGTCTCCACACCCAGGATGGAGTGGAGCTTCCGCGAGGCTGGAGGCTTATACTGTTTAAGGCAGAGTGCACAAAGATTAAGAGATTTAAATCAGGCCATGACTTCTGTGTACCTCGGTTTTCGCAATAATTAAAGTTTTAGTCAGACTTACAACAGCAAAAAACAAAAACTGAGCTCACCCTTTTGCCATCTTTGGTCTTCTTAACACTCCATGTACCATCAGAAAGCTTCTCAAAGAACTTCCTGGCTTTTGGGGCTAGGTCCATTATGTGATTAGGCGGGATACCAAGAACCTCGACTATTTTGTTCATCTGGTCCACCTGGAGAAAAATAAAAATAAAGATATCGTGACATTTACATTCAGCACACTAAAGACATTTTTATATCCCAGTGAATTTCACTTTTTTTTTCCCTGTGCTGATTTAACTGTCAAAACCTCTGAGCTCAAGCAAATGGCCATAATTACTGGAGAAAACAATTTCGTGCCTCGACAACTGAGTGTCGCGAACTCTCAGCTTCTAAATCTTTGAGGTCTAGGTGACGTCATTTCTGAGCAAGAAATCAGCTAAAAAAAAAAAAAAAAAAAACAGCAAACATTGCATTTCTCAACTATATTATAAAACATGACACAGCACAAATCTGAAAAGTATATCAGTTCCTTTTACCTCATTGGCTCCGCTGAAGAGAGGTTCTCCAGTGTGCATCTCCACCAAGATGCAGCCCAAGGACCACATGTCGATGGCCAGGTCATAGGGCATACCCAGCAGCACCTCTGGGGAACGGTAGAAGCGACTCTGGATATACTGGTATATCTACAAAGACAAAGCATGGACAGTCAGACTCCCCATTTGCCTGTTAACTCTGAATTACCTATTCATTATGTTTTGAAGCAACAGCTATCACACCCTTCTCAGGGACATTCGTGCATACATTCACTTTATTGCTGATAATGAAAACTGCAGCTAGATACCCTTTGTCCCAGTTGGCATGAGCTGCCAAAGTCCACTATTTTGATGGCACTCCTCTTGGGGTTACAGAGGAGGATGTTCTCAGGCTTCAGGTCACAGTGGATGATGCTGAGCTCAGGCGTGGCCAGGAAAAGCAGCGCCGTGCATAGCTGCTGGGCAAACTTCCGGGTGAGGTTAAGCGAGACGCCACGGAAGTTGGTATTTCGGAGTAAGTCATACAGGTTATATGAAAGCATCTCAAACACGAGGCAGAGGTGGTTCCGGAACATGAAGTGACGCTTCAAGTGAACTGCAGAAGAACAAATTGTGCCCACGTGAGTCAAATACAGGAAAAAGCCTTTTGATTTGTTTTACATGTCTTGTGAGATTGGAGGCAAAATTTTAAGAGTGAATTACCGATGTAGTATTTCATCTCAGTATCATGTTTGTTCATGAGCTCTAGGAGGCGCACTTCAATCTGGGCTTGATTGAGGAAAGCTTTCTTGTTCTTGATGATCTTAATGGCAACCCATTCCTGCTCAGCACGGTCATACGCTTTCACCACCTAAAGATGCCAAAAAGAGAAAAAAAAATGTTTCCCAAAATTAAATCAGGGCAACTGCTTTGAAAATAAATATTAACATTTCAAATGTTAACTGTACATCAAAAATCATCAGCAAGTGGCATCAAGCATTCAGGGTAAAATAAAGCCACAAGTTGTTTCTCCAATTTCAAGAAATACAGTTCAGTCACATGGACTCAAACAAAGTGTGTGTGTGTGTGTGTGTGTGTGTAATTTATAATTAAGCACCTGTCCAAACGATCCTTTTCCTATCAAGGAATCAATCTCATAGCGGTCCATCCACTTCTCCCCATTCTTGACGATGTAGTCATAGTTATCATCGTCATAGCCATCATTAAAGACTTTCCTCTCTTTTTTGTGACTGGAGTCTTCACCCTGACCCTGTTGGTGCCGTCGCTTCTTTTTTGCATAATACACCTAGAAATTAAAAAAGTAAACAATTCACATGATCAAACTTACAGAACTGTAATGTTAGTCTTACAATTTTCACAAATCCCATGTAACAATCAGATGAAATAGCTACATGTATTTAATAAAGAACAAAACAAACCTCATTGATGTGTTTGTATGTTTTGATAAGGTCAATGGAGAGCTTCCTCAGGGGAGCTGAAGTTGGGTCACGAAAGCACTGGGGCATGTGCCTCTGAAGTATCAAATGGGAAAATCACAACATTTCATAAACAAACAATATGCATAGGATTTTTGTAAGTAAGAGGGCTTATCTAAATTGTTCATGTTAATCTTGAAGGCCACTTATTCAATTTAATACAATATATTTTGCTGAATATTATATGGCTAGACTGAGAGAGCATTTACAGGCAGCTACTCTGCCTGGTGACAGCAGCAAAAAGAGAGGCAGACTTTCAAATCATATTAAGTATTGCAATTCTTGTAGCACCACACATTAAGACTAAAAGAAATGCAAGAGCCGGGGTAGGGTAGGGTTAGTGTACCTGATTGGCAGTGAGCTGTGGTGTCTGGTCGCTGTACGGTAAGACCGTAACAGATTGGTCAGTGCTTGGCTGGTGGCGGTCACTGTACTGCTGGTGCGTATGGGGCATTGGAGCAGCCATCTGAAGACCAGCAGTGTGTAAAGAAAAAGAGGGCGCAAGCCGGACGGACGAAGGTTTGCATGCTGAAGTCTCTCCTCCTAGAAGGAAATTAACACTGCTCTGAGTTGCATATAACCTTAATTCAACATTATATCTAACAAAACACACAAAGAGAAGGAAAAAGGCAATGCAAAACAGCTGTATTTCCTCCTCCACACAGCACATTAATGGCCCAAAAATAAAACAGATAAAGGTATTTGCTTCTTACTGTATAAATCTAATATAAAGAGGCATTATTTGCTGGTTAATCTAACCAGTGTGAATTTCTTTAACACAATAATACCTAAATGTACATTTGGGGAAAGAAAATATATGCAAAATGCAAATAATGTATTTGTAATATTTACATGCATCTTGAAATTATAAAGGTCACACAAATATGCAGACAAAAATGATCATAAGATGTTAAAACAAAAAAAGAGGATCAATTCATTGTTAATAAACATGTCAGATTAATAGTGTCTTTTGTTTAAACACGTAAAGTCAGAAAAATGCATCAAAGGATAAGTACAAAATTAAATATAGCAGTCATATATCAACCTTTGCGAAGAAAAGGAGCAAAACAGCAGGTTTAACAGTGAAAGGGGGTGGAAAAAAAGCATCCCCACACTGTACAGTGAATCATCCTTCATTTTAAGCCAGAAGGAATCAAAAAATTATCAAATAGCATGTTCAGCTATCAGCATCTCTCACCAGACAACACAATTCACCAGTGCTACACAGTAACCACTATTCAGAATCCCAGCAACAGCACCTAATTAGCATAGCCTATCACCACAGAGATACAGCGTGATTTGGCAAGCCCATCAATGCACAGACCAATCACAACGCAGTATGCAAATAGCCTACTTTTGTTGCCAGGGCAGAGCTGCTCCCATTTTCCAATGAGAAAACAAGAAATAAACAAGAAATAAAATTGAACTTTGGCACACTTAGACGCTGCTTTCAACACAAGAGCCTGACAGCAAAATAGCTGCACAGCCCAAAACCTGCACTCCATCTGAGAGCATTAGAAAGCTGACCCAGCTTTGGAAAAGGAAAAAATACACATCCACTGACAGAAATAAGGGGAACTGTAAGATGATAGAGCACAGGCAAAGTCTGTATTTTAAGAAAATAAAATATTTTATATACTATATATTTATGTGTGTGTTTTAATATATGTGTATATAATATATAAATATGTGTATAGTTTAAAAAAATGTTTTTTATATGTATTTTGTATTTTTAAAACATGTCCATTGTATAAACCTTAAAAAAAAAGAAAAACATAAATAAAAGCTCATAATGGAGGGCTTGTCCAAACTATACTATTGAGATAAAATTAATGTAGCTAAATTATATAAATGCAATCATTTTAATTTGGATCATTTTAATACAATATCAGTTTAAAGCACTGAAATGATAAGACTGATTTGTCATGGTAACTAGTGTGTATATTTTTCTGTTTGTGTACCTGAGACCTGAAAAAAATCATATTTAAATCACCTGGAGATCTGTCATCAAATAAAAAGGTTAAACTGCATTTTTTTTTAAAAATACTGCACTGACCAATTCTAAAAATAATATAACACTGTTTGACTTTTTTATCACTTAAGAAAGCCCTACATTTTGCGATTCTGGATGTAAAAAATTAGAAAAAGCAAAATAAGTGATAGAGAAGATCTTAGGTGCACCACTTCCCACCAAAGGGTTAAGGCTTAATATATAGCAGCTAACCTGGATGCATCATCTCCTGTAAAATTTCATATCATCCTGGGAGGAGAGTCCAGCAGCAAACCACAACCCACTACAAAGAATAAAAACAGATCATTATCATTGTGCCATCTTTTGTGGGGATTTAACTTCACAGTGGTTAAACTTTCTGAGAAGAAGGTACAGAAGGCCCCTAAAGAACAGAAGACACACCAAAACTTTGAAAAGTGTGCTTTGGGTAAATGTATGAACTTTTGGGGATATTTTCTAAAAAAAAAATACAGCTGAAATTCAATTTTCAAAGGTAATCAGCTTGTGGATCAAAATTAAAATTTCAGTTATTGTCTTGGAATTGTAATTTTCAAAACACTACAGATCTGAAGCTTTTGTGAAACTGTTAAACGATAAATAGTTTGCTTAGAAAGTGACTGACAAGGTAACACTTCACAAAACAAATCAGGATTAATATTGTTGTGGACTTAATAGCACTGGATCTCCTGGCAGCATGTCCATATTCAATATACCTTTTTAATTACAATAAAAGAATGATTTGAAATACACTTTTAAAATTAAAATGACTAAAATGACTGTACCTATGTTATAATACAGTACTGTTTGTTACTGTATCATGCAAATTGACAAGGATCTGAAAAAGTTTGATTTGAGCCCATTTTACAAACAATACCCGACAGCAGACTAACCTAACTATAGGGTGAAATTGACATTTTAAAAAAATCACTAACCCTAATGGGTAAATTCAAGCTGTATTTGATCAAAAAGCCATTTTGCAAGCGCACTTGTATCTCTTCACCCTCTCCTAAAATTATTGTTCATCTTCAGTACTGACATATGAACAGTTCCTTTCCTGGCTGTGCTCATCACGGCATCAACGGGCCTATTTAGGTGTAAATATAACGACAGCTAGCTTGCCATTAGTAGCTGTATCATATCATGGGTAATAGCTGAAGACCTCTGTAACAAGCCTATGTGTCATCTTCTCACGCCCAACTGATTAGATCCATTCAGAGGCTGAATCAAATGTAACCCATCCAAAACAATTAAAAGCCTAACGTCCGTGCATAAAAGACGGTGCCCGGGTAGCTCTGTACTTACAGATGATGGGGTAGATCTCGTCATGGTTGGAATTTAGAAAGCATATTCAGTATTAATTTGCGTCCTCTCCTGCTACATATCGGTCGCGTATGTCTAAAATTCCTCGTATAAATGGCTATTCGGACTCGCGTTACCGTTAGCAGTCCAACTAGCTAACGTTGTCGTCGTTAACGTTACCCTGAAAACTGCGGGACAAGCAAGCATATCTCTCACCAATCCAACGTTAACGTTAGCTAGTGACGCTGTGTTCAGCCAGCGGGTTGTGGGGCCCATTCAGCTGGTTCGTCAACAAGTCAACGTTAACCACTAGCCAGGTTAGCCGAATTAGCTACTTAGCCAGGTTAGCTAGGTGAGATTCGGCACCGAATAATTCAAAACCCCAAACTACACCTCTAGTATTAATACAACTGGACACTGCATTGACAGCAAATCAAACGCGGCTGTTAGCTCGCAAGGCTACATTTTGCTTAAATCGTACAATGACAGTGTCTAATATCGCAGGGTTAGCTGTAACGTTAACGCCGTGCCAGCATGTCTCTTCGTCCAAGTCCATGCAATCCGCTGCACCCGCTAACCCACAACAAGCTAGAAGACTGATCTAACATTAAAATTAGTCCGCTGACCTACTGACTGAAGGCAAACGTTAACGCTGCCTTCAGAGGAGTCGGCTCCGCCACAAAATGTTAGCTAGCCGCCATACCATAAGCTACCATTCTCAACTTCACTGTCGCGTCCATCGTTGTTAACGTTGCATTTAATATACATCTGCGGAAGCGTTAACGTGAAATTTCAAGACAACCAAGTCAAAGATAACATTTTACAATTGCTCACCTCTGATGGCACGATCTTCATTTAAAGTCCAATGACCTGTATGATGAGGAAACTTATCCAGCTTGAGATTCTCCCCTCCCTGCACGGTTAGCGAGTAATGTTAACGTTAAATCCAATCCCCCGTCCTCTGGTCGGCAAACTCTTAAAATAATTCGCCAGACAGATTTAGTACGCTCTTCATATCCCAAGCTTTGACGAACAACATCGGCAATCGAAGCAAGTTTGACTTACGTTACTATCAGCTGATGACTAGCAACATGCTAACGTTAACTAGCACGCATAACTCACTAGCTAACCTTAGCGAACTGGCTAGCTAGTTGACAAAATGAACGCAGCTAACATTAGCTACCTGCCCTGGCTAGCTGTAGCTCCTTGGGCTAGCCTCAAGCTAACAATTCTAGCTACCGCTAAATAAACGATATGCCAAATTCTGATTTTACGTTGTCTTAGCAAATTTAGCGTCGGCCACTTCGATAAATACGACAATACAGTTAAATCCAGAGTGTTTCACACATGAAACAGAAACCGTGTCCTCTGATAATTTTGGTTAGGAATTTTGTGTCAATTTTCACAAAATGGCGCGCGGTCCAAACCTGCGCAGTGAACCGGCCCGGTGGACCAGAGACACGGACAACTGAGTTAGTGCGGCGCCGCCTAATTATTTCAACTATGTTAAAACGTCGGCCTCTTGATCTTCTTAATCCGATCCACTAGACGCATTTCGATATCCAAAAACGTCAAATATATATCCACTGACAGCATTATTCCGGCGGGAAGGGAGAACATTTGAAAAGACTGAGCTGGGAAAAAAACCCTCCTGACAAAATGGCGATGCTCTAGCTTGTTGCCATGGCAACTGTCAATCAAAAAATAAAGCACCCGGATGTACCAATGACGAATAAAATCTAACTGGCCAGAGTTGCAGGACACACATAACTCCAGTGGTGTGTCCCTGTCTGTCTTTTTACCCGTGTTTGGCCTGTTGCTACCATCCGGCAGATATCCACAGACTGCGTTTATTTTTATAAAGTGAAACTATAATTGGCTCTATGATGGTAACCTCATGCCTTAGCTACTTCTCTCACATCTATGAGTTTTTTTCACGTTTTCTTTCTTCAGTGTTGATTTGCTGAATAACTTAGGGACTGTACTTTATTTATAAGAGTATAGGGGTGCCTGGGATGTGATTTATTTTGTAATAGCCTAACATGACCCTACCCTGAGCTACAAATATTTTTTTTCTAGAGTCGGAGTGACCCTATCTCCACCACAAATAACAGTATTTCACAGTTTCTGTCTATGCCAAGCAGTGTGATTTTGAAGATTTTAAAAGAAAATATGTTTTTCAAACCCACATGCAGGTTTTGGTGTTCTGAGGGTATTTCATACAATAACAATGATAATTATTATTGTAATAATAATAAAAATTTATTTACAAAGTGCTTTTCGAAACGAAGCTACAAAGTTCTTTACGAGGTTGATCCCAGATTTAAAACAATGCAGGATTTAAGTAAAATAAATCAGGCAATTTCAAGAAAAACAAAGAAAACAGCAAACCCAACAATGAAATAAATACCATCAATATAGCAGATAATCATAGTTGGCAGCTAAATACCCAAAAGATTGTGCTGATGGTATATAAAACCAGATAATTAGAATAAATAAATAAAAAGAAAACAATACCTGATGACAATATAAGATGATAACAATAATGATAATAATTTAAGACAAATACAAAATATGAACATAAAGTTGAATGTACCTCCCCAAAGCCAAATCACAAACCATAACTCCCTCCCCAGTGCTTATTATTTGTAGTGTTTTCCAACCCCCACCCCCAGCCAGGATTTTAGAAATAGTAAGGTCGTCAAGGTCGACAGCCTCTTAAACTCTTAAACATTCCCCTTACCACCATAAACATTTTGGCCAGAAAGCAATAATAAGGTCTATATTATTATTATTAATAATGATAATTATATATAGTCGTTTTAGTATAAAAGTCCCTCTTTGTGTTTCCACTGACAATGTTTGCACAAGCTGCAGTGGCAAAAAGGTTGGCTAACAAAAATGGTTGGAAGATATTCACTGTGGGCTATTTGTCCACGACTTAAAATTGGAATGTTTTATGCATTTAGAGAGCTGGCCTGTTTTTTTGTATTTTTCCTTCCTTATTTTGTCCTTTGAGAGAGAACCTCTTTATTGTTACATAATAGTTTTTGAGAAACATACATGTATCAGCATAAACAAAAATTTAAAAAATATGTTTAGGCCTACCATTACTTGCACAAACTTATCGATCTAATTCTTTGTACAGAAATACTTTTGCTGTTATACATTTATTTGATGAACTATAAATGAAAGATGTCTTTAAGAATGACAGGGAATCTCTTAATTGCCAGATAAACAAGAGGAATGATTGATGCAAGATAAACCTGTTTTAATGTACAATGGGGGGGTAACTCACTATTGTTTTAAGACAGATTGGAAAAACTATATACATACATACATATCCTGTAATGTAGCCCAGACACTTCTCACATCTGACGATGTATTTACTTTTCGTCGGTGTTTATCCTAGTTTATTTTACACCTGTTTAAGCTCACTGTATGATCTGAAAAAGTGTCATTTTAAAACTTTCTACTACTTTAAGCATTAGGTTTAGAGCTAAAAACAGAGGATAACTGTTAACAGTTCAAAATTAAATAATAAATAAGTAGCCTGCACTTTAATTTTGACAAGTGGAAATGTAATCAAATTCAGTGAAGTCAAATCTGAACCTGTTCATCGCAGTCATTCTAAACAAACCTTTTTTGCTTTCCTTAAATACTCGTCATTTCATCAAAGGCTGTTAAGACAGTAAACCATTCCACTACACCAGCAATTATTTCCATGTAACATTCAGTCATGCAGCCTACTAGCATGATTTCTGTGACGTGAGTCAAACTGTCAACTTGTGACATCTGCTGGTATGTGAAAACCCCATAGGGAGACTTTTTTTAAATCAGCAAAAACTTTATGTAACTGTTGAGTTTGGACACTGATAGGAAGAGAAAGGAATAGACGTAGCAGGTTTTCGAGCTGTGATAAAAATATTGATATTGTATTTATTTACACAAGAAATGTAATTGTCTAACGTGGTTCTACTTTAAATTTGTTATACTTGAGAGGTGTCCATCCTGAGTTTTTTTGGAATCAGGTCAATTACTTTAGGTCTCTAAAAGGTGATGTAATTAATGTAGAGCTCTAAGGGTGAAGACTTATAGCTGCCTCACAAAAAGTTGTTGCTTTTTTTTCCTGCACTGCATGTGAAACAACTAAAAGACTGGTGCCAGACAACCTGGGGGATTGTTCTGGTTCATACATTTGAAGCATGTCAGACAAGTCAATCCAGTACTAGGAAGTGTTGGACAAGGCACACAACTCTATTACTTGAGTCCAACTATATATACTCCTCGTCAAATATTACTCCATTACATGTGAAAGTTGCAGAGTCAAATCATTACATGAGTTAAATTACTGGAGTACTTGCTTAGCCTACTTAAATATTCAAATTACATTTCCTTTTCTTTTTCTTTTTTTTAAATCTCAGTGCATTTTTGGAAATTATTACAGTACCCTACATTACCAGAGCCTGATGACTTTAAAACAACCCACTGAATGCATTGACTTGCTCATATAATCAGTCAAAGCAAGTAAATAAGTCATAATTTGTAGGCTAGGTTACTTCAACTTCTTTTTTTTTCCGTTAATTATTTAGTTATATTTAATCCAAAGAGATTAAAGATTGAAATTGAAACAGCCATTAACAACAACAGGATTTACCACAGCATCTAAACGACTATCAGCTTTAATCTGGACCAAAAATGTCGACTGCTTTTTTTGTCAGTACATACATTGATTGAACTTCTATTACACAGCACTGGCAGAAATGTGAAACAGCTTGACCTGTCATCTCTACCTGTCACTACTGATGAGCTGCCCAATCTGAGTAGCGCAAGCGCAAGGTAGAGGTATGGGAACACCACTTCAATAAACAAACTACACAGTTTATGAACTTTTGCATTTTAGAAAAGAAAAAAAAAAGCAATATCATCTGCTGATCTCAAGCAAGAATCATTCATATCCACTACATATCATAGAAATGTAGTGGAGTCAAAAGTACAATTTTTGCCTTTCAGATGTAGTGGTGTTAAAGTTATAAGTTTCCAAAAAATAATAATCAAGTAAAGTACAGATACTCAAAAACTGTGCTTATGTACAGTACAGAAATGTACTTTGTTACTGTCCACCACTGGTACTGGGTTAGAGAAGTAGGCCAGTGCAAAACCAAAGAATTTTATAATCAATAGGAAAACTGACAATCAATGAATGTAAGGACTTTAAAACAGGCGTTATGTGTTCTCTCCCTCTGTAGTAGTCATAGTCAGCAGAGTTCTGAATTAATCATAACTTAATGTAATTTATGTGTCTTTGCGTATACCAGACACTGAAAGTCAGGCCTGCTGGTTACAGTCTCTTTTAGCTGAGAGAGAGGAAAAATCACAGTATAACTATATTTGTTCTGGTGACATATAATATGTATGTCAGAATCAGAATTCGGTTTATTGCCAAGTCAGTTTTCACATGTAAGGAATTTGGTGCATAACAATAAACATATTAAGATAAAATAAAAGTAAGTACTAAAAGTCAAGAAAAATAGATATAAAATAGAAAAAATACAACAAAATATAAAAATAAAAAAATACTATGGCCTATAGGAACATTGTCTGATCAAATAACTTCTGTTGAGGGTCAGCGCTCTTTTGGGTAAGACATACATCTTGGGCAGATTGCTAATCAATCATCTGCATGTATAGGCTAGAGAAAGAATACACTCATAATTTGGAAATTTATACAATATTTCCGTTGAGGGAACTTTTGCAGATTCAGGGGACACAGAACATCACGCAGAAAGACCCCTACCTGTCAAAACTAAGACCTGTTTTTGTTAGGCACCAGTGCTAAACACACTAAACACGCTAAACACACGTCATGGTTAACTCTTTGAAACCTGAAAAAATTAGTTTGATTTCTTTCAAAAACATGATCAGATTGCAATGAGTAACATAACAAGATATGGCACAAAAAACTGCAAAAAAAAAGTAAAGAAGTGACAGGGAAGTTATCTGAAAATAAGCAAAACAATTAATAATAAAAAAACAAATCAAACAAAAAGAAATGACATAAAAAGTGCCGAAAATAGTAAAATGTATGTATTCATATACAATTTTAAACATAAATAAAAATATTGTAGTTAAAAAATGTAGTTTTCTCGTTTTTTTTTCTTTTTTGTTTTTGATAATTTTCTAACGTTTTCTAATAATTTTCACCGAGTCGCTCTACTCATATTTATTATTTAACTTATACCTCCACACCCATGTATATAGCTGTATATAAGTCTATTTTTTATTTTTTATTTCTATCCCGTATTTAATTCTGTAAAAAGCTTTTGTACTTTGCACTGAAGGAATGGAGAAGCTCTCCAATCTCGTTGTACACTGTATAATGACAATAAAGAGCATTCTGATTCTGATTCTGAATAATCCCACTTTTAAAAAAATAGATTTGAGGTTATTTTATTGTCATGTGTTACTAATATCTTGCAATTAATGCGTTATTTCTTGCTAAGTTGGTCATTGTCTTATATTTTCAGAAGAAATCGAACCAGATTGCTCAGGTTTCAAAGGGGCAAATAGCTTGCGAGAGGCATCCTAATGCAGCACAAGAAAACTGATGTCAATCCAGGTTTTAAAGTGTTATATAATGACCACCTCTACATTGTAATGTTACACAAAATAAATATCAGGGCACAATGGTCCTGTTTTGAGGCACAATATGTCCTGAGTCACAGGAAATTTCTAGGATATATCCATTGTTTATGAAAAGATGATTAAAAATATGTTGATTTTTTACTTTAGAAAACTATTTGGTTAGTTTCAGGGCCAGTGTGTAAGATTTAGAGAGATTTAGTGGCATCTAGTGGTGAAGACTGAAGACTGCAATCAGCTGAAACTTCTGGTTGGAATTCCTCTAATGTTCATTCTTCAGGGGGATTTCTGCTAATGTGTGCTTACCTATTTCTGATCCAGATTCTCAGGAGGTTTATACCCAGAGCCGACAAGGTCTCCCTCACTCCCAAACAAAGGGACCAGGTGATTAAAACCTGTAAAACACTGACAAAAGCAGTTTTACATTACAAATCAGTGCGTAACTATAGAGAACCACAGTAATGAGGCCTAAAACCCAGAAATGATAGCATTTCAGCACCACTGATTCCCTCGTCTCAAAGTCGTGGGTTTTTGAGAATGGGTTTTTCGTTAGAAGCTTTAAATAAGGTCTGTAAGCTTAAGGGCTTCTCACGTTTTGTTCTATGACATAAAAAGTCATAAATACCCCAATCACAAACTTTGAAGCTTTTATGTGTCTTAAAAAAGTTAGTTGCTAACAAGTAGCTAAATGAGACTACAGAACATTATCACACTGAACGCCTTGTAGCGGTGGCAGGACCAGACAAGAAACAACACATCTAACAAAGCCGATGTTTGTCTGAATGAGACATTCCTATTGAAGTGTCCAAAATCATGGTTTCAAAGATAGCGACTATAGATGTCTATATTACATATGATAGGCATTGTTTGAACCCTGGGCAATTCTTCCAAAAACATGGCAAAAAAATGGAAATGTCCTGTAAATTGCAAGAAATTAGTAGATTTAGACAATTATTTTTAAAAAGCTAGGGAAAATGTTCAGAGATCTGTATTTATAATTATCAGAATTAGATATTTAAAATTCTATTACATCATTATTTTAATTATTAAGTTGTTTCTTTCAAGTGGTTTGTCTCCATTTATTTAAACTTTCCCAGGTGTTTTGTTTGTTCGTTTAGGTGTTGTTTTTTTTAAAGGTTATATTTTGTTACTAAATTTCAGGTAATTTTCTTGTACTTTTTCCTAATTTCTTGCTAATTTTTGCATAATTAATTCCCTCTGAAGTTGGCCATTACCTTCTTCAAATGTTTTTGAAAGAAATCAAGCCAATATGCTCAAGTTTTAAAGGATGAAAAGGCCTTTCCCCTGACATCTCATCATAAAGCTCCAATGCATGTGAAAGTTGCTGAGTCAAATCATTAGATGAGTTAAATTACAGGAGTACTTGCTTAGCCTACTTAAATATTCAAATTACCTCTCTCTCTTTATTTAATCTCAATGCATTTTTGTAAATTATTACACTAGGCTACATTACCAGAGCCTAAAGACTTCAAAATAACCCACTGAATGCACTGACTCTTATAAAGATTCTTAATTTCTCTCACAATGTTGCACAGTACTTCAGCCCTGAATGAGGATTTCTCTATCAATTCCACAATTTGTTTAGACAGAATTTTTTCAACAGAAGACGTTGTACTGTGACATTTAACTACAGCAAAAACCATACCAAAAGCTTATCAAATTGTAAGTGAAGCACAAACTTAAAACACACAGTAAATCAACACATTGATGCATGCATGTATTTTCACTGGCAAATACATTATTTCTTCAAAACACCATTATGCTTACTTTTTTGTCATTAACGGTTTGTGTGTTTGTCCTAACATCTTTACTTGCTACACCAGCACTATAGTCAAAGGGTATCTGGTGTATCTGAATGAGTGCCATCAGTGAGTGATTGACCATAAATGGTTACTTTTAGCCCACAACAGCAGTCTGCATCACATGCAGCCACATCACATAAACCCCAGCAGTCACCACAGAGACCCTAATGCACAAAAAGCAAAGGAAAACAATGTTTTGTAAGATGAATATATAACTACTGTCAAAACACACCTAATGTTCAAAGTCCACAAAAAAAGGAAAGAAAAAAAGTCTATGCAGTTTGGCCATGTCTCTGAAAGATCTTGCAGTCCTGAGGATTTGGAAAAACAAAGACAGCATTTTGGTGACAGTGGGTTCTGATTTCCATACAGCTGCGCAAAACAGGCTGATTAGGATACAATGACAATTATTTTTGGCATTAAAATTAGGATAACATTTCAGCAACAAAAGGGACAGGTGATTCAACCAATTTCAGCATTTATGCACAAAACATATCAAACTAAATTAAACAAATACAATTAAGCCTTAGAATTTTTTTTGATGTTGTTGTTGTTTGTGTTAGTTACTTTTTGATAATCCGAGTTCTGGTCTCAAGGGAATAGGCTACTTCATCCAAAAATGACCATCTCTGTAAATCAATTAGTCAAGCTGTGTTACCTTGAATTAGTTATGAAAACTTTATTTTTCTTGCATACTTCCACAGAAAACAGCAAACATATTAAATGATTGGGGACCACATTTAACAACAGCAAAACTTTATCAAAACGTCCATTATTATTAGCCGTTTTTTTATTAGTATACTTTATTATGGGTTATTTTTTCTGCCCATTCCAAAGGACAAAATTTTTAATGCAGAATAATGAACTCATGTCAATGAATTAAGAAATATTTTAAAATCATAACATAGATACTGTTAATCGTTTTTCTCGCGACTCAAAATATCCTCTTCCAAATATATCTCCTAAAAATAATATGTGGAAAACCTCCAGAGATTAATATTCTGCAAACACAATCAATAAGATTCATCTAAAGCTGACTGTATCATTAGAAAATGAAATCTGAACATTATTTCCCTATTTAAGCTGTATTTTCCCTTTTCACTTTCAATTGACACTCAGTTCCATTGGCATGGACAGAATTTTTTTTAATAATCCTGAGTAAAAACTCTACATCTGTCATATGATTTTTCAACATGTATAAGTAATATAGCAGCTCATGTTTACTTTAAACAGAATTTAAGCACAGATTATGTACTTTAATAATATGATTTATAGACTGAAACCTGCCTTGTGCTTCCCCCTTACCTCACAGTCAGCCACCATGTTGTTAAATGGGCGTGTGGCTCTACTGAAGTCCACTTTAGATGATGTAGAAGACTGTGATTGGCTTATAGACATCCCATCAAATAAGTCAGATGGCATTAACCCTAGATCTAGATTTCCTAGAAATGTTTTGTCCTTTGGAATGGATGAGGGATCTGAATGGGTTAAAGCCCGATTCCAATAGTAAGGTTTTTAGCAAAATGCACGTTTGGGAAGTACTGAGCATATGCCTGGATAGATGAGACTTGGATTATACTGCATGACTTGTGTAAGAGTTTGTAAATGGATGTTTTGATATAGTTTTGTCATTTTTAAATGTGGTACCCAATCAATCACTGAATCAATGTTTGCCTTTTTCCACTGAGGCATGTGAGAAAAACGTTTTCTTCATGAATTCAAGGTAACACAGCATGATTAGTTGATTTACAAGTGGTCATCTTGTGGGTGAAATATTCCTTTACTTTTTCATTTTTGAGATCTGGGGAAGGAATGATAAGAAACTAAAATAAAGTCCAAGTGAGGTCACAAGTCACTGGTGTTAAAATCCAAGTTGAGTTGCAAGTCTTTTTTGATTTCGTCAAATCTAAAGTGTTACGTTCTTCTCGAGTCCAAGTCATGATTTATGGACTCATGATGTGAGTCCATACATCTGATAATAACCCCGTTAACAATATATTGGAGTGTTGTGGGCTCGTAGTGATGCATCCCTGAACTACAGTGTGTTTAAAACAACAACCCCATAGCTGACTGTGATTTTTTTTTTTATCAGTGATTGGACTACTTTCAAAGAATTTAAAAACTGTGATTAATTTTTCTTGTGATACTGACAAAAACACAAATATAGCTATTTTCCTTACGTTTGATGTTCATCTAAGCAGAGCTCTGATCTTTGACCAGTTTTATCCTCACAATATCAAGTTTAAAATAAACAGATATAATTTAAAGCCCACTGTTTGGCCCATATACTCAGACTAAAGCTGTATGAGCAGTTTCAGAGAAAAAAATACTTCAAAGATATTTCCTGGATTCAGACACGGATCGTTTCAGTATATTCTTTGACCACTGGATGGCAGCAAGTTCATTTTATGTAATTTTACACAGACCATCTGGTGATGACGTCTATGCCATTTAAAATTCTCAGTGTGCACGTTTTTTGGAGAATAGGCATCATGCTGGTTAAAGATAAAACTAAATACATGCAGAGCTCTTACTGCCACAGTCAAAGGACTAAACCTGCCGGCGACATTGACCTGTGAATGTCCTTGCATTTCATTAGATTATTGGACAAATAACATGTTTTTTGATTGTGTGAAAAAAATAAATTTATGCTTCAAGCTGAGGTACTTTTTAATCAAATCAGAGTCTCTGTCCTTGTGGGGCTTCAAGGCTCACAAAATGCAGAATCCAATCAAACTTTTCCTACCTTTTCTTTTCATGAGTGTCCTCACAGGCCTTTTCTGCTTCAGACGGTGAACTTAATGGTTTCCATGACGTTTACAGCTATGACATTACATGAAAGGCAGCTGCAGTGAAACCAGTCAAATTAGATTACAAATATATAGTTTTGCCATTGTATATTATTAAGTTATTGGAAAAAGTATTCACATTCTTTCAGTTGTAATACCACATAAAACAATGCATTATACAGAGGTAGTCAAGCGTATTTAAAGTTTAAAGGTAAAATCATTCTCCATGCTGTGTGTTGAGTAGTTTACTTTGTAAAAATGCATTATATTTTTGAGGTGAGGCCAGGCTATTGTTTTACAAGTCACAAGTAAGTTTCAAGTCTTTGGCCGCAAGTTCCAAGTCAAGACAGGCGAGTCCCAAGCCCTAAAGTTTGAGTCTCTATACTGCGCTCTTTACCAAATGTAATGCCATTTTAACAAGAGTAATATATATTTCATTTACAAGTCATAAAAGCTTCTCAAAAATTTGTACTTATTTATCAAACCTAGTTTATAGGAAGTTGCTGTATCTCCGACTGTAATTTTTGACCTGCACATTTTGCGAGTAGATTTTGTACATGAGCTACATTATCTTTGATTCTGTTTTTTCCAACAGGTGCTCAGTAACGTAATGCTAGATTTTCGTGGTTCTCTCCTTGACTGGATGCTGTCAGATGGGTTCAAACAAAGTGGATCTGGCGAATTAAGTGCTGACTTAATGTTAGTTGATTCAGGAAATAAGGGAAATAAATTGATTTATGGCACACTTTTTAAATAATAATAACGTTTTAATCTTTGGACTTCAGGGAAGGGATCAAGTGTTTTCAAGTCAAAAGGCTAAAGTCCAACTTGAGTCACAACTCAGTGGTGTTAAAGTCCAGGTCGAGTTGTAAGTCCTGTTTGATTTTGTTGGGTCTAAAATCATCAAATTTGAGACTCATGTAACTCCACACCTCTGTTATATTTTCGGTGTTGATCATATAATTTGTGAATAAAATTTTAAGTAGAGCTGTAAGCACCTAACTACATTTGTTAAATTAATCTAGCTGAGTAAAAGGTGCAAATATTTCCCTTAAAAATGTGGTGAAGAGCTATAGTAGCAAAAAGTAGTTTACCTAAAAATTGTACTTATATGCAGTGCTTGGACTACTGGTTAATGGTTTTGAATCTGATATGATCACAAACAGTTTATGCACATCTCATACCAATCCATCCACTCATTTGATTTTCTGCTCTGGTGGCATATTAACCCTTTGAGACCTGAAGAGACATCACTTTTCTTGTGCTGCTTTCAGACGCTTTTCACAAGTATTTACATTTTACATATTTACATTTCTCTGGTTTTAGGATGTTTCTAGGGTTAACAACATTGAGTAAATTGGTGTCATTTCTTTCAAAAACATGGGAAAAAGGCAATAAGAATTTTGATTATAAATGTTCCATGAATTGTTGGAAAATAGTAGATTTATAAAATAATTTGAGAAAAAGCTAGGGATAATTTTCTAGGGGAAGAAAGCTAGGGAAAACTGCAAAAACTGTCAGATCTTTTTATTTGATCTTTTTTTTCAGATTTTAAGGTAATTTTCTTGTGCTTTTAAACTAATTTCTAACTAATTTTTGGGTCATTTCTCCTTTCATTGCTCATTGCCTTCTTCCCATGTTTTTGAGAGAAATCAAGCCGACTTGCTCGTGTTTCAAAGGGTTAAAATAATATCATCAATTTCTTGTTTAGTCTGCTAGACACATTTTGCAATAATAAAAGTGACTGCTCTGAGATGAACAGACTTAATCTTATTAGATAAAACAGATGTTGACAAAGTTGTCCTTTAGGGACATAATTTGCGTTTTATAAAAGGTAATTAACTGCAATATATCACAATTTATGTTAGTGCAGGACTCAGAATACCACAAGATGTATCAATATTTAAGTATGTTAATAATATAATAAAATTGTATTGTGGTGTCTCTGGTAATTATCACCCCCAAAAGCTGTTTTTTTCCACATGCATACAAGGCAAAAACATTTCTGAACCGTGTCGCTCTTTATTTTAAAAGATGAAAAATGTGTAAATTGTAACAACACAATTAATGTTCAGTGGGCATACCTTTTCCAAATGTACATTTTATTTTAAACAAAAGTACAAAAACAAACATCAGATATTTACAATACTTGCATGGCAATGTTCACTCTCTTTGGTCATTCTTCCAATTGGATGGTTTTACACAAGGTAGGCAACAAACAGCAGCTTGGAGGTCTGAGATTATCACATGCTGAATTTATTATTCAACCAGACGCTGAGCAACCTACTGATGACTCACAACTTAATTATATCTTGTTTTGTAAAGTCTGCAAGCAAATTTACCAACGCTATCAATCCAAGTTACGAATTATGTGATGATTAATGAATTTGCCAACCAGGACATTTTCATCTTGCACAATATAAATAGCAAAAAAAAAAAAGAAAGAGAAATAATTCACATACTTCACAATGACATCCTGGTCTTGATACATTTTCCAAATTTAGCAAATGCTCTTAAACGGACCAAAATTGTGACATGTACAGCTGCGCGCATTCCATCGTATTCTACACAAATCTGACATGAAAACATGAACCCTAGTGCACATCACAAACTGAAGCAATAACAGGTAGATTTTCAAAAGAAGGCAAACAAATGATGGCGAGACACCTCATCCTGTTTGTGTGCTCCATTAAAAATGGATGCCAAAGCTACACAATAAACATATCAACACTGATGGAGCACAAATGGAGAATTTACTTACAGTCTTGGAACTAAAAATCCTTTCACTGCTACAGGCTCACAGGCGTTTGTGAAAACAAACAATGGCTTTATGTAAAACAAACCGTACAGCCAAATTAAAGCCAGTTATATGAGTTGAGTTATACATTCTCTCAATAATCTACCTGCTTGTGTTATACTGTGGTTATGCTGAAAGTACAGTACAATTGAAAAAAAATAAATCAAATGAGTTTCGCATTTTCTCTAGTTACTTTGAAAGAGGTAAAGAGAAAAATAAAATCATGTAATGCCAAATAAAACCCTCTTGGTCACATCACCTACTTCCTGCAATGCAAATTATATTACCATCTATAACTAATGCTGAGTATAACAATATACCCTTAGCCCTTTCAGATTTCATCTCTATTTTAATGTTTTTTTATGGCCGATTTAACAGAAACTGAAATGAACACACAAATAAACCAATTCGGTACACTGATGTTGAAGGCAGAGGTTTTTTGACCGTGATGAGGTGAAGCTAAGAAGCCATGGCGATGATGTCCCTCAGTCCCTGCTATGTCTCAGAGGACCAAAGATTCAGACTAACGCAAGCCTACGCATCCTTACAGCAAAGGCAACTGGTCTAGTAGTAATTCTACTTGCATCAACTAACAAAAGATTTTCTCACTTTCCCAAATTCCATTCTAACAAACATGAATCCTAATAGTAGACGAGTTAGACGAGTAGTGCAGACAAGTTATGTATATCACATACAGTATCCATTCTTTTTTCTTTTTTTTTTTAAGCAATGGAGGGGTGAGGGTTTGAGGGGCTCGGGGGAGTGTTTGGATATGCTTTTTAGTAAAATTCTCCCTGAAACCAAATCCAAACTGTCGTCATCCAAATGTACACTTTTTTTCCCCAAAGACAGAGGTGAAGAGAAATGTGCAAAAGTTCCACGTTCTCACTGGAAAGAAGAGATTGAAAACAATGTTATTTTAAAAAGAGAATGGCTTTGTTCATTTTTATTTGGGCATATGATGGAAATGTTTTCTACCTTTCACATTCCCAAAGGATGGTTGCCGTTTCTTTACACCTCAGCTTTTTGGCTGTTCTCCTCTACTTTCTCCTCCAGTTTTTTCTCTTCCTCAGAAGACCCGTCCTCCTTTTCACCCGTCTTCCAGCTTCCTTGCCTGTTTAGAATAAAAACATTGTAACTAAACATAATAATAATAATAATAATAATAATAATAATAATAATAATAATAATAATCCTTCCTTCCAAAGTAACTTGTATTATTGTTATTATTATTATTATTATTATTATTAATAACAATAATAAGAATAATAATAATAATAATAAAGAACAGTATATGGTATGATGTGTTGGTTACAGGTTAAGTTGTTTATTGTCATTTCCACAGCCCAAGGTGCAAACAAATACACATAAGGTACAGCATAGCACATTGTACGAACAAAGTGTGAAATAAAACTGCGAGATTATCTCTCAATTGTGGGTGTTTCAGCAGTCAGGACTATTAGCAGTAGTAGGAATATGGCAGTAGGAATATGGCGCAACATATCTACTGCAGTAGACCTAAATATACAGTGTGAAAATATAGACATATAGTACTGTGCAAAAGTCTTCGGCCACTTTCAACTTTATTTTAGCAAGGTTATAATGACCATTCATATTTATTTCTCAGTAGTCTCTTTACTAAAATACAACCAGTATACAGTATTAAATGCAAGTATTTCAGAATAAAACAACCTCATCATGCTTAAGTTCTAAATACTTACTGTGACCTCCATTTCCACTTAGCATGTCTTGAACTCTCTTAGGCAGGCAATATGAGATTTACAGTACTAATCTTCCGGTGTATTTACACCAGGTAGCATTCAAGACATGTCCAAAGCTCAGTATTGATTGTTTGAGCTACCTTTTGTTACGATTGTATGCTTCCATGTTTCACACTAAATATTGACTTTAGTCAGAAGAAGCCATTTTGTTTTGACTTTTTTGCTGTTTTAAAACATTGTACATGTTCTCTGTATTCTTTGTATCTTCATTAAGAGACTAAGCAATAAATGTATATATGATGTCCTCATTACAACTTTTCTAAAACAAAAAATCTATGGTGGATTTTTGCACAACCAAATTATAAAACCTGGGAATATCAGTAATATAAATAATGACTAACTATTGACCTCTGTAGTAATTACACATGGCATAAACAGGATGATAACACGGGTGAAACACGGATGATGACGTTTGACTACACATGTGCATAATAATATCTAATATACATTATCCGCTTTCCCTTATATGAAGCCGCATATATCCCTGTGCCATGGTGATGTTGAGAGCTTATTGTGCTGCAAATTAAGAAAACACGTGCAAATATAAACACCACAAGCTAATGAAGGACATGCATGTTGTTGTCATAATTTGTTATAAAGTTATAAAGTTATTGAAGCTGGTTGTCCGTCAGTGGTGTTGAAAACTTTTGGAAACAGTTTTCTCTGTCAGCTTCTTGCAGCATTTTTTCTAAATGCTGCACGTGTGGTCATGCTGGTAAAGATATCTCTTCATATGCATGTGTTTTCTTATTTTGTAGTGCATTAAGCTGTCACAGCCACCATACTCTGCTGCCAATATATTCTTACATTAGCAAGTTATAAGTTCAACATCCATCATGAGCTAGTTGTGGTTATTTCCACAGAGAACCAACCTAAGAAAAGTGTGCTGGGTACTTGACGTGTACTAAAAGGAGGAATGTACTAGAGGTGTAATGCAAAACTACTATCTCTATCTGTGCATTTCACACAAAAATTCTGTATTTGCCTTTGCCTAAAGTAACAGTTCATTCAATAACAGTCAGGTGTGAGATATTGAGTTTTGGGGATGTCATTCATAGAGATGTCTGCCTTCTCTTGAACATAATGCAACTCGATGGCACTCAGCTTGTGGTGTTAAAACTGCCCCAAAAATGCATCTGAAAAACTCAATATCAATGTCCCTTTCTAAAAATCATGACCTGTTTACTAAAAACAAGCCAAAGACATTGTTGTCAGCATTTTCATGTCGAACTATTTTCTTTCTACCGTACAACTCTCACTAAGTCTATCCCCGTGCAGAAGGAAGTGTAGCCCACATTTACTAAAGGACAGGCTCGATCTCATGACAGCATGAAATGTAAACATTAAGGGCATCCTTCTCGGAGCTGTAACCCTAGCTCCGTGGGGCAACGCAAGCTAGCAGAAGATGCACACTTCTTTTTAGTGATACAGTTGACGATTGAAGTTCGATAGAAAGAAAATAGCTCCTACATAAAACTGCTCACAACAAGGTCTGTGGATTATCTTGAGTAACCACGTCATGATATCTGAAAAGAGACATTGCTGTTAAGTATTTTTTTGGTGCCTTAAGCATCATAAGCAAAGTGCCATCTAGTTCCCTGACACTGAAGATGAGGAAGACATCTCTATATACGATACCTACAACAATCAGTAACTCACACCAAAACAATCTAGACTGATAAATAGCTCAGTAAGAGGAAAGGTATGCAGATTTGATTTTTGGGTAAACTGCCCCTTTACTCATTTTCTGCTGCCATAACACCCCTCTTAAAAAAGATCTGTATCATTATTATATAACTGTATGGTTTGTAGGAAGGCAAATGTTGACCACTTACTTTGATTTCTTCATGTACACCAAGTATGCCAGGGCAATAACCACAGTGGCAACGAGGAGACCCACTACAACTCCGACCACCAACTTGGTTTGGTCGCTACCATCTGACTGGTCTGTAAAACAAAACAGAAGTGTGAGAGACCTGGGAGACACAGCTCAGTATGAATCTCCAGCCTGACTGCAGACTAACGGGAAAGGGGAGAAAAAGGCATTATGTGCAATAAATGCATTGATGAATGGACACATCCACACTGTACATGGTTATGACTCATTGAATTCAGTGTTAATGACAGATATTATTAGTTTGGGACTTGTTTCATCAGCCAATGGGATTATGGACAATGTTGACATTTTGTCAGGATGCTGGTAGCTCCGCTCCTCTTAGTCCTTCAGTTCATGTTTTATTAATGAAAACACACTGTCCAAAGATTGATTTTCCAGTTGTAGAGTCCAAGGTGATGTAAAGGTAAATATTTAATCAGTGAGAAACATTTGATTCCCCCATAATCTTACTTACACCCCCTCCCACTGATTCTTACAAGCAAGAAGACCGCTACAACTTACCTTGTTTATCCATTCTCACCTCCTCAATTACTGAAATCAGATATGAAATAAAATTAACGACCAACCAAAAAAGAACAAAAAAGAAAAAACAAAACAGCTTGATAGCCAGAAAAATAAGCACTCTACTTCTACTCTACTTTTGCATGCAAGTAGTAAACAAGAGGGAACAGATTTAAGTCCAGCATCCCAACATACACACTACTTAGTGAAAGGAAGGAAAAGAGGTGAAATGCTGTCTCAAACACACAGGAATGAGTAAGCAAAGGAGAGCAAAGAATGATAATAACATTGCACGCTTTTAGACAACAGTGTGAACAAAGTGCTAAGTGCATGCATTGATTACATTTTGATGGTGGAGAGGTGATAGATGGTAGATCCTTACTCAGTGTTCATCAAAAGGCAAAAAAACACTGATGTAACCAGACAGAAATCTGCTAATACCTCAAAAGAAGCAAAAAATAAATGTTGCTATTTATACATTTTGCATTTCTTATTTTATTTACCATTCATATTTTTTTTATTACCTTATGACTACTTAGTATGGACTCAAATTGGATTAAGGAAAACTCATTTGTTGATTACACCAATGATTCCCAACCTTTTTTCTATCGTTGACTAAACTGACAACCCCTCACATATTTAATGGATATTATATATATATTCAATGCATATCAATGTCAATAGAGAACAACTGATAAACTGCATAATTACTGCAAATATTAAACACAATTACTGCAGGAATTCCACATAAAATTAGCGATTTGGATGGATTTTGAGCAGATTATTTCCTGTGTGTATAGTTTGTTTGTTGTAATTTATTTTGGAACCTGTTGACAATTTCCCAAGAGGAATACACATAGTAAATAACAAAAAACATCAATACATTACATTTAAAGTAAAAAACAAAAACAAAAGGAAAACAAAAAATATGGACTGAAAACATGCAGGGTGAAGCTTATTATACCTATCCCTTTTACTTAGCTTATTCTCATGCATCAAAAATGAGTTTTCCTGTTATTTTCCTCTAATACATAGTGAAAAAGCTTCTTTTTGAGAAATTCAGTGTTTTTTCTCCCTAATCCTTGATTGTTATTCTATTCTCTTTGGTTGTTTTAACTGCATACATTTCTAATGCAGGATGAGGCTGTTAAGGAGAGAGTGAAGACTCTGAATAAAGAGATAGAGCCCCACGTGTCACCCTCTGAGAACCACACCTACTGGTGGGGAAAACAAACAGCTCCCCAAGTTAGTTCTATTCACAAAAAAATAATATGAATGAGTGCTGAAAATTAGACCTAAAATTTCACCCTTAAAATCAGGAATGCTTCATGACCCCTTGTGAAAATTTAGCGACCCCTAATGAGGGTTGGGACCCCAAGGTTGAGAACCACTGGATTATACAGAGTTTATACCAGAAAGGTTTATGTCAGCCCAAAAATTATGTCATGTTTATCAACTGATCTACTCTATTGTGTGATTTTACCATCAATTCCATACCTGCTTGATTATTGTGGTTTTATTTAAGCATCTCAACATTATGTAAAGTCAACATGCAGACAGGAAGAGTTAGTGAGCACAGGAGGAAAACATCTACCAAGGCATATTACCAAGTTAGTCTCAAGGAATTATCAAAGCGGAGAGAGGAAAGGACTGTGCAACTACTTTGTACTTACTGGATGACACATTTATAGTTTTGCTATCTGCGCCAAACTCATTGGACACTGTACAAGAGACAGTCAGATTTGCAGTGGGCACAACTGTGATCTTGTGCGTTATCTTTCCATTGAGGAAGGGAGTCTCGTCAAGCTGAATGATAAGAGAAAAAACAGAAATGTTAGTTTTTACATATCAGACTTCACACACTGCTGGGGCCATATTCGCAAACATTCTGAGAACACTCCCAGAGAGCTCATAACTTAGCCTAAAAATATATAGCAAGGAATCCAAGTGTTGATTTAGGAAAATTCTCAGAACAACTCTGAGCAAGAAAGACAGGGAAACTTTTATCTTTGTGAGGAGATTGCTAGGTATGATGCATTCTTTTGACAGATGTGATTGGTTGTCACAGACATGCCTTTTTGTGAGCCTGCAAGGTGTGGACACTCAGTGGAGAAGAACTGTATCAAAATATGAGACTTAAAGTGATGCTTGTGTGATTAGACTGCTGCACTGTTGCATTTTTCCATTTGCCAAATATCTCAGTGTTGTTATTTTATTTCTCGCATTATGTTGTTATTCCACTGGGTTGGAAATGTGAGTGCATCTCTAAGGAAATCAACTAAAAACATTATCCCTACACAGTCTAATCTGTGGCATTTTGTAAACTCATTGTCATCCACTATTTGGTGAATATTCCTTCTTCCTCTTTGTCTTTAGACCCTTTTCTCCTCTATTTAAGAAACTCTCAAGCCTCTTGAAAGTCCTGCTCCCTACTCTTGACAGTTTCTCACCTTAGGAGCTATTTTAAGAGCGAAGATGCTTTGTGAATAACATTTATCATCACCAGAATATAGTCTTAACTTTAAGGGGAAAATCATAGAAAACGTCATAATTCTACAGGGTTCCCTCACATTTCCTGTGACAAAATTTTTGAAACTTTTCCATAGTAAAATTTAATGACAATAACACACATAGTGCATGTACCTTGAGGTAACATGCACTCACCCCCTTAATCCCCCCCTCACCAATTTGGCACTAAATCTACTCTCCACTCGTTTAATGAATTTCATCAGAATAGCTGTTTTCTTTGATATTTATATCACCAGAACAGGGATTTTAGTTTGTTTTATTAAGTTTGGTAGCTTGTTTTCAGCTTGGGGGCTTTTTGCCCCACTTTTAGGGCACTTTGCTAGATTTCCATTTTTGTGCAACAATAACAAACATTGGCAATAAATATTGGCTAGTCTACCAATTTATTTCTCCCAACAGTGTTTTGTTTATCTATCCCCATCCTGCACATGCTAAAATCATATCCAAATATGACAATATTAATTTTACAGTAGATTGACTTTGTTCTTTAGGTTGGCATCTTTCCCAGTCTTACACTATTGTGTTATTTACTCCAAATGTTCATTAAAAACAACAAAACTTCATGATTTTTCCAAAATCTTTCAATTATTTTTTACTAATTCCATGACTTTTCCAGGCATAGGAAATGAGTTTGAGAAAATCCATGACTTTTCCAGGTGTTCCATGACCATGGGAACCCTGGTTCTAAGAATTTTCCTAGAATTTCGTCACTATGAGCAACTCTTTGTGCTAAGAGGCTTTGTGAATACTGCCCCTGGCCTTTGAAACCTACCATGGCCTGTAATTAATGTACATTTTGTGTCACTAGGGGGCGACATTGAATCAATGTGTGACTCAGCCTTTTCCATGACAAAGACGCAGCATGTGCCTCTGGGATATAGACACTTGAGTCTCGGAGGAAAACCCCAGACACAAAGACAAACTGCCAACACCCTTTTCACATCCTCCTCATATACAAGAGGATGTGGCAATTTTTGTAAATACCCATTACTGAGCCTGTATTCAAGCCTTACATTATTCTCTCTGTGAAAAGGCTTTAAAGGATGGGATGAGAAGAGGAAAAATAAACTTTCACTGAAATGCAGAAATGTGTGTTATCACCAAAATGCCTTGTCCTGCATTGAAAGAGTTCTGTGCACCTTTGGAGTTGATTAATTATTACACGCAGGTTCACGTTTCGAGGTGAGACACTGACTGAAAAGGCTGAAAAGAAGTGCAACCTTCCTACACACACCCCCAGTTTCACATGTAATTTTGAACTGCTTCGTTTTACTATCAGTGTGCACACAGGTACACCACAGGAACAAAAGAGATAAAAAAAACACGCCCATTTAAATAAAAATTGTCTTCATGACAGCCTAGTGCAAAATACTGTGTTTTAGTCTCTGAGGAAATAACGAAATTTACTCTTTCGAAAGACTGAGCACAACCGCCTTGAATTATTTGGACTAGATAAGTGTGTTAGCTGGGGAAAATACCAACAGTGCAAACTGCTGTGCACATAACAGGGAGTATTCACTCAGTGGCAAAGGCAAAGGATGAACTGTCTCAGGACCAGGACACTGGCGAGGCGGCAAACCTTGGAATTTTTTAGCTTCCTCACAAGGGGAGGAGGCTTTAACAGACTGCCTCTGTTTAGTCACACCTGCACATATCTGCTGATGTTATTCATAGCTTTGTTTAGAGGGAAACAATGCCATTACATTTAAACAGCCACATGAGCATCTCTGGTTTGTCGTTGCAGCTTAAGGAGCCGTTTGTAGAGAAGGAACAAGTGCATTTTTCAGAAGTTGCTTGATGACACCTAAATAGCACTAAATATAATTACAAAGTGTACTCCTGTGTAAATCTTAAAGCCAACTTTCACCTGCTACACACAAAAATCCTCTACAATATGTCTTGGCTACTTTACTGACACAAAAAATGTACAAAAAAAAGCTGAAAATGAGTAAAAAAAAAACCCAAAAAACCAAACAAACAAATAAAAACCAACCAACAAACAAAAAACACATATATGGGAAAGTAAAAACAAAACAAAAAAGCTTATCTATATCTACATTTATAATTATTCTGTAAAATAATTTTTTAAATGTATATGATGATGATCATTTTTCGAAATCTACTAATATCTTGCAATTTCTGACACTTCTTGCCAAGTTGTTCATTTTACAAATGTGTTTGAAAGAAATCAAAACTAATTTAATCACGGCACAAAGGTTTAACAACTTGTGAAAAGCATCTGAATGCAGCACAAGAAAAGTGATGTCGATCAAGGTTTCAAAGGATTAAAGAAGTCACTGCAGTCACTGCAGTACAAACCATTTTGACGATGGCAGCGCATGTAGATGCAGCAGCCAGTAGCGACTAAAATCCTTGCTACTTTTTTGCTATATTTTTCTAATTTTTTTACACCATGACCTCTTCTGAATGCAGCAGACTGCGAAAAGATCCCCACAGGTGGCATGTGCTGAGTGTCAAGTCAGACCAGAGGGGAGAAATGAAACTGAAAGTGCTGGACAAAGAGAAGGAGGAGAGCCGGCATCAGGGTGAGGCTAACCCTACTTGGAGGGAGAGCTTCTCCTCTACCAAGCCTTCTTGTGGCTAATGTCCGGTCGCAGGAGAATAAAGAGGATGAGATGCAATTAAAGCTCACTCACCAACAGAAGATCAGATACGGCTCTGCGCACATCTTGACAGAGACATGGTTTAACCCCTAACATCCCGGATCAAGCTGTTGCACTGGATTGACTGACCTTGTGGGAGCCATTTGAACACAAAACCCTGATGCAAATTCAAAAAATGCACTGCAGGAATTGAATGATGCCACCAGCAGCACCATACCCAAAGAACTGGTTGGAATTTTCATAGTTGCTGCTGATTTTAATCAACTCATCCTTCAACTCCAAAGATGTAGCAGGATTGAGGACAAATATGGTTTCGTTTTTTTTAAACTTGGTTTGAAAAATGACCAATAAATCTACCTTCTACCTTCTTCTACCTTCAGTAACCATCTTACGTAGGAAGACCATTGTCAGACTGGATTTCTGACAGCCACTATTGATTCATCAGTCAAAGAATGACTGAAGGGGAAAAAGGACAGAAACATCCAAGGCACTCTGAGTGATGTGAAGTTAACTTCAAGTGTGATGAAAAGTGGTCAGGAGAAGGGCCTGAGTAGTAACCCGGCTGAGTGATCACTTGATGATATCAATGCTTTTTTGGTATAAAATAAAGTGTGACATTCAGCTGTGTCGGAAAACACACAAGTCAACAAGCACATGGGGGAAAGTCGTTCTTCATAGTCTGAGATTGAGAGATCAGTTTGTCATGGCTTGTTGGGTCGCAAATGTCCTAGATGACACTGGTGACAAATTCTTGAGTTTTGTAACGGCTTTTACAATAACAACACATCTGCCAGTTTTGCTGTAGTGTGTGTTAAGATGTCAACAAACAAAACAAAACAAACAAACAAAAAAAGATTTCGGTTGTAAGAGGAGACACTACAGATCAAAACATTTTGGGCTGTTATGTATGTAATGTATACCATTGGTTCTGTTCATTTTGGTCAAGCAACTCTTGTCTACGTATTTTGCATATGTAAATAAAGGTCACTATGTATCTAGATATTTATGTATGTGTGTTTGTAAGTGTACTTGATTTTTTATGTGTGTATTGCTTCTAAATGAGAAGCACTGTAGCTGTATGTTTAATAATAATAATAATTATTATTATTATTGCTATTTCGCTTCCATAAAAGGTCTTCTTTCAGACTGATGGAAAGACAACGTGCAAAACACACATTTAGGTTTATCCTAGTTCAGTTTTCTGTTCTGAAAAAGTATGCAAAATGGCGCATATTCAATTAGATTATGTACCATTTGTATTTTTTAAACATAACAGTCCAACTTGTAACTTGTAATACAAAAAAATGTCTTAAAGTAAGCATTCAACTGGAAAGGGCTCATGGTGATATTAATTAGTTGATATTTTATGTTTTTTACCCTATCCACCTGAAGCATTTTATTTTAATTAATTTGTCTTTTTAGTCTTTGTATCTATAAAGGTTGTTTTCTCAAAATGAGTTTTTTTTTCTCATACTCTGAGCCAGAAATCTCCTCATCAGTAGCACTTACAGACACCAGACTTCCCAGTTTTATTTCTATCTATATCCTACAGGGTTTTACCAAAGGGTTTGTTCGTATTTAGTTCGTATCCTGATTGATTCTTGTTTCATTTCTAAAAACATGGTTTTTTTAAAAGGCTGCTTTAATGACAGTTTCTTTCTGATTTATGCAGTATTAAAAAGAAATCCAAAAGCCCCTCTTTAACAACCCCTGACTTTTAGCTGTGATCAAAATGAAAGAAGAATTTTGACTTTACTCAAGGTTTAGACTTTTGTTATGGAAAAGTACGCAAATGAGCAAATATTTAATTAGATTATACAGTATTTTCATGTTTTATTATGATTTCACATAATAATTTTCTCAATATTAGTAATCAAATGGGGCCTTTTATGGCAATGTCTCTTAGTTAAAAGCTATTCACATGTAGTGGCTCCACAGATTTTCATGAAAACAAAACCCTGATGCTCTTCACTTTGTATTTTTCAGCATAGTCCTTCAATGTATTTATATTCATTAATTACCTCTCTATACAGCAGTGTTCATTGTTAGTGGCAGAGTTCGCTACTCCTACTCTGCATTCAGAGTGCCTATATATGCACAAGTGACTCACAGGAGACAATGCACTTTGTGATTCAGCTTTACTGTTAGCACAGTACTTGGAAAATTGCCCTCTGATTTTATTAATAACAACATGGTTGGGCTAAGGCTCAGTATTTTACGATATGACATGATCTCACCAATCGCAATACATTCTGACAGCCATCTCTGATCTTTTTTCACTTAATCTGCTAATTGCCAACTAACTTTGCTAAAAGTGTAGTATTTCTACTCTGTTGTCATGTTTAACTGACATGTTTAAAGGCATCTGCGTATTTTGAACTTACCATAGCAAAATATGAATTAAAATTGTAATTTCCTTTAATGACAAGCAATATTTATTTGCATTCCTTATTTGGACAAGCACTAACAGTAGTCAGAGGCAGCGGTACATTTTGTTAGGGTCTATGAAAAGATCTGAGCTACTCAAATATTGATGAATGCCTGAATACACATAAATTTCCCTCTGCGAACACTACACACAAATTCATTCTGCTCACGTTTCATGAATGAGACACACTCACACTATTTTCATGGCAATCAGGACTTAAATTGTAATTGAATTGTAATTTTAAACTATGCTTGTAAACCTTACCTCTTTGCATAGCATGCAATGACTTGCATGAGTGGGAAATTATAAAATGGACCGTTTACAGTAGCTGTATACTCCTATCATGAATTTCCATTTCCACACCCTCATTCACAGCTTCCCAATCAGGGTGTCCATACATTTCCATGGACAAAACCAAAGTTTCCCATGACTTTTCAAGTACCAATAATAAAGTTTTTTTTTAATTGCCCCAATTACCTGGCGTTTTTCAAACCTTTCAAATTCAAACTCTATTCAAACATAATTTCAGCTAATTGGCAGACAGAGAGCGAGAGAAGAACCCAGGAAGAAAATGGCAAACAACGGCACATATTTCAGATACATAAAGTCAACAGCTACAGAAAATGAATTTGCATGATGTGATATACATGGAAGGTTATTCAAGGAAGACTATTGTAATGATTTCATTTCACTAAACAAAATTTCACGACTTTTCCAAAACTTTCAATTATTTTTGACTTATTCCATTACTTTTCCAGGCTTGGAAAATGTGATTGTGACTTTTTCTATGACTATAGGGACCTTGCCCAATACAATAGAACGTATACAGGTCAAAATATCATATACAATCATCTACAATTAGCAGCATGCATCTACAATTTGTATGTTTTTACAAACTATAGATAATGAAATGCTGCTCATACCCACATTTTAGTAGTTTCCTTTTTGCTTTGTTTTGAAGGGTTTGCGATTTGCATTTGCTTCCACTTAAAGCATGGGCACCATAAATAAACTTACCTTGAGTACCAGCAAGTAGCTACATTGGACAGTTTGCATTCTGCCTTGCACAAAATTCATATTTGTTAACTGCGCATATTGATCTTGAAACTATTTTTGGAATGTCACAGACTTGTGTTAGGCCTAGACGATGTGTGATTCTCTCTGGCTAAATTGAAAGTAACAAAAAGGATCACTGATAAAATTCACATATTTGAGCTTTTATCCACTAAATGGAATATTTTTTCAGTTAGCTCCTATGTCATGATAAATTAAAGTATTACTACATTTACAATTAGAGAACTGCTATATTTGTTATGTTTTTATGGTGTAAGTCCCTTCTAGGTTTCTTAGAGCTTTGAGAAAAGTGAAGACTTTTCTGTGAGCAGCACAGAGGGAGCTGAGTGCACATGAAAAAATAAAATGCTCTGGCAATCATGATGAATAAATGTATGTGTGGTTATGAAAAAATAATAGATATGACCTTCAGAAATTGTAACAATTATGGGAGGAAGAATTTAATGTAATTGTGATACGGACTAATGCTTTGAGAGTTTGTGTGTGTGTGTCTGTGTGTGTGTGTGTGTAGGTGTGTGTGTGCATACCGAGGTGCCGTTGATGCTCCAGGAAACTGCTGGCTTTGGAGAACCTTCAGCCTCACAAACCAAGACTTCATGTCTGCCGTCTTTACCCAGATGTTTGTTCAGCCGTTTGATAACTGGAGCACCTACAACAGGATGTAACTTGTCAGCTAGGCCTAAATCTGAATGGATGCATGTGCGGCATTAATGACTGCCTTTCATTCACGCACACACACGCACACACACACACACACACACACACACACACACACACACACACACACACACACACACACACACACACACACACACAGAGTGACTGAAGACTTTTTACTTAGAGGAATAGAGGGACATTTTGCTGAGAGTGTGATTAGAAGATCGATATCATCGTCATGTCTGTATGGCAAGTATGGAACTACAGCCAGCAGCTCCATAGCTTAGTTTAGCTTAGCATAAAGACTGGAAACAGCTGAAAACAACAAACCTGGCGACTAGCACCTCAACAGGTTGCTAATTAACAGTTTCTATCTTGTTTAATCCGTACAGAAACCAATGCAGTGTTGCCTCTTTTCCAATTAAAGTAGCTAGCACTTTCTCCAAAAGTTGCCGGATGATGTCACCACGCATTAATAGAAGCATTGAATTATTGCTGAATTAGATTCAGTAGAAAAATTATCAATAAAACATTTGAATAGCAGCTATGGTGCTCACACAACAGAGCAACACTATCTTGAAAGTGAGAGCAACAATGTTAACACATAAAGCCACTGCAACTGAACACCCTTGGCGAGCTGCATTTTTGGTCCTGCTGCCTTTCCCACATCTACTGCGCATCACAAGCCCCCAGGAACAGTGCTGGGCTTTGAAGCTTATCTGACATAGTGGTCAAATGTAGAATTAAACCATCCAGGTCCATCATGTGATGCCATGACATAAAAGACATGTTCCTATTGACTTACATTGTGAAAGAGACACCATTCTCACTATTGGGATTTAATCCATATGGCCCGATAACATTTCTAATGTCAAGAAGAGCAGCAAGATTTAATAATTTTATCCCCATTCAAGTTACCTGGAAGTTATGGCTGTGACACGCCAAGCTGACATCTGAGAACTAGCGGCGACGAAAGCTCCCTGCTGCATCCCCCTCATGTCAGTATGTCTTGGCCAAAAAGTTGCACATGAACACACCAAACTGACAGCCAACAAGTACATTTACTCTGCATCTGCATGAGAAGGAATACTCCTCCATACCAGCAGGCAGCTGTTGTCTGCAATCGCCATTTAAAACGGGAAACCAGAAGACCGCCATGATGCCAGTTAGCCAGTTGGCACATTAACAACTCAACCCAATATTGAAATTTACTGTGTGCCAATGAACAACAACACAACATCCACTTAATGTGGGCGGACGGCCGACAGTCAGTTTGGTGTGTCATGGTTTTAGCCATTCGGCTGCACTCAGCTGCGTTTGGCCACCACAAATCTCTAGTGTGCTTGCTCTTTTGGGCCCCATAATGTGGAAGATCTGGGTAACTTCATTTTGTGAAAGAGCTTTTTTGGTTTCATGTGCTACAGAGCAATCTTCATCTGAATGAACGGGGCCCAGCCTCAAATGCTGTGTTCAGGTTTTTTAGTACGTCCATTAGAGACAAAAGGAGAGACCCCGGGCTGATGGTGGAACTGGAACTCGTGAACTGTGATTATTCTGAGCAGCATGCAAGAGAATGAAGTACAATATATTTGTCTCTTCTTTCTTCCTGATGGTCTGATTAAGTTGCTAAATTTGTCGCGAGTCACTTTTTAGGAATAAAGTCGCTAAGAGGGTCTGAAAAGTTAACAAATCTAGCTGGAAAGTGACCAATTTGGCAACACTATACCAATGTTTAAAGACGAAACACTGTAGTTTTGAATAACTTACTGGATAATCTCTGGTGGTTGCCTAACAAGCCACCATAAAACCTCAACAAGTTGTTTTTATACTTCAGATTTTCTGCACAAATTAAACAAACAAGATATAACATGTTAATTTGTGAACTTTGGGGGTGGTTTGTAGGCTTAATTTGTAACCTGAGCTGAAAGCCAGCTAGCTAGCTTGTGTTAATGATGTTTATTTTACAACAGTCACTAATGTAAGGGGAGGCTGTAAAGTAGGTTGGAGTGCACTCAACTGTTGAGAATTATTGAAAATGAAGATGGACTGAACACTCACTAGTTATTCTTGAATAAACAAAACACAGTTTGTTACAGCCTGTTTCCAGTATTTAGCAGTATTATTCCAGTATTATTTAGTTAAGATAATCTACCTGCTGCTTTCAGTAGCTTCATATTTACCGTTTAGACAAGAGAGTTTTATAAATTATCTCTTAAATAAATAGAGCATTTCTGAATTTCCTTTAAGCTCTTACCTTCGACTGCCAGCTCAAGAGAAGCTTTTCGGCTGAGGACCCCCATCATCACCTCACACTCGTAGCTGCCAGAGTCAGCGTAAGTCAGCTTGGTAAACTTGGGCTCTTTGTCCAGTTTATTATTATCCTAAATTAAATGAAAAGGATAGGAGCAGGGTTAATAACAACCACTAACCTGTCTTCATTGATTTAGTCTTTGTTGTGTAAGAGATTGCTTTTACCTTTGTCCAGGAGACCTTGGTGTCTCCGGAGGCATCAATCAGGAGATTTAGATCCAAGGCCTCACCGGCACTCTTGACGACATTTCCAGAGGGGCTTAAATTGATGTCTAGGTCTAACAAGAGAGGAGAAGATGGTGAAAAGATGGTTCAGGGGCCTGACAAGGGTCGAAACACTCCTGTTGTTAACCACATAACCCTGCACTTGGCTCACTGCCCTGCAGATGCTGCTTATTAGAGGCAGTGCGGTTGACACAACTCTTTTCTCCACAAAGCACGGCAAGACAGGTAGGGCTGGCAAAGAGAGATATTAGGACTTTCTTTTCTCTAGCAAACATAGCTTTCATAGTAACAAGATTACAGGCAGAAAAATGAAATTACTCTGAGAACAATGCTTGCCTGGCGTCTGGCAAAATTGCAGTAATTTTGACTGTTTTGGTCTCTTACAGTTGACTGTGATGTCCTGAGATGCTTCCATTGTTGGGTTGTCAACGAGAGAGCATTTGTATTCACCGGTGGTGTCTCGTGAGACATTCGTGATGGTGTAAGTATCTGCGTTTTCCACTTTCACCAACTCCCCCTTCAAAGATATGCAATCAGGTGATTAGTTTACAATGCCATACTGATGAATGAACGATGCCTCTGAGCGTCTCAATGAGTTATTAATGAGCATATGTACCTTAAGGTGGAAGTTAAAGGTGGTAGGGGCTGGGTTACCGTCTGCCTCACACTTCAGAGTTACATTTTCTCCTTCTACCAGAGGCTCCTGAGCAATGATGCGGAGATTGATGTTTTCTGTGGAGTCTTTGGAGAAAACAGGGGATAGAACGTCAGACAGGATGGTACAACCAACTTTAAAATGCAAGAGCTTTTTAAAGGTTTTCTTGGTCTTTGTTGAAAGGCTATGGGTCAGGAGCTGCTGCTGTAGTCCCGAGAAGACCAGTTAGACACTATGTGATGTTAAAAAAACTTGACCTCAAATAAGTAGTCAGGCTCATTTAATCTTTTGACTGTATTTCTAAATCCAGGTCATATTAAATAACATTTGTTTATTCGCTAAAAATATAACATCACATTACAGTCAAGAGAAACCTATGTAAAAAAATGATGCTCAAAATTGAAAGCGCAACACTTTTTGCTTTGATACTTTAAAAAATGGTTTTAAAAAGTGAAAATAAATATAAGTTTTTACAGTTTCTGAAGTAAATGCACGTGAAAGCTGGAAGCTGTTAGCTGTTGCTGCCAGCTCCTGAAACAACAGCAATTTTTCAAATCCTTTGGTGCAACCTACACAGGAAATTGTATCAAAGGCTACTGACTTATTCAGCATCCCCCTCTCTATAAATCTGCTGAATTTGTTTACCATGAAATTTTAAATTAAAGAGATATGGCAGTTAAAAAGTAGCACGGCAATGTTTTTACTAATGGCCACAAGGTGGGGCTATTGATACCTTGCTTAAACATATCATGCACATGCTCGTGGAAAACCTTTTTATTAAATGTTATTTTAATGTTGTAATGTTGTGTACTGTGGCGCCTACTGAGGGTAAAAATGCATGTTTTTTTTTCAACTTGTGCAGTCATGCTGTATGAATATTCCCAAATTTTGTCGAAATCAAATTTATCATTGAAGAGTTATGCCTTGTTCAGTACATAACACAACGCCTTCAAACGTTTTGAAACCAATAACAGACAAACAGTAAGTGATACCCAAAAATGAACTGATGTATTTTGTTATGTGACATCTAAATATATTCACATTGTGGTAAAAAAATTGATGAAATATTTGCCAAAAGAAATGGCCAAAATGGCTGAAAAAATGTTTGCTCGGCCTGTATCTGTTGAACTGGCATCATGCAAAGAACACTGCGCAAATATTGTTTTGCTAAGCCTCACAGTTATTAGCAAAAATTTGACAACGCAACAGCTGACCACATGTTAACACTATTGTTACCATGTTGGACTATATTAAGCATTTCCAGATAGGGCACCTGTTAATAAAATATGATTGTTTTAGCTCTTGTAGTTATTGGGATCCAGGTTTCAAACATTTCTCCAATACACTTAGTATTAGAAATTCAATACTTTCAAAAAAGTATATAAAATCACTGAAACGTGTCAGAATAAAGAAAAGTAAGACCATATATCTCCTGAATATGTGCAGTACAGTACAAAGTCTATAGATGCCAAAATTGGGGAAATAAATGATAAAGAGCAAAGATTAAAGCAATATAAGAGCTACTAAAAATATAATACTCTCAGAGGGTAAAAATGCACAGATACTACCAAGAAAATTTTGAAACACATGAACCTCGTTTTAAACAGCTCCGAGTGATTTTCTACAGGTGGAAAAACCTTCTGCTGCAATGTTGTTGTTGTTTAAATTTTCACATGTTTCAGCAAAACTGGAATATATTCAGACAGAACCCACTTGTTTTTTTATTTTTTTAAAAATAGAAAATATTTAGAGGTTTCTACTCTGCACCTACATTTGGATCTTTACCAAAATACCCAAGGTGCCAATCAGTCATGAGATATATGTTCCAGATTTTTGCTCTCTTCATAATGTTATGAACATACCAAAATAAGTAAAAAAATTATGCTTAAATGTGCTTTTTAGCTTTTTTGCATGGTGACTGATATCACTCCCATATCTGTCGGTTAAATATGGATATACTGCAGGAGGCGTTCATCAGCATAAAGTTTGGAAACAGGGGAAACAACTAGCCTGGCTCTGTGCAACAGTTAAAAAAAATCTACTTTTTTTCATCTGTTCAGAAATTATATTTTAACCTATGGACCTTGCAAGGCTAGTGGTTTTCAATTTCCCTGTTTCCAGTTTTCATGCTAAGCTAAGCTAACCGGCTGCGTGCTGAAGCCTCATATTTATTGTGCTGATATGAGAGTTGTATCAATGTTCTCAACTAACTCAGCAAAAAAGCAAATAAGTATATTTCTAAGACTGTCAAACTGAAAATGCGTTGATCCACAGGTGGGTCCTGATCTGAACAAAAACTACCCATTTACTCATTGGCACAGGGTGTAGCTTTACATTAAATATTATCATAAGTCTATGTTGTACAAAATCATGCTTTCATTTATTAACCTAAGAGACCTTTTTAACATTCTTCACCCTCAGCATGCTTTATATTAGGAGGCTTTGCTCAGGGTATCTGAAGGTTAAGATAAGATGAGGACCTTGTAGATGTCCCTGACTTGTCTGGAGGGGTAAAGGGCATTGTTTTTCCCTCTGCAAGGTGGAGTGATTGTATGTAATTCTGTATGAATTTGGACACATTTCATGAGGCCAGCCCAATTGTTGTTTTTTGGCAGATCCAGTTTGTATCCAGATTGATTTTAGGAAGTGTGGGCACCAAAAAACAACACGAAATCTAATTGTTTGCAAATCTGATCAAAAGTACATTTGGTTGTTTGAAATTCGACATCAATTGGATTTCTACAGATGTGTTTCAGTCTGGATGCTCAAATCGGATCACAAAGTGTCTTTGAACACAACACATGACATCAAATCAAAAGTGATGGAAGTGCTGAGCAGATCCATGCTGCTACTAGCAGAGGACTTAAGAAGACAACATGAGGAACAACAGTCCATGGGCAGACGCCATTTCAATTTCTCATCCATTTCTCATGCTTCCGTGTTGGGAAGCTGTGTTGCTACGTAGTTACTGACGCCTAAGTGGTTACCACAGCGACACAAGCAGACAGGTTGGTGATGTTTGGACTCAGACCTGATTATTTGCCAATTACGGTGTGGACAGTCTGTCTTCAAGATCTGATTTGAGAAACAAATCTGATTCGTGTGCAGTCTGAACATAGCCTAAATATAATGTTACTTGAAGTTTTTGGTATATCTCTGTCGATGCATGCATGCTGTGCCAAAAGCGTATTCAATCACACAAGTTTTGTAGTAAACACATATTCAAGTTAGGACAAGCGGGACTCTTTGAGTTATTGTTATATTCATCTAAGTGAAGACTGACTTGTTTTCCACATCAGGTTTTAAAAATATCCTGCTAAAAAGTTAAAGAAATACTTCCTTTGGAGAGGTAAATAGGACAAAACATTAACTTTTCATGGTCTGTTATAATGAGATAGAAAAAAGTCATCATTGTCAAACAGGATTTTAGTCTCTGATTTGTGTAGAAGTTACTCTGACAACAGCTCGCCTGCAAACAGCAGCTGGTGCACTTTACTAAGTGTGTCGAGTGAAGGTTGTTAGTGGGTTTGGTGACTCACAGGTGATTGTGAAGGTCACTGGTTGGGCCACCAGCTCTGAGCCCACAGTGTGCTGAGTGCTGCATGTGAACTCAGCTTCCGTGTCTTCCTTCTTGGCCGAGTACTCCAGTATGGAGGTAGTGGTTGAAAGGCCAGTGACAGGATCCACCAGCACAGAGGATTGGATGAAAATCCCTAGACAGAAAACAAACAACTCTGAAAACCCTAACAAGGAAAAAATGCCGTAACGACCAAAACATTCACACTGTCAGCGAGTGCAGAGCAATTCATCACAGAAGGATAAATTACAGAAACTGTCCCAGACAGAGAGAATAAATACATCTATGTATGTAATATTTATAAATGTCAGAACCACTCCAAAGAGCTGCTGGCATTAATCATCCAACAGAATGATGAATACATACCTTTCCCATCAGCCACCAGAGGTATATCGTTCTTTAGCCATGTGATATTTGCAGCGGGATTGGCGTCTTGTGCAACACATTTTCCGAGCTGTGAAACAAAAATATCAAAACTTAAAAATAGCAAAGACATGCACTTCAAGACCAAAAATCACCATTTCATGCATTTTGAATAAATCTGCATCTTTCTAAATGACCAAACATCTGAGCAAATTAACTTTTTTGGCGCCTTTCCTACATTTGAAGACTAAGTAGTTTTCTATGCAACAGACCATGAAATGCCCAAAGCATTTCTAAAGCCCCTCAGATCCTTTGGGGTTTTTAATTGCAGTAGGGGGGATTCTGCTCTTTACTAATTCATGAGAATCACATCAAAGAACTCATTACTGTAGGAACATAGTCTCTGCTATGCCTCAAGATACCTTAGCTCAAGTGAGGGACTTCCCTTGATGGTTTACTACTTAAAATAATGTAGGTATAAGCAATGTTTATCATTAAAAACCCACCTTATTAAGTTTGCCAATCTCTAGTTCCTCTGCTTTGTCAGAAATATCCAGGCCTGCCGGGGTCTCTGCAAAACATGAAAAAAAGTGTTAATGAACAGGGTATTAGTGTGGGTGATTTGTGTGCTGCGTGTCAGTCATTATTCTTTATTTGGATACCCCATTAGCTGCCACTGAGGAAGCAGCTGCTCTTCCTGGGGTCCACACATAAACATAACATATAAAACAAGACAGTTGACACACAAAGAAAGTCTCAAAAAGGATGTGTTCAAGACAAGTAAAAGTCACATGAAAAACGAAACAACAAAACACATCAATTTTCATTCCACTGTAGTTGTTCACGGCTGTTAATTAACATTAATGTATTTCGCTAGTTTCTAACTAGATCAAACCTCGTAGCCTGCCTGGTATAGCACTTTAAAGGTCTCATATTATGCAGGTTCTTTGGATATTTCAGATTTGTAGTTGTGCTCTGGGTTTCTACCAGAACATGTTTAAATGCTTTAATGTACAAAAAATGCATTATTTTTTCTCATACTGTGTGCCTGAATATACCTGTAAACACCCTCTGCCTGAAAAAAGCACGATTTTAGTGCCTGTTTCTTTAAGCCCCCCTCCCGAAAAAGCCCAGTCTGCTCTGATTGGTCATTATTTCCAGGGCTTACACATCTGTGCTCTTGGCTTCTCTCCATGGTCATTGCACCTGGGGGACTGACTATAATGGTACTGTAGCAACAGTTTCTGTATTTATGTAGTATAGCTGTGACATCACAACTTCACTTAAGTCCTGACAGCTTGTTTAAAGGCACAGTTTCTGAATACCGACTATGTTCTTTTCTCTGTGGATTGAGCCTTTTGATTACAGACTGTATAAACAATTGATGTAGCTACTGTGACGTCACCCATTGGTTTGTGGGCTGCCATTTTGAAGCTTTGAGTTGGGCATTTTGGCTGTCATCCTTTTGTTTTTGAAGCTTCGGAGGAGCGAGGGGTGGATCTGTACAGAACTGTACCGATGCTTCACAGACAACCTACCACTCAGGTAGCCCTGCCATTAAATATGTGTAACTTTGGGCCTTAGTAAAATGTAAATGGGTGAGTTATAAAAAATAAAATAACCCCCCAATACATTTGTCATGAATGTTGAAATTAGCTGTAGAGACCAAAACTGTTTTTTGTACCAGGCTGTAAACATGTTTGTTTCTGCTGTAAAGTTGGGCATTTTAAAATGGGAGTCTATGGGGATCTACTCTATTATGGAGCCAGCTTCAAGTGGCCTGTCAATAAACTGCAGTTTTTGGCACTTCGGTACTGGCTTCATTTTTTAGCCTCAGATGTTGCCGCTCGGTTCTGATATGTTCATAGTATATATATAGCACCTTTACCTGCTTTATAATTAAAAAGACACTGAAATCTGACCTTTTACAATGTGTAACCTTTAGCTAAAGCAATCCAAAAAAGGAAAGTTATTATGGGGCTATGCCAGCTTGTACTCACTGTAGATCACCACGTTCACCGGGTATTCTGTGATGTCTGCACCTGCCACCACCATGCACGTGAATGTGCGCTGGTCAGACAGCTTGACTGCAGAAAGCAGCAGGCTGTTGTTTGCAGCCAAGCTGACACGACCCTTGTATTCGTCTGTGGCACTGATCGAAACATTCTGGTTTTTCTGCTTGACCAGCAGGTCTCCCGAAAGTCCCTCTCCTTTGTCCTGGAGATCAGAGCGGAGTGCACTTGTTACATGTCTGTCACATATGGCATTAGGCTTCCAGTTCAAATAAAAAGCACACAGTGTTTTGTTCCATGTCCTTGGCTCATGCAGTGTCATATGGAGGGACAGATGCGTGGCCTAATGCACTGCATGTGCACTCAGACTAGGCGTGGTTCAGACATGATAAGTGGGTGTCAGACGGACTTCACCATTTTGAATCTATTGACCTCTGCTCTGACTTACATATTTCCATTTAGTGATCAGGACGTCCTCTGCTTTCATGGCTCCATTGCTGCACGGGATCTCAAGTGTTTCCCCATACAGGCCGATAACAGTCTCCAAACCGCTGACTGTGAAAGAGAAAAGCAGAGACGCAATTTTCAATTACTTTTTCAAAAGCACTAATCTGGTCAGCTCCGACACAGCATGAAATTTTCTGACAGAAAATTGAAATCCGTTATTATTCTGAATGCTTCAAAGTCTCCTCTTTCTGTACATATTTGACTGACATTTATCAATACCACTCGCCTACACACACTAAGAAAGCAGTTTCTATAGAGTTCTGCTAATTTTACAGCTCCGGTGGAAAAAAAAACAACCTTTCCTGCCCTAAATTTCTTTCAAAACATCGCCATGGAGACAAAGTGCTTGAGAGGGGGGATGGGGGGAGGGTGCCAGCAGAAGAGTCTCAATGGGCTGCGATGAGGGGTTAGAGCCAGAGGGCTCCAGGGAAGAAGAGGCTGCCATGGCCCGACTGAAAATGAGGTGCTGTGCAGTTTTTTGGTATTCAGATTCACATTTCAGACCTCTCAGAGTTCAGGCTAAGTTAACGCATGAGTGCGAGTGTGTGGAAATCTGACAGCTAAAATCCAAAACAGCTCATCAGACATTCAGCAAAGTGTGAGAGAACAAAGCGGTGGCCAAAACCAGTTTCCATCTGTTGAATCACTGACAAATAATGTTGGATTTTACAGGAAAAGCGCGAAACAGTGAAGATGCCCAAATATTCTGTGTGCATTCAGCCGTGAAATTGTGTTATTATATTCATGCACGAAAAAGTGCTGCAAACTGTTGTGTCATATCTGCATTGCAAGTAAAGTTTTAGATTCACTTTCCCCTCTTAACTCATCAGACCTTTAAAGGTTTCCTCTGAGAGATGCAAAGATGGGGCGGATAATTCATTCGCTTTGTGCGTGATGCTAATTTGAATCCTATTTGAATGAAAGTAAATACTTTTACTATGGTTACCATTGTCTACATCAGGACAGAGTAACAACTGGGAGCCTGAAGGCGTCTTTGCACAGTTGCTTGTGATACCAGAATAATCGAAACGTCTGCTTCCTCCTCTGTTTAATTTGGTTCCCCCACGTTAAACCTCATGTTGTTGAGTGTCATTTCAACATCAAGACAATTAAAACAAGTTCATAAAACAGTTATGTACTCTTGTATCGCACTGTCTTACTTAAGATACACAACCATATCAAACAGATTGCCTCAAGTCAACACAGCCTGCTGTTAATGCCGTCCTCCTGACACTCAGCTGAACAAGTTCACACTTTTGACACTTGTCACTCATCTTTAGGAGTTGTCAGCTCTGAAACAACACAGTGTGATGCTGAACTAACCAGAGTCAGTAAAGCCTGTCAGTGAAGCCTCTACAGCAAGCAGATGACAAACAACAGACACTTTAATAATGTGATTTTCTACAGGGCATGTTCTGCTTCATGTTTAGCTCTGCTGTATTTCCGTATTAAATTGTTTCCTGCCATGCTGTTACTGATATGACTGCCCTGCCCTGTGGCCATTAGTCTCGCTTTAAACGAATAGTTCCACATTTGGAAAATATACTCATTTCTCTTGGGGAGAGTAAGATGAGAAGATCATTATCACTTATGTGTCTGTTAAATATCAAAGCTACATCCAGAAGCTGGTTAGCTTAGCGTAGCATAAAGACTGGAAACATGGAGAAACAGCTAGCCCGGTTCTGTTTAAAGGTGACAAAATGTACCTACCAGCACTTCTGTAGCTCAGTGATATACTCCGTTAGTTCAATCTATACAAAAAGTGTAAAAAAGTTGGGACCAATGCCAGGTTAGTTTGCCCCATTTTTAGTATCTATACTTTCCTGGATTCAGTCCTTTGAATCCGCCCAATCCACTGAGTTCGGATTGACTTATTTGTGTGACATTATGACATAAAACAGTGTTTTTTCAGTTAAAATGAAAACACAACCAATGAGCCCTGCGGGGGACTACGATTAGCCAATCAGTAGGGTTGGGTACCAAACTCTGTACTTTTTAAGGGCACCAAGCAATGCTCTTAGGTTTCAAATTTTCACACCGACTGATTCTGAATCAGGGTGAGAGTTTCTAGAGCAGCTTCACCTACTTCCAAGTTGTATGGAGAATGGTAATGAATTGAAGGCATAGAAACTCCAGAAAAACTCATAGTACTTAGAGATTCTTTAAACGACCAATGTGTTTCTGCTGGTGGCTTTAATGAGGCTAATGAAGGCAACAAGCCGAAACGCGTTGGTCTTTTAACACCAACTGATTTAACAAGAATGAGTACTTGTTAGTGCAGGGTTTCCAAAACATTCATTTATTTGTGGTGGCCTACCGTGATTAAAACATCTGCTGCCACAAGTTGGGTTTCTATTTTTGAAGATGATTCATTCATTAGGAGTGCTATTAGAATACCTATATTACCATATATACTGTTCGATATGCATTGCTCCACAGTCTCGGAGTGCAGCGCATACTCTGGGCACAGACGGAACAAAGTTAAACTTAATTGTCGATTGTGTTGGGTCTAGAAGTTTGCATCCCCTAACCACTGCAGCAGCATTTCACAAACTGCTGCTCTGGAAAAAAAATAACTCATAAAGAGTTCTGCATGGCTACATTGATGGACTCCCAAAAACATCTGAATTTAGAGAGGGGACACAAAGGACGCACACAGGTAAAAAAAAACAAATTGGGACCCCTAAAGTCAGCTACCACTGACTACACATAGATTCATGCTTCTGCAAAAAAGGAAATAGGTGTATTTCCCAAAATGTCAAATTATTCCTGTAATAGCCACAATACAATGACCTAACACGGGTGCTTCACGCACATATACATGTAGTACATGACATCCTTCATATAACTGAAATGCCAATGTCTGGCATCAATGTGTGATTTACTTTTACGCTAAACAGGAAAAAAGTAAATACACAAAAAGAATGAACTAAATACCATTTTAGTTGTTTTCCTTAGTAATAATGACATCCATATAAAATAAGCTATAATGAATGTAAAACCATCAGGGATTACCAATACAGAGAGCAGGAAACAAAATACACAGAGAGAAGAAAAAAGGGGCTTTAAAGGGGTATGAGGTATAGATTATTGTGATGACTATAATCAGTGCTTAAAGCTCTATTTGTGAGCATCAAAGCGTAGTAAACCACCCAATAAAAACTAGTTGAGAAACAGATACCGCAGCACGTCACCCACATAGATACAATCCCTGCATTTAAATAAGGCTCAGCAGCATTTAATAGTGACAGCATGGGACAAAACAAACCTCACCACATTTCAGCTGCTGACAGTTTTACCAGGAATTCTTCACCAAACACAGGGATGAGCTCTGTCACTTGTCAACTGAGGTACAATTAGAAAACTATTCCCCTGCATTGATTCCTCTTATTATCCATGATTTGCCACACCTAAAAGCTGTTCCTCTTGCATCATGAAGTGAATTCAAAGGATTAAAAGCTTTTTTAGAACCAAGTCGTGCAGTGATGGATCTCAATATGTGATTTTGCTAAGTCAAATGTCACCAAGTGCATTACCCAGCTTCTGGTATTTGCACAGTTTCTGCATTCTCATCTTCATGAATAGTTAGTAGCTTTTTGCTTAAGCATTTGATGAAGCTTGATTGTCTCCTTGCAGCACATGTATTGTAAATTTGTGCCTGCATTTCACAGAGTCTTGCTCACATGCAGAGTTTCAGCAACTGAATCAGTCCGACCCACCTGAAATGGTAATGCAGATTGCTGGTGCGAATACAACATGCTCATGAAGCCGTCTCACACTGCCTTGTTTTGTCTTTCTGATGTAAATCTAATGAAACTGACTCTCATGCTTGAATGGGCTTTAGCTAGATGTGCAGGTTTCTGGTCCAGGCAGAAAAGATTGCACTCGCTGTGTGGAAAACGGAAAATGGAGACATTGTGAATCTATTAGGAGGAGGGAGTTAATGAGCTGCCTGTGCAGGACATGGGTTTATGCTTTGCATATGTGTCACATCCGATGATATCCTGCTACATTTCATATTTGGAGTTATTTTACTGTGCCAAAAATAATCTGTCAGTATATAGATTATGTGCAACACCTGGGCATGTTGGTGCCAGAATTCCCTAATGGTCGGGGGAACATCCAAATGTTTTTCAGAATCTAGTTGGCAACCAAGTCCGCAAGTGTTTTCCTACAGTGCTCAGCCTCAAACTTCTCAGGAGACAGTGCTGCACAACCTGCTCCGCTGAATCTTACAATTGTTAGGTAACAAGAGTCGGTTTTATTCAGGTTACACTGTAAGCTCTGCAGAGTTGGAAAGGTTATCGCACTTTCTGTATAATAGACTCCTTACATTTCAAATTCAAATAGGCATTTTTGAATATTCAAATAAAGCTGTGTTCAGCCTCTTTGAGAACTTTAAAAGAGTCTGTATTAAGGAAAAGGCTTTATCAGCACAGATTACACTGTTATACAATGAGAACTAATCGCACATGTTGAGTTACAGAAGACAAAGCTCCTGCTGCTCACTGAGATAAGGTAATCCTGCGCCACAAAAGTAGGTGAACAGTGTGACTTTACATTGACAAACACATGCATGCACTGTGCATATGAAAAAAATGATAATCACTTTTAATTGTTGTCTATATAAAGGGGCATATAAGGGAGTGGTTTTACCTCCCCACAGCTGTAGGTGTAAAAACAGCAATAATGGAAATTTTTATTTTTTCTCCTTTTTCAAATATGATTTGTAGAAAAGTATTGAGGTTATCTTCTCTTCGCCATGAACTGGGCTGGCACATTTGATGATGTAAAGCATTATGTATTGCTATTACACCAAATAAGGAAGTATCTCCAAGGGCTCTATTTATGTTGCTTTAACATGGAATAAGGGAGATGGTTATTGGCAAACTGAATATCATTTTAGTACATGAGAACAGGACGGTATAACAGCCAGAGGCCAGAGGAGTATAACAGCAGCGGTAACAGTATCTATAGACAACATCAACATTCAAAGTAAAAATATTTGGACTTTTTGCCAACCTCTATGACAGAATTTGCAACTGCATGTTACGCAGCTCAATCACACACAGGTGATCTGGACCATTACCAGACTTCACTTGTAAATTTGGATGAAATAATAAACACAAAACTATTTACTTAATATATTTTAATTAACATATCATTATGCATGCTTCATTTTAATTTGCCATTCTGACGGACTGTCTCTTTGTTTTTCTATGTTGTCCAGGGTTAGGGTTAAGGCAACGTGGAAAATTCACACTGGACTTGATGTGCATGCAGATTCTTCATATTTATGCAGTGTATTTTTGAATTGCACTAGTAAGAAATAGCTGTCATTTGTGACTTTGGAAGTAATGTGCTGTATAAAACTACCACCAATTAGAAATACAGATTATATGAAAATCCACAGTCTTCAACCATCTTTTAAAGATTGGCTCTCTGAGACTCAAGTCAGATGTAATCCGCCTTTTTTTTGCAGCAGCAGACATTTTGCTTTTAACAGCAATATGCATAAAATTAGATGAAGTTGTGAAGAATCAAGCTGATAAAAGAATGTTAAGTATGTTTTCTTAAGTTTTTAAAGAGGCCTCAGGGTCTCCAAACAGCAGATCGGGGTTAAACAACTTAATATTCCAATGGGCCTCATCTGTCTTTGCAAATAATTTATTGAAACTTAAGTCCTCAGAACCCAAAATAACTTGACTCTCCAGGTTTGATGTGAATTTCTCTATACTCATAAAAGCAGATTTATCATACCGGACACAAAAAAAATTAGCTAATACTCTGGCGATGGTAAATCAAGTAATAGACAGGCGAGTGACAGAGACAGGAGGCAGCACCACAGGAGACACTTTCATGTTCCTGATTAAGGCGCTTCTATCCCTGAGAGGAGACAGGTGACGACAGCTCAGATATAAGCTCGCCAGGGAAATCAGCTACCTCCTCACACTAGTCTCTATTTCCCTGTTTTGCTACCTACGCCCTCCCATTTGTGTGTGTGTGTGTGTGTGTCTGAGTGTGTGCGCACATCGCTCAGTTGCAACATCCAAAAAGAAAACGGAGGCCCAAACTTATTAAGTGCTGAAAATGAGGATTGTGCAGTGAATGGAGATCCCATGGCGCATGTCCACAAAGACTTGATGGCAAATAGCCTCGCCTCAGAAGCGGTTCAGCGGTGAGGGGGCAGACAGAACCACTTCAACTAGATCAATAATACTTGAGGGAAGGCGAGATTCTTATAGTGAACGGTGCTTTCCTAAGGAGCAAAAAATCAAAGAAAAGCTAACCTTCTGTGACATTCTGCTTCTCGTCCTTGTCTTTTCTTTAATAATTTAACAAGTGCTGAATTTTGATTAGCCATATCAAGTATCTGAGGAGAGATCAGAGTTTTAATAAGCTCAATCTCTCATTACTAGGCTGTCAAGAAAAATAGAAGGACCGCTGTCATATGGTAAGGTACGTGAAGGCTACGGGAAACCGCTCCGTCTACCACCAGGTTCCCAAAAGCATCCTTGTAGCCATTTAGTAGTATACGAGCTCCATAGGCTGCTGTTTTGTCAGCTCATACCCTTAGCTCATCTGTGCTGACTTTGACAAGCATATGACTGTATCTGAATTCTGTTACAGTACCGGCTCGTGCTGAGGAAGTGTTCCAGAACAGCTAGCTGAGGAGGGATTTTTCTTAAAAAATACACAGCTCCATCCTCACTATCTCTGTCTGACTCTCTCTCGAGGGAAGGGGTGTAATCATGTCACTGATGGATAACTGACAGCACACTTGCACAACATCCCTTTCACACAGTTTCTCTTTTTGTTGCAGGCTGAACCACGGAGGCACCATTCTAAACGTCAACATTGTGTGCTCTATAATTTTGCTTTTTCCTGCCTACTGTAATTGCCTGTCAGTGTCTTTATAGCATAAAACTAAGGGCACCAGCTTGCGTTTTTCACCTGACTGTCGAGAGCTGTTTGTCAAAAAAAAACCCAACAAAACACTAATGTCCATAGCTGAGTTTGGTCCATTTTTTGAAACATGTGATAAGGATGTACACACAACAAATCGTTTTGCATGTCCAGTGTATGTTGCAGAAAAAGGAGGGTGGTGGTGGTGTTTCCCTCAAACATTACACCTCTTTCACTTTTATAGGTAGGCTATTATTTTTTTTATATGCTAGAGGCATCGCTCTTGTAACAGAAAAGTTCTGTCATTAAATTAGTTGGTCCACCACTTTGGAATAATTGAAATATCTCAATGACTGTTTAATGGTCTTAAAATTTAGTACAAACATTCATTGTCCCCAGATGATAAATCCTACTAACTTTGGTGAACCCCCTAACTTTTTCTCTTGCGCCACCATGAGGTTTACATTTGTGTCTTTGTATAAATCTTGAAAACTATTAGACAAATTGGCACAAAACTTTGCACCAACATTAATGGTTTCTACATGAAGCGTCCTAAACTGCTTTAACAGATGCACTGCAAACCTGAAATTATCTAGACATTTACTGGAGGAGTTGTTGCTATGTGAGAACAAAAATGTCAGAATCAGTTGGATCTGGCATTAAATACCTACCAGCACCTCACCAGCTCCCTAGTACCCAGCCAACATTTGTTTGTGGGGCCCATGTGGGGAATAAATGAGCTAAAAAATGGCCCTTGATGGGATTGTCCACGGATTCCATAATGGCCTCGCCAGTTGCCCTCATGGGTGGTTTAAGAAAGTGGGCCCAAGAGCTACCTGGGGGCCAAAGGGGTGTGGCCCAAAATGGGCATCTTATTTGGGACCCACTTGGGTAAACACACCCATGCGGGCAACTGGCATGGGGCCATTATGGAACTTATGGATAATCCCATTAAGGGCCCATTTTCTTCCCATTTACTACTCACATGGACCCCACATACAAATGTTGGCCAGGCATAAAGTCTGTAATGTTGGACTGAGCCCATGTGTGAATAGAGCATTGTCTGGAGAAGTCACAGCAAGCGAGCAGGCATGTTAAAGTTGATTTCATGCAGATTACACAAAGGGTGAGGAGCAAGGTACATTTACACAAAAACTGCGACAAAAATGAGATGACAAGATTCAGGAACTTCTGTCAGCAAGGGCCAACACCTAAATTTTGTAGACAAATTCAAGAAACAACAAGAGACTCTGCTGTTTATGATGGAATTATAAACTGTCTGAGGGACTACTGTGTAAGACGTGTCATGTTGTGCATCTTGCACACCCTACCCTGGCGCCAATCAGGTTTGCTTTGTGTTTGTGGTAATTAGCAAATGTTAGCATTCTAACACACTTAACTTAGATGATGAAATTGGTAATCACTTTACCTGCAAAGTTAGAACACTGATGTTAGCAAAAAGAAAAGCTGTCCCTAAGTATTGCCACATTACTGGCCTTGTTTTACAGTCCTACACAGAGATTTACAAATACACAGTGATTCTGTCAGCTGTCCTTCAAGTTTCTGCTGACTAAAGCTGTAATAAACAATTATTTTTATTATTCATAAATCTGCTGATCATTTTCTCAATTATTTCTTTTTTCTATGAAATCCAGAAAATAGCAAAATGATAATAATAATAATAATAATAATAATAATAATAATAATGATAATTCTTTGGAGCCAAGATTCTGTCTTCACTGTCCTTGTATTGTGCCATAAACAGTCCAGAAATCCAAACACATTCAGTAAACTATCATATATAAAAAATAAAAGCAGAAAACCATCAAATTAAAAAAGCTGCAGCCAGAGAATGTTGCTTTATAAATGACTTCAATGATTTATCAATAATCAAAATAGTTGCCGAATAATTGCTGAAAATTGTTTTGGCTCTAGTGTTGATGTTGACAAGCTGCCCATTTTGCATCTATTCTGAAGAAATAAGCAGGAGGCATGAGTTTGTGAAAGTACTTCTGTGGTTGACAAAAGCCACATTGTGTGAAATGAACTGCACAGAGTCTGTGACGTGTTGATTTCGAGCTATTTTCCAAGCCTCATTTTCTGCTTCACCATCTGTTTGACGGCACAGAAAGCCACCCTAAAAGCCACCCTGCACCCTAAACATGTTTCCCTGCACCTCTGTGACCTTCAGAAGGTCAAAGATGCTGCTTTTAGAGAACCAATCTGAAAAGAAGCCCTCTTTATGGACAGAAATAGTTGGGACAAAGGTTTTCATTTTCTACAACGTTGCCCTCAGGCTCTATCTGCCGACCAGCTGAACTAGGCCTGTCTCGTCTTTTTTTTTGTTGTTGTTGTTAATAAGTGATCCACTTTCTGCAGATTCTTGTCTACAAGTTCCCTAGGAAAAGTTACCCAAAGTTGAACAAATTTATTAGTTTTATGACAGAAAAGACTGTGATATTCTCTGACATTAATATAAGGCTGAATTGATGCACAGTCATGCAATGAAAAATATTGGAATGGGAAATTAGTCTCAATAACAGCATACCAATTTATTTTCACTCTAATGAAAGATTATGTTCTCTGTGCAACGTAAAGGCAAGATATCTCTTTCAAGGCTCGTGTCCTAGAAACTTCATCCATTTCCATTCTTTCAACTATAAAGTTGTTGAGTTATTACACATGATAAAATATCATCTTAAGATCTTTTTACCATCTACTATATAAATTAAATAAACTTGAAATGAAATAGAATTACTCCATAGCTGAAAGAAAACTTTTTGATGTTTTTTCCAAGTAAAAAAATCCAATCATTGTAAACTTTTCTTAATTTTAAATGATTGTAAGCTGAATGCCTATCTATCTTTGGTCTCCAGCAAATGTTTTCTGACATTTTATAGACACTGATCCAGACAATTACTAACAGATTAGTGATGGAAATCACTGTTTATCTGTGTAATAAAACAATGAATTGTTTAATGTGTCCACAAATAAATGACAGAACTCTACAGAGCGAGTCCATATGTGACTACATATGTTGCATCTAATAACAGTATTCAAAGATATATTGCCATAATAATAAAGAAATCATCTCTTTTTGGACACATCATCATTAACACATAATTTATTTTTTGCCTTGGGCTAGAACTGACATTAATTAAAGTTTTGATTATTATGCAGATTATTTTCTTGATTAATCAATTAACTGTTGAGTTGAAGTCCAAGGTGAAATCTTTAAACATTTTCTTTTGTCCGACAAAGGGTCCAAACCCCAAAAATACTCCGTTTACAATCATAAAGAGCAGTGGCAAACAGCATATATAAAAGTGTTTGGGAGTTGTGCTTAAAATGACAATCAAAATAGTTATCAATAATCCATGAATTTACTTATCATTTCAGCTTTAAAATGTCCTGTTTAGGGTCAAAAACAGGACAACCTTAACAGCCACAGTAAACTTAAAGGTAAAACTTTATTTGATGAGTCCACCTATAGATAATTTATTTAGTATTTGTGACATTTTAACAGCTTATTAGTTTAGAATTAACAATTCATTTATTTGCCTTGTCTGTAGATGTTTATCTGAAGAATATATGCGACAGTTCACTACAATTTAGTTCAAGTTCAGCAAAATTATTCCAAGAGTATATTCATGAGTTGTCACCAGGGTTGCAGTTATAAACCAGTTTGAAGGTATACTGTGACATAAAAGTAGGCAATTCTCATATTCTGTACACTTGCTTATCTACGATATTTAAAAAAAAATGCAACTGGGTGGAGAAACTTACCTTTAGTAATTTCAAAAGCGGGGACTCTATACACATACTTCCATTAAAAAATATGGCTTCAAGTCTAAATAAGAGTAATAAAATGTTTGTTTAACCGAAACTAACCCTTCTGTTTTCATTTCTTTAAGGATCATTCAGACTGATGATAATAAAATTAATATTAATAAGTCAATGATTCTGTGATGCCATTTGATTTTCTGAGATGGTTATCATACCATAAAAAAATCTCAAACCATTGCAACCCTAGTAGTTACATATTCTCTATAGATAATCTATTATCTGCAAAACAGAGTGAAACAGTTGAATTGTTGAATCCTAAGTGATAAATGTAGAAATGTTACAAATGCAAAAGTTAGAGGGTCTACTGGCTACCTCCCTACTTCTTGATGGGACCACAACCATCTTTGGGCTCTGCCTTCATTGTTGTCTGAACTACACATCTGTAAACTTCATGACTGCATCTTTCACAGTGGTGACATTGTCACATTGACAAAGTCTCGCCACAGACAGACATATTAACACCTGGCAAAATGATCAAAACTGCTTCCGTGGTCGTTCTCGTTGCACTGGTGTCACCAGGTCTACATTTTGCCACAATGAAAAAATAACACAAAGACTCACGAGGTTAAAACATAATACCAGCTGTCCCTCCATTGGCTGGTAAAAACAACACATTTTCACAGCCTACACTGAGCAGAGCCATGTTTTTCACCTCAGGGCAAAGCAAGCCTGTGTGCTGCTGAGGAGGAGGACCGACCAGCAAATGGAGAATTATGTAGACTATACAACACACGGCATTATTAGTCTGAGTCTATTAAGCATAATGGCTCCTCCTTCACCCCAGCAGCCTGCACACATTTCTAGACCTCAGTGCAACCAAACCAACAATAGCATTCATGCTTGGCAAACAAAATAGCCAATCACGGAACTCGTAATAATGCTGCGGGTTATTCAGGAAAATAAGGCAGAAACTAATGTGCATGTAGGAGGTTCTTCACAAAATGTAAAAGTGTAAAAGCACATAAGAGTAGCATGCATAAAAATAACCTTCATCAGTGCTCCTCATGCAGCTTTGTGCTTCACTGCACCTGAGAAAAGAATGGTCTAACCTGCATTACAATCTTACTAGATATAACATTTCCAGTGTTAACTTTTGAGACATATAGATAACGCTGTCCCCCTCAGGGACAAAAAAACATCGTTCATTTGCTGCATCATGTGTGGTCAACAGACAACCTTCAGACAACAGCAGGCGGGAACGGGGCTAATGCATCGCCTGCAGTCCCACCTGTCGAGGTCCATTGTTGCCTCGTGACTGAAAATGCTGGCTTCGTTTTCTTAGGTTTCAGACTCATCACGAGGAGGGCCTTCAGTACCTGTGCAGACTTGCCGCTGAGGAATCGGGTTGCTGCTTCCGCCTCGCATCAGGGATTGAGACGAGAGGACAAAGAAAGTGAGAAGGGCTCAAGAAGGAGGAAAAGATTTATTTTGCCTTCAGGTGTTTCAAGCCACTTGTGGCACTGATGGCTACCTTCCTCGAGGAGCGTCCTGTTGTTATAGATAAATCTTTAATGTCATAAATCTGTGATGTTTGTTGCAGGTTGTAAAGGCCCTAAAAACACATTTTTTAATCAGCTTTTCACTATGACTGATGGGATTTTACATGAAAACAATATTTTCTGCACAAGTTAATTCAGTTTTGGTTATTCACAAGAGATTTCTATATTCGTGGGTGTTTCTTCACTGATCTGAGGTTGGCGGGGCTCAGCGGGAAAATCATTTCACACACTTCCGTGCACCAATCACAGTTCAGCAACATATTAATAAAAATATAATGACAAAGGCAAATAAAGTGAGCTTAACCCCTTGCAACCTGTGAAAATTGGCTTGATTTCCTAAAAAAAAAATATGGGAAAAGGGCAATAAGCCAAAAAAGAAGAAATTACCCAAATATTTTCAAGAAATTAGTTCAATAAAAAAAACTGAAAGAAAATTACCTGGACATTAGTTTAAAGAAAGAAAATGCCCTTTAAAATGTGTTTAAAAATTATAATAATTTGTAAAATAAATTTAAACATTTCATTATAAAAACTAGAAATATTCAAATACAGATTTTCCCTCGCATTTAAATAACAATTTTCTATAACTAAAAAAATCTTATTAGTTTTAAATACTTTAAAAGGCATCTGAAAGCGGCACAAGAATAAAGGTGATGTCACTCCAGGTTTCAAAGGGTTTAGCTCTTAAAAAATATTTTAAAAACTTAAAGTCATGGTTAAATCTTTGAAACCAAGTTTTCAGTGACTTTCTTTCTCTAAATATTTTCTTTTTGCAGGCTTTTTTGCACTGCAGGAGTTCATTCTGGAGCTAGACTTTCTGTGTGCACAGCACATCATATCTTGTTTGCTTCTACTTCTGTGATTTCCTACAATTCCCAGAATACCTGCTGACAATCCCCTGAGAACAGATGCAAACACTTCGCATCAGCTGTGTGCTAGCCGTGTGTAGGTAAAGAGAATAATAGCAGTAGAATAATAAGCCCAAAGGAAGCAGTGAGTCCTGCTCTGCAGCTCCAAAGGCAGGATGTCTTGTGACCGCATTGCATTCTGGTCCATTAAGGGCACTGTCAGAGTGACACTTAGTCAGTTTAAGTAATGAGAAAAGCGTGTGAGTCCGAGTGACTGGTGTCGAAAATGGATGTTTCCTGTTGATGCTTCAGAAAGTAAAGTTTTCCATTAAATTTCTATTGAGGCAGAGGAAATGTCTCAACATGATGTCACGTTGTCTGCCTTTGACTCGTTATCCAAGGTAATGAGAAAAAAGCGGTGCCAAACAACAAAACAGACCTCAGACTGCCAGGTAGATTGCCAAAAACTCGTTCCGTTAGCTCCTCCACCGCAGTCAACCTCTCATACGTTCAACAACACTCAGAATATATGTGCAATCTGAATTTCTGCATCATTATTAATTGACTAACATCCAAAGCTTTGAAGCTGGATAAGAGACACAACATAAAGATTAACAGGCTACAGAAAAGAACTGCAAAAAGATTCAAGAACCTCTTGCATTTTTCCCTTTGATTACCGACTGAGTTTAATATGAGATTTTAAAAGGGATCCATTGTCAGGCGTTTTAATAAATGATGTTCAAGTTCCTTTAAATAACATCTTACTCTAAACATGTTGACAGCACAATCAAAGCAGACAATCCGCCTTTGATTTAGCTTAAATTGTTCTGCAAAGCGCTGAAGAGAGCTAATATCTGGGGGGTAACTATGTTGGTATTGGAGTTAATGGCAGCTTAAGTTAATGTTACCATAGGGCTTAAGAGCATATGTATATACAATGTGGCAGGAAAATACTGTAGCTTATAATACAGAGTATCTGTGTAAAAGTATGTAATGCTTGCCTGTGCATATTATTGGCAGTATCACAGTCATATTGTTACATTTTTCTCTGAGCGAGACAGATGGAAAAGATAAAAGCACATTACAAGAAGGGTGATTATCACTCTAAATGACTTGCCATAAGGTTTCCTAGAAATTGATCTTGTGGCACGATCATTAGTCTTTGAAATGTTCTCTTCTATACACTCGACCACACGAGCCTCCGTAAAACCCTCTTAAAAAATGTCATAAATTGCGTCAGCAGATGAGCTGCACGAGCGCGGGGACTGCTCTTAAGACGGCAGCCTACTGCTGGAGTGATCGGGTGGTAAGTGCACTCAGAAATCACGTCCATTATATCGTGAATTATGTATTTGAAGGGCACAGGGCCGGGGGACCCGAGGGGAGAAGTGGTTGTGAGATGCCTGGGGGCAGACTTGGGGCAGATCATAGGAGAGCTCACCGTCCTGACTCTAAACATCCACCAACAACTCCCTTTAACGATGCGCCATTAAAGGCAACATTAGGCCATTAACAAAGCACAGCCACACTACTACCTTCTTATCCATTAACCCTTCCTAATGCAACTCAGTGACTAACATTGCGGCATGACTTCATTTTCCTGTTTCGGGAAGAGCTGACATTATCCCACCCATGGCTGTGGGTTATGGATGAACAAGCGAGATTTTCAAGTTCCCTGTCAGTAGCTGACACTATTGAAAGCTAATGGATTTCCATGTTCTGACTATGCCACAGTGACCGTGTTTCACAGGTAACACCATTTCTGCAAAGAGATATTAGCCCCTTTTACAGGCACATTAAGAAATACATTTGCAAAAAAAAAAAACAAAAAAAAAAACAGCCTGTTGACTTGTCCTATTGGGGTAATTCCAGCATGATTTTTTCATTTGTGTAACCTAAGTTTGGCTTTTTTTGTCATATATAGGGTTTCCACAAATTCTTAGCAATTAATTTTCAAAACATTTCTAGCACTTCTCTGTGATATTTCACCCTATTTCCATGACTTTATTCAAGTAAGACATTCTGGCCAACAACTAGCCTCATATGCCAACCATGTGATACAACAGACTTTACAATGGTAATTGATCAACTTTAAATTTGTGATTACATAATGAAAACACATCAATTCATAGTTTCTGGTGATTCTAAACTAACGAAAAACATATTAATTAATATTTTATTCCTTCACTGCCAGTACATCCCCCTAAATAAGACACACTAGACTTTTTAAGATCCAGACATTGAGGAGGTTTTTTCCAGTAGCCAAACTATATGCAGAGGTTTCCTCTTGTCCAAAACAAACGGATCCAACCATTTAAACCAGTATAAAAACTGAGAAAATTAGTATCCTGTTTAAAAAAAAATCAGTGTCAGTCAGAGGCAGCAAACTACTGTGGCTTATGCAAAATGTATATGGCCCTACCTAGAGCCGGTGTTTAGGTGTTACTGCAGAAACACAGTAGTTCAACAAGGTGAACTCCATGGACAAGGACTTGCTTCCTTTGCAGATACAAACAGCTCATTCTATGGCAAAAAATTTCTTTTTAGGTGTTTAAAGAAAAAGTACTTGTTATATTATATTCCATTTCCGCCATTATATCATCCAAAATCATTCACACTAGACCTTTAAAGCGGAACTAAGTATGACCTGTATCTTTCTGTTAGTTATAAGACATTCAACTCTGTGCCTTTATCTGTAGAGGTGAACTGTCCTTCAATATTCAATCTATTCACTTCAAAACCTAAAAGCACCTAAAAGACAGGACGCATATCAAACTCGCTTACAAACGAGTTCATGTCAAATGCTGCCTTTGTGTCGAGCGCAGCAAGGCTGGGGCCTATTAACTCTCAATACAGTCAATTCAGACGTGTGATTAGAAACCACTCATTCATTCTTAATTATTTCTGAGTCGTTTGAATGTGATAACTTTCTCATACGCCAAGGAGCTTTCAAACTTTATTATGCTGGAGGGTCGTACAAGCATTATTGAATTTGTCCTGCTCGCCCATGCCTAATGATGAATGCGCATCCACACGCAACAACTCCGTCTGTAATCACAGAGGCTTTGAATCTCAGTTAGTTAATCTCGCAGTTACTGGAACACTTTTAAGAGTCTCTTTGGGGGCTAAAGTTGAGCTCTTGAATCCACAGATTTTTATTTTTGGATGATGTTTGCCAGTGTTTAACGATGTTTCAACAGCACTAATATGACTCTCTTTCCTAGGTTTTTTTTTTTTTTTTTTACAAAAGAATTACTCACAAGGCATAATCTGCATCTTAAAACCATGTTTTTCTTTGACTGCATCCAACACATGTCACTTGCATGCATCTGAGTTTAGCCACAGTAACAGGTATCTGATCACATTTCATACTGTTTTCTGTTGTCTCTACTGAGTTTGAGATTATGAGGCACAGACAAAGGCACACAGAGGGTTGGACATGCTGTTTGGAAACTCTGTTTTTAGTCTATGTAATTAAAATCGCAGACCCCTTTTCCACCAGCAATCGCTGGGAAGTATAATCAACCCAATTAAGGCTTAAAAATGCAGTCACACTGATAATGAAATAAATGTTTACAGCCTAATAAAATAAATGTAAGGGTTAAAGAGGTGCAGCAGATGGTGTGATGCTCCAGATGGAGCGTCTAACGGTGAGTAATGCTCCTCACTAATGAATATAGCGCCCTTTGAATTACCAAACAGTTTGAACTGATATCCATAAATCTGAGTTCGAGAAGTGAGTCCTCAAGTTGTTATAACCTTTTTCGTTTTTTCTCTCCCCGGCATGGCTAGATGTGTTAATAGGCAGCTTTAAAATATTCCTGACACATTCAAAACAACCTTCTTGACATCAAAGTGCTCGTCGTTTCACCAGGTCTCTTCAAGAGAGTATCACATCAGACGGGAGGTATCAGTTTTTTGCATACAGGCCATAAACCTGCCAGCCTCACTTGCCTGAAGCAACAGAGGCAACTAGAGCGGGACTCACTTCCAGGGTAAGTGTCTGCTCTCTGGATTATAGATTGAACTTCATTTGTAATCAATTTTAAAATTAGCCTAAAGGGTCCTCAGCTCTAATGTCATACAGCAGGGGAAAGAGAGATGAACTGGTGGAACGATTAGTTGATTAGTGCATCGACAGAAAATGAAAATTTCAATAATCAATTCACCTTTTGTCATTTATTTTGTTAAAATGTCCAACATAATGCTGGCCTCTTCTTAAGTGCAAGGATTTGCTGGTTTTCTCTCTTTTATGTCACCATGAATTGAATATCATTGGGCTGTGTGTCAGACAAAACAAGCCACTTAAAGGTGTCACCTTGAGACACTTTATACACTAAAAGATTTGTTAATTGAAAAAAGGATGATCGACGGCTTATTTTGTAATTAAATTCATTACTTGTTGCAGTCTTTGCCAAGAACCATTACAATCTCTCAAGTAGGGCTGGGAGATATGGCCAGAAATGTTGTCATGAAAACATTTTCATATCAGTCAATGTCAAATGATTATTTTTTTTAAGTTTAAAGGATTTTTTTCTCTTGAGTGGAAGAAACCATATAGTTAATTGTGGTTTACACGGTTACTTACTGTCAAACATGAGAAACACTTGCCAAACAGCAGAACATTTCCCAAATCTGAGGTAGATTCAATACAATTATAATAAAAAAAATGTCAATAGTTTTGAACGCACAGAATTAATTTCTGCCACTCCTTTATCAAAAAAATAACAACATGACCAAAGATGAACAAACTGCATTTCCTCATCTGTGAACATGATTTCGGCCTCAGTTGTGTTGGAAAGACTTTTATTGCCAACGTCATCAAAGTCCATCTTTTATCATGTTATGTCATATCATTAAAATAATATAAAAGCCGATTTTTCTTCTAAAGAGACAATCTCATCAAGTCGGTCTAAAACACACAAATATGTGACACTGAATGGCAGAAGGATTTACTCCTTCAGATTCTGTTTTTCCAACAAGATTAGAGAGATTCATTCTAACATTTTGCACAATTTCTTCCCCTCTAATGTTATGGTGTCAGGATTTACTGATGAAGATGAAAAAATGTACATTTTGACACATTGATACATTTGTTTTATAGTTACTGTCCTCACTCTATTAAGTTTTGGTCAGATTCGGAAATGTGTTTTTTAAGTAATACCGATTACTGTTTATTTTGACAAACTGAACTTCGTGACAAACCTCTTGTCCTGTTATAATATTATGTTCAACAGTCTTTTAAAGTGTTTTTTTCTCTTTTAAATTTTTTTAAATGCTTTTTGTTTGCTTGTTTTTCTTTTCTTTATTGTTCAATTTCAATCTGTCACTTCTCTTTTTGACAGTTTGTGCTGAATTTAATAAAAGTTGGTCACATTAAGTTGTTAACTTACCATTAGCACTAGATGAGTTGACTACCTACACAGCTAGTCAAGCTACCATTATGTGGTGAATTCAATTGTGAGGTAGCCCAGTACTGTTAATCACGATCAGTGCACTAAAAATAACTTTGAACACATTGAACGTTGGTCATGACCCTCTGTTTAACTTACATCCCCCTCTTTCGGTCTTATTAAGGAAAATTATATTGTGATAGTTGTCATTTTATTGCTCTGCCCTATCCTCATTTTCCACAACTGATAAATCCTTCAAGTAATCATTTTGTCACTAAAATGTCAGAGAAAAGTGAGAAAATAACCATCAGAACTGCTTCTCAGAGCCCGACAGTCTGACCATCAGTCCCGAAGGTATTCATTTTGTTGAGGTATAAAAAAAGAGAAAAGCAGCAAATCCTCATTTGAGAAGCTTGAACTACAGACTGGTTGGCATTTCTGCTTGAAAAATGACTAATTGCTTGTCGTTTCAGCTTTAATCGATTAATTAGGTTGTTTATCAAGTAGAAATGTCAAAAACTTGCTGCTTGCTACTTTTCTCCATTTTATATCTTATATCAAATATCTTAAGGGTTTTGGACTGTTGGCTGTATTTGCACACATCACTTTGGGCACTGGGGAACATATGATGGGCATATCCTCTTTATTTTCTGACAGAAATGACACCTGCATCTGTGATGAAATCATTGTTAGCTGCAGCCCGAGCCCAGACCCATGCCAGACCCTCATGCTCAACATATTATATATAAACGAACAGCCTGAGCCCGACAGGAGGGTCAAGATTGAAACATCTACTGCACCATCCCACTTAAAGCATCCTCCTGCTGGTAGCAAATTCAGTGAATTAGATTTTTTTTTTTAAATATTAGCCCAGCTTGCAGCTATGAATTCCAACTGAAATAAGCTTTTTGTTCAAGTACCTGCATGTCTGCAGCGCAAGGGCTCCCTTTCAGTGGCCCCGCCCTGTCCCTGCCCCCTCGCCTCCCTCAATAGGAAATCCTTTGAACATCTGCGGCACATTGGGCCTAGGGGAGCACTTGTGTTTACTATTATACTATCTGTATGACCATATTACAGTTGCAGGTGGTGCCTGAGGATACCAATCAAACCTGCTGCCAACACACACCCCCTGTTGAAGGTAAAAGCAGCCTCGTCAACACGGCGGCGCTGGCAAAAGACCCAAACACATCCCTGACCAGAGTGGTGAAGAAAGAGGGGGATGAATCAGCCCAGAGACCATCACTTTTCTACGTGGCCAAACAAGAATGCATCTACTTATCGATCTTAAAGTGCTTCATTAGACGCTGCATGAGCCATGGACTAATAATTTCCCCCCAACACAAAATGGATGATTAATGGAAATGTGCACAACAGCAGTACTATTGTCTGAGTGTATTGCACGGCGCCTACTTTGCCGTATCAATAATGCATGCCTTGTTACGCTGTAAACAACAGAAAATATTAACAGGTAGATATTTTCATTTGTTCAGCAGATGGCTTGTGTAGCTTTCATCTCTGGTAATTGCCGTGGAGAGGCTGATACTTTCATATTAGTTGTGCAAAGAGTCATGTATGCTGTTGTGCACTCATAATGACAGGCCTGACCTTCTAACCCTTCACAGTGAAACAGAGCGGGCAATGCTCCCCATTTCAATAAGCCAAACAGCCTGGTTGGTATTAAGAGGGCATGACGGTTTCAAATTGTGTCCTGCTTTAGCTTCTGGCTCCGGGGGGGTCCTAAAGCCTCTGCTGGCTAAACAGAGCAGAGAGCAGTGGGAGGAATACATGGAATGCAGATAATACATACAAAGGATTATGTACCTGCTTGCACATCAAATCTGTGTGGTTTCACATTTAATACCCATGGACCAACGTCTGCTTTGATGGAGTGCTGTGAAAGGTTGGAGATTAACATGCGCTGTCACACCACTGAGTCTTCCTACGACTTCAGGACTTTTTAGATTTACGTGGCGGGATAACCACTAACATGATTTGGCAGAAAGGTTTTACTGGTGTTAACTCCAATGGCGCCAAGCTGTTTTTGATGAATTTGTGTATTCTATGACTTTGGTTATGTGCAGCAAATTCATTTATGTCCACCAGACAATTTATCTTTTGTCAAGGCAAGGTCACTAAAAGTGTTATCCTGTTTTTTTTTCATTCAAAGACACAGATAAAAATGTCACAACAAACCCAGTCTTGCTCTTTTGTTTGTGTCTTTTGTTTTTTGTAAGATGAGATAACCACTCTCAGTTAAATTCAGCACATGTCACTGTCGTCTTGGGTACGCAGGACCTTAAAGGCATAATAATTTCATTAGTAGTGGCTACTGCATTTTCCTTTTCCATTATGACATGAGGAGAAGCCATACATCAAGGTAAGTGCTTTAAACCGTCCACCCTGGCGTTGCACATCTTTAAGCGCTCCTCCTCTGCTGCTTGTCCTGTGTGGTACATCCACAACAAGAGTAGGAGAAGCCCTGCAGATGTGACTGAGAGTAAGAAGCAGACAAAACACCCCACTTCACACAAAAGCTGTCAATAAGCACCTTTGAAAGATATCTACAACATGTCTGCAATGTGGCCTAAAGAGCTCAGGGGTAAAAACCTTCACGGGGCTGCTCTGCGCAGTCTACCCCCCTTCGAGCTAACTGAGTCAACACGCTGTTCAGAAAGTCGAGCAATGAGCTGCTTCTACTGCAGGGTCAGACAAAAACACAGGAGCTTGGGGCTACAGCTCCCCTGAAAGTCCACAAAGAGCCATGCATTACTAACAGAGCAAAAAAGCACAATAATTAGAAGGGCATTTGCAGTGATTATAAAAAAAAAAAAACAAATTAATCTTAGTGGAAGAAACTACCCGCATTGCTGAAAATGTGCAATTTTGAATGTGTTTTTTATTGCTACTCCAGCGGCATGGCTGTACAGATTCACTGCTTTGTTCAAAACTAAAATATCTCAGCAACTATTTGATAGTAGAGCTGCAACAATTAATCGAATAATTGATTATTTGATCGACAGAAGATCAACGGTAAACAACTTAAGTCATTATTTGTAGAAAGTAAAAGTAATTTTTCATGGAAAAAAATGCAGAAAATGCTGTTTTCAGCCTCATAAATGTGAAGATGTCTGTTTTATGTCAACTGAATATATTTAGGTTTGGACTGACAAAAAACAAGATATTCAAAGGCATTTACTTGAACTATGAGACACTGGGATAAATGTTTTCCGTTTTTTTTTTTCTTTTACATTTAATAAACCAAACAGTTAATCTAATTAATTGGAAAAAATAATCAGATTTATCAATAATGAAATTAATCATTGGTTGCAGTAATATTTGATAGATTGCCATGAAATGTTGTGCAGACATTAATGTCACACTTACAACTTTGGTTATCTCTTGACATTTCCTGTGGCTAAATAATTCTCCAACGGTTGTGAACATGATTAACATCAAACCACATCAGCATGTTAACACTGTCAATATGAGCATGTTAGCATGCCGTTGTGAGCCTTTAGCTCAAAGCATCACTGTGTGTTTACCCCTCTTTTTTTTTTTGAACAAGATATTCAAAGGCATTTACTTGAACTATGAGACACTGGGATAAATGTTTTCCGTTTTTTTTTCTTTTACATTTAATAGACCAAACAGTTAATCTAATTAATTGGAAAAAATAATCAGATTTATCAATAATGAAATTAATCATTGGTTAATAATAAGTTAATATTGGTAATATTTGATAGATTGCCATGAAATGTTGTGCAGACATTAATGTTACACTTACAACTTTGGTTATCTCTTGACATTTCCTGTGGCTAAATAATTCTCCAACGGTTGTGAACATGATTAACATCAAACCACATCAGCATGTTAACACTGTCAATATGAGCATGTTAGCATGCCGTTGTGAGCCTTTAGCTCAAAGCATCACTGTGTGTTTACCCCTCTTTTTTTTTTTGAACAAGATATTCAAAGGCATTTACTTGAACTATGAGACATTGGGATAAATGTTTTCCGTTTTTTTTTCTTTTACATTTAATAGACCAAACAGTTAATCTAATTAATTGGGAAAAATAATCAGATTTATCAATAATGAAATTAATCATTGGTTGCAGTAATATTTGATAGATTGCCATGAAATGTTGTGCAGACAATAATGTTACACTTACAACTTTGGTTATCTCTTGACATTTCCTGTGGCGCAAGGTCGAAATTGTAATCTGATTTTGTAGATAAATGCCAAACATTTGATGGTCCCCGCTACTCCCATTCACAGACCTGTTGCTCTCCACTGTAAATCGAATGTATTTGGGTTTTTGACAGTTAGACAAACAAGAAAGCTGTTTAAAGACATAATGAAAATTATGACATTCATTTTGACTACTTCACGATGTTTCACAGAGAAATAAATCAGTAAATTTATCAAGAAATAATTGTCAGATAAATTGAAAAAAATATGGACATATTCACATTCTCCCCCAAATTTTACGGCTAAATAATTCTCCAACGGTTGTGAAACGGTTAACATGATTAACATCAAACCACATCAGCATGTTAACACTGTCAATATGAGCATGTTAGCATGCCGTTGTGAGCCTTTAGCTCAAAGCATCACTGTGTGTTTACTGTCTGTTTTTTTTACAGTTCATTAGAACATCTCACCAAAATGAGGGAAAAACTCAGAAACTCACAAACAGAACAAGAGGAGAGGAAATTACATCTAAAAGCATCTAACCCGCCTCCTCTTGTTGTTAATATTAAGAACGTGCTTATTTTCAGATGTAATGACCTGAAATATGAAAATGCAGTGAAAACATTACTGAGGACAACAAGAAATTTATCCATTCAAGCATGATATCTGAGGAAATGCCACCCTGAGCAGAAAGGTAACAATTATTAGAAACCCACTGGGAGATATTACTGTGCGAACAAAATGACAAACAGTGGCTGTGATGTCCTGGTGTGGTGTGTCCCTGTTTGTGTTGGCTGTGTTTATACATTAGCGTGCTGTGGCAAGCCCTCCACAATAAGTCAGGTAATCCTGAGATTTCCTCAGAAAAGAGCAGAAAATCCAGGCCGCTTTACCCTAAACATCTTACACTCATTGTTCATTTTTCAGTGTCAATTTTTTTCTTTCTGCGTGACCCTGCATGCACGCTGAAATGAAATCACTATCATTATATGAGGAAATGATGTGTCATCTCTGGATCTACCACTTGTATGAGGGGGAAATGAATGGTAGCATAATGGGTTATGGCATCTTCATTACTCAAAATTAAACCCCTGCAAAGTTCATTTAACAATGTCCTCGCTTTATAGACAAGTCAGGCATGGTAATAAAGCAACTTTTATATGACAAGGGCCTCGAACAGACAGGCTGCCTGTGGGTTTACTATTAGATGTTCATGGCTTTTTTTCTTTTCCGACCACCCTGCAGTCCAGGCGGAGTGAAATCAAATTCATCCGTTTTGATTTTTTTTCTTGTGCTAAGAGGATAAGTCAGTACAAAAGTCTGCATTTAAATTGCACCAGTGGGATGTGTAATACAGAGAGATTCTCCCCAGAAACATGAGGCTACTTGACCTCTTAAGACATCCCATTAGAAAATTAAGTATTGCATCCAATTACCAGACCAGCATCTCTTCACCTTCCTCGTCAGGTCTGGCAGCGGAACAGCTGAATACTTAACAGCAAAGCAGATCGTCTTATCATAAAAACATCTAACACATCCACAAGTCATATATCAGTCAAAGAATCTCTCGTGGGGTAATCAGCATGCAAAAAGCCATCACTTGACTTCTGAGGAAACAGTGCTGCATAAAAAAAAGATTGTTTTAATGTGAGGATCTCATTTCTTCTAACTTAATCATGGCTTTTCCAAGAAGCTGCACAGCGGGGAAGTATACGCCCCAGGGCCAGGGTGGAAGTCCAAGTTATAGGGATGCACCGATTAGGCCAATACTGATAATTATGTTCACAATGACAATTCGGCTGATAGCCAGTACGGATGTATTAGTTTTTGTTGTTAATGATATCTCTTTTTGGGGCAGGTAAATCTTAACTTGAAGTCATTTAGCCCTTTGTTACACTATCTTTGAATGAGCACAAATTCAACCATACATATTTATGCAACAGCCTTTAATCTAACCTTCTTTCACATGACAAACATCTTTAACCCTTTGAAACCTGAGCAAATCGGCTTGATTTCATCAAAAACATGGAGGAAAAAGGCAATGAGCAATGACAGAAGAAATGACCCAAAAATGTGCAAGAAATTTGTAAAAAGTACAAATAAATGAGCCCCCCCTCCCCCCAAAAAACCCAAACATATGACCTGAATGAAATGCTGAAAAAAATCAGAATTTTATAAGTTTAAATATTTCTTTGTGATAATTATGCATGTAGTTTTACCCCTCCCTTTTTTTTAATGATTTTCTAAATCTACAAATTTATTTCAATTTGTGGAGTATTTCTTGCCTTTTCCCCATGTTTCTCAAAGAAAATGTACCAATTTGCTTAACGTCCAAAGCTTTAAATACTTGTAAAGGTATCTGAATGCAGCACAAGAAAAGAGATTTCAAAACAAATTTCTCCATCAAACAACTACTTATTCAAGTTTCTCGCAAAATCAATTTTTAAAAAATGACATTTGCACACACCACGATAGCATTATAATTTATCTTCGCCTAATTCTTATTTTTACTGAACAGAGCTTGAATGCATTATAATGCAACTCAGTTCAGCCCCCGTTTGCTGTTAGTTTCAGCCCCTGGCTGTGAACAGCTAAAGTCTTTCTGCCAATTCCAACACGATTTTGTAGCATTATCAGAGAAAAAATGGGGTGCCTTGCCTGAAGCGTTGATAGTGAGTTTACTGCATCCTTTCTTCCCAAAGGCTTCTCAGGGAATGTTTTCTATCATCCCCAGGAGGACGGGACGCCATTCATATCGAGCCTTACTTTTTCGGCTGTGTAAAATTGATGTGACTCAACAGAAAAACACCAGCCACTGCCATCGGTGAACGTAATCTTATTTGCTGATGGGCTGATGGCAATCAATGCCAACATTGACTGATATTGATGTTTGGTCAGTAAAGCAGAGCGTCCCTCCTAAGTTTTCAAGGACTGAAATGTGGAAGTTTCTTTGCTTCAAAGGGGAATGGGGAATTCATGAGTCATGTACAGGTTAGAGCAAAGAAACCCTCCAAACAGGATTCAACATAAACTTTAAATAATGTGAATATGTTCTTTGAAACACTGGATTATCATTATGTAGTTATGACATGCAAAGATGTGGTTTTCAACCTGTTTGAAAGAGAGCAGAGCTGTCCTCCCCCTCCCATCAGCGTGTTTTAGACCACTAGAAAGATTCAAGGGTAGTCCCAAGTGTATTGATACATAGATGACCCAGAGAAGATGGGCCAAACATTTAATCTTCCATCCTGCTTCGTACTTAGACACTAACAGAATGACAGGCTTTTAATTCCAATCAGAGATACTCTTGCGATCCCCTGTGAAAGAGAGTCTCCCTGAATGAGAACTCCTGTCTCTTGCAAGTTCATCCGAAGCAGCGTGTAATCAAAGATAGCTTCAGGCACCGCAGACTGCTGCTGCAGTCTATGAGGGAATGATGGTGGACATCAGCACAACACAAAGAAACAGCTTTTCAAATGGCAAGAATGTGAATACTGGGGTCAAATGCAGACACAAGGCCATTCTATTGGGTCCCAAAGGCAATGTGCAATGGGGAGTGGTGCGATGTTTCATGAATGAAAAATTGCTAAACGGCATCTGAATGAATAGAGCGACTTCTCAGTACTGCAAACGAGCTTTTGGCCTAACAGAGGACGATTCAGAAATGACTGGAAGTCAAACCTCCATGTCATTTTATGAGTAACCCAGGGCTTGAAATTAAAGTTTCACCTTTTGCACAAAAGCTGCATCAACCCGACTGACTCCCCTGAACCTTAGACAATGTCAAAATAAAGGTCTGATACAAAAGCAACCTTCCATCTCACCACTTGACTCCAATAAATGGGAAGAAATAATGACTTTATGAGAGTGAGGGCAAAGAACCCCCTCCATGGGTCAGTGGGAGCCCCTGCTGCTGACACTCTGTTTCTTTGTCTTTGATTAATCTATAAGATACATTTTAATGAGAAAAAGAAGTTCATTAAATGAAATTCACAAAAAACAAAAGTCACAAAAGGACCCATCCTCTGGCTTTCCATACACACGTGCCCCTTTCCTTAAATATTCTCTGAGGTCGAATGATTACCATCACAGTTAATGGAGGCCTCTCAAAGAATTCATTAAAACGGAGCAATGACTCTAATGGAGAATTTGAACAAAGATCCAGGCCCTGGCAAAGATGGGTGTGGCCACAGCCTTTTCATATGGAGGAGCGAACCCCCCCCCCCCCTAGTCAGGTTGCACATGTGAAGTGCAGGGACAGGCAGCAGCTACTATGTGCCCTCTCCGAGGGGTGTGTGCTGTTCCATATTAATGACAAAGAGAGGAGCGGGAGCAAGAAGTCGCTATCATACACTCATTTGTTTAAAAAGAGCCAGCCTCACAATACAGTCGGCGGGAGTCCACAGGAATCCAGTGAAAGCTGGGGGCTGCTTCAATGACAAAAGACAGAAACAACCTCACTTTTTTTGTCCCTGAGACAAGGGCTGCCCAATTTCAGAGTGCTGCTGGTCTTTCACCAAAACCAAGGATACCTTCATGCATTTCAATGGGGGTATTCCTGCATAAAGAACGAAGCACCGCTGCATAGCATAGTCATCTCTCTCCTGTTGTTAAGCCTTTCTTTATAGCTGAAACAATAGAACTCTGGTCCCTCCCCTTGGATAACAAATAAACCATTATTTTGCACGGCAGAGTGAGGAACCTGCGTGCAAAATCAGGAGAGTGAGAGAGAAAACTGAGATGTTGTCTGGTCCAGTCTGTCTGGTAGCACATTACAATGCCGTCTCTCATTTTAAAATTATCTTGCCTCAGTATAGCCATGTGAATTCTAAAAGAGCATGTATAAAAAGTCAATAAACTGCTAAATTCAGCCGGCCTTTCTTAACCTGGCTGGCAAATTACACATAAAATGGACAACTGAAGAGGCAGTTTCAGCTGAGATTATAAAAATTGAATACATCTCACACTCCGACTCTAGAAGTGGGGTGAACCAATCACCAAAGTGTAATTAAGATTCACTTGCTGCTGTTTTACTGATAATCCTGTGTGTAAAACTGTCACAGGCGAACAAAAGACCCTTTTCTCATTGACTCATTGCCTCAGAGTGATTGCTTTTGCCACACAAGTCCTTTCATTTTCTCAAGGCAATGCCACTCATACATCCCCCTGCTCGGAGAGTCCAGCAGAGAGGGAATTGCTCTCTCTGACACACAGGATACTCAGCATGTTCATGTGGTGGCTCATATTTCTCAGGTTCTGTCTCACCAGATCTAATCTAAAGGTGATGTTTGGTTTAGTGATGAGAACAAATCAAAAAATATATACAACAATTTCAGCTGAAAAACAACTGTCTCTAAAAGTTAGAATGAAGTGAATAATGAGGCAAAAACTTCACGTGAGTAATGGGAGCAAGGTGTTTTCTTTCAGCAACTGCGCACACAAACAGGAATCATAAAGAGACACTCTGCCCCTTCACGGCCCTAAAAACCAACACTCCTCCACCTGTTCAGTGTCCTGCTGGGGGTGGGGGTGGGGGTGCACCACTCCAACCCACTGTGTGAGAGGCAGACAAAAACTCAAAGAAAATGGAAATGCCCGTCTATATTCACCATTTGATTCACAGTTTTGTGCATCTTATTTGTACAATCTAGGAGAATTGATTTGTCTATTTAATTCCAGGTCTACTGTATTAATTGAGGTGTTATGGCACACCATATGTTCCAAATGCATATGTTATAAGCATCATTTCTCTGGGGACACGCTGATGCATTGGCCTAAATTCTTGGAAAGTGTAGCACGCAAAGATTTTTCTCCCCTCAAGGAAACAGAGCAGGTTAATGATTGACTCAAATACGAGATTTCCCAGTTTTTAGATGTGCACTAAAACCTGCTTTTTAGTTGCATTAAAAATTATGTAACAGCCACGTTTTAATTTCATCATAACTCCAGGATATTTTTAGTTTTACACCACCCAGAGCTTCATCTTTATTTTTAGTTATTTGTAATTTAAAGCTAAAGTTACCATGTCAGTAGTTAATTAAGCTTGAGACCCACATCCAGGCTGTAAAGTGCCGCTGCCAGGGGCGCTAGCAGGAATCCTGCACCCCCTGATGGGAAGTGACACTGGGCTCCCCACCCTAATGCTGCTCTAATTTACAGTACGACCTCGCCTGTCTGAACAGCCTTCTCTTGTCTGAAAAGTGTCCCCCCCTTTTCTCTCCATCAGCAACACATCTGCTCTCTGCTCACATTTCCACTTACTTCTTATTCTGATCAAGGCCTGAGAAGGACATAATGCCCAAAATCCAAAATCCTCCTTATTGAACATGTTTCTTGTTCATATCTCGCTCACTCTGTGATTCTTGGGCGAGTAATGGCATATGTCTCACTTCCCACTCAGCACTAAGGTCTTCATCGAAAACATGAGTATACTGACTGTGTGATGCTAGAAAAGATTCCACTTCACACTTATCGCTCCCCACACAGGACTGAGAGTCCTACAGAGCTTTTTGAGAGATATTATAAGCTGCCAAATTTGGGTTAAGCATCCAGTAGGATGATGAGATGCGTAGATATCAAAGTTGAGGCCATTTTAAGCATTACTGTTCAAACAAGTGAGGGGAAATTTGGATAGGTTTGTTCCCTTTGTTAGTTGAAGATTTTTAGCTATTATCAACTCTTTAGTTTAGTGGTTCCCAACTGGTGTCGCTACTGGATCCAGATTTCTCCTCAGTCATTAGTTCAAGGTCCACACATAAGAGAAATTACCACATATTAAATTAAATTTGACAAATTGTAAATAACACATGGGCTTAAAACACAATGAAATAAAACATATTGCAAGAATAAAATGCAATTAGTTAAAACCAGGGGTGTTTCTAGGATTTGAGGACATTTGGGTCTTAGCCCAGACCTCTGTAGGTTAAAAAAAAAATCACCAACATTTTAAAAAAAAAACATGCCTTCCAAAACCAAAGGCCTGCAGATTCGGAAGGCATGCTTGAATTTTTTTCCTGTAAAATTTTTGGCAATTTTCTTTTTCTTCAAAATTTTGGGTTAACTTTTGAACTTTTAGCGTTTTTTCCCCCCTTTAAAAAAATTATCAATTTTTTGAGGGCAGATTTTTTTTAATTTTTTTTAAAAAAAGGTAATTTTCTATTTCTCTCAAATTTGGGGGAATTTATAAAAAGAACCCACCAAAAATAAAAATCACCAAAATGACACCATTTATCACAGCCAGAAACTTTAAAAACAGAAATTATTGTTGAATTATGAAATTTCAGACAGTCCTTGAACACATCATGTGGGAGGAACATTTTATGCATTTCCCAGAGTCACTCAGGGAGGCTCAAGAAACAATACTTGTAGCTTTGGGGAGGGTAAAAAAAAGAGGCCAGTTTTTCACAAACTTGACATGGTTGCAAGTCACTTGTGGTCCATTTAAATTGGACCTGCAACCCACTTTTGGACAGCGACCCACCAGTTTGGAACCACTGCTTTAGTTATTCAGATCTTGATTTCACAGTCTGACTATGTTTTGTGGCTAGCCAGGGAGCCATTTGCAAAATCGGATCAACAAACAACTAAATGATCTTAAGGGAGGACGTATTAAAGTGATGGCACAAAGTACAGATGCAGCATTTCTATTCAAAGCCACGATTCGGTTGAGTTGCCATACTTCTCATGAATGCATCTGAATTTTGCATGAAGGGATACAATACTTTGCAAGTCACAAAGAAATCTCTGTTCAAAGAAGAAACAACCACAAGCAGTCTCCAGACATCAAGAGGAAAGCGCCTATAAACAAGACGGGACGTGCACAAGCACACAAATACACGACTGAGCACAATCCCACATGTAACACAAGTGTACAATTAGAGCCGTTTTTTCCCTTCCTCTGAATTAACGTCACAACGTTCACAAAGACAGGTTTGGACATAACCTAGTTAGAGATGAAAGAGGGGAGAACAAATCTATCTCAGGTGAAATTGGGTGACCCTCGCAAGAGATTAGTCCATTAGCAAAAAAGGGGAGAGCCCCACTCGCCTGACAAGTAATACCAGCTGTGACACCGAGCGCTGCCTGTCTGTTCAGGAGGGGGCGAGGGTGGTGAGGGTGGTGGGGGAAGGGTGGAGACAAGAGAGTGAACAAAAAAACAGATGCATCTTTCTGACTATTTGCTCTGCTGTTGCTTTTTTTCATCAGTTCAAATATAATAAACATAGGCCTGTTTTTTATTACAAGTATCGATGCCATCTTTTATTGCAAATCTCAAACTCAACAAACCATTTCAGTCAATTTTTTTTTCAACAAATTGAAGAATATTTCTGTTCCGTAGCAAGAGAAACCTTCACTTTTTTACAAGAACATGAAGACAGACCATCTGTTGTGAAAGCAAACACACACATGTTTTGACCATCACTTCAGGCCGCATGCCCACAGCAGTGTGGATGACCACAACCTCATTACCAACTCAGTGCACTCTCCTCCTGTCTCAAGCACACGGCACTGCAGTGGCACAACGGTGTAAAAACGCCTTAAAAGGGCCATTCGTTTCCTCTCAAATAAACCACCTGAGCCTGACTGATAGGTGCTGCATGGTGTTAATTTACAACAACAGGCGCCACCGTAGTGTGACGAGGTGGTAGAGACTACAGTGAGATCAACCTCTCCGCCCCTTTTTCTTTGCACAGGCTGTATTCTGTGCAGCTTTGCTTAATAGCCTGGCTGAGTGATGTGAGCACATGGCGCTGCTACCTGTTGGCCCCGACAGAGCAGACAACAAGGAAGCCTGGAGAAAGGCACAAACACCCGCTGCACATTAAATACTAAGCATAAAAAATTTGGACTTAAATGTTTTTTTTTAAGCATACTTTGTCCCTGTTTTATCTTTTTTTTCCCCAGAGAGCCACCAGGGGCAAAATCATTCATTTTTCAAAGCATATTTTAAATCACCACTTAATGCCAAGTTGCTACATTCACATTACACCCAAAAGAACCTAATTTCTTTGCTAAAAACTTGGAAGCATTCACTTGTACAACCCCATTACAACTGCCCACATCCGCCATGAGTCCTATCCTACATGTAATTACTAGTGGGAGCCTGTCAGGAGCGCTTTCCCCCCAGCCAACAGGCAGCCCATAATTACAATAAATCAGACAGGATGTGAACGTAGCATCATTCTGTTCAACAGCCTGTGTTAACAGGAGAGGAAAACACATTAGCAAGAAAAAAAATGAGGCATCATGATGACATCATAGCATGAGCACATGAGAAGATGATGATGACTACCTCACCGCCTGCCTCTCCCACCATGTGCGGGGATAACAAAAAAGGGTGGCACAATAGATGATATTTCACATCATGTAAGCAATTTATATTTTAAAAAAAGTCACTTTCATAGATATGATCATGAATTGGCGATGATAAACCATTTAATGAGGTGAGTGAAGTTAAGAATAACTACTTGGTCTTATTTATCCTGACTTTTTTCATGCATTTAAGGACATTTTGTAATAAAGAAACATGGAGATAGCTGACCACTAGGGGCGTGTCATATCATGATAATACCAGTAACATTTTTAATATATTACAAAAAACTCATATCGTGATATTGGCAATATTTTATTTTATATATAAATTTACTAGTTATAGATTGAAGGGTACTTTTTTGTGTTTGGCATCTGTTTAGATGTGTGATTTTATGTGTTGATATATTTATTTTATCCATAACAGAGCCTCACTCTGAGTTACTGTTGTTTACAAACTCAAGAAATGAGGGATCATTTTTGTTATATTGAATATTAAAAGGCAAACTGTAACTTTTGTGGCGACATATCTAACACTTATTTTGTTAAAACTGAACGTTCTTGAAATTAATAATTTATTTTTCAGCATTTTGTCATATCATCGAGAAAATATCGGAAAAAAATACTATAATATAAGTATTGTTATATTATTTTATGGCCATATCGCCCACCCCTATAAGACCACTGCATTATGGGGTTTACAGACTGACAATACAACAATGACAGTGATCGTTCAAGGTTTGCAATTTTTAAAAACAGTGGTATTTTTCTACATAAATTCATCCCAAATTTATATAAAATGGGCATCTACGTCTAAATACTTTGGCGGCTTAGGAGAAACTAAAACTATATTTCAGCTCACTAACTTAAAAACTAAAAAACCGGGAGCGTCACTGCTCAACTTCTCCCCGGAAATGTGGTCGATAACCTGGGCTGAAGTTTTGGAGGCACCTGCGTGTGACTGCTGGGACCTTCCCTGTCTCACATAGGCTACCTGCGGCTGCAGTGCACGGATGCACCCGCGTGAACATCCCCGGTGCCCGGTTAGTGAGACAAAAGCTTACCTTGGCGGAGGAGCGCGCAGATGAGGAGGGCACACACGCAGCTGGCGGACAACAAGTGCATCCTCGCGGGTCTCTCAGATCCTCAGTCGGCTGCTTGTTTTCAGGAGGTTTGTTAAAAACCACTTGGGGTGAGTTTTTTTTGTTTGTTTGTTTGTTTGTTTTTTTTGTAGGTTGGTTGAATTAAAACGGTCCTCGCAAGCCTACCCTGTTGCTGTAAAGGCAGTTCAGACTTGGCTCTTCTCCAAACGTGGCATGTGCTCGCCAACTCGCGCTCACATCAGTTCTGGTGGAACAGGTAATTGCGAGGGGCGCACAGACGAGCGCGAGGGCGGAGGATCCTGTCTGCAGCTCCGCCTACGCCACCACCACCTCCCCACCCTCCCTTTCCCTCCTCCAGTAGCACCCCCACCTCCTTCCTTCCACACACAAGCCCCCCCCTCCTTTCTTAAGACCCCCCCTTAACTCACCCCCTCCTCATGTCCCCCTTCCTTCTCGCCCCTCACCCTTTTTACTCTCATCTTCAACTCCTCTTTTTCCCCTTCTCTACCCCCCACCCTTCTCTCTTGCACATGCACCCTCACTCTGCTTGCAAACACACACACGCGCGCGCACACAGGAGGAAACCTTCGATCAAGCAGCACTTCAGACTTGTTTAATGCTGAAACCCCAGAATAGACACCCCAATCCTGCACCTGCATTAACTCATGTTATGTAAAGTACATATTAGTAAATATTGCTGTGAAATGTTCTTTCAGTGGTAATCTGATTTTCTCAATGAATTAATTAATCACTTTATCTATTAAATGTCAGAAAAGCAGCAAATCCTCTGAAGCTGGGTCCATGGCATTTATAATTTCTGATTTTCAATAACGGATCAATTATCTGTAATTGTTGGGGATTATTTTACTGTCTGTGATTCAGTTGATTCATCCCCTAATATTACAAAATATTGATCTATATCAGAGTGTTTAAAGGTCCAGTGTGTAGGATTTAGTAGCGCCTGGTGGTGAGGTTGCAAAACTGAAACTTTCCCTGATGGAACTGCGGTTGCCAATGTGAAAAGAATGGCCCTATCTAGAGCCTGTAGGCCCTTCAGACAGCAAGGCCAAGACGGGAATGTCACGCCATTATTCCATCTCACCGTTATACATTAAAAAAAAGAATGAGGGGGACAGAGATGTCTCGCATTTGAGCTGGCAGCTGAAGAAGTAACAGCACCGCATCAGGGTCTGTGTAAAAGGGACAGTCGGCAGGACGGGACCATGGACAGGATGGATGTGCTGTCTTGACGACGTATTTTGTGTGCTACCCACTGCCAGGAGACTCAAAAGTTTTACGCTGCTTGTCTAAGGCAGGAATATTGTGCTGTTATGCTGCCTCGCCGGTGCGATTTCTGGAATGGGGGGCACTCACCTTTAAACTGGCAGCAAAGGACATACAGCACCAAATCAACAAATGTGTAAACGGGACAGCTGGATGTACAAGACCACAGACGGGACGTTTTGACAAGTGTGATGCATGCAACCCACCCCTAGAGATTTAGAACAACAACCGAAAATGTATGCAAACTGGGGAGACAATGAGGTTCAGAAGCTGCTTACCCTGCGAGCACAGGACAAGATCAACCACCTTAGGGACGGTAAAGTTTTGTTATCGCCATGTTAACCCATTGTTATTGTTTATAAAGCACAGCCGACGCATATGTTGTAAGTCACACTGCCACGTGCTGGTGTGTTATACATCAAGCCTGTCACAATGCCAGCATGCTGTCTATAATCACACACTGGAGCAGCACAATGCAGATGATTTTGGTTCTGTGTAAAAATGCAATGGCTGCATAAAGAAGGGACTAGGTAGCGGCCCTGCAGCGTGATCTCAGTGTAATAAGGGCTAATGTTTGGTTTGTCCATTCTGGGCTACTGTAGAAAAATATGTCAGACTCCCTGGAAGAGGACTCCATATGTAGATATAAAGAGATAATTCTAAGGTAATGAAAACACAGCATTTCTTAATCTAAAGTGGTTATAAACTAATGAAAACATTATGAATATTGTTTACCATCTCTGCCGATAGATGCCCCTGAATTCTACACTCTAGACCTTGAAATACTGTAAATGCATGAAAAACAAAATTCATCTGAATGGGCAATTTGTGATTGACTCTCGTTGTTTCAGATGAGCTGAACGACTGCATTCCTCCTCCACTCAATGTCACTCCAATGTCAAAAGTTATCACGTCATCAAGACAGACAGGGCTGTTTTGGGAGTTCCTGAAAAGCAGACATTTAGATTTTTTTATTTATTTGTTATTTTTGCCTGACGACTGTGACAGTTGATGAGCTTTTCACTGTGACGAATCTGAAGCTGGCGAAGTAACTTGCAAGTACAGCCGTCACATAAACGCAGTGAAGTAAAAAAAAAAAAAAAAAGTACATCTATCTGAGATGTTTAAGCAGATATGTGCCAAGATGGCGTGAAAGAAGCTCAATGTTGCACTTAACTGCTGTACCTGAGTAAATGTTCGTGTTACTTTTCACCTCTGCTGTCACCAACACGCAGACACATAAACACACATTTAACAGATGCATGCACATACACACACATATATACTGATATGGTTTGAATCAGCCCCCGCCTCGCAAATTTGTGCCCCACAGGCACAGGACAGACGGTTCATGGTAAAGCCAGCTATATGATGTGGGTCCAAGGTTAATTATAATGAAGAATTTTCCACATAAATAATTTAGCTGAAATTAATTATTCAAATCATCCCTCATATCTCCTTACTTTTCAATTATTTCACTGAGCACATTAAAGAGCAGCACCACTATGATTAATATCCATACAATGACTATGTTAATAATTAGAATTAATATGAGTGCTTTGACTTCTTTGCACTTGTACTCATTTATGGCTCTGTGTAGATGTCTATATTTACTCGCATGTCGTGTCGTGGTTTCAAGTCATGACAAATAGATCGTGACTATAGATGAGGGCTGTTTTTTGTTAAAGCACCGCGCTCTAAAACGGGCATAACAGTGACAGTCTGTGCAAGTCCATTTCAGAAGTTGGTAAAAATAACATCAGAGCATGTAAAATGTCATTAAAACCACACTTGCTGCAAATAAAATGATTTACCACTGTGCTGTAACTGCATGATCATGCTTGTCTGATCACAAAGTGTGCGCGCGTCTTGCGTGTGCACGTATTGTGTGTTGGGCCGGGGGAGGAAATCTATCAGGGTGCAGAAGTAAGTATTCCTCACCCTGGGTGTGAAATTCATGTAGGTCTGTGATGGTTTGTGCAAATGGAGTGAGGGCACAGGCTGTGAAAACCTAATGCAATTTGATTAGAAGTTAACCGCAAAGCAATATTTTTCCTGCCTCAGTGCGCCGAGTAAAAAAAGAACTATTTGCTCTTTTTTTTTCATGTGGGTGAAAGTAAATGAGACTGACTGATGACCAGGCCTGGAGCACAGCGTTCAGTTGCCAAACTAAACATAAACGCCTTGGTCATAATTGGGATTTCAGGTGAGACTGGTCAAGGACTAAATATTGAAATACAGCAACAAAAGCAGAACCCTGAATCCATGTCACCATAAAAAAAAAAAAAAAATTTAAAAAAAAGCACAATGAAACTGTGAGCAGCACCTTCTTTTCAATGGAATGGATGCAGCTGAAGTTCTGGTTAATTTTGTATTCACGAGAGAGCGTTTTCCGTCAGTCCCCATGACTAGAAAAAGAGATTGCACAAAGACTAATGAATTACAATATATCATGTCATACTGGAGGAACTGTACCAGCTCCAGCTGTCTTTTATTTGATGAAAGAATGAGCACTCCTATTCTGACATCTTGTGAGACATCCTGTGACACTGCTCCTGCTATGAGCATGGAAACAAACAACCTTGTGTTGCTATGGACTCGGGCTATGAAAGTACGCATTTTTGACATTCGGGGATGCTGCAGACAAGAAATCTTTTTCTTTCTTCCCCCCATCCCACTAGCTCATGTTGCAGGTCTACGCTAATTATCGTAGGTGTTTCAAGTATAAAAATAATTAAAGTCAGCTTTGTCAGAATACAACAGCAGATGTGCAGTGCAGCATGGGTTACAAAGTGAACTGGATACTGCTCATTTTCAGCCCGGCGGTGGTCAGTTTTCTTCCCCATTCTATCATTTCTGCCCGGTTGAAGCGGCATATATGGCACAAGTTAATTTGGCCCCTTTTCAGGTTTTGTGAAAATCAAATTCCTCCCCCTATCCTGTGGAGGTGTTGGCCCCTTCACAACTGCTCCTGGGAGGCAGACGAGTGATTAGTCTCCTACAGATTGGGCTTTGGTAAACTGTGTCAAGCAGCGAACACAGTGACCCTGACATTTTCAGCATGGCCAAGGGAGGGGAAGATCCACTTAATGGCGAGTCCTGTGCCGGCCAGCAGCCCCACTTTGGATCAATAATTGCTTCATTAGTTAATCTGATTGAGTGTGTGAGCAGCCTGTAGTCGATGCAGAGTTACCTCTCTTTCTGTGAGGAGTCTGCGTTTTATTGATTTCATTGTTCTCCGTAGAGCCTAACTTTTCCCCCCAACTAATCCTCACATTTACACCACGAAAAGGAGAATGGATCTCTTTGTTTGCGCCCCTCATGCCATCCATACTTCACTTATATTAAAGCCGATCAATGGAAACTGCTTCTTGATGGCAACAAACGAGGAGACCAAACGGCATGTCTCATGTTGTCAGGTTGCTATGTTACTTGAAGTTTAAAAGGGCAACTCTGTCAACAATATTTAGCATGCACACAACGTTCTCGAGATTTCTACACTGTAAACTGTTGTTCAATTTGAGTGAGAGCTAATGATAGATGTGTTGCTTCATTAACTGGTGTCATTCAGACCACATATTTTGTTGTGCATGTTATCAGGCAGTACCTTTAAAGCCGCATTAGCTGTTATTTTACGGAAATAAAGCTGAAATTGACGTGACAAACATGTAAGTAAACAGTTGCCTATTTAACAATTCCAGCTGGCAAAGGATGCTGGGGGTACTGTTTAGCGTCTGTGTGAGACGAACCCCGCTTTCCACCAACTCCAATGTAAACCAATCTCATTATTAGACGCTGAGAGCAACGCATGTAGTTTGAATAGTAGGAAAGTCTTCTTAGTGTGGGTGAGAGGGTCCTACAAAAGAACTGGACTTTGAGCCCCGTGTTTGAGACCAATGAACAACAACAATTTTGGTACTTAAAGCCAGGTGTTTTGTAGCAACACGCTGCTACCTTTTCAGCTGTTTTTGTGGAACTCAAAGCCAAATGTTTTTTTTTTAACAGCATTCACAATCTTTTTCAACCATAAACAAGTAGTTTTGTTGCCTAAACCTAATTGCCAACCTTCTTTTTTTATTACCGCCGCATTTGTGCCAATCAAATTCAGGCATTTTTTTACAACACGCCACACTCAAAGCCTGATCAAACCACAGATATGCTACATTTGTACATTTCGTATGAATCATATCAACAATTCTAAAGTGACACATTTCCAGTAACATGTAAAAAAGCTGTCTTTGTCATGTGGAGGTGGAGGAGATGGTGGACGGTGTGAATCCTAGATGATACAGCTGCCAAGCAACAGACCACTGGATGAAATCTACAAACTGGAACCCAGCAAAACTGGGTGTTTTTTTTGTGAGACACCTCTGCACTTCCAACAGTGGTTGTGGTGACCAAAGAAGGTTTTTTGAGCAGAAACATGTTTTTTTCCTAACCATAACTAAGTGATTTTTGTGCATAAACATAACCACACATTAACCATGGTGTTGTTGAAACATAAAGTGATGTCAATGTTCAACATATACGCTCATATGAACCTATGAATGTTACATACCCGGGATTGTAGAAATGTTCAATTCCAACATTTAATATGATAACTGAGTTGTCATTTAAGCTCTGTTTTGGTCTCCACCCTAACTGGCTTGTAAGTGCCAAATGCTTTACTGTGTTCACCTGGTAATCACCAACTTTGTTTGTTTTAGAGCTTTTTACTTAAAAGCGTGGCTGCCTTTTGGCGATTTAAACAAAAACAGCAACGTTGAAGGCTGTAAAACCCCTAAAACAATGAGCTGAAAGATGTTGAAGTGAATGGAGCTTAGGGGAGCTGCAGAATCGGGTAAATATTCTTTGGGGGTTTGTCACTACAAGGGACCCCTTTCAAATTAAATGAAGTCATTTGATCCATCATTAACACAAAATTATTGACTATAGCAGCTATTATTTTTATACACCAAGCTTTTGTTTCTTTATAGGTTAAAATCTGAACTCTGAAGAAGTTAAAAGCATTTTGATACACTGACCTTCGCTGTGTTATTATAAAGACATTGATTGATTCTTCAATGCCATCGGCTGGCACTGGCTTTTGTATAATCTATTCTTTTTTTCTTTTTCATGGTTCTTTAACATTGCATTGTCAAATCTATTAATAGCAGAAGAGTGGCAGTTTGAATAGAGAAAGACAGACTGGATGGCAGCAACAGAGTATGATACTGCATAATAATACCAAAAAACTGCTAGATTACAAGAAAAGTGTTTCCGAATGCATTAAGACATTGAAAATGAGTAAAGATCCTTCAAATAACAAACATGTGAACAAACATGTGAAACTGTATTATTCTCTAGCATTAGCATTTTAATGTGTTGTTGGGGCCTGTTCAGCTGTTATCCTGCTGTCACACTGGTGCAGTTCCTCGGTTTTTAACGCGTAATACTTCTTTTTTTTTTTTAATTGAATGTCATACTGTATGTCTTTTCACCACGTGTGAGGTTGTATTATCCTGCGTGCAGTCAGTTAATCCTGTATTGTGGAACCATGTTGCAGCATGTCAGCGCAAATTTACCGAGACAAATTCCTCGTGACACCATTGTGCTCAGTGAAAGAAAGCGATTCCTGCAGGCCCTTTGACCTGATGGGAAGATGCTATCGAGAAATTGTCACAAGTGTTGAAAAAGTGAATTAAAAAAAGCAAAAATTAAGATCTATGCTATGTTACATGAATGTATTTAATGATCGTGCAAAATGTCATACAGGTCTGCTAGGTAAGAAATGACAGACATTTACACAGTGGAGTAAACAAGGCACTCATATGAGACATTTGCTTTATCCTGAGCCTGATTTAGATCAAGGCACACAAGGCTTCAAAGACTGCAAAGTCTCTCGACACTGATGATTTTGATGAAAAAAACATATTTGTTATGTTGTTTAACATATTTCTGTGTCTTAACACTTTCCTAATATAAGAGCCAAATATTAAGAGAGAACATTCAATCAAGTAACAGAGATTTTTTTTTTTTTTGAGGTATTAATTTAAAGGGCAAGGAAACAAACCCGAGTGACTGTGGATAAAATCTGTGAGGCAGAATCAATTACACTGAGGGCTGAGGGGGCAAAAAATAGAGTTCGGATGTGGTACAGGTGAAATGTTCACAGTCTGTCTCTGCCTGCATCCTGCGTTGGTTGCAGCTGTTGTGTGTGATATATTCGACAAAGTCTGGCAGGCTTGGCTGCTGGTTGTGTCTGTTTTCCCAAATTACCTGTTTGGGAATGCATAAATGTAATTCATTGGCAAAATGAAAGGCAGAGAAATTATTCATGAAGATGTAGACCGGTCTGCTACAACTCCAGCATCTGTCAGCTGTCAGTATTGTTTATTTCTCACCTAAGCCTGAAACTATTTGTTGGTTTGTCAGTTAATGGCGGCTCGTTGCCGGTGGATTCGGTGGTACTTAAATGCCGCCTGCTGCAGGCTGATGCTTTGAGCAAAAACCCAGAATAAACACAAATGGCAGATTCTTGTTATCCCTCTTTAATACGGCAGCGAATATTTTAGGTCTTCTGCCACTTCCTCATGATGACGCGCAACCCCCAAATGCTCCATGAAATTAATTCTTAAACAAAAGATAAGTCATGTTATGGCAATTCTGTTATTAGAATTGAAAAAGTTAGAACTCCTCACCGTGTAGGGATTTCAAAGGCAAAGTTGTTGGAATAATTTGTAATTGTTGGTGATTTTCTCTCCTTTTTTTCTCTTTTTACAACAAAGTGGTGAAAGCAGGTTGACATTCTGTTCGCCAGTTAATCTTTAAAGCAGAAGGGGTAGATACCAGCCAAAGTGAGATACAATCTCGTGATATATTGGAGTGAAAAGGGCATGTCAAGAATATCAAACAGATGACAAAGTAATCAAATATAAAAGATGAACTTTTTTTTTCCAACAACAGCTGAATCAGATGGAGCTATTTTATGGTCTACTGGGATTTCATTGAAAAGTAGTTTGTACGATGTAGAGGAACTCCAGCTTTCAGTCGCAGCGGCCTGTATGTTCTGTTTTGAGCTTTGCATACATTACAATAATCCTGCTCTCATTCGGCTGTGTGAAAATGTGTCACCAGATGAGTTTGGAGGGTTTTTTTGTTGAATTGTGATGAAAGTAGCTTCATTAATTGATTGTTGTCACTGCTAGAAATGTATTTATCCATTTATTTAACCTGACAAGCCCGACATTGCAGAGCATTTATAGCCTAAGATAGCTTCTAGTACAGACTTCAAACAAATACACATGACAAAAAGGGAAAATCTTACAAAACAGCACAGTAATACAAGAAAAAACTCATAAAAATAGAGAAAAACCACCTGATCAACCAAGACTACATGCCTGATCCTGACAAATTGTTTCAACTTTCATCATGCAACAAATAGATGAAAATGTTTTACAAAATTGCACCTTACAAATTCCCCATAGATGCCCCTGAGTGACTGCGCTAGAAACCCCAAGAGGTTTCCTCCTGTCACTTAGTGCCTGAGGAGCCCGGTTATGTTGGCAGTGAAAGATAAGTTTTATATTAGCATATTTGAAATGATGATGTGAGATCTTCTTGACAACCTAGCCATAATTTTAATGCACCATAATGGAGAATATAATCTTAAAGGTCTAGTATATAGGATTTTGTGGGATCTAGTGATGAGGTTGCAGAACTGAAACTTTTCCTGTGCGCCAATTATTTAGGGAAACTATTGTGACTGACGCGAAAACACATGAGTGAAAACACAGTGTTTGGTTTTTCCATTCTGGGGTCCTGCAGACCAACATGGCTGATTCTGTGGGAAAGAACCTGCTCTGTATGAGATTTAAACAGTTTGGGGCACCAAGTAGCTCACTTGGTAGAGCAGGCGCTCCATATACAGAGCCTGTATCCTCGCCGTAGCGGCCACAGGTTCAACTCCGGCCTTGGCCCTTTGCTGCATGTTACCACCCTTCTCTCCTCCTTTCACACTTAGTCTGTTATATTGATTAAAGGCCCAAACCCCCCCCCAAAAAAAATATAAACGTCTAATCCTAAGGTAAGAAAACACAGAGTCTTAGTTTCTGGTGTTTAGAATGTCAAATGTCATAAAAATATGTATTATTTGATTATAATAAGTGATGCATTAATGTGTACATCACTTTGTACTTTATGAAATGCCAGCTTGTGAATATAGCCCCATATCTTATCTTAACCTCATATTTTATTACTGTTGGTATTTTTAGTCCTAATTAGCAAAAAGTTATCAAATAAATGCAGTGCAGATAAAGAACAATATCTGCCGCTGAAATGTAATTGAGTAGAAGTATAAAGTAGCAGAAAATGGAAACAGTACAAGTACAAATATCTCAAAATTGTAAACAAGTACAGCATTTGAGCAAATGTACTTAGTTACTTTCCACCAGTGAGTGCTGATGTCTTATTCCTGTTAGTCAGATTTATTCATTTAAAACTCAACCTAAAGACTGATGTTGATGCTTTTATCTTCTTTTTGCCGCTGTTGATCGAATCTTCTCTTGATATATTCTCGTTTGGCATGAAATAAATATGTGTCTGTGTCCAAAAAAGCCTGCATTCATCTCCACTAAAGCTAGTTTGCAGTGTAAGAAATAAACATCTGTAGCTTCCCAACCTTCTCTGAATTTATGCTCGTCTCCAACTGAGAACAGGACTTTATATTCTGAGGGGGTGTCAGTTTTCTGAATGCACTACTGCTCACGATTGTGCAGGTCCCAATTGGTGATGGTCACACACAAATACCAACATATTGCACGCGCTAATGATAGTCTTGCACTTTTTTTTCTTTCTGAATTCGTTCCTCAGTGCCGAAGCTGTTTTCAGCTCATTGTGTCTGTCTTAAACTTGAGGTTACAATTTCCTGATTTCTGGGATTCCAAAACATCTCTGCTATCAGATGCTGTTTGATTTTTCCCCAGACTTTTCTGATTGCTGGATGTTTGTTCGATGTCTTAAGTGAATCCCTTGCAAAACAATTACAGATGAAGCCTCCTCTGCATTCTGCAGTGATCAAATCAGTCAGTTTAAAAAGCCAGGGACAGAAACTAAACCACCAACCAATAATTTTGCAGGAAGAGCTGAATTACAGTTTTTTGCATCACCTGAGGGTTTTAAACTGTAAGAACGGCAACAAATTAAACTTAATGAGGAATTATATTGGGTTTCTAATTAAAAACAGCACTTTACTGTAATCATTCAGCTTTTTGCTGAGATGATACCTTTTATATTTTCTGTTTTAATGCCTTCATGCAGAGAGTATTTGCATTTGTCCCTTAAATACATGAAAGTAGCAAAGGACTTTTGACTATTTGACTTTTGGCGATTTCCCTCTGAACACATTATAAATGTTAGAAAATACTGAAAACATTTGAAAAGACTAGGAACTGTGTAGTGCTGCAATGTGGAGTTAGACCGGTTAAAGGATTTTCACTGTTTCTGTATCCAATACTTTTTACGTACAGAGCTGACCCTGACAAAATCCCTTCCCCTACTCTATGAATATGAAGAATGAGCCACTGCGAAGCAACAGACGCTAGCTGCTAACTCAGTAGCACAAAGCCCACACATCCCATGAGCTGATGAATAAACCGCCATGCAGCGAAAGAATCTCTTTAGCTGTTTAAAGAGGAGCATATAGGACCCCGAGCCAAAGATCAAGAGAGCTGGTGTGTGATGGAAGACTCTCTGTAACTGTTGGTGAGCTATGTAGCCAATTTGAGCTTAAGTGACTCAAACGTACATTTGTCACAATGTTAGAAAAAGTTGAATTATAATGCTAGTCCGACTAAAACTGAACTTTTGAAATACATGTAAATATGTTAGCCCTGAAATTTTACTAATTTTTTTCAAAATCGGACCAACACACCAAGATAATGTGGTTGGAAATTAAGTTACTCTTTCAAGTATACGCCTCAAGCAGACCAGGATTGGCCTAGGCATTCTGCGCATGCTCCATGTCCACGCACCAGGCTTTGACCTGGAAGTCAAACAACATAAGTGCGTAGAAGAAACCTGGGAAAAACAAAAGAAAAAAAGAAGAATGGAAGAAAACAAAACAAAAAGTAAAAGTTCAGTACACACGAAATGTACAGCGCAAAAAGGTTCTCTATGTTGTCACTCTTTGACATGCAGCCCTTTTGCCGATTGCTAGCTTGTTTGGTTTGTGACATAAAAGTTAACCGAAAACAGGTGAGTGATGGAGAGTGATGCATATTCTGCTTGTGTTTATGATTGTGGAATTTATCAGATGTGTTTATTCATGTATTTATCAGTCTGAACGAGCTAAGAGGGCTTGCAAACACGGGGTGAAAGAATGACAATGATATATAATGCTATTAGCGCTAACATAAGTAGTTACTGTAACATAGTTTCAGCTCAAGTGGACATGGCCCCAGCGTCTCAGAGCAGAGAATACTTCTTATTTTCAATGACTTTGAAACCTAATTTTATTTGCTTGGCATTTTTTTAATGATTCAGATTTGGCTGGGTAGTTAGAACCCATTTTTTTCTGTGGTGTGACAAACACATATTTATTGTTGCTCTGCCCGGACTGTAAGTGTTTGATGTTGAAAATTTTCCTATAGAGTAACCCCCAACCCCCAGTTTAATATGCATCCCCTCCCCAATGTTGAAATGAAACCTACACCCCTGCCTCTGTGTTAATTCAAGCCAAGTCAAAACAATTTTATTTATAAAGCCCATTATCACAATTTTATTTTTTAATTATTGTCACAGTTTGCCTCAGAAGGCTTTACAACAGACGACATCCCTCTGTCCTTAGACCCTAACATCGCCAAAGGAAAAACTCCCCCCCAAAAAACCCTGTAACAGGGGGAAAAAACGGTAGAAACCTCAGGAAGAGCGACTAAAGGAGAGATCCCTCTTCCAGGATGAACAGACGTGCAATAGATGTTGTAAATAACAATTAAATTACAGTAATGTCTTTGCATATTGTTGTGTCTGTCTATATTTGTGTCCTTTCTTTAGCTTCTGTCTGTATGGAAAGCACTTTGTAAGTCCTGTTTTGAAAAGTGCCACATAAATAAAGTTTGTTTACTTACTAACTTCCTAATACCTTGTTTGCAGGGTGTGAAAGAAGCACCTTACAGGTGTCACCTCACACTGCTGCTGTAAAGCCGCCTATTGTCTCCGGCAACAATGCGGATCCAACCCTGCCCTCAACTGTCCAACACATCGATCTGATTAAGACTGTTTAAACACAGGCGGTTGCAAAAGAGGGACGACTAAAGCCCCCTGACTCAGGAATGTGGAGGGATTGGAGCCTTTTTGCCCTGAAGGTTTAACATCAGTCTGGGTGCAGGAGCAGTGGTCTGTTTGTTAGCCCACGCCGGGCTCACATTATCTCCTCAACGCCCTCGGGGCTCAGCGAATAACAAGCCATAGAGTTTATGCTCAAGAGTGCCAACCTACGAGAACATTAGTCCAAGTAGCCACACCTACATTTACAACACACCTCCAAACAAAAGGATGTTACCATAACAATTGGCTCTGTTTCTAACCAGTTTTCCCTTCGCCTCATGCCGTGTCCATGACAATGAAAGTTCAGCTGCAGAGAGAGAGGCAGCCGGGTGGTGCAGAGCTGGCTGCTGTCATAGCTTGCAGTAAAGGACGGCACAGTGTTTGGCATTGTTTCATCATAGGACGGTTTCAAAGAATGCAAATGACCCTGAAACCTGCCCGAGGCCAAAAAAACAGCACATATCTAAAAATCTGGCCTTGCATACATTCCCTCTGTTTGGTGTTCATAGCACTGCCTCTGTTGCTCATGTTGACATTTAAATAACCGTGACGTGCCTCAGGTAGCACTGACTTTTTTGATTTGTGTTGGCTTTTGGGTGTACTTTTTATGACAATGGGTTTGTTTTGGGTTTGTCTCTGGATTTATTTACTGCTGTGTGATGAAATATAAAAATTCCTCTAAAGACAAGAAAGTGTTTATGGTATTAAATGCTAAAGAGTTTCAGAGACGTGAAAGGCTTAAATCAGCTTTTTGATTTAAATACTCCAGGCTCCAGGTTTGATTCTGCATTTTCAACTCCACAGTCTGACTCTATTTGGGGAATTAACCATTTATCCTGCTAAACACTGACTGTGGATTTTGTTTTTATATTACTTTAGGCAGCAACGACGTCTGTGTGTGAACTCATGGGACATTCACGGGGTAGTTCATGACTTGAGTAGAGCTGATGTGTCCCTGCCCGGCTGCCTTTACTCTCTCTCCCCATGCCTCATTCTAAACAATTACTCTTTCCTGCTAATTTTCCCCTTTGTTGTGTGCATTTCATATGGAGATTAGCTAGCTGTGCCATTCAATCTGAACCTGCTCCGGCAAGACAGCTCTGAATTTCATGACTTCCTATTACTGGGGCTGATTTGGCAAAGCAAGTGGCAGCAAAATCTGATCATTCTAGACAGATAGTGTTTATTAGAGGGTTGTGATGCATGCCTGTCATTTCTAAGCAGTTAATTTAGCCAGAAGTTGAACTTCTGCATGAAAAAAACATATTTGATAAGCAGCTATTGATTGGATAGCCTTAGACACAGAATTACATAGTAACACTTAATTAAAAAGTGAGAACATTTTAATGAATGTACCAAAACCAACTAAAACTGACCTTTTAGTCTGTCAGTCTGCAACCCTTACAGCTAAATGCAACTGAATCCTACGCACTAGACCTTTAAGGTACACTCAAATATTTATTTAGTTTAAGCAGCATTGACTTGTTTTATTTTTTTAGCCACAGCAGGAAAAGCTGTAAACACAACACTGACACATTATCACTTTATTAAGTTAATATGGTGAACTTGTTAGCAAACACTTGCCTTTTCACTTAACCAGCACATACAGAGCAGCAGATGGTATTTATTTGGAGTTGTGTATTTGACCAACTTTAGCTGTTAAATGCTTCAATGTGTTCACTAACTCTATTAGTTAAACAGAACAAAATTGAAAATTCCATGTCACAAAACCAAAACAATTTCCTAAAAGATGCTACAATGGTCTGCAGGGCTGAGGGGAAGTACATTACGCATTTGATCCATTGTTAACATGAATATTATTATAGATATTTTCAAATTCTGTTGTATACAGAGTGTTAAGCTATGTTCACTCCCTTTAAATAGACATTTCAGTGAGACTGATGCATTCTGCACTTGCCATCAAAAACAAGTCTTACATTACTGAAATGGAAAATATTTAAGGAAACGTGAGTGTCTCACTGATCCAATATTAGCTTGTCGGGCTGCTGTCAGGCTGAATCAGAAGGTGCAGCTTATCATGCACTGCAGAGAAAGTTTCTGCAATGTCTGAGTCAGCCATGCAAATATCGGAGTCATTGTAAGCAAACCATTTGGCTCTAAAAAAAGATTCACAGTTATAATTTAAAAGTCCTTGGCGTGAAGGATAATATTTTGAGATATCCATTAAAAGCTCTGTGTGCCTTTGCACTGCCCATTACAACTGTTAAATGTAAACCTTCCTTTGGTCTGTCTCTGCCTGACTGGTATTTCTGTGATAACCAAATTTTCAAAATTCAATTTATTAGTCAGTAATCTAACCAGATTAACCCTTAAATTTATGAGAGGTCAAAAACAGGCCAAACAATCGTTCAAATTTGTATTTTGATCCACTCAGAGACGGCTTGCTGCTGCAATTAAGTGCAAGCAAATGCATTTGCAAACTAAAACAAGATTAGTCGTCTCCAGCGGGGCTGGACTCCTCTCATGGATAATGGGCTGCCAACACCTCGTGTGAACCTGCCACGCCTCCATGCATGCACACTGCAAAATATTTAACATCAGGGCTAATGTTACTGCAGCTGAATGAGATTCTGCTGCACACACCCTATTATCATAGAGGCCTTTAAAGGATCATAATGGCAGTTTTGTATCTTCTGTCCCATTAGCTACAAATTATGTATACTTTGCATTACTGGCTATTTTCCAGAGCAAACCATAAGACTACAGATTGATTTCCTTTCTTCCAGCCAGCCATTATTTTCATTTCATTTCAGTGCACTACTGAAATCAGCTGCAGAGATTTGAAACTTGCTCAAGACAAATAATCCATCACTGCGAGACCCTGATTTTGTCCATGACATATTCCCCTAATGTGGTACCGAAGTCTGCTTTAAAAACTGATTATTGTTGCATTCAAAGACAATTTGAAATCTTCGATTTAACATTTTGGTTGGTGAACTACAGCTGAAGCAGTTGGCTGATTATTGAAGACAGAAAATCAGATGTTCACTATTTTGATAACTGATTAATAATTTAAGTAATTTTTCAAGAACAAGAATTTGCTGGTTCCAGATTTTTCAATGTGAGATGTCTCGACGGCTGTTGGATGGATTGTCTTTACATTTGTTGCTCATGTCCCCCTCAGGATGAACTGTTAAAGCTTAAATGAAATGCTATTTTACTCTGTCAACTAGTCTGCAGAGCATCAGCCTCAGCTGTAGCCCTACTTTGTGTTTAATTTCTGCGTTGTCATTGGGAGTATGTTAGCTTAAACCACCACTTTACCTAAACACTATCTCACAGAGCTGCTAGTGTGACCATGGACTTGTAGTCTCGTCTTAAGGTCCAGAAACACCAAACTGACATTAAAGAACAAGGGTCTACAAAGGCCGACTGCTGCATCGCTGCACATCAACTGTGTCGCAGCCAAAAAAATGCACCTGAACACTCCACAAAGACTACAGCCAACTATGATGTACGTTCTGCACCATTGTGAGGGAAAATAGCTCTCCGTACCATCAGGTAGTGGTAGTCTGCGTTTGTCATTCAAAAAGGGAAGCGAGAAGACCGACAGGATGGATTCAAGACACTAATTAGTCAATTATCACATTAACAACACAACTGGTTGTTGAAGGATCAAAGCATAGCCAATTTAGGCCTACTTTGTGCTAGTAAACAATAACACAAACAATTTTGAACAGTCTCTGCCAAAGAGCCCAATAGCTTAAAAAAACAAACAAAACATAAACATACTTAGCTAATATAACACATTTGTTTCAATTTCACGCCCTTTTGACTTTGTTTGATTGTTTGCTTTCCTCACTTCCATTTTTCATCTTGTTCTCAAGTGACTCAATGGACTCTGCCGAATCCAACATGCTGTATTGGCAGAAAAACAGCCGACAAGTGCCAACAGTGCCAAAAACCACAAAAACTAGTGTGACAGTAAGTCACCAGCTGCCCAACGTTGACCAGCAGCTGACCATCAGCCTAGTGTGTCCGGGCCCTTATATGACTTAATATATATTTGTTGGTCAGACAAAACAAGTTTTAGTTCATTACCTTTGGCTTCATTAGATAGTCTAAACTGATTTTGAAAATAATTGTTAGTTGCAGCCCAATTCTGAACATTTACAAAATTCATAAAAACAAATAAAAAGTTCACTTTATCAATTCATATCCTGATTTGATTGTCCTACAACACAGCTCATTTCTTGTTTTGCAGATAACTGTAAGACATCAATGCTAAGACTGAGTTATCAGGTCCTGTTTTAAAATAAATGGAAAAAGTAATAATATCATATATCCAAAACACTGCTTTGGAAAATGGTCAGTAGTAAACTACGCACTACAAGTGGTCGATAACATTCCTCCATTTCCTTTAAGTAAATATGTGCTTGTCACACTGAAGTGGTCTGTCTTACTTCCTGCTCATGCACCTCTACTGCATATTGTTGCAGTACATAGGGGAGATAGAGGTGAGAGGTAATGCAATTACTCACCACTGTCAACCCTGTTTTCATGTTGGGGGTCTGTATGGATTGATAATGAGTAGAACTGCCTATCGCTATCTCTAATTAGACAACCTCTTTAAATTCTTCTTTGTGCATCCCAGTGTCCCTTTTCTACAGAAACAAGTCACATTTCATTCATCTTCCAGCAGCATTGGCAACTGCCACGAGGACAACAAACCATTAATCTGGTGTGATACGTGGACAGCATAATGGTTTGTTTGCATTCCTGAAAACACCTACAAGTGCCTCTGCTCGTGATCATTTCTAATGTGTGATAATAGCAGGAATATCAGACCTTCCTCTGCATTTGTCCTTTCACTCAGTTGAAATACTTTTTGAAATATACAGTTGTTTGTACTACAGTTCCAGTGTATGCGACACCTGCTGCTACAGTGTGAAACATCTTAACACAGCTTTGAACAATTACTTTGATCTTAAATCTGCTTTAAACCTGAGCTGATTAACAATGCATCATTTTTGTTTGACCTGAGTCAGGCTTTCACTGTTTTGGTCATCAATTATGATGGTTATGAAATATTTCACTGACAAACGTCACTGTTGATCTGAGGGCATCTAACATCCTGCAGAAGATCACACAAGATGTAAACCCCTCCCCAGTCTTATCTTATGTTCAAAGGGGCATTTCACCAATTTAAAACCACAAGCTCAGTTTAATTATCATGGGAGCTACATAGCATTAAAAACACAGCCGTATAATGTATCCTTTGGTATTTCAGGGAGCTTTGAAAAGCTTTCAAAAGGGTTTAATTAAAGTGTTTTTGGAGCTTGACCCATACCTGACGAAAACTTATCTCAGCATCAATTTTCACCATCTTTTTTTAAAAAAAATCTGACCTAAAACTTTATGGATTCGCTAGTCTAAATCACTGGCATACCTCTTTAAAATACAACCCTGTCTCCAAGGAATTACATTTATACCATACTTATTTGCAACAGCATGTACATTTTGAGAGAAATCTTTCCAGCATTCATTTTTACAATCAATATAATGAAACATGAACATTTTTTATCAACATATCTGTTACATTTTAAGTTGCTTGTAGCAGCAACTGTAATGTAATGTATGATTAATGCTTTTATGATGATGGTTGAGGCAACATAAAGTGTGAAAGTTCAGGAATGATCTTGTACTGGGTGAAGATGCAATGCTTGGTCACATGCTTCAAACTAATGGAGGGCAGCATTTTACCTCCAAGCCAGTTAACACAAGCTCTCTCTTATAAATGAATCTCAATAAACACAAATGTATGCAGACTCTGTAGGCAATAGGACAATATTTATGATCCAATTTGCTATTGTCTGACAAAAAATTTGCTTTTTATTAACTTTTTTAAAAAATGTACCTCTAGAGAGTAAATATTATTAAACCAATTAGTGATGGGTATTGAGATTGCTAAGAAATGAACAAACTAAAGTCACAAAAGGTCAATAAAATACTCTCACACATACTTAAGACTAAGACTAGCTTAATTGCCTTAAAATACACTTCATTCAGTTTAACATAAACAAAATAAAATCCACAAAAATGAATTCTTATTTCATCCACTTAAACATCTAAATATGCTGGCTCTGTTTTAACTCACTGTCTCGCTGCATGCCGAGCAGTGGCTCCCGCCCATTCTCCGCAGTGTTATTTAATCTCACACAGGAGCAGAACATGTGCTACTTTGCCTTGGTTGTAGTGTTTGCGGTGTGTTCAAGTGCAACCTTTTGGCCGAGATACAGCAGTAACATTTGGCCTTCATAGGTCTTTCATGTGGGTTTGGTGTCTGGGCCAAAGTTTATAGATTCTGCAGAGCTTCTTCCAGGATCAAATTTTAATTTTCTAATGCAATACGCCATTGTAACAGACACTCCCGGTGTGTTCACCCACATTTTCCCTTCCAAGTAATTTTGCTTTTGTGTGAAACCCGCGGTTTGTTTACAATCTGTTTGATAATCTCATGACTCATGTTTCTTGTCCCACTGGACTCTATTGTAGTCCAAATGCTGTCTCGCCACTGTTATGTCAGTGAGTAAAATGTTATTGTAACCTTGAAGGAATCACTGCCAAAACTACAAAAATGAGACAGGTTGTAACAAGACACGATTTCCTTGAATGTCAAGTTACATTATAAGCAGTAAATGTTCTCAGGGGTAGTATCTCAGCTTCCAGGGACGGTTTAACTACTGAGGCCCCCGCATGGCCTTCTGACACTTTCTTTTCCCTCCAAACAGACGTCCTTGCTGAAGCAGGTCACATTCTTCTTACAGGGGTCAGAGGTCGGCTCCCCAGCCTTCCCTGAATCCTGACAGCCGGTACCCTCTCTAATTCAGAGAGGAGACCTCTTATTTCCAGAGGATTTGGAGCAACAATGATGTGCTTGTGAGCAAGTCCATCTAGTTTCCTGAGTAATGAATCACCGTCCACTGCTTCCACATTTATCCCTCAGTCTCTCACTGGTGATGAAATGCACACAACACGTATTATAAAAATGAACTAAAATGAAAATGAACTGAAAAAAGGTTAACCCTCAAGCGCGCTGTAACCACTTTATTTAATATTTCATCTCATATTTCTTTTGGCTGAGACGACCTGACAGTGTCTGTGTCCCTCTTTGAGGAAATATTGATGGACACATTTAAAATACAATTAATTAAAGAACTAATTCGTTCGGCCTGATCCCTGACGTTGCTCACCAAAACCAATTTTACATCTAATAAGGAAATGTTTGCATTGACACATTCATCCTGTACTGCTCATTTTCATCATATAACTTTATTTAAGAAAAAAGAGAGAAACTTCTTAAAGCTTTTACTCTTGCAAACCAGAGGAGAATTTAAGGGCTGAGAGCAGGATTTGCATTTTGATTCTCTGACAGAGAGACCAATTAAAAGTCACTAGTGTTGTCCGAGGCTGCAGGGCACAGACAGACTGACACCCTCAGGTGGACAACAGCCTTTAAAGCAAAATGACTCCTCTCATGCATCATCATTCTGTGATGTCTAATGCTTTCTAGGAGGTCATTTGTGGTCCAGAGCTATAATTTATATTTTCTGTTTGCCTCATACTGCTTCTCAGTTAATATTTTTCCAAAATATTTTCAACATTCCCTACAGAGTTTGCCCAGACTTGTTGCACTCAAGCGATAACAGTAGTGGCAGTTATAGTGAAATCAACAACAAAAGAACTTGTTTTCCCTGTTGAGAAAAAATGAAAGTAACCCCCCCTTTTTGCCTCACGGTTCGTGGCTGCAGTATATCCAGTGTCACTAAATTATAGTCTGCAAATTACAGTGTAATTATTTTGTACATACTGGGTACATTTTTTAAGGACAAATATGTAGGGAAGACAACAACAGGTAATACGTAAATACACACAAAACAATACCTACACAAAATGACTTAGCATGTAAAATAAAAAACATTCTATTTTATTTCATTTCTTTATTTATTTATTTATTGTTAGAAACTGGCTGTTTTTAGGGTTGTTTTTACTGACGACGAGGATGTTTTTAGTGTTATTTGTTGTTATTTATTTTTATATTAACAACAAGATCTCTGAGACACGCTCTTTCATTCTGCTCTGCATGTAAATGTATAGCAAAATGAAAATAAAGCTGAACTGAATTGACATTGTAGGTTTTTGGTTTTTTTTTTAATTACTGAGTACCTGTTTTATAATTACAGATCAAAGTCGTACTTTAAGAGGGCAGAAACAAGACTGCAGGGTTTTTAAGGTTATTTGGCAATTTGTCGTTGAGTTTATGATGGTTCAACTTTTTCAACCTGCTGCATTTCACTGTGTGGCCATGGCAACCAAACAAAGTACAGCGAGGGAGATGATACAGGAGCTGATTTTACAGGTGTCTGTGTTCCCTGAATGATTCACCTCTTCACCAGCAGAAAACAGACAGATCAAAGTCAAACATCAATATTTGAACAACGACAGCTTTAAAGTTTGATTATCAGCTCTGGAACAATAAATAATGATCATACTTGTTGGCAAAGCTTGAAACTTGAGACTTCTACTACATTTCCATCAGTTGTTGAGATACTACAGTCTAGACCAAAATGATGGACTGAGTAATACACGCATGCTAGAGCGCTGATATTGTAATAACATTTTTTAACATATCATTTTTAAAACTTCGTATTGGTGCAAAAACACTTTAGGAAATAACATTTCAAAAAATTTTCAAATATGTAATACTTGAAGAAGGCTGTATTGTAGTACTTTAGATTGGTCACAAGGTCACTTTTTAAAGGTCTCCGTCTTATTTCACCATTCATACCACATCAGACAAAGAGGACTTGGTCTTGCATTAAGCCTTTGTTGTTCATTTTTTGTTTAGGCTGCTTAAATTACTTCTTCTGGTAGTAATTGGCACTGTGGGGGGCACATTATCTTCCAGATTATTCAGTGGCGTGGCAGCACTTAGACAAAGAGGGTGAGTTTGGCTATGATATTTTTCGTTGACTCCTAAATTTTGTTTCGCTTTAGTTACTCCATTTGCCAATCTTTTGTTCAATGAACCAACATAAAACGCATCTCTGGACTTTCGCCTAATTTTTTTTAACAACTCACAGTTTCAAGCCTACTTAGCATCTTTTTTTTTATTAATAGCTTTTACTATACCACTTAAGACCTGAACTGCAGGGATATCACTAAATTGCCCGTACAAAAACATAGCGCTGAATAAAGACGGTAAAGGGATACTCTGCCGATTTTCAAGCAGGTCTTCGTGGTCAGTGTAATCCATTACATTTTCTCTGGCTGTGGGGCTGCTGAACTACAGATGTTATTTCCACATTTCTATACCCACCAACACCGACACACAAAAAAAGAGTACAGAAGCAAATCAAGAGAGACACCCCTTTCTCTCAGACTCAGACCAACTTTAAAACTCGGCAGTGCTGATAAAATATGAACCAAGATTCTGCCACTGCATTGCCAATTTCTCACATAAAATGTCTTCAGAAACATATTTTAGGGCACTGTTTGGCCATAGTACAAGTAGTACTATATTGTTTTTAATGTTGTAAAAATGGAGGCTAAAAAATCTGAGATCTAACCTTAAAACTAAGCAGCGCTGATCAAGATTGTTACCAATTTACCTATTTCTGGCCTAAAATGTCTTTAAAAACATATTTTAACTTACCACAATTATTACTGTGCATTTAAGATTGTTTGTTACCAGCCGGTTGCCATGTTGTTTTCTGTGTACAAATGGTCAAGCTTGCACTATATTACCCACCCACAGGAGCATTTATTGGTCCAGTGGAGTGCAGTGCACTCTGGTAGATGTAGGTTTTCTATCTGTTTAGCAAAAGCAAATGCCACAGCCCTTTTCTCTGTTCTCTCTGGTAATGTAACACCAATTTCAAAAGTATTTTCATCTTTCTACTACACAGACAGCCCAATTTATGAAAAGAGCATATTTTCAGCAGTTAAATACTTCTTACAGTTGATTTCAGCTTCTCTGCGCTTACTTATTTGTTTGTTCAAAGAAAACAAAGGAAAATTCCATAATTTTTCACCTCTGCAATGCCTGTCGATTATTTCTCAAGGTATACTTATACACACCGTATGCATGCAAGGAGATGCATGAAGAGGAATCTTGGAAATTTGAATGTTTCAGTTAAATCTAAGAAGTGTCTGTGGTTTTCATGTTCCACACTGTATTGTAAATGTGTCATGCAGTGTGGGATCTTGGTCATGACTTGGTCTCAGTTTCGTTGGTCTTGACTACAACGCTGAAGGGATGTCCCTTTACTGAAATAAATAAAAATAATTGTGTTCCAATGCAGGATCCACATGGTGACCAAACTTTTGCCAGAAATGTATTGCTACAGAGTCAAAGCTGCTCAAGTTTCAGGGTCCTGGTATTGTGCATTATTGTCACACTGTCATGACTTACTGGGACCCCTGAATATAACAGAGCTTTTGTTAATGTTATTAGTAACACCTGTGCTTTTCCTACTATGACAGGTCCAAATGTCTGCTGGGAAAAAGGCCTATTTTGAAAAGGACATGGCTAAGCCTGTTGGTCCTCTGTGTACAATGTAATTACTTAATATGGACTGGGTAATTAAAAAAGTACTTATGGTGTAATTTATTTCTGCAGTAGGGCCCTTCTAAATGCAAATTACTTACCCCCCTACTGCCGGTACTCCCTCCTCTGTACCTACTGGTCTGTGCCCAGTAAATACTTAATTTTACACCATATTTAACGCCATGTTTACAAAATATTTATGGTGCAAATTGCAGGCTGTAAAGGGTATTTTTCTTTTCTCTTGAATTCTGAAGGACTTGCACTAACACATTTGACATTTACCATTTTGTCCCATTAAAGTGTATGACAGCTATACTGATTTATCTGGTTGTAACATCAGCTGGGCGTCCTTTTGTCTCTTATCTGAGGTAATCAGAAAAATAAACAGCAAAATGGATCCAGGAATGCAAGGTGCATCCTCCAATGTTTGGGCTTCTGCTTGTTACGGGTCATATTGTTCACCTTTCATAAATGTGTTTTTAAATGCACTGCCATCTCTCAGAATATAATGTTGTGCTTGGGGATGTTTTTCACATAAATATGACTTGATTAAAAGTGTTTATTGAATGCATTTGAGGGGGAAAATCCACACGTACACCAACCACAATAGTGGTAGGTGATTTACAGACAGTGCAGAGCTATCCCCTCAATTCAAATGCAAATGTGCTGAATGGAGGCTTTTAAACATTTGTTTAGAATAGAGAGTGAATGGAGTTCAACTACAGCCCAGTCATGCATTAAGCGGAGATAATCCAAACCTAAAAAAATCAATATAAAAAATATAATGATTGCTCTGTTTCAATAAGTAATAAATGGCCCTGTAATATTGTCCCATTTCATCCTTTATTACTGCATATTTAACTCAGCCAAACTGAATATTAAAAATCAACAAACTCTGTTGTTTTAGACTGTCGATGCTGAGAAACAGCAGCAGAGCAATTGAGACAGGAGCCACTCCCTCACCTTAAACAGCTCTCAGCAAAACGCAGGAGATATGGGTTTGCTAAAAATGAGAGAAAACATGTCTGAAAGGGTATAAATCTTTAATCAAACGGTGGTGATGTGCCTTGCCTCCAGCACTCACAGTGCCAAGCTGGAGAGCAGATGCTGAGATCTCAGATCTTGCTTCCCCCAAAACAGGATAAATCCCCTTCTCCAGTACAAATGTGTCATGGGAGCGGCTCTCTGTGCACTGAAGCTGCTGTGTTTCGGGTTCCCTCCTCAGAAACTCCCACAGGGACCGTGCACTATTTCAGCATTTTAAAAAGGGTAAGGAACAGGAGGTAGTGAAGCACATACTTAATCATTTTGCCTGCAGTTAAATATCTAAAACAGTCCTCGTATAAACATGCAAAAGTGAGATTGTTTATTAAGTTTACAGCAGATTGAGCACAAGCTTAATGGGAAAATGACACCGGAAATTTATGCAGGATTCATGATTTTTTCTTTTTTTTTGTAAAACTGAGTCAAGTTTTGTTTTGCAAACAGAAACGATGCTTTCCCAAAAAGGTCCTATTTATACAGAACTGCTGTTTTAAAATGTAATTTCCACCTTAGCTTTGAATGAAAATCTACATTTATTACTTGCCAACCACAAGATTGTCTCTCTTCCTCAGTAGTTTACATTTAGGCATCTTGACAGTATATAGATTTTATGATAAGTGCTGCTTGCAAGCCATGCATTACATCTGCAGTAAAAAGAGGAAGTGATTATTTATGAATGAAACACATTAATGGCAACAAGAGATGGAAGTTTCAGCGAGATAGCCATGTGGTGCATTAGACTGTAGACATGGTTTCATCAGGCATCAGTAAATGCTATTTGTATTACCTTATTCATATAAAATGTTATAATACACTAAATATGCATTCATCACAGAGCAGTATTTTAGGAAAGTAGGGACACTTATGGCGGTTTCATGGAGCTTTAAAGCTAAAAAAGATTGCAAACTACACACTGAAAGGCTGCTTTTCTTCCTGTCGATATAACTGCTGGTGCCACTGAAAAAAATGAACTAACTAATAGGAAATCTGTGCAAATATCCTGCCACACACTCATACGTACAAACATTCGCTATAACATGTCATCTTTTCCCTCTGTTGAGTGAACAATGACTTCAAAGAGGTTGCGTTCTACTCACTCCGAGTGTTTGCTTTTGGAAACATCACATGCACACACACCCACAGGAGCAGACATGTACATATAAGACAGATGAAAAGAGAAAATACACAGCAAACACAAGCAGTTGGATTTCCCTAATTATACAAACATTCAAATGAAATGTGTGCACAGTTGCAATGCACATGCAGCATGAAGGGGGATGGAAGTCTTGCACATGGCTCATTCAGCGAGCAATAAAAACAACAAAGAAGAAGCTGCATCAGTATTAGTATGCATAATGAGTATGTGAATGAGTACATTTCAAACTATACGGGAACTACACAAAACTAAACAGACGGAGACAATCAGACCAAGACAAAAGGAGACAGATGCTGAGGGTGGAACAAGAAAAAAAGAGGAAGTCAGTGAATGTTTGCACCTTAAAGTGAGAAATCCCTCTTTCACACTCTATCAGAGAGAAAAATGAGAGGATGTTTAAAAGAAATGCTGATGAAGACAAAAGAGACAAATTAGGAGCATGAAATGCAATTCATCATTCTGCTCAACTAAAGGTGGAATCAAATATTTTAATGAGTGAGAGTTATGGGGTGTGTGATTGCCAGACAAGCAAACATTTCTACTTTGTCAGTCTATGGCCTGTAATGGAAATATGTTATCAGCTATTACTGTGACCACTGGTTATAGCTTCATTGCTTTTAGTGATAGATGTAAGTCATTAACAAATTTAATGCATCTGTCCTTCCTAATATAGCAGAAGAATCTTTCTTCAGACAAAATCACCAAATACATTTCAATCAATTGATTGAAAGCTTTGAGGAAATGCCAACCGGATACAAACAGCTTTACATACCATTAAATTATTCATAGAAGTGTGATAATACTGTGATATTTCATAGGTCCCACTAGAACATTTGCATTTCACTTTATGCACTTGGAGGTCAAAGAGCAAAGTGAGCACCAGACTGACGCCCTTGAGGCTTAGACACACCAAACCAACATCAAAGAATTAGTGGCAACAAAGGCAGACTGTTGCATCGCCTCATGTCGTGTGTCTTGCCCACAAAGTTGCATTTGAACACATCTCAAAGACTGAGGCCAACAGTCAACTAGCAAGTACACTCTGTGCCTCTGTGAGAGGAAATAACTCTCCATAGCAGAAACCAGTAAGCAACTGGATGTTGAAAACACAAGGTATATTTATGGTACGCGAGCAAAGAATAGCACATGCAATACATAGAACCACTTCTGCTAAAGCTTAAGAATAAAAATAATATCCATCCATTTTCAAACACTTATCTGGGGCTGGGTTGCAGACGCAGCAAGCTGAGCAAAGTACACCAGACGTCCCTCTCCCCAGCAATACTTTCCAATTCCTTTTGGGGGACCCTGAGGGATTCCCAGCACATTCTGGGTCTGCCAAAATAATAATTGCACCTAATATATGATACTTATTGTATTCGTCATTCAAACCGGATGTCCAATAGATGCTAGTTAGCCAGTAAACACATTAACAACACAACTGGATATTAAAAGAACAAATTATATTTATGGTGAGCAAGCAAACAATAGCACAAATACAAATAATTTCTGCTAAAGCTCAAAAATAAAAATAATATCCATCCATTTTCATCAGCTTATCCAAGGCGGGGTCATGGGGACAGCAGGCTGAGCAAAGCAGTTAGCATATTAACAACCCAAGAACAGAGTTTATCGTGCACGACCAAACAATAACACAAACTTTTTTTTCTGCTGAAGAAATCAAAAGCTAAATAGTTATTGGACCTAATATAACAAATTTGTTGATCTCACACTGTAATTATTTTAGTCATTTGTTTTCTTTCATCACTTCTGTTTCTCTTTTCTTTCAGTGAGCTGAGCTGCCAACCAGAGTGATTTCACTCACTGATGGGCTCTGCTGTTTCTGACACCAATTCAACATGCTGAATCTGTCAAGGTCTTGTAGAGCAGGTAGCAGGCATGGAACCAGATACAGACAACAGAAAGGCAGCTGGACAAATTAAAAAAGCCCACAGTCCCAAAATCAGGCAAGTAGCAGGCAGGGACAGAAAAGACAAAAAAAAAAATGAAGACAAATTGAGAAAGAACAAAGGGAGGGTGTCAGTAGGGAGACACTAATTGGGGAAGACCAGGTAATTAGACTGCAAAACTAGCGAGGGACAGGTGAAACTAATCAGGGCAGGACAGACAATTAAAACTCAAAATAAAACAGGAAACACACAATGACTGAAAAACAAAATTTAACGAAGGAAAAACATATACAAGCGAACTACTGGGAGCCCAAGGTGCAATATTCTAACATAAAGCACCCATGGTCTTGAGATGGATTTTCCTGTAGAACTAGAACTAAGAAAATCTGTGTCTTGAAGTCTGGAATAACTAATTTTTGAACAACTGGGCCAGTGAAACAAGCTGTAAAGACTACATTCACATATAATTCCCTTTTAAAGTTGGTATGAAGAACATGCTGGCAAACACTCACAAAGCTCATTTTTTTCACACACCTAGCAAACACAAAGCAACATTATTATGTATTTGTAATCATGTTTCTGATATATGTAAATCTGACATCTATTCTTTTGGCTCTGTTTTTGGTCTCTACCAACTCCTGAGGGAAACATCTGTCTCTTGAGCTGCTCCAGTATGTTAACCAACTTGTCCCTTGTGTGTCTGCCTTTGGATGCTGAGTAGGTAGTGTGCAGTGGGATTTGTGTCAACCAAAACAGTCAAAGTTGGGTGACAATTCTCTGAGGTTTCTGTCAGGTTTGCAGATTTCCCAGTTTGAGCCACCAATCCCAAGTGCTTTTACCACCCTTTGGGGGCTTTTCTCAGTGCCATTTGAGCTATTGGTCAAACAACTTTTGTGCCACCAAAATTAGGTATTTTAGGCCAAAATTGATCTCGTCCTAATAATAACCATGTAATTTGTTCACCTCTATTTTCTCCCAAAATACACACTTTGGATAATGGACTGTCAAAAGAATGGGCTTTCAGTCCAATGGGACAGTTTTTCAGACAAACAGGGCTGGAGAAATTTGGGCTGTAGGAACAATAGGCTCCTCAATTTGAGACCCAAAAACAACCAGAGACCTGAAGCTATCTTTTGCTTCATTAACTCCATAACCTGCAACACTTACAGACAATTCTGTCACAGACAGTCAGATAGGGAAAGAGCGACGTTTCTTATTAAATTATTTTTTTAAATGACCAAATCCAACCTCAGCCTTAAGCTTTGGACAACAAATTGGCCTGAAACTGAAAACAGACCCAGTATTTTGTTAGGTTCTGGTTTGGTTATGGAGCTTTGGATATGGCTTGCCATGCTATTCTACCACCCAAACTGTACCAAATGGGTGAAGACAGGAACATCTCTACAATACAATGCAGCTCTACTGTCCACTTTGCTGGATATTTGTCTTTAAAAACACTTCAGCTGCATAAAGCCACATGGGATATGAGAGACAACAAAACCCTAAAAGCATCACCACTGACATGACTTAGGTGAAAATGGAGTAATTTAATTCTGGCTCAAGCACCCTATTAGCATTTTTCATCTCTTGTAACTCTTGAGAATACAGCTCTGTGGGATTTAACTGAGAAGTTTAAGAGTCTGACTTCACTTAAGGGATTTATCAAAACCTTTAGCACAGTTCTGTTTGTCACTGCTTTACATCCGCAGAGTTCTCGAGCTCATCCAGCTTAATCACTGACCTATGCAAACACTACTTCACATAGGAATTTATGCAATTACTGTATGTTCTGCATATCCTGCCAGCCCAGAGAGTGTGACTGTGCGCACATCTGACTAAGCTAATAACCCACATTCACAGCTCTCAAAAAATCACAGAGCATCCAGCGTTTGCTTTCAGAGTCTTGGATCCAATGCATAATGAAAAGGGCCTGCCTGGGGTTGTCTCTCTCTGAATGTCTGGCTCCTTCTATGAATTATGAACCACGATCCCCACATGCTCCCCCGTGGCCACAGATGGATTGGGGGCAAAGCTGCCCATCTCAGACGGTAGTGTCGAAGGGCATTTGTATTGTATGAGGGGATGCAGTTGTTTGTGCTGCTTGTCTCTTTGCCCTCTGTGCACCACGTTAGTGTCGGGTTATAAGAAGGGTTAAATGGGCTGAAGATTCCGACATGTGAACAGGCGTGATTCATGTTTGCCCCTAGCTTTCAGAAAAAGTCATTATCAAAAGATTTTTAACAGTGACTCAGGAAATACATCAATGGGTTACAAGCAAGAAAGATGTCTAGCTGCTTTTGACCACCAAGATTAGGTTTATTCCAGGTCACTACTAATAAATCTAACATTATGATGCTCTTCATCCAGCCTTTAGGGCACCAAAGAGTCAACGTCATTTGTGCTCCTTGAAAAACATAATTGCTAATCAGCTGATTGCATTTAGGAGAAATAATTTCTTTGAATAGTTTCAGTCTGGCTTTTAAACTCACTGTTGTGGAAGCTCTAAGTGGCCATCTTTTAGCAGCCCACAGAAGAAAAACATCTGTTTTGATCCCTCTAGACCTTTCTGTGGCTTTTGACACTACTGATCATGTGATTCTCTCTGACAGGCTCAAACACTGCACTGCCATGGAAAAAGCTATGAAGCAGTCTGACTTCTTCTTTTTAGTGCTGGAAATTGTAGATCATCCCCAGTTAAAAGAAGACTGCTGCCTTCCCGCTTTAGGTCCACTTCTGTTTTTTTTTATTTTTTTATGTGTCACCCTTGGGCCACTCGACACACAGACAGAATCTCACCTTCAGCTCCTATGGAGATGATACAGCAGTTTCTTCTGTTTAAGTATAGTTGAAACTCTTCTTTGCTGTCTAAATGACCCCCAACATCCTATGTCACAGCTTAATACAGACAAATGTGAGCTACTCATTGAACACCCACGATAATATGAATGTCAAATGCCAGACAGTTTGGACCGATGTCACATGTTGTGTCCAATTTTTAGCAACAACTATGGATCTACTAAGAAACGGGAATGTTGGTTTAGTCCACCACTTTGGTCCAGACTGAAATACCTTGGAAACTTATTTTATCAATTGTCATATTTCACGCTGATATCCACAATGCCTAGAGGGTAAATTGTAATAACTTTGGCCCCAAAAACAACATATAGCATATAAGCCTTCTGTTCTATCAGTCACATTTTTTAAACACATCCTTCGAATCACGAAACAGTTACAATTCCACTTCAAAGCTACCTAGTTAGGTTCAGGCAATACACCTACATGGATACATTTAAAATACAATGGTTTGGCATCAAATAAGTGCATCATTGACATAATGAGATAAATGTCACACAACATAGGCCACGTCACGTCACGTCACGTCACGTCACGTCACGTCACGTCACGTCACGTCACGTCACGTCACGTCACGTCACGTCACGTCACGTCACGTCACGTCACGTCACGTCACGTCACGTCACGTCACGTCACGTCACGTCACGTCACGTCACGTCACGTCACGTCACGTCACGTGTGGTTATCAAAAGACGTCAATTTTGACTTTGGGATGCAAACTTAGGTGTCCTACAAAACTCCAGAGTTTGTTTGACCCATTTTGTTGCTTTTTAATGCTACATCACATGTACATCTCTTCTGCTCCTTGAAGAATTACAATGGCCACTAGAGGGTGCCACCTTATAATAAACATAAGTATGCGTAATAATAGTCCTTGCACAGTCGACCAATGTGGTCATTTTCAGTGGGAGCAGCTGGCTAAACCTTAACATGTTAGCATCCTCATTGTGAACGTTAGCTTCTTACAAATTTGGAAACATTTAACTTTTTTTATCTACCAAAAACTTGGAGGGTTTTATTACTGTACTGTTGTATTACACCAGCTTATGTTTTTTACTGGTACAAAACAGATAATACCATATCCACCCAGTGAATCACTGCCAATGTATCTCTTCCATTTAAGGGTAGATATTGATTAGGCTACTTTTAAAGCACATCTGAGTTTATCCCCAAGCTATGACCTGACCTTTAAACTACCCATTAGACATTGTGTATAGCCAAAGACATGGGACATCCTAGTTTTAGATAAAGTGTAAAGTTGGTTGCGCAAGATCAAAGACTAAATTTTCTTTTGTCATGTCTGAGTTTTATTTTTATAGCTTGTCATTCTGTGATTTTATTTTATTACTTATAAAGATAGATTGCTGCATTTTTTATTCCTTTGCCTCCTTTATGATCTCTTCCACTCTTCTATCATGCTGTGTCTTTTAAGTGTTTTTAGATTAATATGAAAAAAACTTCCTCAAAATGTCAGATTTTATACACAGCTCTGCCGCAGTCCAACTTCTACTTAAAGCGAAAGTATTTTTTTATAGACAGCGTGTGCAAATGTATGACACGGGTGATAAATCAAAAACTATGACATTCCTCTTATCTCGCTTTTGACATATTCTGCAGCGCCCAGGCTGCAGCCTCCAGAGAAACAAAACAGCTCGAGAGGGCTCTCAGACATCACAGTGACGCTGCCATGCAACAATGAATAAAACGATGATACCTTACATGACTCAGTGTAAAGATCCAGAGATAATAAATCAGTCAGAAACCATTTCTATACCACAACAATGCCTGGGCTTTCACAGCGCTCCCATAGCAATAGGCCTCCTCAGCTGTACATTATTGATGGGGCTTAAATTGAACTCGCCTTTGTTCCTCCATCGATGGACACAAGGCGTGTGTCTCCCCTACATAGAGAAGAGTAGTGAGAGGTGGGGGAGGGGAGCAGGGGTGTGTGACTCACCCCCGTCCCATCCTGCAGCAGGAGATTCATCCATCACATTAAGAGGTGCCGCATCAATCATTAACAAGTAGCCCCCTGTTGAAAGGATGATGGACAGCTTGACAAATAAGTTAAGATGAAGTGGGACAAGGTGATGCTGGCCTTTTCCACTTTTCAGCCAATATATTCAAGACACAACAATGGAATATCCAAATGCAGGCAATGAAATGAACCTGAATAGAAATTGCCATAATTCTAAGAGGAAGAAAATAATGGATAATGGCTTCTCTCTGAGAGAGCTTTAGACTCGGCTGAACTGAACTCGCAGAGTGAATTTGCGGATGCTTTCAGTAGGTCTGAAGTGCTCGGGCACAGACGAAACTTAATACTTTTTTCATGGGTGGCCAGCTCTTCTTAGAGAAATTCCGATGTTTTTTTTTTGTTTTTTTCTCTCTCGTACCCATCCAGGTGTAAGGGATGCACACTGTGATAATCTAGAAGTCCTAAAAAACCTTTGAGAGGATTTTAACTGCTGGTACAGAGAAGGACTGGAGCCGTTAAGGATTATTCCCCCTTTTTGAGGGATTTGACATTTTAGCTGTCTCTTTTCTGACTAAAGTTTGCATGAATACCAGAACCTCAGATTTGTTTGTCCTCAGTCAGCATACATAATACCTACTTGTAATTTTTTTGAGTTGTGTAATCAGGTGCTATAGAAGTAGACAAAAGTATTTGAAGTTCACTGGATCAAATGACTGTGTAATGTTAAGGGAGTCAGAGAATTATGGCCTAACTGCAGTTTTCCTCAGCTCAGCACAGTATTTTGGAATCTTTTTGCTCAGTGTTTTGGTTTTAGTGTGCAGAATTTTACTGGTTTGGTTCAGTCTCACAGACCACTTTTTATGCCTGACTTTACTGGATCATAACACATCTGGTATGGAATTAATCTGCAGATCCTCCATTTCAAAATGAGACCAAACTTTTTTAAGGATGCCAGTTTTTGAGCCATGACAAATGCCAAAATGTGGAATGCACCAGGCTAGATAAGAATTGTTGTTTTTAGTTCACTGGATTTCACCAGCTGGTTAAGTCAATAAAAGAGTTTTTTTTACAATTGTGACTTGACTGCAATCATGAGCGATCCTTTCACGTACAGCCCTAAATGTTCACACAAAATTGCACTATTTGGTCCAGTGGTTGGCAAGATAAGCATTGGACAGACAAGAGACACACACACAGTCACGCAAACACACAGCCAAACTTTTGACTCCATCCAGGCTTATCCCCTGGCACACCTGACACATTTAAGCAACAACATGGTCCTAACATCAGCAGTACAAGCCATATGAGGGCAGTGCATAGCAGTGACAATGAACGAGCCAGTGTATGCACACATGCAGTATTATGCACGTCCAAACTTAATGCTTATTACAACAAATCACAGTAAAGCTTGGATCACACGCGCACACACACACACACACTAATAGCATTACTTCATTCTCTGCTCAGGATGCCGCTGTATCTTTACACAGGAAATAGTGGTTTGTTGCTTTAATAATGCACTGAAAATCACATACTGAACTTTTGAAAGGATAAGGCCATTGTTATTCAATATATGTTACTGTCAACAAAACCAACAGTGAGCAAGTCTGTCTAATAATATTTTTCAACTTTGCAACCCTGTATGTGGTACTCAGCCTCAAGCCCAAGGTTTCCTACTGAAATAAAAACTTAAAAAATAGGTCATATATATATATATATATATATATATATACATAACTTTTATCCAGTTATTATTTTTTTAACCTTCATGTAACCAGCATTAGTCCCACTGAGATTCAAAATCTCCTATTCAAAGGAATTCCTGGCCAAGACAGCAGCATGACAAAGTTCGCAGAAAAGAACAACAGACTAAAAACACAACAAAAAGTTAAAAACAATCAGCACTAAGATTTACAATCTCAAACAAAATGCTTAAAACAATCAGCCAATTTACAACAACTAAAATTAGTAGCGTTCAGTAGCCCAACAAGTGAATTCAGGGGTTCAATAAAGTCCTTCATCCTGTAATCCTTATTATAAAAGAAAAACGGCAAATGTCACTCAAACAAGTATAAATTGTGTATTTTGTTGGGAACTATTTTTAGCTGTGGATTAATACACATTTCGGGCAAGTATTTACAGCATCTAAAAAAATAAAAAAATAAACCACTAAAGGCTTGTTCATGGTAATGAAGGAAAATGTCACCCAGTGAAATAGTGGGGCACAATGATGTGTTTTTGTGTTTTTATGACCTATGGCACTGAAGAATTACCTTGGCTTTTGCTAAACTGACAAAACCTGTTAATAGGATCAGTGTGTTGTTGTTTTTTGTATTATTTTGTTTTTTTCATGGGATTTGTTTATAATAAAAAAGAATAATAACAGACTTATCATTTAAGGGGTTTGTGTAAAATTGTTTTATTTCACCATATAGTTCACTTTACTGCACACAGATCTAGAGTGAAAAAAAAAGAAAAAGCTGTCAGGAGCATCAAAGATAACTAAATTTAAGTAATTCTAAAACTATTGCTCAGATGAACAATCATCAGCACTTTGTGTCATTGCCAAATTTCCCTGCTCATTTTGGCAATCAGTGTTCCTGATTGCAACCTATTTAGAGCCAAGGAGCTTGTCAAATCCACAAATTGAGACATGTTTTGAAAAAAGTACTTCGTTCCTAACATAAAAAAGTAGTGACTCAAACTTTTCTCGACCTTGTTCGATTTATGTTCACACAACTCATTTAATTGTTGGCATTTAACTGAACTGAACTCACTGACATCTGATTGGCTCCAAGTTTATTTTCTATCCCTTAAATTATACCAGTCAAGTTTTTCTCCACGGCAACTGATTAACTTTTGAAAATTAATGCTAATCAGAGGCTCAAGCTCTCATATTCACACATCACACATTACGCTTCAAGCTACATGTCAATCAAACTGTCCTCATGATAGACTCTGACTCTCTCCCTTGCTTTGATTTCTCTTTTTGTCTTATACTTTGTAGCGATCAGTGATTGGAAATGATCTTCCCCTGTAAGACTTTTACGGTCAAATGGGCACCAGCAGAGTTTGTTGAATTTATCCCACAACACCCCCTGAAGGCTCAACAGTACATTCTGATGTTATTCATTCACCCTTGTTTTCTCCCACTCTCAACACTAATTGGACCAACTTTAACTCACACACTCGGCATACTGACTGCACCGACGCGTACCTACACTTGGGCATATGCTGCCTTATTATTATGTCACATAAACACCAGCTGCTGACTGGGGAAACCTTTTCCAGTCTTTGCTAAAACCACAGGAAGGATATTAGAGATTTTTCTCTGCAGGCTCACATGCACTATCTCCCACTTAGGATTTTCCAATGTGAGCACAACAGGAATAATTTGTCATTTTGGGGAATGTGCTTATTGGCTTTCCTGGCCAAGAAGAACCCAAATAATACAAACATGTATTGTAGCAAAGAAATGGTGTCACATTGTTTTTCCAGTGGTGCCTAGAAAGGGGATGTCAGGGGCGGCATGCCACCCCTGATACAATTACTGCCCCTTCTGGTGAAAATAACTGAAGGCCGATATTACTGTCTTTAAAAGGCTGTGGCACACAAACACACCAAGTTGTCACATATTGCCGCTTTACAGTGGACTTCTGCATCTACATATTACACTCTAGGTCTGATATTTATGTTCTGGGATGCCACCACTTTGATGTCAACGCATGCAAATGGAGGTATGACGCTGCACATAGTTATGTTTAGGCAACAAACACACATGTTGTCACCAACATTAAGGATGAGGGAAAGGAGGCACATAAGATGTAAAAAAATTCCCCATCACATTCACTAGGGAAGAGAACACCAGACTCCTGCATGACAGTTCAGGGTTTGCTGGACCTATCAACCACACCTCCCACCTGCCCCATATGTCCTAGCACACCTTATTTTATGTCATTACCGGCAGCGTTTCAACCTGACGCAGTTCTGTGACACATCATGAAGATGCAACAGGTTCTGTCCAGCCGCGTTCTCATGTGACCCCACCCATGCCCATGTTGTGGCAGGTGCAAAGGTAGCGGTATCTTGTGAAACACAAGACATCCATTTATGCCAACCATGTCGGCATGGGGGGCTAAATAATGCTCAAAAGTTAGGCTAAATTTTGGTGAGGAAACAATTGACATTTCTATTTACAAAGGGGTCACTTGGGCACAAGGTATCTGAATAAAAATGGGCTCTAGCTGTACAATTTATGTTTGATATAATCGAATTTCTCCTTCAAAATAAAGCTATATATTTCCCTTTTATGGAAAAGGACAACCAGCCTCTCTATATAACTGAGTTGTGTATAATGGGCCAACAATAATGTGAAGGGCGGCCTAAAGTGCCATGTACAAACATACATTTTTAAGTGCATACAATACTAAGCTTTTAAAATAATATTATTGACAGATTCATTTATCTGTACACCATGTTTTGATGTTAAATATGTGGTAAATTTTAAACAGTGGTGTAGTGTGAGTTGCCTGGCTCACCATGATTGCAGGAGGATTCACTGGTAGCGCTGAGCTGGTCTTGACTGAAGCTGCACAGGCAGGGATGACCCAAATGCAGGACAGCAGGCAGGTGGATACAGAACAGGTACTATAAATTGATGAACACAGGCAGATAAGAAAAATATAAGACGTGAAGGTAAACAGGCAGGAACAAACAGCAGAAAAAAACTAAGAACACAGGGAAACTGCAAGAAACTATATATGATTGGTCAAAGAACAAAGGAACTGGGCACGTATAAGCTGACAGTAACTGGGGAAGTGAGAACAGGTAAGTAGGACTAGTGAGGGACTGGTGAAACTAATAAGGGCCGAGCAGACAATCAAAAAGGTGGTAAAACACACGGAGAGGTAAAACCTGACATAACATTCAAGGAGACAACCTACAAAATAAAACAGACTAAACATAAAAGAATACATGAAATAAGAAAAAACACAAACAGAAAACCCCCAAAACAAAGTCCACAAGATAACCCAGAAATCCCACACCCAGACATGATAGTTGTGCACTGTAGTATAATCAAATGTTTTAGTTTTTGTTTTTTTATGAATAGACTGATCTTTGCTAATGATATTTGTACTCATGTAAATGTGTATTTTCAGACATATTTTAATTTAACTCTGCAGTAACTCTGAGGACCCCCTGTTGTGACCCCCTGTTGAAGACGCGTGGCCTAACATGTATAGATACATAAAAGAAAAGATTGCCGTGGGACTCAAAATGTTAACTGTACTAATAATATGGACATCAGATAATTAGTAATATTAAACTTTAAATTAAAAAAACCTAACAATTTATATCAATATGCCATTCCAAACTCTTATTAGTCTCACAGCCCTGTCCGTGGGCCCTTGTAAGGTTTTATTTTATGATTATGATATGTAAACTGCTGTGTTTGCTTTGTGTAAGTGGTTTACCAATACAACCTGTCATTTAAAAGCTTCTCTCCCTGCAGTTTAATTGATGCAGAACATTTCAAGATTCAACCACCACAGCAGGCTCAACAAACTCTTCTGTCAGGCAAAAAGCAAACAAATACACAGTTAACTCACCCATGAGGTGTGACTGTAATCCACCAATCAACATAGCCAAAAAAAACAGTCCTCATACACTCCAAAAGATCCAGACAATCTAAATCCAGCGAAAAATTTACTTCAAGCACATTATTACATTCACAAATTTCCGTTGCATCATTTCAAACGTTCATATTTCCCGCATAAATAATTCAGAACTTCTTCTGTTTGCATGTTTATCTGTGGACTCCTCAGAGTTAAAATGGGGGCTGAACTCTGAACTTTTGATTGACATCTCACCTGAGCAAATAGGAGCTTCTACATGACAGTCTAGGCTTCAATAGGCAGAGAGGGCCTATGTTGCAGGAAGTGGCTACCCTGGTTCCTGTACAGCCCATCAGTAACTGGTGATTGGTGTGATGGCTCATGGGTCTTGTAGTCAAACCCACTCCTCACCACCAAAACAGTTTTAAACCCCTTATTGTCATCATAGACCATCATAAATGTATATTATAAACAAATGGCTCTTGTCTGACCAATTTGGGTTTTCTAGAAGTTTTTAGATATACTAAGCTCCTAAGAAGACATTTCTGTTTTTGTTCAATTGTTTTTATTCATATTTACACATTCAGTACATTGTTTTACCCTCTTTTTTGAAAAGCACTTGGACAAAATCTTGGAAAAATATGTGTAAAATGTTGTAAATTTGGACTATAGGTAAGACTTCATGCTTTGGCTTTATTGTGCTGTCCAGTTAATATCTCCCAGTTCTAATTATCTGCAACATTTCTTTTCAAGCACATATTTAGGTAAAGATAAAAAAAAAACAACAAAAAACTTTTATTTCAGTGTGTTCAAACGTATTACAATACACAAAATACAATTTTAAATTAAATAATGACTAATTGTACAATCACAATAGGAATTCATATGAATCATAATATTCATAATCGTTTGCAAATTCATTCATTTATGTACAAATGAACAAATAAACAAACAAATAACTTACAAAGTAAATGATGCATGCAGAAGGGTACAAAACCTGACTGACATCCTGACTATAAAAATGCATGTAATACATTACTTAGTGATTTAGCAATACAAGACATTCTGAAACCCCTTTTTAAATTGAACTATTTATTGATGGATTAATATTTCATTTAGAAATTCTTTTTATAATTATTCTTTTTATTGTCTAATAAAACATCCAATAATGAAATACTTTACAATTAAGTGTGTTTATCCATAGATTTATAAATTCATTAACAAACAAATTTATGGATTTCATTTTAATCGTACAATTAGTAATTAATGCTTTATAACTGACACTTGTGCTCCTCCATATATTTAACTTAATGACAGAAGAGGGTTGCCTTGTAATGTACTTAAAATGGTACAAGAATAGTTTTTAACTTACTTTAGGTACACCTTGGATAGCCGTTTAAGGTGAATTTTACAGGACCTTAACCTCCATACTGACATAGTTTTCTACTATCTTATATACATCAACTGCGCAGGCCTAAACAACAGTTTTGTTGTGCCCCCTCAAGAATAATAGTGGCCCCACCTGGCCGCTCCTATGAAAAAATTTCTGGGGGCGCCTCTGTCTCCTTCTTCTGCTTCCTCTGATATGATGCGAACATGACATTACACTTTGCCCACAGTTTCTCAGCCTCACCGTCTCATTACAAGAGGTTAATGGAACAGCTGGACCTTCCAGTGTGACTTCGCCTGCTCAGCAGTCCAGCGGAGTCCCACCTTTTTTCACATTTACCTGCCTTGAACCCATAACAGCTTTTTTTTTCTTTTCAACACATCACAGCAGCCCATTAGCACAACTCTGACACTGTTTATTCAAAGTCATCATATTCCAGGAGTCTTCATATTCATATGCCAGCCCTAAATTACAGCTGGTCCATCAATTTTTCATGATTGTGCTTTCTACTAAAGTGAATGTATAGCCTACAGACAGACTCATATGCATATTAATTAGAATGGAAATGACAGGACAATTATTCTTTCAGCTGAGGACAAAACTGGCCAAAATGTGAAGGCCTCACAAAAACAGATATTTCATGTCTTTTGCAGATAATGGCCTGAAATAAACAGAATTTTAATGGCAGCTATATAAATTCTGCCAACAAAGATGTATCACAACATGAGTTGACTTTAAATGTAGAAAGATACAACATTGTCAAAAGCAACAAAAGCAACATGGTGCATCACAGATTTCAAGCAGCTTCTCACTCCGGTTCCCCCCACAGCTATTAACGTTATAGAGGGCAAAGCAGCTGGATTCAAAGGTTAATGTCCACACCATTAGAGAGCAACAGAGCATGCGTTCATCCCTGTTGGTTTAATTAAATTACAGCAACCTCATAAAGGGAGGGATTTATCCCGAACATACAGTTACTGCAGTCCTAATGGAGCACTACCTTCCAGCTCAGCTGATTTATCCCCCTCACGTTTCAAAGTGGGTCGTCTTGTCATGGAGTTTGTCATGGCCTACTTAACAATACAGGAACTCGTAATTAGATCATTTGTCAAGGCAGCTGATTGCTTTGCTTGTTCTTTTTATGGTGTACAGGAGGAGACATCTCGCTCAGCACGGGGTCACTCCAAAAATGATCGATCTTACCTTACAACGACCACATTAACCAGAATCATAGGCAGCCGGTGAACTCACGGGCCCCTCAGAGAGCTCAAATGAAGACAAAACAAGCACTACTCCTGATTGATTTAAAGGGTCTCAAGTAGTATTTTGGACATTTTAAGGTGTTAAAGTATTCACAGAATATATTTATTGATAGAGGTGTGGACTTTTTTACCTTAAATTTCTCAAACCTTAAAAAAAAATCAAATTAAAAAAATGGTGATTAGACACCCTCTAGTGGAGGATGATTACAAAAACATCACTCCAAATACTTCAACACAAACTTTATTTCTCCCCTGTGCTTCTAAAGTGAAGCACATCAAAACCCAAACAGATGGAAACTCCTGAAAGTCTGAATCTGATACACTGATATTCATATTGAACAGCCCCACTTTTTGTACGATCTACATTCCTCCAGTTATAAAACAGCATAGAAGTGTGTGCCAGTTATACTCAGTTTGATGAATTAATCTTTTTCATTTCCTTTAAAATTCCAGACTGCACTGAAAACCACCAAAGCCTTCCTTAATGTCACGAATTGTTTCATGTGGACCTTGAAATGCACTCTAACATAGGATCGCAGTTCACAGAGAGTAGAACTCCTGACTGCAGGTTAGTGTCTGCAGTTGGAAGACACGACCTCTTGTTTCATATCTTGCAAGCTTTAATAGTAATAGTAATGCATGCGTGACATGGAAACAATTGCACAAGCAAACACAGCAGCAATCATTCACTTTGTGGAAAAATACAAACTTTTCTCAGAACAGTTGCCACAGTGGATTATACATCATTACAAGAATTAAAACTAAGTAAATTCCCCTGATATGGCTTGAATGCATCATTCAAACAATCAAATAAATAACTAAATTTACCTACTTATTCTCTTGGAATTGCATTTCATGTGATACGCTTGGAGTTCGTATGACCAACAGAATGCAGGGTGATGGCACATTCAATTTGCATCTAGAATTTAATTAATTATACATGCTTTTACTACATATAACATGCAAAATGTCAGCTCTGGCTTGCACAAAATGATCTATGCTGCTTGTGAAACAATCAAGAAATTGTTATAAAGGTGTGCAGCCCACAGTCTGTGTCATTCATGTTTATGATTCATACACAGATGTCGATATTTATTTATTTACAAGAAGTCTGGGTACCTGAATCAAAGAATATCAACTCACTGGCAATAAATCAAATTTAATGCGAGGAAAAGTGTAATAATTCAAATGTGCTGTTTTCAGTTTTTTTTATTTTGACCCCAGCTGCCAGTTAAAGGAATAGTTTGACATAGTGAAAAATACACCACATTTACCAGAAAGAATTCTGAATTGACTGAATTTTCTGTACACCATAAATACATTACATTTGCATGTTGTAATGTAAACAAAGAAATGTCAACAAAAACCACTTGGTTACAGTAAAGCAAAGATGTTTTTGAGGTTTTTTTGGCTTGACAAAGCCAGCCTATATATCACATCACTTTAGAAATATTGATATGATATGTATGTATGTATGAATATTACATACTAATGTAACATATTCATGGTTTGCGAAAACGCACAATGCTGGCGGCTGGGCTCAGAAAATACTTTCTTACTTTACTTGCTTTCATGCCAAGAGAAGGTCGATGCTAATGTCATGTCTGTACACCAATCATGTAGCACAGGCTTAGCTTAGCGTAGCATTAGGACTGTAAACGGGGGGAAACAGCTTGCCTGGCTCTGTTCAAAGGTCACAAAGTTCAACTACCAACAAACAAACTCCCCAATTAAAGATCCAGTGTGTAGGATTTAGGGGGATCTATTGGCAGGAACTGAATATAATATAATCAGTATGTTTTCTTAAGTGTATAATCACCTGAAATTAAGAATTGTTTGTTGTCCTTATCTTTGAATGAGCCATTTGTATCTACATGGGTCCCTATCAACATGCTGCACCAACATATTTCTACAGCTGCACACAACGGACAAACCAAACACTAACTCCAGGTACGGCCAGTTGCGTTTTTACGCCGGCCAGTGTAGTAAGAAGCCAAATTGCAACAAGCAACACCAGAGTTACTCTGTTTGTAACGTTAAAGTGTGATTCTATCATAGCTGCTTTAGTCGTCTGCTTTGTTTGTTTATGCTCCCGATAAATTAAGGAATTCTACTCGGGAGAAGTTTTAGCTGTTTGCAATCTACAATTCATCACCAGATGCCACCTAATCCCCCTAAATTTTACACACTTCCACCTATGACACTTTATATCTTGTTTGTTTAATTCATATAAAAATAAAAGTGCAAAATTCAGGATTTTAACAGGGAGTTATGTGGCAGGCTGTTTCTTGGTAGGGACCGGTACCTTTCTGGCGAAAGCATACAAGTTTATTTCCTGAAATGCTGAACTGTTCCTTTACGCTGACAACTGTTTTTTTTCCCCTGTCTCTTTTTTTCTTTTTTTTAACATCACGACAGGTGCATTATTCAGACTTCACCCTCCATAACGTCTAACAGTCTGTGACGGATTGGATGGAAAACCTAAGTGCTCCAATCAATAGTTTGATTCAGTACAACAGAGTCCTACATACATGCATTATGCACCTCCACCAGTATGTGAATGTCACCCTGTCAAACGCGTTGTATCATTTAGCCTGTGCCGACCTCTGCTCATCAACATTATGTGCCACTGCTAGCTTAGCCGCTTCAGTTTTCGATAAAAAGAAGCCGCCATTAAAATGGCTGCCACCCCTATCACAATAAGGACGGCCACGGCAATTCCCAGGCCGACTGACGCGCCCCTGCCATCAGACTGGCCACCAGACAGCGCTGTGCACAAATGAGAGTGACATCGTTATGGGATGCTCTATTCCAACAGACAACAGAATACATTATGACTTGCTGCAGATAAGAAGTGCTTTTCATTTCTGGAGGAATGTAATTAGCAAAAACTTTGTGAAAGGCTGTTCTCATGGCAGCCGAGTTAATAAATAACATACTCACCCTCTTCTTTGGATTGAATGGCTGCAAGAAAGACAGGAAGAGTTAATATTTCATTATGAGGAAATGATTGTATTTTCCAAATATTGGGAAAATAAATTAAATTACAGAGAAAAAGAGAACAAAAGCAGGAATGAAAATCGTGACTGTGCCAAAAACCAACCACTTCTACAGGGACTGGATTTTTTTTTTTTTTTTTTTACGATGGAAGACAGCAGTCAGCCTTTTTTTTCTATTAAAATGTATTTTACATAGTAAAATCTGACAAGTTGATCTTACTTTTAAAAAACGAGGAAACTATTTGCCTTGAAAAAGGTAAGTAACTGTAACCATTATTCTTGAGTTTCATTTACTATGTAATTGTTTAGTTTTGTTAAAATGTAGTTGCATTTAGTTAATATTGTAAAATTGTAGCACATTCAAAATGACTAGTAAAATTAACTTGTTCTTTCTGAGTGCAACATTGTAAAAAAAAAAACACCACCTGCAAAATCTTCTTTATCATGCCACAAAATACATATTTTACATACATATTTATTGGAGGCAAGCACTTTCCAAAATTAAAGTGAGTTAAAACAGCTGTTCAGTTAAGATAGAATAACTTGGTTTACTTGGTGTACTATATGAAAGACACTTATTGTTTTAACCCCCCGAACAAAGTTAGTTCCCAGGCTGCCTTAAATTTTAAGTTGACTAAATTTGAGGAAAACAAGTTGAATCATTAAAAATTTACCTTAACTTTTTTTTTTTTAATTCAGCTTCATGCAGCCTGGACACAAGCTTTTTTAAGTTAAACAGTTTCCGCCAAGTTAATCGACCATAACTGAACAATTGTTTTTACTCAGTATAATTTAAGAAAACTGATTGTCTTTGATAAATATGTATGTGAAATGGAGTGGTGGAGATAGGATATCTGCAAGTTCTGTTATATTAACATTAGAGTCTACAAACGTGATTGACTAGTTTGCAACCCTTAGAATACAGATATAACAAAATGTTAATAATTGTTTTATTCATGAAAGTTCAAAGTATTTGCAATCATGCATAGTTTGATGGAATGTTTTATTTTGCTAATAAGCTGTGAGTTATATTGATATTTGTGATGAAACCGTACAGCCCTGTAGAAATCTTAAGTAATGTCATAGAGAAAGGCTTAGTCGGAATTTTAACATTGTTTTCATTATTGTAATTGTATATTTCTTTGTTTTTATTTTTATAGACTTTTAGAAGCACCTTTTAACTCTGTTTAGATAAGTGCTATACACATAAAGTTATTATATTACTGTCATTTATTTTTTCTAGATTTTTTAAATTATTAATATTTTGTCAGGGTTAAACATGCATTTGTTTTGATTGAATAATTGAATTGTTTCCACAAACACTGGTCTCGTGATAAGATGCTCAGAATGGCATTTTGTGAAATTAAAAAAAATAATATTGCAAGTAAGATCAGTTTGTCTGATTTTACATATGCTTCCTTTTTCTGTATTTCATTGTAGATTTTTTTCAGCTGTCTCCAGTTCCACTGGCTGCAGGATGTAGCTCTATATTTAGCACATATATATGATCTTTTCATCTAACTCTGAGCAAGAAAATAAATAGGCGCATTTTCTGAAATGTCAAACTATTTCTTTCTTTAATCATGCATATCATAACCACCTGAGTGATGTCTCCGTCACTATATTTGGCATGTTCTGCGCTTTAGTGTTTACTTATCAGTATCTGCTGAAGATCTCCTAATTAAAGTTACTGGGATGTTTCATAATAGTGTAATAAAAAAGACACATATGGAACATACCGTTCTCTGTCTTGGCCTTTATAGCCACTGTGAGCACAGATGGCTCAGTGATGCTCTCCTGGACAACAGTGGTCTCCACACTCCTCCTGTTCCTGTTGCATTGCTGTGGATCAAATCAGATGGAGAGACATGAGCTTGTGATCTGGCTGGAATTGGAGATTTCTGCTTGAAATGCATGCAGTGCCTCCCCACCTTGAAGGTGCTGCAGGTGCTGCGCTCGCAGAGCCGAGTGATGCAGTGCAGATAGTAGGTGGAGATGGTCTCATTCTGCTGCTCGATGAAGCGGAACGCCGGGAAGTAGAAGCGGGCCTTTTGGCTATCCCCATTCTCCAGCATGGTGGTGAGCTGATCTATGGAGCACCTTTCAATAAAAGGCGAACCTCACAAGTGCCCCATTTGCACATCACACGGATACATACAGGCAGTGTATTAATGATAGAAAGGCAGGGAGATGAAATCAAGACTAGGACTCCCTTTGGATGTAGAGGTAGTTGAGGTTCACATAGTGGGTGCAGAGGAAAACCTGTAGGCTAGATACGTGTAAAAGCTTTAATTTAAATCTGGACTGCCGGACCGAGAAAAAGATCCAATTAAAAAGCCTTGAAGGACTGGAAGAAATTCACAAGTTACAGAAAGTAGAGTTTTTTTGACTTACGAGACAAACAGGTTGAAGAAGGTGGAGTTGGACGGCTGTGCACCCACCGAGGCGTAGCACCGGTCCAGAAGCACAAAATACCTGTGGAGAAAGAATGAGGTCCCCAGCACCGAGTCAGAGACTCCAGGTCACAGGTGGAATCCTCAGTTTTACAATCTATCAAGATACAGTTATGTGGATGTAGACCAGGAGAGATAGAAAATATCTTTTATTCTAGACATTCACTCAGGTTCTCACACCTGCAGCGATCCACCTACAGCAGACATCCAGGAATTTTATTTATCAAACTGTCAAAAGTGCAATTTGGAAAGATAAAAGTAAGATTTCTTACTTTTACTCTGACTTGCACACTTAGTTCAACCGCAAAACGACCATTTGTATATCAGTTGTTCACTATGTCATCTTGAATTTGTGAGGCAACTTTTCATGCCTCCAGGGTGAATGGAGAATCCAAAAAAAGGCAAACATTCCTCAGGAATTGAAGTAACAAAACAGCAGTAAATCATATCCAAACATGCTTTTACAAACTTTCACGCAACTCATGCAGTACAATCCAAATTTCATTTATTCAGCTGTAAGCTCAGTGCTTCCCAGACACACGCATTTTCACTAAAACATTACAGTTTAGGAAGTTCTGACCATACACCTGGATACATGAGACTTGACTTATCCTGTATGTGCACTTAAAAGAGCGATGCTTTAATATACGTTTTGTGGTTGGAATGTATGAAAAATGCTTTCCCTTTTTTGGATTCTTCTTTTCCTGTGGAATCCTGCATTACAAATACAAAGTTTTCTTCAGGAATTCAAGGTAACATTTACATGAAATGAGTATTTACAGAATTTCTTTCCAACTCCATTTTGTTTTTTGTTTTTTTTCTCCATTTTGGCCATTTCTTACTATATCATCCATATATCGCTATTAATTTGACATCTTAATTAGTACTGCACATATCAAGGATTTCACATGTACATTTCTCCTAAATCGTATTTTTCAAAACAGCATATCACTATCCCTGGCTGATAAGTACGTAAACAGGGTAAATTAAAACCCCAAATTCTTAGGAACATTTGGTTCACATCTGGCTATTTAATAATGCATTGTTGTTGTTTTTACCTATAATTTTACTCCAGAACTAGTTGTCACATAAATGTAGGTTAGAGTTATGCTGAATACTTGGATGAAACAAGTATCTGGTACAGATTATGTACTTTTTCCAACTATCATCAGACAAAAATGTGTCAAAAACGAGCCAAAACTCAATCCTGAAATTATTCTGTTGATAGTTCTCTAATAAATAATAACTATGGCAACTTCTCATCTACCAATATCAATTTCAGGCTTAAAATAACAACTTTTTATGTCTGCCCCACCCATTTTAGGTTTAGGTCCCATCCACTTCCGGCCTAAAAAGCCGCACCCATTGCTTATACAGACTGGGACACAGATATTTCATTTGGTTGAACAGATACAGATAATGGTGTTCTTACTGATCCCAAATGAAGGTGAGTGCAAAGTAAAATATTTCCCCCTAAAAAGTGGTGGTGTAGAAGTGTTAATATGCATAAAGTACCACGAAAATATCTTGAGTAAATGCACTTTCAACCTTTACTTAATTATTAGGAGTGTGATAGATACGGGTCGAGGTCTGAATCAAACTGAGAAAAAGCTGCAGGTGTCATATAATGTTAATGCTTCTTACTGTGATGTCAGGTTGGATGCAGACACCTCCACATAGATCTTTTTTCTCAGTTCGATTCCCAGAGGTGGAAAGACGAGAGGAGTGGTGTAATTTATATCCTGAAACAGAAATGGAAGGAAACATTAAACAAGCACTTACATAAGAGTAACGAATATATGTCAGTGCCAGGCGGAAATGAGGGCATGTGTGGTATGTGGGGAAGCTGTAAGGTGGCACCTGGTACAATTTCATGTTGAGGGTGCTGATGAAGCTCCCATTGTTGTCCTTCAAAGCAATGGAAGAGGATGACCTAAGCGGAGGCAGAGAATTTAATCACACTTAGCACGCAAGCAAAATGTTAGAAGTGTTTTAACCGACATGTTAAAAGTGCACACTTACACATCCACTTGGGTGTTGTTGACGAGATACTCAAGTGGGTAAGCACAGGAGTAGTAATACTTGAGCTCTGCATTGTAGGTGATCGTCCCGATGGTGGGGTCAAAGGATCGGATCACCCCGCTGACATTGACCGTCTGGATGTTGGAGAAGTCAGAGAATATTCCCGTCCCTGGAGCACTCGTGGTCTGAGGAATTATTTATTGATTATTTAAGAAATTCTTAAAAATAAATGCTGGCCGATGTCTCCAGCACAGCAGACAGCAGTGATGAAATCGCAGTGAGAAAGTGGAACAACTTTCTCAGACTCCTCAGACGAGGAGGCTGGTGAGATTGCAAGTGTCTGCGTTATATTAATTCAAAGGCAAGTTGAAAGTCTCACTTTTTCTTACGTGACCCCAAAACACAGCACTCTTTCAGGTTCCTAAATCTGCTCTAACTCTCCTCAGCTAAAGGTTAACGAGTCCCACGATCACTATCCCTCATGACTTTAAATCAGGACATTTTATTCATGCAATACTCACCAGGAAGGTGCTCCCACAGGCGTTTCCCTCTGTGATGGGGAAGCTGAATCTCACTACAGGAGGGGTCACAGAGGTGTCCAGCCTCCCCTGACAGGCCGTGTTGCCCCGGATGTGGTTGAGGATCAGTAAGCTCGCGTTGTAACCGGTGTAGACGGCCGGACAGATTTGAATGGCAAGGTCGATAACAGATGTGCCACACACTACAGCGATATCAGTGTATTCTGATGGTGAGAAAATGGCATTGTTACTGAAAAATTCAGACGCAAAGAAACCACTGTTCAAAGTGCACATGAAGATGGAAGAAACTTGTTCTAAAAATGATTGTGCATGCATGGACTAAAGAGGTCTGCAAGTTTAGACCATTATTTTGACTGTGGATCCTCTTATATCTGTATCATCTGTATTTAGTCTAAAACAACTGTATGCTTAAATGAATGTTAAAATGAATAAAATTTGAATGGCAAATTAAAGTTAGGACGGTTAGTTAAATCATAAATATTTAAGTCGTTTTCCCTGTTTCAACATCTGCTTTTCTCTTGCAAACATATTTTGACACATGCAATGAACACTCTTTGAACTTATGTAATTAAATATCTGCAGTAAACTGAAATCAATGTTTTCCCTAAAGGTCTCCATCTGAGCTAAAATCAATATGACCCCTTCATTCCAAACCAAATAAGTGAGACTGAAGGTCATGCTCATCTTACCTGGTCGTCTGGCGAATGCTCCGCAGTCAGATACGCTGAGGGCCTCTCGGCCCGCAATACAAAAGGAGGTCAGGATGAGGAAGCTGATTAAAGCCATCTCACTGCTCTGCCCTCTATGAAAAAGCTGAGGCAAACACACAGATATCAAACAAAGAAAATCCTAATAAATCCAGCACAATGCAGAAGAAGTCCAGCGAGGCTATTTTAACAATAAAAGTCCAAATTCAGATGAATCCAGAGCTGTCAATCAAGCAAACTGTTTGCCTCTAAGCCTGGATCTTACCTCCCCAGTCTCCTTGCAGGTTTAGGGTTGGACAGCAGTGGGCTGTTTTATATATGGTGAACTTGACCGCTGTGTGGTCACAACACTGCTTAAGGATTGGATGGAAACAGGGTCAATGAGACTTTGGTGGGGCTCCTTCAGTTTGCGTAGACAATTCACGTTTTGTGGCTGAGGTCCTCTCCTGGAGGCAAATGATGAAACCCAACACAGCCCCCTTCAAAGTTACATGCTCAAACAATGCTCATTTGGCTTTGTGAGTTTGACTATGAAATGCAGCCCCCCTTTGCCCACTAATATGAAACATAATGAAGTAAGAGTATGTATGGTTTCTATTCAACAGGGGCCTCACACATAATAGAGGAAAGAGTTCTATTATGAGGCATTTGGTGGTTTAGCGTGACTTGTATGAACCTTAATGCGAAAAATTGGCACAAAAGACCTTTTATATGACGGCTTTTGATGCTCATGATTTCATGACATGTTGTTATGCACAAATATGTTACTCAGACAGACAACAGGACTAACATTCATCATGTTTGAACCATGTGAATCTTATTTTAACAAGTTAAACTTCAGATTTTATTAATTAAACTTCAGAAAAGAGCTCTTATGATAATACATAAAGCTGGCTATCATGAATTCACAAATATTTTTCTTAGGATCCTCAACCTTAAAATTTGTAAACATTGGAAATACTTTTATTTCGAGTAAACAAAAGCCTTCCTGTCTGCATTCATTTTTTATCTATTAAGAGAAAGAAATTATAATTTAAGAGGGTTGCTTATTTTTGAAATATGTAAAGTGAGAACGAATGTACAATATAGATGCATTTCAGTTTTGGGAGTCAAATTCTGGAATGGACTCAGTGCTGAGTTGAAATTGTGTTACTAAAATAATTAAGTATAATAGTTTGAAGTGTAATGTTTTTCTTATTTTCTTTCTTAGGTATTGTTGTTATCCAAGTCTTTGGCCGCAGGCTATTTCTTTTTCAGTTATTGACACAGGTATTCATAATGCATGTGACTGAAATAAAATCATTCATTCATTTGTTTTTGGAGATAAAAAAAAAAAAAAAAAGACGAGATTTACGTTGGAATTTTTGAGCTTGAAAGAAGAAATTCCCATACAGTTTAGAGCATCATTTAAAATGAGGTTAATGTTGAGAAAAGTGGTCGAAGGACAGCTGGAAACCTAATCTTGTCAGGTGAGCCACCTGGGAAGAGAAAGCTCTGATCAAGGTCAAGTTGGAGGATGGGCGTCTTCGTCAACATGAAACCACACTAAAACAGGACATGTTATTTTTGTCAGTGGCGTGTGCACATAAACATGCCAGCAAGTCCCTCCTCTCAGGTGTTTAAAGAGTTTTCTTCAGTTGCGTTTCATCTGAACTTGGTTTCAGCATTCAAAGCCAAATCCCAGCCTCATTTTTTTAATTTTGGGAGGAGGGTTTAATCAATTATCGCTGATAGTAAACTGAGAGGGAGGATGATAGCATTTATTCCTCTCATTTCAGTTATCTGTGGTCATTGTGGGCGCTGAATACATCAGAAAATGGCTGTTGAAATGAGGGATTAGAGTGATAAAGAGCAATGAATGCAGCAGGTCACATAAACAACCGCGGAGTCGGACATGTGAGACGCAGCGGCCGCCAACAGACATTTATATAGGTCATCAGAAAAGAAAATCAATGCAGCAAAAATTGAAAGATTAATTCTGGCAGTCATCAGATGAGCTCTGGCAGTGCCTGGTATTTTGTTCATTTTCTTGGAGATTGGACACCAACGAGGCCATGACATTTGGAAAAATTTCACCGATATGTGTCAGTATTAAGGAAGAAAAAGTAAACTTTGGTGATAAATTACGGTGGGAATGGCATGAAACCTATATAAAGAATTCTTCATTATCCACAAGACGAATGTGTCATTAAGACATAGTAGGTTGTATTATTGACATTGAGAAGGATGGCCAAAGGCTGTACATACAAATATAAAAATTCATAAAATCCTCATCATTAAATTTAGAATTACATTGATATTAAATATTACATGTTGTAGCTGTCACGTGAAAAGCATCTATCTCCTAAACATTAACTTCTTATGAGTTTTTTGAAGATGAATTTTTCTGATAGTCCACTGGGTTTCTAAAGGGTTTTTTAGCTTTAGAATAAGTTTAGAACTTTCTCTACCCATAAAGGATCACCTAAACCTTCAGTTTATCTGAAAAATTAAATTTGTCTTCAAATGTTTGAAGATCTCAAACAAGAAACTAATTGGACCTTGAGTTGAGACTGTTTTCCAAATTATCTCAATTTGTTTTGAAATGCCTAATTATTTAAAGGAATAGATCAACATCAGAGACTTCCTTTTATGCCTTCTTGCTAAAAGCTAGACAGAGAGATCCAAACACTTTCATGTCTGTAAATTACCTAAGTGCCTCAAATGGTCAGCTTAGCATAAAGACTGGAAAGAGTGGGAACCAAAGAGCCTGGCTCTGTCCAAAGGTAACAATGTCCGTCTCCCAGCACCTCTAAATCTTACTAAGTAGCACGTAGTAACCGCCTCTAAAACTACCTTTTTTCATTCAGCTGACGACCGTAGATGGTTAACTAGGATACAGAGTGTTAGCCTACCCTTGGCAACAGGTTGAAAAAGAAAATATCTCCTAAAATTCATTCATAATTCATAACACAGCCTCTTGTTTCTAAAATTATTAGAACTAGATTTTTAAAAAAGTACATATTCTTAATCCAATACACATTTTTTAAACTTGGCAATGAAACAAAATACTTGAAATTCAATCCAAGCACTCAACAATACAAACAATACATTTAACCTGGTGTCATTACCAACTTGTCAAATACACATGTTTGGTCCGTGGCTCTCGCCATCAGATACCAATGCACCAATGCACCAAGGCACCCTTGACCGTCAGTATGTTTTTTTGGTTTTTTTTGATGCTCTAAGGTAATGCCATAATATAAAGAGTGCAACAGTATGGTGGGTCAAACAAACACAGGACTTTCACCCGGGAGACCGTTGTTCATTTCTCATGTGAAACCAAAAGTGAATTGCGCGATCTAAATAACAGTTTAGTGTACTAGTATGTGCAATGAACTATGCCACCTGAAATTACATTACCATAGTAACTAATGTACTTATTGTTAAGCCAAACTATGATGTTGTTTTTTTTTCTAAATCAAAAACATTTTTTTTTTTAAAAAAAAAGATGTATACATTTAATGAGTGGAAACTGTAAATATCCTGTTAAAATAACTGTTTATTGTGAAAAGACATAATGCATAAAGGGCCACTGATCAAGCGTCTGTATTTGACAAGTTCTTTTGAATGTGTTAATAAATCTACCTTCTTGATTTCAAAACACCGCACAATGCATATCTGTTGATTTTTCACATTGTAGGGGTTCATAATCCTACAAATACTACATTTTGACTGTAAAAATCAAATCTAAAATAACTGATAATGGTTTATATATTCTTGGTTCAACATTAATATTTCTTTTTAAATTAACCTACTTCATAAAATTTGTAAAAAGTAAGATGAATTTGGTCAAAATAAGTAATTTTTATCAAACGCAACTGTCATTTGCGAAGCAAATGTGAAAAACTGAAGAAGACACATCTGTTACAGAAAGGTATCACCTCAGATCAAAGAAAGTAAGGGGAAATGTCTGATGCAATCATTTATTAAAAGTTCTAAAGATTAACGTTTATCCATTTCCATCGGACTGCAAAGCCTCTGTAAACACTGCAATTGACGAAACAATAGGACGAAAATGAAAAACAAGAATAATGAGGTATTAAAGGCAATAAATAGGCTACGCAACACCTACAACAACAAAATATACACATTTAATAAAGTGTGTAGAAGGAAAGCGCATACGTATGTACACTTTCAGTTCATACCCAACATGTGTACACATTCTGCACATAACCGTCAGTACCAGCATGTCATTATATACAGATGTTTACTCATTTAAAGGTGGGGTTCCAAACACCTGAAGCTGTGGTTGTTGGGAGGCGGGACTTCAGCAAGAGGCGGAGCGACAACAGGAAGAAGCTCACGCTGACCCCGCCTAGAATGACCACGCCTGAGATCAGAGCGCTGGTCACTGGGTTCATTGGCTGGGAGGGGTCTCCAGATGCTGGAGCATTGAGAGGTGAAGAAACGTAGAAACTTGAAACAGATATGATCTCTGACAAGGGCTAAACATAACCTGAGTGTGTTTCCCTTACTTTCAGAAAGAGAGGGGGAACTTTTTTGTTGTTGCCTTAAATCATCAATGTCCATGGGTATCCTCTGTCTTTAAAGCTATCCTAGGACTAAGTCATGGGTGATATTTTAAACTTTTTTTATATTCTGTAACGTTGCATAACGGTACTTACCAAGTTGGGAGATGTTGACAGGAGTTTCATCTGAAAAATGATTTAATAAGTATTTATTAAAATCCTTTTTAAAGATTAATTTTCAGTTGGTCCATGGATGTATTAATCTCTTTATCCAAATGGAATAGTTCAACATTTTGGGAAATACACTTTTACACATACCTGCCAACTTACACAGAAAATAGAGAGAGGAGCTTATAGAGAGGATTATTTTGAAACCAAAGTGATTGTCAGGGGTTTTTCCCCAGACTAAAATTGAGTTTCAGAGACTTTGTTTCCTGCATTCTGGTGACTGTTAACTCTTTGAAACCTGAATGGATATCAGTTGTCTTCTGGTTCATTTCATGCCTTTCATAAGCATTTAAATCTTTTAAACCCGAGCAAATTGGGTTGATTTTGTGGAAACATAGTAAAAAGGCAATAATAAATTTGGAAAGGATTGTCCAGTAAATTGCAAGAATTAGCAAACACTGACAAGAAAATAACCTAAAAATACTCAAATAACAATAATAAATTTAAAAAAAAGAAAGAGAGAGGGAGAGATAAACAGAGAGAATTATGAGAAAAATATCAAAAGATAGGGCAGAATGTCCAGAAAAACTAGATTTATATTTACAATTATTTTACATCTGAGATTATGTCACAGACTTGTTTAATTTTAACGTCTTTCTTTCCTTGGTTTTTTGTTTGTTTTGTTACTTTTTATCAATTTGTCGCTTAAGAAGTCAAGCTAATATACTCAGGTTTCAAAGGGTTAAAGAATGAAAATGAGAAAAAAATAACATAATAAATAAGAATTGCATGAGCGTTTTTATGTTAAATATGTTTTAATTTGGTTTAGCTTTTGGTCAATGCACCTGGTACTCTGGCAGAATACCAGGAGAAGAGAGGGAGGCCAGTCTGTAGGCTTGTCCCTCGGGAGGGACCCACAGCCGGCTGTCCTCCCGGCCCACACACCCCTGGGTCCTAGATGCCTAAATGAGGCAAAATGGGAGACTCATGATTTCTAGACATCAGTTGAGAAGCCCACTGCGATAAAGGATGGTAAGAGATGGGTTCCCCACCAATCCCAGAGGCACCCTCTAAACCCCAACTAGAGCGGCCCCATCACGCACGTGTAATGCTGTCGGCACAGAGACGAGGTGTCAACCTGCCAGGCAGGCACGACTCATACGGGCCCAACAGACCCCTCCTCTGTCTCTGGAGGGTTGGATAAGGGGGGGCCCAGCAAGAAGGAAACAGTCGACTTTTAGAGCAGTAGGATTTTACCTGCTTTACACTGCTGGAAACAGGTTGTGATAACAAAAAGTTGGGGAAATGTGAGAAAATTTGGGATAAATCATGAAAAATGCAGGAAAATGTGATCCAAATAGGAAACTGGGAAATGGCACATAAAAAAAAGTCTTGGGGTTGGCAAGTATGCTTTTACACTTTCGTGGTGAGAGTGAGTTGAGAAGACTGAAACCACTCTCATATTTCTTAATTATGGAGCCACACTCTTTAGTTGGTAATGCAAGACTCTGCCCAAAGGTAACAAAACAACAACATCACTTTTAAAGCTCTCTTATTAATCACAACAGCACACAACTCTCTAATTAATCACAACAGCAACACTCCAAAAAACTATATTCAGAATGATCATAATTGTATATTTAAAATTATGTTACAGAATTATTATTTTGAGGCCATTTATCCAAGCAATTTCCTAGTCTATTATTTTATTTTATTATTATTTTTTGTCTATTATTATTTTTTGTCTATTATTATTATTATTATTATTATTATTAGTATTATTATTATTATTATTATTAGTAGTAGTAGTATTATTATTGTTATTATTATTATTATTATTATTTAATTTTCTGGGTTTTTTTTGTGCTAATCTTCAGGTAATTTTCTTGATTTTTTTTTTAAAACTAATTTCATTTTTTTTTTTTGTTTTTTCAATTTACTCTAGATAAGAAACCAAGAAATAACATGTTAATTATTGACCTTTCGAATGGATGGATGAACTCTCTGAGCTGATCATGTTTGACTCCCAGAGCACAAGCAAGTTTTGTTTCACCAATACGTGGTTGTCTGAGGATATCACAGTGAGTTTAGATGGATTCACATTCACATGTTTTGACTGGTACAGAATTTAAAACAGGAAAAGCAACCAGTGCAGGCTTTGCATGGCTGTAAATGATGAAACCCACTTAACAGTTGGTTTGACCGACTGCTCATTGCACTACAAAATTATAGCTGTGTTGCTTGGTCCTCATTATCTACCTCGCAAGTTAACACAACTGATTGTGATTTTTGCCTGTGTCCCTGGCACTGAAAACACAACACATTGCAGACAGCTTCAACAATGCTTTGTCCATATCGCAGCTGATTACTGTTTTTCTGCAACAGTTGTGACGTCATTATGTTACCCACTACAGCTGGAGCAATATGTCACATCTCAGAGTATCGGTGCACCTGCTGTATATATCTCCAACTTTATACAGAGAGACAAAAAATGTGTCAGAAAACTGAAAAGGGAGCTGAAACCTAAAACCATCATTGCCAAGCTCCGCTACAAAAATAAGAGAGATGTGAGGTTCACCAGGGGAAATGCGAGGGAGGCATTTCCAAGTATTTCTGATTGCCAGCTCTGTCCCAAAGGCATGGAAGGAGACAACCATCATCCCTGTTCCCAAAAAGCCCCACACCAGAGCCATGAACAATTTCAGGCCTGTGGCAATCACCTCCATCCTCTGCAAATACACGAAGAGGGTGGTTACTGGGGATCTTGCCACCATGATGGGGGAGAGTCTGGACCCACTCCAGTTTGTGGAGGAAGTCAGCCTAAATCTTCAGTGACTCCTTCACAGTGGCTCCCCAACTATACTTACTCAAATTTCAGGATTTTATTCATGAACTTTCATCTGCGTTTAAACACAGTGAACACAAACACACCTCTGCACCTGCTTCGAGCACTACAAGGGAACACAACGCTGGGGGAAATATGCAGCCGTAAAAAAGTGTGTTTTAATGAACAGACAACAACAAACAAACAACACTTAACACGTAACACTTAACACGTTACTTAACAGCAGACATTTCCTGATAGGTAGCAGATGTGGCCACAGCAAAGTAGAGGTGTAAGAAAATGTTGAAACACTTGAGTATGACGATTTTATGTTTTGTCATACAGAGTTGTTTTTTTTAATCAATAGTTTAACTTCCCAGCTGCGAGACCCCAGTGCTGTAATCTGTCTTTAGTCGCATGACTCTGCCATTCCAACCCAAAGTGCTCCTAGCATGTTACAGGGGCTGTGATAAATACAGATCCTAATGTTCTGACTGCATTACAAAGTAGACTAATCAAATTTTCTGCATATGGTGGAGTTGTCTTTATGACAGTTTTTCTTAAAATTAGATTTTAAAAATACCACAATGTATCCCCTTGCCTAAATTATTGCATTATGTCCACATATATTGAATCGTAACCGGTGTTGTGGTATCTCCACATACACAGCCCTGATAAAGCAAAGAAGCGTTAAAATGACAGCAATTTTTTTTTTTCACCTGACGATGAAAAAGTGACGTCTCATTTGTACAGGAGTTGTTGGCAATGAGATCGACCACCTTTAGCAGCAGAGTACCGGTCAATCACTGAATCCGTCCTCACATTTAACACTGCATCCTGGCACAACGTCCTCACAGAGAAAAGCAAAAGAAAAACCCTCATCAGAATCATCAAGCGTGCAGCCAAAATCACTGGCAACTACTCAAACCAAACTCTCAGACCTTTACAGTCGTGCAGGGAAAATAAAGGCAGACCTCAGACTCCTCACAACCCTTCCCCACTTCTTTCAGCTACTCCTGTCAGGCAGATGCAGAGTACCTCTGGCCAAAAGCAAAAACTTACAAAAAGTCTTTTTTTTCTCCATTGCAGTCAATCTATTCTCAACAAAGCCAAACAGACTGTCACTAACTTTTCTCATGCAGCTTCGCAGCCACTTATTTATTTATGGAACGGTTGTGTTTTCATGCAACTCTGGGTCTTTTATTGGTGTCTGTTTTTAGGATAGGAAAAAAGGAGTTTTTAAATCTCTACTCTTAACTCGGAACAGTTTAGTGAGTCTAATCCCCCTTTTACATGTGTACTGCATACCAAAAGTATCTAAACGTTACCTAGAGAAACTGTATATGGGAATGCAAATGTTTTTATCAGTTGAATTGGACGTTAAACAGATATACCCTGCTAGCTGCCTGGTACAAAGTCCTGAGCTGATGCAAGCATAGAGCAATTAATTGTCAGGAGAATTCACTGCGAGTGAGAGGGCATGTAGATAATGTTTACATCATGCCACCCGCGCACAAAAATGAGTAAACAAACATCTAAGATCTAAGAGTGAAGAAGACAGGTCATTTACACAAAGACAGTGACGAAAATGTCTAAATGAAGAGATGATAAGTTTCAGGAACCTGAAACTGACTATGTGACCATGGTATTATCTGTGTCATGTCCTGCCTCCTGCACACTCTACTGTTGCAACCTCCAATCGCCTACACCAAAATTTCCTGTGGGTGAGAACTATCTATCTATCTATCTATCTATCTATCTATTCTCTATTTATCTATTTGGTCACTATGAGCATGGCTCTATGGTCTCTAACAGTGCTCTGCTGGTGACAAGGTGTCACACCAACTAACCCCCCCTCCTGATGACAAACTCAGCTCATATACATGTAATCTGAACAATGTTACTTTAGAAACATTGATAGAATACATATGAACATTTTATTCTTTCTCAGGGGGATAACATGCAGCAAAGGGCCATAGGTTGCAGCTGAACCTGCAGTTGAACCTGCAGCTGCTGCAGCGAGGAGCCACCTTCTGTACAAGAGGCGACCACTCTACCAGGTGAGCTACCAGGTGCCCCCCCAACATTTTATTCTGGCGACTGGGCTGATGTGAGCAGTATCAATCTTCATATCTACTCTCAGCATAAAAGCAAAAAAGAGTATTTCCCTGAATGCTGAAATATTTCATAAAGAATCAGTTTGCTGCTCATACCACTCCTGGTGATGATTGGCCCAGCTGTGATGACCGCGTTTCCAGATGCTGCTGGTGGGGAATCGAGTCTCTCCTCTCCATCCCGCCTGCGCCGTCGCCCACAAATCTGCCAATCACATCATCACATGTCAGTCTTCACTGAGGTCAGGTGACAGGAATTCATGATTCATGAGATTCATGATTTTCACACTTACAGGTATGAGCATGATGCAGTCGTCCGCCCGGCAGAGCTTTGTGACACAGTGCAGAAACACAGTGGACATTTTCTGGTGTCTGTGTTTGACAAAACGGAAAACCTCAAAGGAAAAACGTCCCATTTGACTCTTCCCATTCTCGAAAACTGTCGTCTGTGGGTCTTTGTAGCAGCTGTGTCGAAAGAGTACAAAACACACACACACACACACACACACACACACACACACACACACACACACACACACACACACACACACACACACACACACACACACACACACACACACACACACACACACACACACACACACACACACACACACACACACACACACACACACACACACACACACACACACACACACACACACACACACACTGAAAATGCTATCTACGATGTCTAGATTTATGCTTAAACACTAAGAAAAAAATGTTTCATTTATGGAGAGCCTGAATGGGTAATGACTCCCTTTTGTGGTTTATCAAGTCACCATCTTGAGTTAAAAAAAAGCGAGATTACCCAAAGAAAAGGTCATAGCGGAGTTCATCATTAGGATTCCCTGAGGGGGTTGTGTAACAATAGTCCATCAAGATGTTCCACCTGCAGAGGAACAAAACTATGAGACGGGATGGAGGATAGAGATCTAACTACACATGGGAACGCACAGATCGGGCCTTTCTCTGCTGCAGACTGGCGCCTTCATGAAGAATAATAACATAATGGCATAATGAACGTCAGCAGAGCATAGAGAGAATGACTAAAATGTAAAAATAATGTTGGGAAAGAATCTGTTGTTGACAAATTATCCTCTCTAACAGGCATGTACAAGGTGCTTCAGGCACTTGAAGTTCTTGAATTTGGTACTCAGACATCTAAGTGCTGGAAGACCTTGTACATCAGACATTTTTAGTAGAACAGAATGATAAATTACTTTATGAAGCAATTAGAAAATGGCTTACAATATAAAACTAGGAAGCAAAAAACGGCTGTGCTAGCAATTAAATTTCTAATTCCTGCTTCTAATTTCCTGCTTTTTTTTCCTTTGCCTATCGCATCCCTGGGTAATAACAACCACTTAAAATAATAAGTGAATTTTAAGGCCTTGAAGCATTTGTTTGCTCCATTTATGAATATGCACAATGCTCTTGCAATAGATGTTTGTGGAGAAAATTTCATCCTTGAAAATACGTTTTGTTGGAAAAGAGTCTCCTACGTGACAAATATTTAAGACGTCTAAAAAATTGGGAGAAAATATACATATTCAACAGTGGATACCTCATACCGTTTGTCTAAGTTTGTGGCTTTCACTGCAGCAAATACTCTGGTTTTCAGAGCCAGTCCAGCCATTGGGATAGAGAGAGGCTGATTGTATGTTGAATCCTGTGCAGGAAGAAAGTGAAGAAACAAAGGTTCATTTTTGACGCAAATCTTGGATTATGGAAAAATGAACAGAGGCGTTCAGTCCTGACATGATGAGCATTTAAATTATAATGCTATCGAAATTCTATATTGTAGTTCCTTTTAGTTAATCCCTTGAAAAGACCAAAAGCAACAATGTGCCAGTCCATCAACATACACACATTCTAACTGTGCCAGCCTGTTTGTAGCTCTACGGACGGATTGTTGCTGTTGAAAATGGAAGACATGACAAATATCAACTTTCATTTTTCTTTAAAAAAAAAGCATTAATGATTCACTTGAACAGCTGGGCACTGTAGTTTTTAGCGAATTACTCAAACAGTGTAAATTGTACGTTTGTCGGGGACTTTTTTCAGCGGCAGATTACCACACATTTGGTGCTTCAGTGAATATTTACATAGGTGAGGATAAATGGAGCGAGAGCTGGTAAGGTGGTTTGGCATGCCACCAGCAGTGATGTGTTCATTGCACAGGACAGTCGTGATAAAGAGGAAGCTGAGCCAGAAGGCAAAGCCCTCGATTTACTGCTCCATCTATGTCCTGAACCTCACCTATTTGGTCATGAGCTTTGGATAAGAATGAGATTACAGATACAAGTATCCAAAATGAGTTTCCTGCACAGAATGGCTGGGCTCAGCCTGAAGGCTCATTTATTCTCCCTTTGTGTACGAAAATAAGACATGTTCATTTCAAACATTGTAAAGGTCACAGCTCTTATACTTCTATGCGTTCCTTATGATGGCATAAATACAGCCAATATGACACTAGAAGGCTGAGTCAAAGTTTCTGACAACAACAAACAAGGCAACAATGGAGGAGGTCGTAATAATGTACCTTTAACGGATAAGATGTTCTTTAAAGCGGTGCTCTGTGAGGCCATTAAATACACTGCAACAAGTGTACAGAGAATTATTTTTACTATTATTGATTCGTTCCAATCTGCCATTTTTTGAATGCCATTGTTGTCTCCCATGGTCGTATGCCTCTTGAACTAACCAATTATAGTCAGTTCAAGCATCAGCCAAAGATGTAAGAGGATGCAAAAAGGGTTAAACCGCAGTGCACAAGTGAAAGGAGCTGATTGGATCCTATTTCACTGGAATTATTCCATGTATTAATTCCATGTGACAAATAAATGATGATGATGATGATGAAGTAGACCACACTGGCCATGCAAAACTGGTGGTTCTGCCCTGTTTCATCCGTATCTGTAAGCTTTCAGAAAACGTGCACAAATATGGATGAAATAAAAGCTGAGTACAGACAGAAGGCTCCATCTGTGTCTGTATGCGTATCTAATGTTGAGCATAAATGAGCACTTGGAGATGGAATGAGGAGCTCAGACATCCAGAGGGAGCTCAAAATAGAGCCACTACTCCAGCTCCACCAGTGAGAGGTTTGCCAGGCACATCCAACTGGCAAAAGGCCCTGAGGCAGACCCAAAACACCCTGCAGGGGTTTCATATCCCATCTAGCCTGGGAACGCCTCAGGATCCCTCAGGAGGACCTGGAAAGTGTCGGGTAGAGGGACGTCTGGAGTACTTTGCTCAGCCTGCTGCCCCTATGACCCGGCCCCAGATAAACAGATGAAAATGGATGAATAATTAAAATCAGGATGATGTGTGTGGGACTGACTTCAAATAGTGCCTGTGTTCATTGACATGAAAAGAACATTCAGTTCATTGTTGATTCTGGTCTTTTCATGAGAATGGTTGACATTTAAAATATTAAATCTCACCAAGAATAAATGTGGTACACTTTTTTAAATAATTATCACTTTCATTAAAAGAAAACACCAACTTGACTTAAAGATTATGAATGTTAAAAAATTCCTCTCCTAATTCAATGTTTCTAATTCATGCATTAGAATGTAAATTACTGTATATAATAGGCTGAACACAGCTGTGCACTCACGTTGTACAGGATCATACTCAATGTGCTCACAAATGTACCGTTGCTGTCCTTGACAGATACAGCCGCAGAGGAGCTGTGAAAACATTTATCACATGCAGTTCAGAGCTATTATTCATCTTCTGTTTGTATTTATTTCATATTTGAAAGTATAGCATTTAATGTAGTATAATGATAGCTATAGTACATTCATTTATTTAAGTGGCTGACAGACAACAGTTTAGAGGAATATATGCATGTTAATTAGCAGAATAGTCATTAAGAAAATATGCATATTCTAAAATAAATGGTTCTCAGAATACCACAAGACACAAACCCACTGAGGCATTTAAACTGGGTGCCTAATTGTCACCATAGTTTAGGAGAACCATAAACAATCTTAATTAAATGAATAAATCTCAATATGGAATCCACTGAGTAACTCCTGAAGGTCATGCTCTGTTTTGGACAGTAAGGGATATTTTTGGCAGCAACTTACGATGCCAGCTGTGAGTTATTGACCAGGTACTCCAGCGGGTAGCTGCAGCTGAATTTATACAACAAACCAGGCAGGTAGCTGATTATAGCTGGCGGGTCAGGGGTGTCGATATAGCCTGCGACATTCCCAATTTGTACAAGAGACATGTTCCCATAGGCATTGGCCCCGTAGGCTGTGCTGACCTGCGGAAAGAAACATCTCAGCCACACTTTGCTTTCTCCCCGAGTCGATAAACATTGTGATGAAGCTGCTTATTGATTATATTAACACCATGTTTTTGTAGTTGGTTCTTTACCACCAGACTGTTACCGCAGGCCTCCAGGGTGCTGAGGCTGATGCTGAACAGGAGTGCTGTGGGGAAGGTGTTGTTGTTGATGAAGCCACGGCATTGGGTGTCACTGTGGCGACTGTTCAGGGCCAAATCTGCTTCGGTGTAGCCGGAAAAGAGGACAGGGCAGAAGTTGATCTTTAAGGTGATGGTCTGAACCCCGCAGTACACACTGACGTCACGCTCACCTGGAGGAACAGAGGGAAGGGTTCCAAACTTTATTTTAACTTAAAAAGTTGTTGTCAAATAGTGGTCTGCAGCATTGCAGGCATCTTGCCTGGGTGTCAGCACCACCCACCGTCCCCCTACACTTCCAGATGACAAAGTCAGCTTTCACACATACAGTATAATCAGAATTACTTCACTTTGGAAATGTTGATATGAGCCATATGAAACATGCAAAGGTAACATATTCATTGTTTACAGAGACAAACATTGTCAACATTTTTTCAAGCACCTGGGCTGAAAGATTTCCGCCTGATATGATCTGCTATTTTATGGAGCATAGTGGGTGATGTAGCTGCTTCCAGGCTTGTGTTACTCCAAGTGATCATTTTGTCTAATCTCTTAATTAGGCCTGCAAGCAAGGTTATAAATACTAAAAAAAAATAAAGTCTTTCAAATTTATAAAATTATTTGAACATTTTTGATTTATTTATTTTTTTTAAAAAATATATATATTTTTATTTTATCTGTTTAAGTTAGTGTGAAATTCTTTTCTAGAAATTCTAGAACACAATGTCAATGTTATCAATAGCAAAACAGTTTTTCTTAAGACATTATTAGACATTATTAGGAGAAATTAATTGGTAATTAAATGTACGAAAAGGTAAATAATGTTATCAAATATTTTTTTGATGGAACAACCATCAGATAAATGTTTTAAAGTAGAAATACCACTGTTTACTGTTGATAAAGCTGGCAAATATCGCAATAAAGTACAAGAAGTACTACTGAATTTATATTCAAGTACTGTGCGTGAGCAACTTGCACTTTATGTTACACTCTGATAACAATTTATTTTAACATTCATAGTAATACAAACAATTAAAAAAATGATTAAAACACTAATGATGTCACTCATGAATTGTAAGTGGTTAATAAGAAAAAAAAGCTCTATTTGTTTATATATTTATCAGAAATTAAAGCTCCTCCTCAAAAACTCTTCTTTTGAGGCACCCACAACTGGTACACCAACCGTTAATCAATGCTTCATAATATAACTGTGTTGTAATGATTGTCTTCCTAAGTTTGAAATAAATTCTTCTGATTCTTACATATGTATGGACAGGAGGAGCAAGAATTGCTGAAAAATTCATATACAAGCAATTTGAAAATGTCCTTAAATTTGCTTAAAACTACATCATAGTGTGTTATAAAGAGTTATAAACCACGTATTATATTTATCTGTGTCGCACATGTAGACAGAGGACAGATTATGAAAAGAAAACCTGTTATGTGGAAGTATTCTCACCAGGAAACCTGCTGTGGTAGCTGGCATCACAGTTGTATCCATTAAACTGTGTGGAGACCGAGGCGGCGTTACTCATCAGCAGGAAAACAAAGCACATTCGTGTCATTTCAGCACCTGGGAGAGGTTTGCCCACTGTCATCTTCAGAAGGTCAGCATTGCTTTAACAGCATTCCTCTGGTACGTGTTAAAAAACAGCACTTATCTCAAAATTAGATGTTCAAAAACAATGCCCCCCAAAGCCTCGGCTGTTTCCCCGGCTGCTGCACGCTCTGACCTCTATCAAAGTAAAACAACCTTCTTTCCCCAGGTCCCCTAATCCTTCTTATCCTGCTTCCTCTGCCCCCTTTTTACCTCAGCTGCTCATGTTGGCCCAAAACCTCTATTACCCAACCCCTTTTAAACTGAGGTCACCCCTGTTTCCAGCTCATTTCATCCCCACTTCTTTTTTTTCTACACCTGTTCACCTGTTTCCTGCCTTTTCTAAAGCAATTGGTTGGACCCCCTCTTCCCCTGGTTTGTGACGAAAGAAAAGTTCAACACTGTGGCGTGTAGTTTTCGAGGACCTAAAACCAAACACAGCCTGTATCTGTTGAGATGAGAAAGATAGATGGACTCATTATCCAAACACTTTGACAATAACCCTGCTGCAGTGCAAAACATGGGAAACTCCGTCAGATCTGAATGGCCTGGACAAATCTTTTCACGGCGCCCAGAAACCTGAGCGTACTTGGAGGGTTCCCACTCGTCTCTCCTCAGTCTGATCTCCGTCTGTCAGCTCACACAAACGGTGGGCCTCAGCAGGAGGGGGGGCAGCCCGGGAATTAAGCTGTCATCGGCTGTGGCTGAGGCCCACATTCGCATGAACATAAAAGTCAACTCACGGTCTGATGCAGGGCTGTGTGTGGGTAATTGTGATGCACAAGGCAACACTTAGAGTAAAGGCATTCAGTGGTGTGTACAGAGCTGCAGAAGGTAAAAGTGGAACCTTGAGTGTGTTTTACGGTTTGTTACTCTGCCTTGAGATAACCCACTCACCTTTAATTTCTCTGCGGTCTATCTAACAAAACAAGGGTTACACAATGATATGTTGAACTAGTATCAGAAGAAAGAGCTTCTTCTGCAGATTTTTTTTAACCCTGATCTATACAAAGAGGTATATAGGGTATATAGAGAGCCTTAAGCAATGTCTTTCTAACTGTAAATAAGTCCCATAAAACATCCAAAACCAGATATCAGTACTTTCCAATTTCACTATCTGGTACATGGTACTCAGTCCAAGGACATTAGTTCCCACTGAAGACAGAAATCTTTAATTATCCTTAACTTATTCAGACTCTTTTATTACTGCATTTACCCAGGTGTTAAAATTCCATCAAAACTGATCAGAGCTGATAAATACTCATTACTACTGCAGGGACATTTGACACGAGCATGAATGCCGTTTTTAACCTTTTCCATTACGTTATAAAGCCAGATGTTAGCGCGTGTTATTTCTTTTTTGTGCAGTAGAAAATGGGCTTTACACTGACTCAAAGTTCACTTATAAGAGGCTGCCTTCGTTACTCTGGTCAGCATATTAGTCACATTGCAGCCCTCCCAAATGTGTGGCTTATACACAAATTACTGGCTTATTATTATATAGGATATTTATATATTTTAGTGCATACATTTTTGAAAAAAACGTACAAACAAATTTGAACAGTCTGTCAAGTCATGAGAGTCAGTCAGTCAGTCAGTCATTTTGTGTAACCGCTTGTCCTCGCAAGGGTCGCGGGGGGGCTGGAGCCAATCCCAGCTGTCATCGGGCGGAAGGCGGGGTACACCCTGGACAGTTCGCCAGACCATCGCAGGGCCGACACATAGGGACAGACAACCAAACAGGCACACCTAAGGGCAGTTTAGAGTCACCGATCAACCTGAGCTGCATGTCTTTGGACTGTGGGAGGAAGCCGGAGACCCCGGAGAGAAAGTCATGAGAGTGACTATTCTAATTATCTGTTTTACTTCCTCCACATTTATCTCTTTATATTTAGTTCACAGCTACAGACGTCTGGTCTTAATCCTATCTAACAATCAAAATGCTTTTATGGCGGTCCCTGAAGCAAAATCTAATCAAATGGGGGTCAGTGACATAATGTGTATCCATTTAGGCATCCTTGACATGAAAATGGGCTGAAAACCACGGTTCTACTGAAGATTTACAGCAGCATGAAGTTGAGCTGAGGATCAGTTCATTGTTGAGTTTGTTCTTTTTTACTGGATTTGTTAATGATAAGAAAAGATAAATGAGAGTCTTTCCTTCAAAATATCAGAACCTCAATTTGCTATATAACAAAAGAACGGAGAGATAATACACAAAGCACCAAGGAGAAAGCTAAATCTAATTCTGACTTATTTGATTGGTGGTTTCAATCAATATCTCGTTTGCAGTTGTTTTACTGACGATACAAGCAAGCAAGGTATTATCTTTCTTGCCTTCTTTCTTTTGTTCTTTCTTTTTTATTATTTTTTCTTCCCTTGAAGTCCTTCAATAGAATAAGATACCACACAAAAAATAGTTTCACTGCCTGTTTTCATTCTTTGCATTGTTGCATCTGTCCTCATATCAAACATCCCCACCACATGCTTCATTTATTAGCTTTTCTGGAGTTTTCCTTTAAGCTTCCACTGAAGAGACGAGCAGTGAAAACTGTAATGTTTGTCACAATCTGCTGTGTCCTGATGTTATCAGACTTTTTGGGAAGTCTGGACTGAGTTATCTATAATAGACTAATTTAAGTTCCCCTCATTAGTTAGTGAGTCCTTTGTTTTAACTCAGTCATTTATTATTATGAAGATTGCATTTTCTTAGTTTTAGGGTTTCTATTTATTGTTTTCTTCCTCTACTATGTTCCTGCGCTCCTTTCCCTTTGCTTGTCTACAAACTTGTCCTGCATCAGCCAATGTTTCTCCCAGCCAATCAGCACCCTACCTGCTCTTCTGCCTTACCACCCAATTGCCCTCACCCGAGCTTCTCTGCCCACTTCATCCCCTCGTCAGACAAGTTTGTACACTAAACAAAAATTTAAATGCAATACTTTTGGGGTTTTTTTCCTCCCATTTTCACAAATTTTAGTTGATGATCTGAGACTATGCACTCAAGAGACATATTTCTGTCAAATCTTTGTCACAAATTTGCTTAAATCCGTCTTAGTGAGCACTTCTTCACGCCTTTTCTGAGATAATACTTCGACATGACAAGTGTGGCATATCAGGATGCTGATTAAACGTCTCAAATGTCATTTCCCTGAATTTGTCAGTACATCCAACTGGCCTCACAACTGCACAATTACAATAACAAACTGGTGTCAGGTCAAGACCCTGATGGGACGATGAGCATAGAGAGGTCCATCTGAGACGGTTTCTTCTTCAGTTGTGCAAACCAGTTGTTGCGTCACCTGTTCAGGTGGCTGATTTTAGATTATTTTGCAGGTGAAGATCCTAGAATGTATAAATGATGGACACAAATCATGCAACATCACCCACTGGTTTATAGACTGCTGTCTTAAAGCCTCGAATTCAGCATTTTGGCTGTTGCCATCTTGAGTTTTTTTGGACCTAGAGGTTACATATTTGGATGAGAGGGTGGAGAAACGAGGGTTGGCTCTGACTCATAGACTGTGGCTACATCTCAGAGACAGCCTTTCACTCAGAGCAGCCCTGCACTTAAATATGCATAACTTTGGGCCTGGATAAAATGTAAATGCATTTACAGAGAATTATTTAAAAAATCCTGCAGTTATCGATGTAATGTAAACAAGCTGAACAATTAACAAATTGGCAACCAAAATTTGAGATAAATATATCGATTGAGTGCATGAGAAAAGTTTTAGATCATTCATTTAAAACTGTGGAGAAAAAAAGGGAGCAAATACAAAAGTAGTGCATTTGCATTTCTGTTCAGTATATTTCATTCATCTTGAATCCTTGGTTTTGTTATGTGATCTTCAGTTTGCTTTTTCCCTGCTCCAACCTTGAGCAAAGAGTTATCTATTTGAGTTCCTGTTGCATCAGTCTGCAGGCTGTGATTGTACCACCAACACTGGGTATTTTAAGCCAAAACATTGTAACCAAATGGTTTTTGAGCCTAAACGTAATCACACATTGACGACAGCAATGTTGAAATGTAAAGAAATTCTAAGTTTCACCATATCTGCTACATAATAACACACAAATGTTACATATGCGTGGTTTGCAGAAATTTACAATGCCTTTTCATCTGTCTATAACTTGTCTTTTTTAATGTCTGTAAAATAATATTAATTCTTTCATTAAAAAAACCCAATAAGGATGTCTGTGTTTTTAGCACATCGCAACAATATATGAATTTTGGTTCCCTCCTGGAGCACGTACACTGTGGCAAGACACAGTGTCCCTCATTAAACACATCTCCTGTGCGTCACTCGATTTAGACTCATCCTGTAACCTCACGTGTCAGACTCAGATCCGGACATAAAGCCGCACAGACACTCAATGGCTCTGCAGAGCCCTGAGAAACACAGCAGACTGCAGGTGTTTGCTATTCACTGCAGCTCACCTGCCCCTCTGATGAGGTAGGGCTGAAATCAAATATGAAACGCTTACAAGTACACAAGTGCCATTCAGAGCAAACAGGATCGGATGGCCACATACACATGAAATGAATACATATAGTGAACCCATTACCATCCTGCTTATTTTACAAATCCCACCCAGCAAATGACCTATTTAGCTAATGTATGGTCTCCCTCTGTGCTTGTGTTTCAGTCACATGACTTTCTTTAAGATATAAGGTGAAATCATACACTTGTGGGTCTGTGAAAAAACAGCCTGGTCTCAGAGGAATACCTGAGATGGACATAGCTAATGTCCTGGGACACAAGACAAAATTAATTTACTGATAATAAAATCAAAATTAAATTAAAATCAAATCAAAGACTGCAATATGTGGTGGTGAGCACAAAATGTGTTAAAATTATTTGCTGGCAATACAAAAAAACATGCCAGTACAAATTATTTTATATTATTTAGTTATTTAAAAGGGACCACCATACAGTTTGAAACATAAATGTTACCATTTGATGCACCCTACCAGATTATAGCTTAGAGCAGTAAAAAAAAACAAAAAAAAAAAAACAGTAAGAAAGAGCAAGAGGGGCAGGTGGACGGGTCAAATAAACATGGACTTTCAACCAGGAGTGCATGTTGTGAAACCAGAAGGCGACATAGTTATATGAATTCACAGACTTAACGTACGTTTGAAAAATAATTTACTTTATGTACACAACAACACAAAGTAAGTTTGTGTCACTTACATCGTAGTTATTTGTGTTTTATTCATATTTAAACTGAGACTACAATCTTTACCTACACTTAACCAAAGATGCTCTACAACAAAAAATATCACTTTTCAACCTCCAGTCTCCTAAGTGGGCACAGTGATCTCTCCGGCGAATCCCCCCACCTTCCTTTCAAGTATTGTGAAAGTTGTGTTGATGGGTAAAAGCAGATTCAATACAACACAAAATACAATACTAATTTAATGTTTGCTCCATATTTTGCTGCTCGTTCTTATCTGCTGGCTAAAAATCAGACGTCAACCAAGTACATAAGTACACGAAGATCATATCGGTTGTTGCCAGATGTCGAGTGGGTCTCGAGAGTATGTTGCTGAGACAGAGTCAGGCCTCACACAAAGTAAATTTTGTCCTGATTTGTCTGTCTCAAAGTTTCCCTTTTTGTGTCAGAATGTTCAGGAGAGATATGTGGCTTGTGAAAAATGGATTTAATATCTACTTCAGAGGCTTTAGGCCAAAATAATCTGTCATATTATGTGCTAACCTTCACTCCAACCTGAGTTAATAGACTGAGGGCGGCACTAGTCTCCTGAAGGGCGGAGTGATGGTAAAACCATCGTAACACAGATACAGAAAATTACTCTAAAGTGAGCCCTCTCATTTATCTGTGATCTCTGACCATAGAATAATAACTAGGTAATGGACTACAAGATGACAGGATGATTGATTATTCTGTCCAGTGGAACCGCTCACTTGTTGCGTATGCCAAAAAAAAGTTTCTAGCTTCCATGTATAATTCTGTGGTACGCAGCCAACTGAATATGCGCAGTAGTGTTTCTCAAGAGTTTACGCATGGGTCATTGACCTAACATGGTGATGATGTCACCCATTATTCACTTCTCTCAAAAAGCTGTATAACTTTTAAACCTCCATGGATCAGAAATGCACAATAGAGTCATAATTGACCTTGTTTGCAGTTTGAGGTGTCCTGTCAACGGTTGTATAGCTAATCTTTACACTGTTTAGTCAATGAGTGAAATATGTTTTGGAAAAAATTTCACAAAAGCACGCACATCCAGACAACAAAGAGACTAGGTGTTGGACAAGCGATAGCGCGAGGGTAGAAAAAAAAAGAAAGAAAAAACAGAAGAAAGAACCTCTGTCTGATTAAGGGCATGTAGATCACAACGTCACCTTGGTGGTAATTATATTAAATATTCATGGGAGCACAATCTAGTTTGCAGACTTTGTTTTTTCTAAAAATTCACTTTGGGCCACAAGGGATTTTTCTTTTTGCAATACCACAGGTGACCACTGCAAAAACTTAAAGGCAAGGCTGAGCTCATTTCCTAGGGGGCCTGTCTCTGCCTTAACTAAGTATGTTTTATTCCTCCTAATCAACTGTTTTTCTTTCCCCTAACCTAGCCAAACTGCAGCCGTTTCACACTGAGGGGGATGATATAAATTACACTTTGAATTGGAATTGTGCTCGTGGTGTAATTTGTGCATGTAATTGTAACACATTTTGTGGCCACCATCTTGTAATGACCTCGTGTCTATTTCATGTATTTCTTCAAGACAGTGCTGGAAAAACATGCGCAACCAAAACAATCCTCAGTGTGTATCATATTGATTTTCTTCACAGTAATTTCCATTATACATCATCTGATAATTTGGCATTAAATTGTAGTAACATGAGAAGCTCTCTGATTTCATCTGATGCTGGACCTCATCTCCCAGTTGTCATGTTTGCAGTCAAACTGTCTTTATCGTACAGCTCTGTCAACCCTCCTGAGATCAGTGAATGTGTCCTGCAGGTCTTTGTGCTCTGGGACTTTTAATGGCTCAGGACCAACCGCCACACTTAGATCTGCCTGATAGAGATGTCTCTATCTGATCAACCTGAAACATCTAGACTCAACAAACAGACATCTAAATCACACAATCTGGGCTGCATCACAAAACCCGTGAGAGTGCCGGCTGTAATCTGACGCTCCGGTTTTAACACTGGCAGAAAAGTGAAGCCCTCATCAAAGGCTGCGCTGCGATTTGATCCTCAGTGAGTAATGTTTCCAACAGCCAGAAACCTCTTTTCCCTTTTTTTTTTAACCTCAGCAGAGGGGAGATTTTACAATGTATTCAGGTAAAAAGATTGTTTGCCACAGATGATTGTAGTACAGATTATTAGATGCAGATTATTAAAAGAACAAGCTTTTGCTTCTCAAGGTGATTTCCTCTGAAATTGAAAATAAATAAACCTGTTTCATTTTGAGGTGAGAAGATTTTTTTCTCGAGATCTGGGCTGGAAATGTGTGAAAATTCCCAGGTGAGAAGGAACAACAACAGGCTGCCTTGTTGTTTATGTATGAAACCCAACCCTGTATTAGGAGAACAATACGTGAGGAGCACTGCTCTTCTTTAACATGACCTTGTCAAGGATGTCAGTCAAAGGAAGCTGCAGCTATTTGTGTATTTCACACAGCTCATATATGTGCATGAACATCAGGGACTAAGGGATTCAAGATAGGTATAGAATCATGTATATTTCTCTGTTTATGTTGTAATAAAACATTCACATTTAAAACAAATTATAAGTAAATTATGAGGCTGAAGAATCAAGCTAGTGTTCTGTTATATAGAACTAGGCCTAACAGATAAAGCATCCCCAAAAAAACACTGAATTAGTTAGGTGATAGGCTGAATAACTGAATTCGGCTTTTATTAATATTCAAACAGAAAAACAGAGTAAAAAGAATCAAAAGAATAGCTGTAAGATTTTACCTTAGATATTAATGTTTGAATAGATTATTTACCGTTGCAGAACCTGAGAGTAGTTTCATCAAAACATTAAGTTTGACAGTTTGGTCTGAAACAGAATCAGTAACTGATAAACGTGATAGACTTTCTGTCTGCAGATAATCGTGGCACTGTGCTGCCCCCCTGTGCTCACTGTGTCACACTGCAGGACAGCTGCAGCCTCTGGCCTCCGCTTGTGCTCTGTCCTCAGTTTATTTGCTGTATTTAAGTACATTTTTGACATACTCGTGCTTTACTCCAGTAATTCCACTTTGTGCTACTGTATACTTTTATTCCATTACATATTTTACTTTGGCTAAATATCCCAAACCATGTAAATGCTTTGATTTATGTTGCAATCTTCATGTTTCTAAGTGTTAAATGAGCTAACCTGGTCCTATTTTAATTCATTTTGAATTCTAGCTTTTTACATTAAATCTGGTGTGGCAATAACGCTAGAAATGTTTCCTTATTTTCTATATGCCCTATGCAGCACATTATTATTAAAATAAACTCTGAGAGGTCTTTGTTGATAAACTGTGATGTGTTATTATAAATTAAGCTACCCAGTGGTATAAATGGTATTTAAAATGAGCTTAACCTTTACCAACTGCAACATCAAAGGATACACATTAAAGGTCCAGTGCGTAGGATTTAGGGACATCTATTGGCAGAAATGTATATTTAATAAATATTATGTTTTCATTAATGTAGAATCACTTGAGTCACTTGGAAAATGAGAATCCTTGAGTTTTCTAACCTTAGAATGAGTCATTTACATTTAAATACCAAGCATGTGGTCTTTTTAGGGAGTCTACCATGTTGTTTCGAGAGCAGCCTAAAACAGACAAACCAAACATATATCAAGCCTCATAGATTCTTCTTAATATTCACTCACTTGTGCTACGGCCAGCAAGTATGAAGCAGCTTATATAAGCAAATTAACCTGTGAACATATTCAAAATTTGTTTTATGGATATCTCTCAACTCCATCTGAGGTAGCCTAATATTAGGTATATCTGGAAAAAAAACAAAAACTTATTACATATTATAGTGACACAACAGCCCCCTGATATCTCCTGGGCTGGTTTGGAGTTGGTTTTCACATTCATTAGATTTGGCTCCTTACAAAGCACCTCATTTTTTCACTGCCATCAATAAAATGTCTCTGCGCAGACTCGCCATTGTTTGGACAACATATATGCTTTCACTTAATAATTCTCTCTGTGTGAGGATCGTTCTCTGGACTCTTGGTACGACCAAGTGCATAGTTTTTGTTTTATCATAGGGGGTGACACATATGAAATGGCGGGTTTGGTGGTCCTCCACCAGAAAATGTTCAGTATCAAACACTTTATTCCCCACATTCTGGTGGATTTTTATGCAACAAATTGTGCCCTTTCAGCATCAGTTAATGGTGTAGCCTAAATTTCCTAGTTTTTGTCAAAATAAAAGCCCTCTGCTACTTTTATGTCTCTATTGGGGGAATGCCCAAGTTCTAAATATTGAGGGGCACATGACCCTTTCCTCCCCCTCAAAATTTGCACTTCTGGTCACACTAGGATGTATAAGCAGCTCCTATGAGGTAACAACACTGTAAACATTAAGGGTGAGAATAACCAGAGGCTCCACAATACGATACCTTTGCGTTACCTAAGTAATAATACAGTATTATTGTGAGTATTGTGATAACATATATTGTTAAGCTATATGTTGCAATTTATTTTCAGATTATGTCAGCAAAGGAAAACATTGTTTTTATCTGATACAAAAAAGTTTTCATCTCTTTGTCTGTTCATCTCACTTCAGTTATTTATACTGCAGCAAAATGTACCTAGTGGACTGGAAAACTGATGATTTTATTATTTTAGAAGGCTACCAAAAGTTGAATCTGTTTTTGAAATATTTGCAAATTGATTATATATATATATATATGTACATTAAAGATATTTGACATCAGTGTATCACTACTATATTCCCATGCAAAATAATGTGATACTAAACAGTACTGATTTTTTTTTCCCCACCTGCAGTGACCCTGCACAGTAACTCCAGGAAACACTACATTTCAGAAAACAAAACAAGATATTGGAAAATATTACAACATTTCATATAACACGCATTTCCCCAAAACGCTGCAATATTTAAATATAAAAAAAACATTTCCCAAAACATTACAGATAATAAAAAACATTCCCAAAACACTACATTAAAAAAATGTAAACATTTCCCCAAAAACTAGTAATGTAGTGTTTTGCAACATGCACCGTTTTGAGAAACGTTGTTTTGTGAAATGTTTGTAATGTTTCTAATTTGTTGGGGTTTCTTGTTTTGTTTTGCCTTTGTTTGTTTTTTTATGTTGGAAATGCACTGTTTTAGGATATGCTTTGTTTCATGAAATGTTGTTTTCCTTCCGGAAATGTTTTGTTTTGTGAAATGTAGTGTTTTGGGAAATGTTGTGTCTTGCCCCTCAAGGACACTGTAGTCTACTAACCTCTAGACTATGCTATACATGTTCTCTGGTCTAAATTTTAAAGTCAGTCTGTTGTGTGTGCGTTAAATATATAATAATTTGGGAATACTTTCTTTGGTTGGTTTACATTTTGTAATGACAAAGACGGATATCTTCTCTTTATTGTAGCATTATTAGGCTACAACACTATTACTACACGTGTGATTTGAGACGCTTTCTATAAGATAAAATAAATGCAGCTACAAATACACTCTGTCGGGCCTGTTGCAGCCTGCTCTGACTTCACTGTGTCCACTCCTCAATCAATACAGGCTTCATCCTCTCATCCAGGCCTCTGTGGCTCTCCTGTGACTGAGCATTTGTGCGTTTCCTCCCCAGCTGGCCTGCGGTCAGTCGGTGTACACCTGCACCACAGCAGACCTAACGGCAGCTCGGCGCTGTAACATCTGATTCCGGGTCTGCAGCGGCGGTGTGTGTTTGTGCTTGCAGTCGCTTTATTTCTCTCATCCGGAGACCTGAGCAGAGAAGAGCAGGCCCGCCATTTCCCCTCCTCGGTGGTCGTTTTTCCTTCATAGCGCTTTAAAGCGGAGCAGCGGCGGCAGCGGCAGGAGGAGGAGGAGGAGGGAGCGGCGGCGACGACTGGCGGAGCGGCGGAGGCAGGCAGGCAGGGGGAGAGACGCAGGGATCCGGTGTGCCACATCGGGATGAGAGCGAGACAGAGACCCGGGTCGGATGAGTCAGCGCGTGGACCCTGAAATCACGGCGTCCCTAAAATCTGACTGACGGAGCCGCGCGCAACACAAAAGAAAAGAATTGAACATTTTTTTTAAAACAATATTATTGTAAGATTTCGCTTCTCTTTATTCCGCCCTCCCCTGGTCTGCCGTAGCCTAGTTTTGATTTTCTTTCCACCAAGGTGGGATAAAAGGGGGTCCCGGCAAGGTTGCGGAGGAGGTGGAGGTTTTATTTTCTTTTTCTTTACTAGCTCACGCCAGAGGATAAACCATTTTTAAAGTCTTTTGTGTTGCACTGAGTGAGCGAAGATGTCGGGGCAGAGTATTACGGACAGGATAACTGCAGCCCAGCACAGTGTAACGGGATCCGCCGTGTCGAAAACAGTATGCAAGGCCACCACTCACGAAGTAATGGGCCCCAAAAAGAAACATTTGGACTGTGAGTATCGCTCTATTTCCTTCTTTAACAGCACACAAGTGTTAAATCACCCGCAGGTTCCTGACGAGCGAAAACACCCGTTAACCGGCTGAGTTATGGCGGTGGAGGAGCTACAAGGCCTCAAAGCCTTCAGGAGAGGCTAAATGCTACTGCCTGTTCATGACAGGGAGATTATATTGTTATAACATCGCGCTCAGGCCTTGTTGACATGCTGCTACACATAACAAAGAAGCGTTGACACTTCAAGCCTTTATTGTGGCTAAGAAATTATTTTCTTTTCAACATTTTTTGGCACATATAGCTGTCAAACTAGCTTGTCTAACTGTCTGGTTTTGTTTCTCTTGTCATTCTCATATTTATTCATTGGTTTACAGCTTGAATGTTTAGCCCACATAGCAATAAATCGGCATAAAGCTGCGTTTGACCGTTGTCTAACAGATACACGTCTAAAGTCAGTGTTATCAAGAGGCCCCTCTGCCAATCACAGGCCCTGAATTTAACATTTACAGGAATCCAATTTCATCTCCCATCTTGGTGCACCTGCAGCACGACAAGTGTCTGTTTCAGTGATTTAGTATTGTGATAACATACTGTTTCTCATTTAAAAAAAAAACAACCCAAAAAACACAGCTTGGGGTTGAGGTTTGTGAGTTTCTTTCCTTCCTTACTCAGGACACCAGACACACACTCAGCATGTACCCTGGCAGTAAGCATAAGAGCTTAAATCCTGTGTGATCATTAGCGTGATGCACTCTCAATCAGAGGAGTCACTGTCTGTCTGTACTTAGAGATGCATTGGTAGATTTTCTGCATATCGATCTGCACTTGCAAATGCATGATGGCAGGAATAAAAGTGGGTGTTATTAGGGTCCTGCATCATCATAAGAGTTTAGTTAAAGTACAGGAACTTTATCCGCGACTTCAGGATCATTATTAAAGTAAAGGAAGTGAAACAGAGCAAGAATCTTATTTGTTAATAACATGGTATTAATAGTTACTTGTAGTTTAATGTTAAGATTTGCAGGTTCTATACCTGTTGTGCTGCTCAGGCGACTCCCCTGAGGTGAGATGAGTGTAAGCTGGCAGAGTGACACTCTTTTGGCTCATCTCAGCCCTGCCAGCTATCCAACGTGACTGACGTGTCTATACACTACAGAACAGAGAGCCTGTCTGTGATACCACGCTGTCCTGTTCTGTTGTGTTGAAACATAACTACTATTTTCCCTTCTAACAGAATAGAAGCAACTGTTATTGCACAAGTCGTATAAATGTATTGCAAGTACTTTTTATGGCCATTTTATGCCTTTAGTATAGAGTTGTCAATGCTGGGGCATGACCAGAGTTTAAAGCAAGTGCTGGAAATACAGGAATGTACAATTGTGGCTGGATATGCTTGAAATGTTTTCATATTTCATGAGCTGATACAAAACTTGAGCTTCTGTCCTCTCTTGTTTTCCTTACTGTGAGAATTATAAAGACGTTGTTTTGCAAAGCCAAGCCTCTCATATGTAACATGTTCTCTAAATATGTTACATGCTCTCTAAACACAAGCAGTCGTTCAAGAACTTTTACTGAAATTAGCAAAATCTTGACTTAAATCAGGAAAATAACTATAGACCGTTAGATAATTCCGTTTTTTTAACTTTCAAATATCAGTATTGGGATCTGCTTTAAAATCCTGTATTGCTCAGGCTATACTACTTGCTGCATCCTTAATATTTTGAAGTGAGAGTCTTAGCCTAATGCATGATAAGGGCTGGGCAGTAATTCAGTGGTATCATATATAAAACTTAAAGTAGAATTCAGGGCTGCAAACAATGGTTATTTTCATTTTTGATGATTTTTGATTGATAATAAGACAAATACTTTATTTTGGTCTTTTGCTTGATTCTGTCCAACCAACAATCCAATAAGTTAAGATAACTCGTTCATTGTCACATAAGACAAAGTCAAGCAACAAGTTATCACCGTTTAGCTTTTTTGGTGACTAGCTTTTTTTTGCTTTCCGAGTGCCAATTAGATATCTTAGTTTAAGTACCAGTTATAACACATTTGTTCATTAATTTACTTTGAGAAATCTATATTATCTATTTATTATTAATAGTTAATATTTATTTTCTACAAACCCCCCTTTACTATGTTAGCCGAAGCCAAAGTATTCAACTATTTAAAGTCTAAATAAAAGCTGAATTACTACAAGAATTTGGGCTAAAATTTGCACTATAATAGGCAACATTTTGATTAAAATATGAAACTACTGGATTAAGGATGAAACGTGCCCATTTTTCTTGTAAATGAAGTAAAGTTGTGTTTAAATTCAGTATTATGTATCGTGTATTTAAAAAAATGTTAATTACATGTAATTCTTAAAAAACCCTTTGCACAGACAATTTTGTTTACATATACATAGATTTATTATCTCAGCTTCTTCTGTCTTTGTTGGTGCATTGCTGTGTATTTTGGTGTCTTAGCGCCACCTGTTGATATGTGGAACAGAGCTGCTCAGTTATGGCAAAAATCAGAATCACGATTGTCTTTGGACAATATTGAGATCACGGTTGTTTGACACGATGACTCACTGACCAAAGGCTCTGTGTCTGTTACGTGGCTCGAGGTGAACTAAACATGCTGCTGCCTGGCTGAGAGTTAGTCTGGGCTTTTATGGAGGGGTGAAAGTGCACTGCTGTAAAAGAAATTTACAATCATTGGAGGCTAACATTGTAATCGGTAGTAAAATTTCATGAATTGCCCAACCCCACTATAATGATACTATTATGTACACGTCATTACATTAAATTTGCGTTTAGCGCTTTATTGTTTCTCTATGATCATACAACAATATGATAATCCAGAGAATAACCTTTAACTGTGTAATTTAAAGCAAATCAAAAACAAAAGAAGTGAATTTTGACATTTTTTGATTCACACATGTAAGGAATTTTTGTATGATGCAATGCAAAAGTGAAAACCTGTTCATGCCATTCTATGATATTTTAAAGATAAAATATGTAAATGAATATTCACTTGGAATAACACCTTTCTAGTCCTTCGACCACTCAAAGCATATCTACACTGCATGTCACAGTCACTCACTGCTGGCCGAGGCTACTGTACAGGGTGCCACCTTTTACTCAGTAACCATTCTCACACACTCAAAAACAACACAATCATGGAACAATTTGGGGTTCAGAATATTGCCCAAGGATACTGCGACATGCAGACCGGAGGAGCCAGGATCAAACCACCAATCTCAAGATTAGTGGACGTTCGACCTATGATATTTTTAGTTGAGTTGTGTACTCACATTATCCTAAACATCAACAAAGTTCAAACCCAGAGAAATCTGTAATTTTACCAAAGAACACAGTCTGCGTCATTTTCTCGTTGTTGCCTGTCAGTGGCATCATATTGTGCATGTGTCAGGGTTGTGGTTGTCTCCAAATAAGCTGTCATAAATTGACTTTTTAGACCACATATTCTCCAATACCTTTTTTTAGTTCTTAGTCATTTTCAACTATAAAGAATGATTATAGGGTGAATGATTTTTAAGTCACTGGACATCTGGATCTTAAGTTATCAGAGAGACAAGCTGAGTAAACATTAGCAGCAGCTTGGCTCCAGTCCCTGCCAGGTTGAACAGCATTGGAGAAATGCTGATTTTTACCACAAAACTGCCTTTTTCAGTGTTTCTACCAGTTTAAAATCCGGTCTGTTTACTTTGGAGAGGAAGAAGCCTCTGAAGATAATTCAGCTCCTGGTAAAATCGTCCTAAACGATGAAACTGAAGGAATCCTTACCGGGAAAAACCGACTGCAATGACATATTGCATATTCAAATAATTTCCTGAATCAATGAATTGTGATTTATATTGATTCCCAACATCAATCCCAGCCTAAATGGTGATTAACACACTGTTCAAGCAGCATCATGCACCATCATGTCGAATACACAAATACATTTGTGCCCTGTGAATGAATTAAATTAGAAATCATTAATGTCAGCCACTGTGAATATTTAGAGGGCTGATTGTAACATGACAAAGCTGTCGGAGCATCCTCCTCCCCCGCATTCCTCCTCTTCCTCCCTCCTACTCGTCTCTTCTTCATCATCTTCCTCTCTGGGCAGTTCAGCCACCCATGCTAACTGCTGCTGCTTCTCTGGAAGGTTATCCTGTCCTACTTAAAGTCCCCCGCCTTTTGAAAAGTCAAATATAGGACAGAAAGGGAGGCCCAATTACCCCGTCAGTCTGATCACTGCTGTGAATGGCAGGGTTATTAGCACTTTGACTAACATCATTCAACCAGCACATGATGAGTGTAGGATGAACATGTTAGCAGAGGAAGTGGGACACACCACGTGTGGTTAACATCTTAACGTCCTGCACTTTGTGTCAGCCCGTTAGATGGACGTTTTGTTGCCATGAACAATTAAAATGAATGATATCAGTTTCCACCTCTACTGCTGCACAAATCCCTGATTGTATTGATGATTTACTCTTTATTTTATGCTAATTTTATGTAGAAGTCTTCTTTGCTTGGCATACTGTTGCAGCTTTTTACTCATAGTGTTATAGAATATTTGCATTTAAGAAGCTGAAATAGGAGATTTTTTTTCTTCTTAAAAAATTACTCAAACTGATAAGTTGATTATGAAATAAGTTGGCATGAAACTTAATAGCTGACAGCTAATTGTTAAAGCATGTTATTTTCAATACATACTTGGCACATTTAGGGCTTAAATGTTAGGAGATAAAATTGTTAAATGAATGAAAATATATAATAGTTTACAATTGTTTAAAATAGAGAAAGGCAGCAAATCCTCACATTTAAGAAGCTGCAAGCGGCAAAAATTTGGCACTTGTACTTGAGGAAGCACTCAAATTCTTAACTGATTATCAAAATAGTTGCAGAATCAGTGTCTGTTGATTGACTAATCAATTAATCGACTATCTGACTCAGTCTACATTTAGTTATTCACTGCGATTGTGTCGTGTCGGTTTACAGCTTTTTAGGGGATAGGTGATGTTTCTATCACTTGTAGTTCCATTTTTGAGGCCGTTGAATCCATTTCTACATCCAGTGTTTACATTTTTGTCAAAGTATCAACCTCCAGGGCTGAAAAACGATGCAAATGCGGAAGTGCCAAAAACTGCATTTTCTTGAAGGACCACTTGATGCTGGCTCCAAAAATCCCCATAGACCGCCACGTTAAAACGCCCAACTTTACAGCAGAAATAAATATGTTTTTAAAAAAAATGTTTTGTTCAATACAGCTAATTTTAACCTTTGTAACACTATACAGGGGGCGAATCTTTCACTAACTCACCGGTTTAATTTCTATTAAGGCTTACGGTTAAGCACAATTAAGGGCGTGGTCACTTTGAGTGACAGGCTGTCTACGAGGCGGCACCACAGTCTATGAGTCAGATCCGCCCCTGGCTTCTCCACAGCTCCACCTTCTCATTCAGTTAAGTTCACTTCCTGCTCCAAAAAGTGAAGACGAAGACAGCCAAAATGCCAAACATGATGTTTCAGAAACGCAGTCCACAAACCATCAGTTGACATTACGGTGGCGACGTCCATTATTTTCGCAGTCTGTAGTTTATCTCATGTGTCTTATCTAAACATCTGTAAAAAAATTAAATACAGTCATGAGAAGCAGACTGTGTTGCAACTTTTGGGATTTTGTTAATGCCGCTTACAGGTTAAAAAGTTAAACAAACTGCACATATGAGGCCTGTTGTGGAGGACATAGACATGAGTCACATCAGAGACTGTTTTTGGCTCCAATTTCCAAAACTTATTTTGTACATCTGTGGTCGCTTTTTACTTTTCTTCGTAGGCAGCAGGTGTTTGTCTGCTCACCAACATGAAGCCTGGCGATGATTAACTCACAATATGTGGGGTAATGTTACCTATGAGTAAATGTATTGTAACAGATAAAAACTGCTTCCTGAACAAAGTTGAATTGCTGAGCGGCATAAAAAAATACTGTTCATCAGATAAATCTGATGGGGAAGAGCTGTTATTTCATTTTTATGGACTTGTTTTGCAGCCTTGGACAACTACATTTTTTTTGTTTGTTTGGTTATTACAAATACACTGCCTCATTATAATCAGCTCAATCTCCTCATCTCATGAACTTTTTTCTTTCAGATTTGATCCACTGCACCAACGAGATGAACGTGAACATTCCCCAACTGGCTGACTCGCTGTTTGAGAGGACCACCAACACCAGCTGGGTGGTTGTGTTTAAGTCGCTTATCACTACACACCACCTCATGGTCTACGGCAACGAGGTGAGACACTTCTGCAGACACGAGCAGATTATTTCAGCATTGAGGTATTACTATTTGATGGTGTGTCCTTGCTGTGTTTAACCATTTTCCCCTCCTACAGCGTTTTGTCCAGTATTTGGCTTCAAGGAATACACTATTCAACCTCAGTAATTTTTTGGACAAAAGTGGGTTACAAGGTAACAATTTGATTGTGGCTTTTGCTGATTTATATGTTTTAAGTCTTTCTGAATGCATCTACCATCTGAAAGAAGAAATAATTTTTGATTGCAAAAGTTGATTTTCCAACTGCTGTTTTCTGTTCCAGGTTATGACATGTCCACGTTTATCAGGAGGTATAGTCGATACCTGAACGAGAAAGCTGTTTCGTACAGACAGGTTGCCTTTGACTTCACAAAAGTTAAACGCGGGTAAGGACTTAATATTTTTAATATGCTACAATATAAAAAAAGGAATGGCTTATGTTTAGGTCAGCATGTAACTGTTCATTAATGATTAACATCCAAAGTATTTTTTATTATTCAACTAACTGTTTAGTCTGAAAAACGCCAGAAATTTGGATATTATACCAATCACAAAGTCCCAGAACCTAAGCTGAGGTATTATTCAGTGTACAAGGAAGGAAAACCCAAATCCTTGTATTTTTAAAAGCATAAAATAGCAAATATTTTCATTACATCTTGAAAAATGACTAACAATAACGAAATGAAAAGTCTTGTTTAAAGGACTAATTGATCAATAAAATCCTTTTTTCAGCCCCTGCCATGTCTACATATTTGTGGGAAAAAAAATCTCTAACCAAAAATTTCCAGCGTCAGGATACAATTTCAGTGATTTTTAAGACTTAAATTAAAGCTGGGCTATAAACTGGGCTATTTAAAATAAATAAATATGTATATATATATATATATATATATATATATATATGGCCAAAGACCTCAATATCTGTATATTGGTGAAATTGTAGGGTTGGTAATTGGTGCTTTCATAAAATATTTACACAATCAAATTTTTAATAATCATCACTTACGTGGGTGTAATGACTAAAAAATGCAAATAATAGATCAGCGAGAACAGTCTGGTATGATCAGAAAATTGCCTTACTGTAAATGCCTTTAAAGTCAGAAAAAGATTAAACTTATAATATTATGATATCTAAAGACTCAAACATTATTCAGTCTCATTTAACAGTATAGATAGAATATAGATCAATTGCCCAGTCCTAATTTAAATGCAAACTAAATCAACCAATGACCAATAGTCGATTAATCGATAAGTCACTAGTAATTTATCAGCAACTATTTTCATGATATGATTGTTTTAGTGCCTTTTTTTTTTTTTTTTTTTTTTTTTTTACATTTTCTGCTTCCAGCTTATCACATGCCAGGATTTGGTGCAATCTTTGTAAAATATAATGGTAAACTGAATATTTTGGGGAGTTGAGGCTGTTGTTCAGACAAAACAAAACATTTGAACCCTCGGGCTGTGAGGTGTTAGTTTGTCTTAGAAGCTGCACTGCTTGCTCATCTATCTCCATGTCTTCTCTCTATCTTCCCTCTCTCCTCTGCGCCCTCTCCCACTCCGACTCTCCATGTGTCCACACAGAGTGGACGGCGTAATGAGAACCATGAATACAGAGAAGCTACTGAAGACTATCCCCATTATACAGAACCAGATGGATGCCCTGCTCGATTTCAATGTGAGTCTAAGGTGAAGCCTCCCGCAGCTCTGCAGCTCGCATAGTAAAAAAAAAAAAGCTGCTCATGTGGAGCGTGCAGATCGCGCCGAGGCTGCTGCAAACAAAGTCTGATGCATTTACAGGCTTTGTTTTTCTCCATCAACAAATTGCTGTCTGTAAGATAAATGATTGCTTTCCCTCAGGTCAATGCCAACGAGCTGACTAATGGAGTCATCAATGCAGCCTTCATGCTCCTCTTCAAAGACTCCATCAGGCTTTTTGCTGCCTATAATGAAGGCATTATCAACCTGCTTGGTAAGACCACCTCCACCTTCAGTCCTCCACTGTGTCTAATTTTGTCCCAATATTTTTACGTTGGTGATTTCAATTTCTTTTTAACCAAACAGAGAAATACTTTGACATGAAGAAAACTCAGTGTAAAGAAGGTTTGGACATTTACAAGAAGTTTCTCACCCGAATGACCCGGATATCAGAATTCCTCAAAGTAGCAGAGGTAAATTACACTTAATTGTCTGCCTGTTTTCATGAGTGAATGAAACTGCAGGGACTGGTGGTCTGGGTGGTAACCCGGTTTTCTTTCTCGTCTAACAGCAGGTGGGTATTGATCGAGGAGACATCCCAGATCTTTCACAGGTAAGCGGCGACCCTTCAAAGCAATCTGAAAACAGGTTTTCCACTCTTAATAGGTAGTCTTTCCCAGTTCTCTTTCTCTTATTTTCAGCTCTAACTGCTCTTTTATCATCAGCGTTGTCTTTGTCAAACTAGAGTGTAGCACATCCAACATGAATTTAAAATAACACACTTTGCATGGTTGCCTTCTGGAGAGCATGTTTGCCAGAGGAGGTGGTCTTTTTCTACTTTTTCTTCTTCTGCTTCTCCCCCTTTTCTTCTCACCCTGCCTTACTTCCTCTCCTTCTTTCTACAGTAAATAAAGGTGTTGTTTACACAAGGTGTTTTTAAAGTAATCACTGTAATCCACCTAGTAAATCCGCACAGTGACAGTTAGATGTTTTCTATTCAAAAATAAGCTGCACTGTTGTGTTGTGCTATGGGGTCCAATTTTACAGATATTTTACCCCCGAGAACTGCAGCTAAAATGCATTCCCCCTCTGACTGTCACCACCTTTATATTCTGTATTTTCCCCTTATCTTTCCACTTTAGTTCACAGTTTGTGTAAGTACTATCATTTCACTCTTCTTCTATGTACGTGACTTGCTTCAGTGTTGTCTTCTTGCATGCCTCTGCTCTGACTCTGTCTCCTACATCATGGTGAAAAACACAGTTGAAGGAAAAAACACTGGCTGTGGTAAATTCTGTTCACTTTGGTCATGTTCTCAAGGTGTGAACCAGTGTAGCTTTCATCTATCGTAAAGTGGCTGCCCCGTTGTGCTTAGACACGGCCAATTCAACAACGCCCCGGTTGTTGAAAGTGCCGTGGTGCAGTACGTCATCCCACACAGATGTTAACTCTCATCTAAAGTAGCATTCTGGCTGGAATGCCGTCATCGATCAGTGGTGGGTAACTAATAGCCCAAAGTTGAATTTAACCTCCAAATTAAAGACATAAATTGGCTGTCTGGTGCATTTTATGGCATCTAGTGGTGTCTGCTCTATCTTGGTTGCCCACCACTGTCCTTTATGGTCTTGATGTCCACGTAGACTACATTTTCTACATCTCTGGAAGTTGCTGACTGTGTGTTTTCTGTCACGGCAGGCTCCCAGTAGCCTTCTCGAAGCTCTGGAGCAGCACTTGGCCTCTTTAGAGGGCAAGAAGGTGAAAGACTCCACTGCAGCCAGCAGGTATATTAATCCTCCCATCACTATTTCTGAATTCCTTTCAACTTTTCCTTGAAACTCAGAGACAGCCTTTCCATTTATATAACTCAAAGATATAAAAGCGGCTGTGGCTCAGAGGCAGAGCGGGTCGTCCTCTTAATCAGAAGGTCAGCGGTTCGATCCCTGGCTCCTCTGGGCAATATGTCGACGTATCCTTGGGCAAGATACTGAACCTCGAATTGCTCCTGATGCCGCGTTATCAGAGTGTGATTGCGTGTGAATGATTACTGAGTAGCAGGTGGCACCTTGTATGGTAGCCTCAGCCACCAGTGTGTGAATGTGTGTGTGAATGGGTGAATGTGACGATGTGGTGTGAAAGCGCTGAGTGGTCAGTAAGACTAGAAAAGCGCTATACAAGTACAGTCCATTCACCATATAAGGTTTTATTAGATCCTGCAGCATATATCTAATCAGTCAAACCTAATTTCTATAGCAAATTCAACATTATTTACAGATGACTGACACACTGATAAAAAGACGTAAACAGTAAAGCCATGAGACTAGTGCACACAAGAGATAAAAATGATGGAAATGCAATAATAAAACCAATAAAATAGATGAGAAATCAATTAATCAATAGTGAAATTGTGTTTTTGCTACAGGGCCAGCACCCTGTCAAATGCAGTCTCATCACTGGCCAGCACGGGGATGTCCTTCACTAAAGTGGACGAGCGGGAGAAGCAGGCAGCTCTCGAAGAGGAACAGGCTCGACTCAAAGCTCTGAAGGTTGCTTTTCTGTTTAATAAAGCAGCTCTACACTTAAATGTAATAATGCCAACTGTATGTTTGAATGAAAATTCCTCTTTCACTCAGGAACAGAGGCTCAAAGAGCTTTCCAAGAGACCCTCTTTCGCCACCACAGACACATCGCCAATTTCCACCACTGGGGGCACCATCAGCACAGCACCAGCCATTGACCTCTTCTCCACACCCAGCTGCTCTAATGGGTACGACTCATATCTACAATGCATGCCCACTTTAGTCGTTATACACTGCCATTTTGAAGTATTTAATACACATGCTGCAAATATTTAGTCCCTTAGCATCCATCCAATTTTGGTTTTCGCCACTTTAAGGTTAGAAAATGTGTCTTACTAAAAGTTTTAAAGTGTATTCACCTATGAATTCTGTATTGGTTTGGTCCAGCTCTTCCTCTAAACTATGATGTTCACACTAGAGATCAACTGACAGCAGATTTTTAAAGGCCAATATAATAACAATGGCTTGAAACAGGAAAAAGCTGATAGCTGATTAATGGGCTATCACAAGTGCAATATCCAAATTGCAGGAGGTGCAAATATTTTAAAAAAAAATTAAAATGTGTCACAACATACCTTTCAAAATGAAGCATCTTGTTGGTACACAGATGCTCAGACCAGCAGATCTAATTTCAGATTTAAGCAAACATGCTTTTTTGTACAGACACCAGTAAAAATCACATCATTTATTTTTAAGATTTTTCAGGAAAAAATTAAATGCAAAAATTACCATTCTGCCCAAAGTTGCAACTCATATTGCAATATCTGTCAAAATGATCACAATATAATTTTGTTAGCATTTTTTTCCAAACAAAAGCCTTAATTTCAATTACTTTTATTGGTATTTGACAGGGCTGAAAAAAAATTGTAACAAGGTACTTTAGAGTGGCGTTATGTGGTGTTTTCAAAATGCTCAAAACACTCTCTGTGATTCATAAAACATAAAAAAACTATATGATTGGACCATATATGAAACACTGGAGGGCTTTTAATTTGAAATATGAAGCATTCGCTCATGGACTTTCGCCTCTGAGCTAATAACTCTATAGCACTGGACCAGCTGTTGCAGTCCAACTAAAAAATTCATGTAAATACTTAAAATGAAGATCAATACACTAGACACAGTCGCACAGCAGAAGGGACCTACTTTCTTTGGAGCTGTACCCACTGATCACATTTAATACATCGCTCCTCTGTTTAGCTCCAGTCAGTGATTTACTGCCCTTTAACAGACTGTCTATGACTGTTGGAAGCTGCACAGTCATAAGCCACTATCAGAGCCACGTTTCGCCGATATTGACAGTCTGTGAAACGCAGTGGTGAACAGTAACGAATTGTGTGTAATTAAGAACTGTACTTCAGTAGAGTTTGTTTTTTAGTATATGTACATAAATTGAGGTTATTCTTTTTTTTTTGGAAACTTCTTACTTTCACTCCACTACATTTGAAAGACAAATATTGCATGTTTGAGTCCACATTTCTACGAAGGCTCTTGTTACTTGTTGCATTTGCTTTGAAGTCAGTGGATGATTTTTATTTCTTTTCTGAAATGAAAAAGTCAATAAATCCACAACAAATTGTTTGCACTTGCGACAGAAGTTCACTTTTTGATTTAAACATTGGGTTTATGTTATGTAAGTATTTTTCTATCTAGCAGAGTTGATTTGAGCAGTTATAAAGTGACAGGTGTGTAACTGGGATGTTAAGGTCATTTATTATTTTATTTTATTTATATTTTTTTTAAGAAGATGAATCAAAAGAAATTATACTGATGATATTCACAGACAAGGCATTGGCCAGAGGATGAGAAGACTTGTTTTGGGTTAGCAGTTAGTTGAAACAGAGAGACAAACAAACTGAAAATTATTATTATTTTTTTTTTAAATGACAATTATAATGGCTGTCGTTTTGTCAGTTTGTGTTTTCATGGGCGTTTCTACAGGCTTTGCAACATTTGCAACATGTTGTTTTAGAGACATTAGGTTCCGTAAATCTATTCTGACAATATACAACAGTGTGTTGAAAAAAAAAGTACTTTGAATACTTTAATTATTTTAAAAGCAAGTACCGTAGTACTTTAACTAAAGTAATGATTTGACTTAGCAGCTTACACTTGGACTAATATTTGACCAGGAGCATCTACACTTTGACTCAAGTAACAGAGTGGTGTACTTTGTCTTTCACTGACAAAACGTCCTATCAGCATTGATAAATTAGTCAAACCCACAAACCGTTCTCTATTTCACACTAAGGGCTCATTTTATGCACAAAAATAGATAGTTCCATTTAAAAAAAGGGGGGTGCCTATAAAACATTTGTTTTCCTTTTCCGTCTGCAGTGCAGTGAAGATGGAGAGCGACCTTTTTGACCTGCAGTCGACTTTCCAGCCCTCCTTGCAATCAGGCTCAACAGGGCTTCCAGTGGCCACAGCGTGGGCAGGTAATGAGCTGCCTCTTCTACACCTCCAACCAACATCTGTGTTTCTGGACTTCCTGGAGCTGTTCTGCATGCTCTCCTTCTCTTGTTGTTGCCTGACTCTGATGCCCACCTCTTCCTCTCCACTCTTCTCTTCTTCTTTGTCTTCTCTCTGTTTCTCTCTCCTCTGCCTGCATAGATCCTTTCACCTCTGCTGAAGCTGGAGATGAATCCATGCCAAACCTTAACCCTTTCCTCTCAAAACTCGTTGTCGATGCCACTCACTTACCTGTTGTGTCTTCAGACGGTGTTAGCTTTTCCTCTAGGACATCTGGTCATGAAATGTTTGGTGGTAACGACTCGTTTTGTTTCTCCTCAGAAGTCTTGTCGCTCTTGTTCATTTCTCTGTAGTCTCTTGGAAGCATGACTAGCTTGCATGTTTACTGTGCTGAATGCTGATTATCTGTCTGTGCAAATCTTTAAATTGTTTTGTCTCTCTGTACAATGATCCTCATTGCAGTTCATGCCAAGCTCTAATTAGATTGTTGTTTTTAGCGAGAACGCCACATAATGTATCAACCAGGACCCTCCATGTCCCACTACAGAGGCCATACACCCATTTTGCTTTGCAGTTACCTCTCATCCCCTCTTCTAACAGTTTGCTGTTGCATTGTAATACAAAGTAGAGCTTTTAAGCTGACGCCTGTTCTTCTTTTACCAACCTTATTTTTGATTCTCCAGATCGTTACAATCCCTTTATTGACACAAACTCATCCGTTTCAACCAATTACAAACGCACAGTGCGGATAGAACACTCCATCTCAGGTACTATGATGGCTCACCATCTCAGCCTATGTTTCCTGAGCCCTGGCAAACATAGGATCCTATCCAATACCCACAGGGCTCCTATTTTGATATTTATGGTAGAAATGTGGACATAAACTTATATTAAAGGAATATTTGACATTTTGGGAAATACACTTATTGGCTCTCTTTCTAAGAGTCAGATGAGAAGACTGATGATGCTCTTCACTTCTGTCCATTTGTCTGCCGCACATGCCCGCTCTGCAAATAATATAGCGATATGACAGTATACCATGCGACAATAGCAATGTATGCAATGGTAGAGATTCAGCAATACCATTTTTTACTGCAGGAGCAATACCAGGGCTGGATTTTTGCTTGATTGATCTGGATCTCATGATTCTGGTGCCTTGCTGTTTTTCCCAAAAGCCTATCATTACAAAATCCTATTAGCCCCAAATAAATTCCCATTGAACCAAATGCCCATTTGTCTTACAGCCCATTATCCCGAAAAATAAACAGCCATTGCTCCGAAAATACGCATTTTTCCTGTAGTTAGAAAGATTCAAGGCTATAATCAGTCGGCTCAGTTTTTTTTCATCCTATTATGGTGAAAGCATCACCTGCCATACTCTGCCTCTGACTGGCCTACCCTTATATTCTTACTCTAACACTAACTATCCTCACTTCTCATGCCTAAACCTAACCAATCCAACCAACAGACAATAAGTGCTAGCCACTCAGAGGCAGAGTAAGGCAGGTCATGCCTTCGCCATTGTAGGAAAAAAAATGGCACCCAGGAAGGTTCAATGACCTGTTTGGGAGAGTGGGGTTTTTTTTTTTTAGCAATAGGCGTTGTTTTTGGTATAACAAGCTTAGTAGGGTTGCAGTCCAGTGGGACATTTTTGGACTATTGGAGTTTCAGTATAATGAGCCGTTGGAACAATGGCCAGTCTCTGCGATTCTCGCGTGATCTGGTGTTGTGAATCAAACTGCCTCACAAGGTAACATTATTTGGGCAGACATGGAGAGGAAGTTTTATTTACAGAATCCCGTAACACTTTAAATGATTGTTCTCATAAACTTTTAATCTATTATTTTAAAAGAGTTAAAGTTTTATTGTATTTAACTCAAGTGTTGTCTCATGTGAGGCAGTTGGGGTTTTTTTGTCTGTGTGAAATTTCCAAATAAAAGACGAAAGTAATCAAGTAATGAAGTAGGGTTTGTCTACAAAAATCAGAAGACCAAAATGGAGAAAATTATACTTTATATTTTTTTGTTTTGTGATGGTGCCCCCTGTCCGTGCATCAACTGGTTGGAGTACCGTTCTCTGTCTATGTAGATGGAGGACCAGAAGGCTTCACTGTAAACCATATTGGCAAGAAGCAGTAACCTACAGTGGATTTTGTGACCTTTGGACAGAATCAGTCTATGCTAAGCTAAGCTAATTTAGCTTCATGTTTTGCGTGCAGACATACCGAGCTCATAGCAAAAAAGTAAATAAACATATTTCCCCAAATGTCAAACTATTCCTTTAATCCCTCCCTCTTAGTTGCTTAAATACTTTTATGCACCATTTAATCCTTCAGCAACTCTCAAACTTTACTTGAAACTTCCAGAATTTAACAACTACAAATTGTTAGCTGTCTTCTTCCTGTCTGTACTGCTGTCATTTCCCACCTGTCTCTCTGGCCTGGCTTTGAAATGCCTTTTTCTTTTGCTCTTTTTCTTCCTCTCTCTTCTTTGTCTTCCTCTCTCTGCTTCCTGTGGCGTGTCAGACTCCTTCTGTGGTCCAGTGTCCATTGCCCAGCACCTTCCACACCAGGCTCCCTTCCCCACTGAGCCCTCTACTGTAGCAGGTCTATTCAGAGGTACTGAAGGCTCTCTGCAGCTCATCCAGCAGTAGATCGATGATAGTTTTCAAATGTATTTAGCACTCTGTTCCAGTAACCAGGGATTGATTTAGGCCAGTGTAGAAACCACAAGTTAGATAGTATTCAGAGTAATTTCACTTCTTGTAACTCTGTAACTGCAGCTCTCTCTTCGTCTCTCATGAAGGATACTCCACGCCGCAGGCCCCTCCACCACAGTCTGCAGGGGGACTCCAAGTGGACTTTGAGTCAGTTTTTGGAGCCAAAGCCACAGGCAGCAACAGCCTGAATTCTGATGGTGAGGATTTTATATTTACATATAAAATGAGCATGCAATACCCGTGAAACGGGTTTCTGTGTTTTAGTAAAGAAGACGTGTCAATGTTGGGCACAAAACTAAACCAAAAAGTCACTCAACTGAAAAAGGGGAGTTTTGAAGAAAACAAGTCAAACATAAAAGGTTTAGGAAAGTTTCTCCGCTAGCTATCATCATATGAAGAAATACAAGGGAAATCAGGATAATAGAAACACTAAAGCACCTTTCCACTGGACAACCCACTTACAATCACCAACATCTGGCGCTTGTATTTAACAGGAAAGGTTACAATGAACACTCACTCCTGGAACAAATTTCTCTGCAGTAATCACAGGTATTTAATGGCTCCAGCTCCAATCAGCAATGATTGAAATATGACACCGGGAGGTATGCACAAATTTTAGCTCCTTTGTTGGTACAATGCAATGTGCGCCAACACAAAATACCGTCCGTCTCTTTCAAAGCAGTACTCATTGAACATTGTTCAACAGTTAGTTAGCACCAAGTTTTAGAAAGAGTCTGAATAAGAAAGATATATATAAAAAGAAGTAACCGCTGCAGCATTTTCACTGGCCTCCATGGTGCTTAGTTCAGTTTAATAAATTATTTTCCAACATGTCCATGATGATGACACACCAGGAAGAAAAAAACATCAGAAAGGCATTCACAGCTCTAGTCTACTGGCAGTGGAAGATGAGTCTATAGCCTATTTGCAGCGTGTTGTCCCGCATTTAAAAACCCCTGCATATATGCATTCATGTTGGTGGAAAAAGGGTATAAGTATGTCATTAGTTTCTGGGAGTTGTATCTGGTGTTCACGTCAGAAACAGCTGAAACACCTGCAACACTTGGCCCTGTCTTGCAAGTCGACAGTACAAGAACATAGTGTTGTTCTCTGTGCACTAATTTTTTCACACCTGGGTCAGCATCTGCAAGTAGCCTAAAATTGCATAATGTCACTATGTATGGGTGACCAATCTCAAACCATTGTTGCATTGAAGAAAAAATACTAAACATGTTGATGTCATGATTTAGAGCATTTTTCCATCATTTATTAGCTCTCTGAACAGTTTTGGTTGTTTATTTAGCAGACTTTTACTTTTTAGTGTCCCATTATATAATAATTATAATGTAATTTGGATGAAAGCCTAATTAATGGAATGTAATGCTATTTTTTTATACTATTTGAGCCATCTGTCTTTTTCTGTCCTCAAAATTATCGGTCATTTCCAGAAGCATTTTCTTTCCCCAATAAGAGATTTATTTTGTTAATTTTGAAAAACTATGTAAAACTGCTTTTTTTTGGGGGGGGGGGTTAAGAATATGAATCCAATTAACTTATTAAGTCAGCTGTTTTTTGCTGCATTGCATTAGTGTATTCAGGTTAATGGCTCTTACCTTAACAGAAGACTGAGTGCTGGTATTCATCACAGTTGTGTTGAGGCTCATTCACCATCTCTCTCCATGAATTCACTGTCATCTCTTGACTGTCGGGTCTCTGTAAAAACATAAAATGCTCAAAAATTTTACTATTTTTGTTTTTTAATGTCAGCTTCATTGCCTGTATTTTAACATATGTATTTAATACAACATATCAAAATTCTCAGGGATAAAACAATAAAGTCACACACTTATTTGCATCATCACTGTACAACTGACAATACACAATACTATTAACAACACATTTTAATACATGTAACACTGGGAGTACTCGTAGGTTTATTATCTCTGTATGTCTTGTCAGATATTTCTGGGGGCATCCTGAAACCGACTCTCGCCGGCTCCAGCCAGGCGGCCGGTCAGCTGCCAGAGAAGCTGGTGTCAGATGACCTTGACTCCTCGCTGGCTAACCTTGTCGGCAGTGAGTGTGACGCTTTGCCTCTCAGCTGCTCTCATTAAAGCTCATCTTCATTAAGGCACAAAAATGACAAAATATTTACTGATAAACATCTAACACCTTTCCCATAAATCTTTTTTTTTTTTTTTTTAGACCTCGGCATTGGGAACGGAACGATGAAAAAGTAAGTGATGGTTCAGCACTCTGTGGCTTTAACACACACACTAACACACACACGCTTTGAAACAGCAGCAGCTTTGTGCTTTCAGGGCAGTTACAAGCTGGTGCTAACATCAACTGTCTTAATCTGCAGTGACATCCACTGGAGCCAGCCGGGGGAGAAGAGGATGACCGGCGGCACCAACTGGCAGCCCAAAGTGGCGCCGACCACGACCTGGAACCCTGTTTCCATGGTGACGCACCGATTTTTAACTGTAGTGCTCTTGATTTCTGCCCCTGCTGTATTTCTGTCTTATTTTACTGTGGATGTTGTGATATTATGCTGCGCTGCTTTTGAGGTCATTTGTGTCATAAAATCTCATTGGCCTGTTTGTGTCTCCCCAGCCATCGTCAGTCATGGCCTTCCCCGCCACCACACCCACAGGCATGATGGGATACGGCATGGTCAGTAGAATGGCAAATACACAATACAGTATAGATTTAGTAGCATGTAAGAACATGTCTGTGTGGCTTTTGTTGAGTCCTTATGTGGTTTTGAAGTAAAAAATATTATGAGATATTACATTTCTGAATGTTGCTGAAACTGTTTATGTCTGGCAAATGCTATTTTTTTAACGGCTCCTTATTAATTAGAGAGTAAAATGAATGCACACTGTTTTGCTGTCATGAATATTCTCTGAAGTTTTATAAACGAAAGAAGGGTGGGGAATTCTTAATAGTTTTTATTTAAAGCACACTCAGTTTATAAATATTTCATTTGGCTGGCAGGCACGAGGTTGTCTTCATTATTTATTTGGTTTAGAAGTGACAATAACAGACTTTTTAATTAAATGCAAAACAGTTAAAGGTACACAGATTATATGTCACTGGCCTTCAGATACATATGTAATAAGTTTTCATACCGTCCAATAGTCCCTGATGCTGCTTTTTTGTTGTACTTAATAGGTCTTTACCCAAATCAAAAATATATCAGTTCAATCAGATTTGGCTGTTCAGTGTGAATATTTGACTATTTGTTATTTTTTTTCCATGAAGAGTCTGAGAGTGTGAACAGGGTTTGGCAGAACGTTCAGGGTGACGGGGACAACCATGCTATATAGTAAACAACCAAATTAGCCCTCCGAGCTAACTATGCTAACAACAGATCAGGAATGTGCAGCAACATATTTTCCCTTATATAGGTATCAAATTCATCGCGTGAACTAAGTGGAAGGCAGAAGATAATTATCTCAACCCTCCCTTCTTCTGGGCAGCTACCTCCATCTCACTCAGACTCACCCTGGGTTTGTGTCCACAGCTGCCTTCTATAATACCAGAGAGGAGTGTGAATGTGAGGAGCACTCACTCTGCCACTACACCTGTGGACCGAAACGTTCCCAGAAGTACACTGACTGACGAAAAAAAAATGTAAAAATGTATTACTCAACATGAAAAGTCTTAGCCGACTAAGAGATCTCTAACTGACGGCGGCTCAAGCCTTTGACTTTAAGAGGGCACCTTGAGTCCTTATTTCTGTCTTTGTGCTGCTGCAACACCTGAAATCTCCTCTGGAGACCAATAAAGACTTAATCTTATCTAACTTTGAGTTAGGTTCAGGTTCTGGTTAGGGACAAAACAAGCAATTTAATTTATGTTCAATTAATCACCTGGACTCTAAGAATTTCCCACTATTTTTTGGACATTTTACAGACCCATCTGTAAATCAATTAATCTGAAAAATAATCATCAAAGTAACTGATAATTTAAGTGGCCCTTATAAATATTCTTACATGTAAATTGTACACATAGTAGCTTTGAATTTGTAAAACAAATGACTGACTCTGAAATGACTTCTTCTCATCTCTTTGCTACACACTGCAGCCTCCACAAATGGGCTCGATGGGGATGATGAATCCACCCACCATGATGTACTCCCAGCCTGTGATGAGGCCACCCAACCCCTTCGGCTCCGTGTCTAGCGCTCAGGTGGGTGCACAGCAGTCTGACCACGCCGCCCAGCTGATGCACAATGAAGTCAGTATCTATTTGCACAGTTACCAGGTTGAGTAAATAGGTGTATCCATTGTGCCGTGACGTGAGCCATAATTAGTCACTGTGTAGGCTTTGTTGTCCGTGTGGATACTGCGGAAGATGATGACAGTTTTAACAATGGACCCTTCACTCTCTTGAGCTGAATGGGACAAAACTGTGAATCATCTCCCTTGTCTTGACTCCCTGTTTTCCCCCCCAACAACTCCTTTTATTAAACCTTCTTTCATACATCACAGCCTCTCCAGACTAATCTCATCCCTCCTTCAGTCTCTGTACTGACTCTGATTCTCCTCTGGTCCTCCTACTTCCTGTATTTCTTCCTGAAATAGCCCTCCGCAGCCTCTAGTCCTTCAAGCCAGAGTCCTCTCCGAGCCCCTGGACAGGACCCGTTTGCACACCTCTCTCTCAAGGATTTCTTGTAGAGCGTCTCTTTAGGTACAGCATGCTCTTTGCTAGCGGGCACACTTGCACGTGTTGCTCGCCCAGTGCTAAAATCCTTTATGTTTCTTTTTTTTTTTTATCTTCACACACTTGATGTCTCCTCCATCTGATTAGATGCTACATGTGTTTTTCTCATTTATTGTTTTAACTTGGCCTGTGTTGCTTGAATTTCTTGCTTGTTTTGATGGGTTTGCTGCATCTTTAACACAGCCCGACTCATTCTGACCCTTTGTTCTTCCACTATCATCACATGTAGCGCAAACCTGTTTTCTCTGAACCTTGTAGCCACGGTTGAATTTAATTAACTGACTGTTCGCTAAGCTCTGTCCTCTTAAGTTACTGTCACACAGCACATATGAAGCTCACAGTGATAATGACAGCAGAAAGTAATGAAATAAAAACAACGGTCCACATTTGTAGTCAGAATTTATTTTCTCATTTTTAACCGATGACTGTAGATTTTGTCCACTTAAATCAAAACTGACGCTACCAGATTTGATTAATTTTAAAACGAGGCAAAAAGGGTCCTTAAATATGCACATGATGGCTGTGTGACATCAATCTAAAAGACTAAAGCTAACAGGCAAGAAGACAGCGTCCTCCCCAGTGATCAGTGTAAAAAAAACCAGCTTTTTTTCTCGTTTGCAGTGTTTGGCTAGTTATTCCTGTAAGTACAACGAGGAAAAAAGAGACCAGACTGTGCCTTAAAGGTAGAACTATGAATTTGACAAATGTATCACTAAAGCTGGGCATATACTGTTAGATTTGGGCCCATATTAAACATTTTGGTAAATTCCAACAGTTTACGTAAATCGTCTTCATTGTAAAGCCAAAATATTTATGTACCCACACAGCATGATCCAATGGTCAAGCCCCGCCCTGATTACTCCCGCTTTACGTTTATAATAGACAATAAAATAGTCCGTCAGTCCCTGCAGACTGTTGTGGCTTTTGAACACTGTCAGATTTTCTTTAAGGCTCAGAGGATGTGAGAAGGTAGTAGTTTGTTTGCTACAGTAATGTAGAGACAGACGTCCAAAAAACGGGGTCTGTCCAAGTTTTGATTCCCTCTTTCTCTCACACACACACAAGTTAGCGGCACAGGGACTAACTTTGAGGAATCAACTCATGGTTGTGCATCCACTGTGCCTGATGACTGCCTACCAAAATTTTCAACATGTCAGAAATTCAGCTGAACATCTGACGGTCGGTCAGATGACAATAGAGAGACCGATTTGGCTATGACTGTTGCTTGCTTCTTCCTGTACACTGCATGGCAAACGATGCATAGGTGATTAGATCTAGGTGGTAAAGGGTCAGGGTCACCATGACCTTACATTTCAACTCATTCTTGTTAAAGTGATACCTCAGGAACACCATGAGGGAATTAATTCAAATTGACAGAAACATTCACTGAGACTCAGAGATGAGCTGATTAGAATTTGGTGTTCAAAGGTGAAGGTCACTGTGACCTTACATCCGTCTTATTTTCGGATGTGCAATATCTGAAGATGGCCTTGAGAGAGTTTCCTCAAATTTGGCACATACGTTGAAAATGTTGGGCAAAGGTCAAAGGTCACAGTGACCTCAAACAACATTTTTTTGGTCATAACTCAAGAATCCCTCAAGACCCACCCTAAAACCTTTCTGATTGTATAGATCTTCTGTGTGTGAAGCATCCACGTCTTCACAGATATGGATGTAAACAGTAAGTGCAACTTGACTGGCTCACAGAGGCATACAACAGCTGTAACCCCCAAAATACTGTAGTCAGTTAACAATGTCTTCCTTCGCCCTGAAAGTAACTCTACTTTGCTACTGTTTGCAGTAATTTAGTTAACTTACGAACTATAAGTACACTAATACAATTTACGTAAGAAAATAATACACTTTTTAATCCATTCTTTACTCTTTTGGCCTTGTGTTTTTGTTTTTTAATTAAAAAAAATCTTACAAAAGCTGTCGATGAACAACACTTCCAACATAAATTCAAAGCTTGACAGACTTGCAGTGCTTAGTTATAGTTGATGTTGGACACTGGTCTTCAGGGGAAGGGTTTAGTGAACAGTCAGCTTAATAATAATTTCTCCTGACATTTCAGCCTTTCACTGACACGGTCTGTTGCCTTTCTTTCAGATGCAGTTCATGTAATTTGAAGAAAAGTGTCTCTCAGAAGATGAAGCACTTAGCAGCAAAGCTTTGTCCTCGTTGCGGTCTAAGTCTTCAGAGAAACATTCACACACCTCCCAAATACAGACGTGTCAAGAACACAATGGTGCAACAACTGTCAGAAAACCATGGTAACCATGTCCAAATGACGTTTGGCGATAGCTCACACCCATTATTCTGTAACTTGTCCGAGACTTTGAGTGATGCTGCTGTCTAAAACCCCCCTCACAGAGGATTCCTTATCCATTTTACAGTGTAATCTGTAAAGATAGAGATGGGTGCTGAGAAACTTTGATGTTATGTATTTGGAAATACTGTGGTTGGATGTAAAGGCTTGATGTTGAGCGGGGGAGGGGGCGGAAGGAAAAAAGGAGAGCGGTCCTTCCCTTTCTTGATTCGATCATCAGTCATCCACTCCCTGCAGTTATTTAACTGTCACTAAGTAGTGATGCTAATGGCGTTTACACCTGTTTAGTTTTTGTCTTTTTTACCGTGTTTACAGTAGACATTCCTTGTGTGTTGTTTGTATTTATTTATGATTACTGGTTTAAGGTCGGGGAAAAATAATGTAAAATCTACAGTACATTGAACACCTGTGGGAGTGCTTCAGCATTAAACAAGGATCTCAGACTATCATTGAGAGGTAGAGTTAAAAATAGCTATTATATAAATTACACCTATTAAGCGGAATGATAGAGCACTAAATATTCTACGAGTTTTGTGTTAAGAAACTTTTTTACTAGATGAAAGATTTCACAATCTCCATTGTACTTAAAGTGCAGGGGTTAGAGTATGAGTCAGTTACCAGTATATAGTCGATTCTGTGCCTAGGGTTTTTGCAATGGATCAGTTTCCTGTCTAGTTGAAAAAACACGTCATCCACGAATTTGAAGCGTCGCACTGGGTGGTGGGCTCCATTTGCTTTAAGCTTGGCATGCCATTGACTCACTGACCATATTCAAGGCTGCCTTTACTCTGAATGTGAAAGAGTTGTCTTCATGTTGCACACATCTTTCCACACTACAGTTCCTCAGTGGGAGCGGGTGGACGGGGTGGGGGTCTAGAGGACGGAGTGTGTCTGCTTGTCCGTTAGCTGTCGCTGCGCTAACGGGAAAAAGAGTTCACAGATTTGATGTAAATTAATTGTATAAAAGATCCAGAGGACCAGGGCAGAGTGGAGGAGCACTGTTGATCGGTGCTTTGTGTATATATTAAAAAAAAAAAAAAAAAATGAAAAAAAAACCTGACTGTTCTTTGAGCTCAAAAGTGAAAGATGTATGAAATATGAAAGCAATTCAATCAAATTTGACTCTACCTAAGTTTGATTCAGGATATTCTCTGCGTTTGTCTCCGCAGATATTTTCTTTATGTAATTAGAACGTGTAGCAGACAATGACTGAAGTCTTTTCTTTCTTTTACAAATAAAGAGCAGCTTCCACAAACTACTGCAGTGTGTTTTTATTTGATTAATTTAAGGTGACTGTTGAAGCTATTGGCAAACACCGAGACAGCAAAATGGAAGCTTTGATACATTATGAATGCAGAAATAAGGGCTGTCAAACTTACTGATTAACTGATTAATCACAGGATTTCAATAGTTGATCGCGATTGATCGCATTTTTTAAATCACATTTTCAATTCCATTATTTTGCACTTCAAGACAAGGTGATAAGGTAAAGCAATTCTTTCCAGATTGTCTTGATCAGGAATCAACGACAATTGCCAAAAAAAACCTGCATGGGATTAGTATAAATTGGCATGTCTATAAAGGTGAGGCTCATGGGTACTCACAAAACCCATTTTCATTCTTATATCTGGAGGTCAGAGGTCAAGAGTATGAAATGGCCATTGCGTTTATCTATTGTCAAAATTTAGCCTAACTTTGAAGTGTTATTTAGCCTCCTTCCTGAGAAGCAAGCATGACAAAAACATGTTATGTACAGACCATAACTGCATTGCAATTAACATGTTAACGCTGACAGTCCTAGTAGAAATACTTATTGTTTTTGTTTTATTTTGTTTTTTAAACTTATAAACCAGTATGGTTAAGACTTGTTAAAGCCAAGCACTAACCTCCCAGGCTGAAAAATGAAGCCAATTTAGAGGTCATCAAAAGGCGTAACGGTGTAATTCCAATTTTGGCCACTATGTAAAATTTGCATAAACGCCCGGTACACTTTCTGGGGGCTTGGTCAATCCCCATAGACCTCCATGTTAAAGTGTCCAAATGCCACACACTTTCACTCAAATATGGTCACTTCTGGCTCCAAAATGCCCAGATGGCGGCAGCCAAATTGTTGAACTAGAGGCTTCAAAGCAGCAGTCCACAAACCGGTGGTCGACGTGATAGTGGCTGCACCTTTTATTAATTCAGTCTATGGTTTAAGATTATACAACATACAAAAGAAGATTATTACTCATTTAAAATATTATAAATTAAGGAAACTGCATAACACAGACTTTCTATCATTGGCTTTCAGCCTGGGTTTCAGTATGTCTTGGGGGTCCCAGGAGCTGTTGGGCCCCGCCCAGCCTCTCATTCCTCCCCCTCTCTGTTTACACCGTTACCATCTTACCTCAGTTCGTTGTGTGGGGACTACATACAAAGTAATTCAGGAAACTGCACCTTGTGAACTAAATAGCTGAAAAAAGACAGGCCTTAAAAGAGTCCACACAGGAAAGTCACCGTGATATTATGCTGTAGGTGTGCAGATCTGTGATCACCACATTCCTAGACAAATTTAAAATCAAAGTGGATTTAGTCACATCTAGTGGTGAAGTTGCAGAACTAAAACTTGCAATGCAAACATGCTTATTAGCCTCTCTACAACACGCTGAACTCTGTGGAATACCAACCGCTCTATAAGTGGATATAAATGGCTCATTGTAGGGTAACAAAAACACAACAGTTCTTAGTTTCTGGCAATGATACATTAACACACAATGGACATTTAACTAAATTAAGATAAACCATACCTGAGGTTTGTCCAGTCAAACAGTAGGCACTTTCACCTAAGGTTGTAGCTAAATGCAGATTGTTTTCTCAGTTAATGGACAATATATCACAATTACCTGAAGCCCAACATCTGGGGTGCTTAAATAAGAGAATATCTGGATTTTTCTATTAAAAAAAAAATGACTCCAATTAATAATTTTTATCAATATTGTAGATATTGTCGATTAATAGGTCAACATACACTCTTTGTCTACTTTCACCAACTCAAGCTGCTAATTATCAAATGGATATTTTGGGAATATTAGGAAAATTCACACAGTTTAATCCTGTCAGTTCCCACATAAACACACATATTCCAACACTAAAAAAAACCCTAACAGTAAAGATAACCAAAAAAGTAAGAAAGCAAACATATTAATAAATGAACTTTATATTCTTTATATAACATGAATATTCCCACTTTCTGCACTATTTTGGCAGGGCACAAGCCAAAAATGTTCTCATGCCAAAAGTTTTTCTCTCTTATTTAAATTGGTTTTGTTTTGTTTTTAACCACTCGCACAATCATGCAGTGGCCTAATTCACAGTTTATTCATCCAGAAGATAAACTCATCTCTCAACAAGACCTAAGAGAGCAGTGTCCCACATGGAGTCCACCATTTAAAAACTGGGACACCAAGGAGGATTCCCCAGCTCCTGTCAGAGTTTGGTTTCCAGCTGTTTTTGTTTGTCCTCGGATGAAAAACAAACCAGCAGGGAACAAAACCACAGAGGTATCTAAAAAGTGATCAAGACGAATCAGGGTCACAGTGGGAATACTGCCTGTGTACTTTCAACACATTTGTAAGGCCAAACTTGTTTGTACTGCGGGCAATGAAGCATGTTTGAGATACCGCAGGTTCTCCCGGCCTGCCTGCCCGTCTGTGGGGATGTTCACACCCTTTTGGCAAACACACTGCTGATATCAACACGTGGAGACTGAGGACACCTGCTGGACGCCACCTGTCATCACAGCACGGATGACAAACGTACCTGAGTGAAAAAAGCTGCTTGCTGCACATCAGGTCCTCCCCATCTCCACACAGAGTCCGCCCCCCTGTCCTCAGCTCCTGTCCGGGGAGTCAAGCTCATCCGGCAGCAGATCTGTGGAAGAAGAAAAGACTTCAACACCTACTTCAGCTGCTGTCTGTTAACACATGAGGATGGGAGTTACAGGAGCCGTTTGTTACCAGCCTGGAGGCATCCTGTGAGGTAGGAAACACGCTCTGAGTCATTGCAGGTAAACTTGTGTCAGTTTTACAAACCTTTGCTTTACCGTATTAATTAACACTAAAGTTTGGGCTAAAAAATATAACAGAAAATGTTATACGTCACATGATTTTAACAGTGGAGGAATGTAACTCAGTTTATAGTTAATCTCGGGGGGAAATATTGTACTTCTTATCACACTACTTTTTAAAAATAATTTTTGTTACTTTATAGATTCAGATGAAAAAAAGACAAAGAAACTAATAGATTATGATTCAATATTATAGATTAAGCTACAAGGCAGTATATAATTTTAAATTATAACCTACTGCCATACTGCAGTATTTAGAACTAGATGAGTCCTACCTTTACCGGTTGCAAGAATAAAAGTGATGAACTCATTAATGCATTGAACATTGTGATGCAGTAATATAAATTATTCTTTTATTCTACATATTGAGTACTTTTACTTTTGGTATTTTATATATTTTGCTAGAACCTTTGTACCTTTACTTAAGTAACATTTTGAATGCATGGCTGAGTATAATTTTTATCTTATTACTACTTTTAGATGAGTGAAAGATCTTAGTACATGCCTCAATGCTGGGTTAACCTATTTCTAACCCTTACTTATGACAACCTATTCTGGAACTTATGTAAAAACAAGTTAAACTACTCTAATATTCAAGGTAAAGATTTATTCAGTTCTGGACACTGGTAAAAACTAATACATGTTCAATAAAGTCAAATTTGACAGGAAACATAATAAGCTAAATTAAATTGAGTGTACTAAAGACAGAATAACTTGTAGACCAAACGTTTTCCCCAGCTTGTTCGCTTTTATCGGAGAATCTGAAGCTGCACAAAGACATGTATGATTTAGACGCTGTATCATTTTACTGTCGAGCGCTGTATAACAAAGATAACTAGAGACCATCTAGAGATGGGATCACTCCAGCAATCCACAACTTGAAGCAAAGTAGACCAGGGGCGTAAATGTGGACAGGCAACGGCCCCTTCCTGCTTCTTACCCCCTTCCTCTGGCCACTTTGCTCCGTCTACACTCATTTTTGAACTTGACTTTCCCTGTGATCACAAGCACACACTTGTTTAATTTTGTGACTGCATCTTGAGGGGGTTTAGACGCTCCGTGTTCCCGTTACAATTGGTGTCACCTGGACCACATTTATCTATGATGACACACAGACTCACGAGGTGAAAACACCAGCAGTTGTGACGTTGTTGCGGCTGATCAAAGGTTGCTCTCAAACAAAACTATTCAGTCAGTTTGTCTATAGAACTCCTACCTGTTGCTTCAACAACCAGCTCCCTAAATAAACACGCAAAAGTAGCACACGGGATATATTTAAACAGCGTAGCTTATGGTGTAGAAGCAGTGGTGAAAGAAGTACTCAGGTCCTTTTCTTAAGTACATAAGTACCATGAGAAAACTGTAGTTAAAGTATCTAAAGTAAAAGAAGTTATTTATATTTCATGAAATTGTTAGATTTTTAACACAGTTGCATGATGCGTGAGCAGCATTACACCGTTTTGTCCAGTGATTCCCAGCTTGAAGTTCGGGCTCCTCCAAAGGGTCACAATATGAATCTGAGGGGTCATATGATAATTAATGGCCGATAGAACAAAGTTCTTTTTTTGTGTGTGAAATATTGTGTCAAAAATTGGCCTAAAAAGTTTACCTAAATGACACAATCTGAGAAGTTTGTTGAGAAGCTATGCTTCACTTGTAGCTCCATTTGTGGACATCAGAAATGTGGCACAAGGCCCCAAGAAGTCACCTCTCCTTTTATTTGTAGGTTGTCCCAAGCCAAAATGATTGGAAGCCACCAGTTTGTTGTATTTTATGAGCTCATCATAGGGTTTTTTTTATGTAAAATCTGTCAGGTAACGAGTGGCATTACTGTATCTATCATATGACATAGAGTGGTAAAAGTAAATATCCCTTTGTGAAGTACATGAATAACGTAACATCACATGGATACAGTAAAATGCAAGTACCTCTTGAGTATGGTCTTGAGTTAATCTACTTAGTTTCCTTCCACCACTGTTTCTGAACCAATAAAGTAGCTAATAATTCACGTGTCACTTTACAATCATTTGGTGGAATTGTTGGAAAGGCTTCAGGTGTTGCAGATGTTTCAGAGGCCTGTTGGTAGGAAGTCACAGTAATTTGATGGTTATGTATGAATGTCATGCTGTGGTTTTGGTCACTTATTTTAGAAACGACTCACCAAACAGCAGCTGTAGACTGTAAAATATGACAGCTTTTTAGGATCTAACAATGTGAATTTGTCAATATATGACTTACCTGACAGTGATGGATCCAGCCGGTGGCTGCTCCATACTTGCTTGTTTCAACACCTGCCCGCTGAGAGGAGGAACCATGATCGACCTGAGCCACCTGACGGAGGAGGAGCAGGGGATGATAATGACGGTGCTGAGGAGGGACGCCGAACTGAAGAAGGCTGAGGAGGAGAGAATCAGGTAGGAATATGTGTCAGCTTCTGACATCCTTCAGTTGTTTTTTTTTTTTTTTTGAAGGAACAGATTTGTGGTGATTTAGTGACATCTAGAGGTAAGGTTTTCATTTCAGATTGTACCAGCTGAACCCTCTCCTTCTTAGCATTCCTTTAGTTTTTTGTCAAGGAGGTTTTTACCAGCAGCACAATGTCTGCAGAGGTGTCTTCTTCTCCAAAACAAATGGATCTGGTGATTACAACCAGTAAAAACATTGAATAAAGCAGTTTCATGAACTCAGCATGTCGGAGAAGGACCTTTAGCCTAGCACCTGCTAATGCCGCTCATCTTTTTTCTCCGACAGTTTAAGATTCAGACGTTTACCACAAGTCAAATTATCCACAGAGGTCTCTTCCTCGCCAAAACAAATAGACCAGGTGATTTACAACAGTAAAAACATTGAATAAAGCAATTTCACGTTAAGAATTAGTATTTTTCCAAGGCTCCTGTCTCGGAGGGGCGGCTAACTACAGTGGGCGGAGCAAACATGTGAATGGCCCTATCTAGATCCAGTGTTCGGTTTGTCCGTTCTGGGCTACTGTAGGAACATGGTGGTGCAACATGGCGATTTCTGTGGATAAAGACCGCTCCCTATGTGGATACAAATGGCTAATTTAAGGTATTGATGGCACAATGTTTCTTATTTTCTGGTGATTATCCACCAAAGAAAAAACTCTTATTACACTGCATTCAATTTCTGCCAATATATCCCCCTAAAAAACTACACACTTGACCTTCAAGTTGGTTGCTGCAGTTGATGTCTGCATCCATCTCGAGTTATTTGACATGAGGTGACATGTTGCGGGTGACATTTAAGCTAATGTCATTTTAATGATTAGTCCTATCGCCTGTTTTGTGAAAAGGGGTCTTTGTGGGACAGTAAGCATGCTGGAGCAAAATAATACTTGTCAGGTCCATAATGGAATAACACAATAACAGCTTGGCCGGATGCAGACTTCGCGTCCATCACTGAGAGACCTCAATGTGAGATGGGCAGTTAGATTACAGCCAAGTTGATGTTCACTCATGAGAGAGGATCATGCTGCTCTGATGGACAAGAATAGAAACCCTTAAAGGCCTCGCTGATGAGAGACACCTCACCTGTGACGAGCGTGATGCCTGACAGCCTAAATTTAGCTTATATTTAAAATCAGCTGTCCCCAAGCACCTCTGGGAGTGGTCAAACATTCCTCTTAGTGTATATTCAAGGCTTGTTAAGACAAACAAAAGGGGCAGTATCTTTCCTGATCCCTCCCATGTGCAGAAACGCAAGAAAAACTTCTTCTTTCCCAATAAAAATGCAGTCATGCTTGTAAACTAACATAAAAAATCCTCTTTGAAGACGTGTTTCATTTCATTCACAAGAGTAAAGAATGTCTTCAAACAATGTGCTTTTCATTGTGAGTTTAATGGAATTGGCCAGACACTTTTTTTATCAGCAGGAGGCTGAATGCTGGCTGTGTCTCGGCTGGTCTGCTGTAAAAGGATTAAGCCAACAGCCTGTAATAATGTGCTACTCTTTATTCACATGACCGCTGTGCTTCTCTGTCAAGAGGAAAGACGAGTTAGAGCGGTCACTTCCCTTTGATTCAATTTGAGATTGATGGGAATGTTTTCTGAATTCCTTCCTTCAGACAGATCATGTGCAACTATGTAAAGCTGGTGTTGGAGTATTAAAGGGAAGCAGCAAAGATACTTTGCGTCATAAAAGTAATATTAAATATAAGATTTAACTTTGTTAAACTGAGTTCCTAAAGTGCCTCAGGAGATTGAAAATGTTCTAAAAGATTAAAAATAGACAACAGATGAAACAACCAGTAATAGAATAAAATATATCAAATAAAAAAGTAAAAAACTACATCAAGTTGAGCAGAAATTCAAACGTCAGTGTGACGCCAGAAAGAGATTACATTTTGATTGGAATGAAAATTGGGTTGGCAATTATTTCAAATGTCTAATAACGTTAGAATTTCACTTTGTTTGTACGTAATATAAACACTAAGAGGTTTTGTCGATGTTGGGTTTTGTGCGAACTGTCATTGTTCTACATTATAATTAGCACAAGATATATGAAAGACTGAGTTTCAGTTACTTAACCAACTTAAAAGAAACAAAATATCAACATCATCTGACATCAATATTCTATATATTATTTATTATTATTATTATCTTATTATTTAGATTTTTATTGTTGCTTTTTATTATAGAATAGCTGGAGTGTGACGGGAAATGGCAACATGTTCTCATTCTAACTCCCCAAACACTGACTCTTGGTTAGTGAACCTCCACAGTACCAGTTTTGGATGTCTGGGGATAAATACATTGTGTCTTTACAAAATAAACTTCAGTTTTCAGTAACAGTAACCGCTCCTTGCATACACTGTATTTTTTACAATGTAGGAAAAACACTATGGTTTACTTCCTTAGGTTTAGCTAACAAAAGCCCATAGTTTGTTTTTTTAAAAAAAACTTCCTGGTTTGGCTTAAAATAAGTTTATTACTAACGTTAAGTAGCGTCACATGAAATATGTCATGTGATATACGTCACTAGCATAGCAGGCTACCTATACTAGCACAATACGTTGTTATTGACACACAGGACACAAACAGCGAGGTCCCAGGTGAAAGTCCAGAGTTTGTATGAGCCATCCCTCCAGTCCCTTTTTCAATCTTTATACTACAGCTGTTGCCAGCAGCGTCAGAAAAAGACGCTTCCCAGTAAATGTCATAATGCTGCTGAGGGTGCCTGTGTGCCTACCACCAATAGCTACCAACCAATCGCTGATTAGCTGGGACTGAGGCAGGGTTGTAAAGGGGGACAGAGAGGGGGAATGACATGCAGCAATGGGCCACAGGTTGGAATTGAACCTGCGCCACTGCCAAGGACTCAGGCAACATGGGGTTGACACTATAACAAGTGAGCTATTGGTTGCCCCATTCTACGTCAAATAGACGTTTCCATTAGACGCCTATCCTGACACTGAGTCGTGATCACTCAACGTCACAACATAAATTCAACCAAATATCAATGTCTAACATCGATGGTGACAAGCTGGGTTCATTCATGCAGCGTGAAATACTTCCATTCACCCTGTTGTAGTTTCTCTCTTCTTTGTCTGCCTTTAGCTTCATATTTCACCTCATATTTAAATATAAGTGCTGCTCAAACCGAATCAAAAAGGTGTCAGATTCTCCATTTAGCACAGCCTAAAGTAAGCATTGTCTAGTATATTTTCATTCACAACAGAGCATGTTCTGAATATCCTGTTTTCAATAACTTTCATTCAGTGAGAAATGCCACTCAGCTAGAACTAACAAGCTGCTTTATATTACAGTTTGTGACAGTGCAGAAAAACATCTTGACTTAAGCATTGTGTACATGCGTCTCCTTTGTTATTCCTCTCCAGGAGACTGGAGAAACTACTGGATAACGGCTCGCAGTCGGACGCTGAGCTGAAGTACCTGACTGGAGAGTGGTTTTACGAGGCCAAGTCTCGCAGACACATGGACAAGATCCACGGCTCAGAGATCATCCTGGCCTCCATGAAACAGAGGAAAGCTGGTCTAGGTGTGTTCGTTCTACACTGTTTACAAAGGGCTTGTATTAACACACATGTTCTGGCTCCATTGGTGAACCGAGCACTGTTTAAACTTATTATTCAGGAGCAGGTTATATCTTCAGAGGTATTATCACAATTGTTGAGATGTTGTCTGTTTGCCTTGAAGGATGAAATGTTTCCCCGGGGCAAAACCAAAGTTCAAATCCAGTCGTTGCACTGACATGGCCTCCACAGTGGACTTAGTGTACATTATAGAAGAGAAGATTAGAGTAGAAGAAGAGTAAAGCAGCAAGATTTGTGAAAATACTGGATTTAAACGTTGGTTTAAGGATAAAACATTTTGCTGGATAACAGTAGAAAATTTAACTTTTAGATTTTTACTCAAAGGTTTACAAACATATGGAGGTCAAACATGGGGCTCATCCGACCTCCCTGCTTCCAGAAATGGCTCAACGAGGTGGTTGTAATAATACAGATGGGGAGGATACATTTTGGCTGATAAGTTTACTAAAATCTGGCATCCATTCATTGACTATTTAAAATGACATACAATTGCAAAAGCTTAGTCATGGGCTGAAGGCTGGATGTATGTTTTTTCTGGCACATGTTTTTTAAATTTTTTTTTTCTTTATCGTCTTTTCTTGAATGAGATGGAGTTACTTTCTTGCTTTTTGTTATATGTGAAATATCTGTATGAACATGTTGGTTTTGTTTACTTTTTGTTAAGCTGGAACGTCTGCCCACAATCCAAATAATACAGAATTTAAAAATAAAGAATATTTTGAATATAAGCCCCTGTAAACTTGGCTCCTCTGTTGCAGACGGTTCTCTCAGAATGGAACGATCTAAAACACCCAGCAGTCAAGGTTCAGATGGTGTCCCTCCGCCGAAACCTGCCAGATGTTTTGAAGGACTACAGCCACAGAAAATCAAGTACACTATCCTTTCTTATTCATAAATTTACCTAACTGTTTGTCTTTTGCCTCTTCATTTTATTTTTCCCTTATTGACCACCATGGCATTGCTCAGCGCGGTCTGAGGAATGGTGTGCCACCGTATGCGTCAGAAGACAGAAATAACTCGATACATTTGAAATACTGGAGCGGCTTCTCTCTCACGCTTTTCCTGACTATCAGTGTATACAGTATTTTTTTTAAGTGTGTGCAGTGTGTGTGGTGTCTTGTGACTCAACCTGTGTAAACATAGGTGGTGCTGACTGCCGACTGGGAATTTGTCTGTTTTATAGGCCGACAGCAGCTCCAGCTCACAACACTGCAGGATGTGGTCTGACATATTCAAGGATTAACAGCAAAGTCAGCAAAGTGTTTAACTCAATAGAGCTCTCAGCATAATGCCTCGGAATGAGAAGAGGCAGAAATGTTGTCAAAGTAACAGGATTACTATGACAAAATGTGTTTACAGTGTGCTGCTTTGTCTATCAGATTATTTAATTAACTTTGTACCAAATTGGGTCAATATTTTATTTGCCAAACTGCTGTATTTTGCATAGAGGGCTACATATTTCCTAAACACAGAATAGACTCAAAACTGTAATTGTCGTAACTCTATTTACGGCTTGATAATGCTACTGGAGGCTCTGCAGTGTAGATCCTGGGTTTCTATTACAGCATCACATGAATTTTAAATGCAATCAAAAAATTAAGACTGCTTCCCGGTAATATGAATCATCTTTTTCACCCAGAAAATGCTAGATATTGTGAGTTAATCTTATCGAGTGCTCTTTCATACTTTTGGTCAGTCAGGTTGGGTCTTTCTCTTTGATATGAGTGTTATTTACGAGTCAGCAAGCCCCAGTCATGCACACTACGGTATACTTTGGAGAAAAAAAACTTTGCTGCTGAGCATGGGCGGATTATAAGACAATGGCTGCCCGGGCACAGACATCCAGAGGCCCCATCACCTTTCTACATAGAAGCAAGAAATCACAGAGTTCGTAGTTGTTCTGCCTCTTTTTGTTGTTGTTTTACAACTCTTTGCAGTTCTTTAATGTCTCTTAGTGAGTACATTTTTTTATGTCTCTTTGTAGTAAATGTATGTCTTTTGTAAGTGTTCTGGGTCTCCTAGTAGAAAGTTGAGTCTCAGCATTTGCTTTGCATCTCTTTGTGGTTGTTTTGCCTGTTTTTATTGTCACTGTCAGTCTCTTTATGTATCTTTGAAGCTATTTTTGCATCTATTTGTAGTCGTTTTGTGTCTCTTTGTGGTCATTTTGAGTCTCTTTCTGTTCAATACGTTTCTCTGCGAGGGAAATTTTCAGTAATCCACCCATGCTGCCAAGATGTTTATTAGCAGGCACATCGAGTTAAACTGCACTTAATCTGATGCTTTATAGGGCATCAGATTTAATTTAAATTCTTTCCTGACTAAACATTTCAATTGTTTTTCCCACAGCGATGCAGAAAAAGAAAATCTAAATTCAACGGTCCGCTCTCCAAGAACGGTATGTGTTACAAAACAGATCAACCTTTCTACATAAATGTTTTTCCTTCCTTTTGGTGCAACCTTGTTTTAGTGATTTACAGCCCTTGTAATGTTAAACATTATTTATAGTCTTTTTCTTTCAAGCCGAGGCACAACCCTTTCAACCGCGCTTCCCTTATTGTTGTTGAGCCACCTGAAAATGTTGATGACACGCCAATCAGCCGAGACCAGGAGTCATCTGTGACAGGTTTGACCTGAAGCACATTCATGGGGCTGTGAGGTAGAGTTTGACCACAAAAAAAATGTGCGATCAGACAGCAGCACAAAACTGAAGTCTTAGTCTGAGACTTTGTTATTTTTTTCAATTATTCTGTACTTGCACATCCAATGTGTCATAAGATGTCAAGAAGCCACAGGCTTATACAAATAAACCTTCTCTCAACTTAAGGAGAAAACCAAACAATAATAACAATGTAAAAATATAAAAAATAAGATAATCAAACATAATTAAGAAAAAAAAACCAACATGAAGCATACTGAGCCGAAAAACGAACCTATGAGTGAACATGTAACAAAATACAGAGAGAAACTGACCCGTTTTGTTTTGTAATAATGTAATAATAATATATGAATGAATTTCTTCTGTCGTTTCCCTCAGAGCCCATATCTCCACTGAAGATCCAACCAGCAGAGGCGAGTCAGACTTCAGGGGGCTCTGTCACATCAGAGGGCTCCTCTGTAGGTTTCAGACCAGTGCCAAAGAAGAGGACATTTCTCTCAAGACAAACGTCTTGTCAGTTAGAAAGCACCCACCTGGTGTTAGACACTCAGGGAGGGTCAGTGGGGATTGTTCCCGCCCCAAGACGGAGCCTCCAGCGAGGGTCCAGTGAGAGCTCTAACCAGTCCTGCCTGAAGGGCCAAGATGAAATGTCTCAAAAAAGTGATGTTTCTTATCAAGTATCTCAGTCTGCTCAGCCATCCAAACCTCTAGATGAAATCTCCCAGCAGCCACTTTGTGATGTATCTCAGGTTTCGTCTAATTCCAGTGTGGAGAGAGAAAGGAACCTAGCTTCTATAACAAGAGACCGGTTAGTGGAAGATTACTTCAGTAACCCCAAAACTGTAATACGTTTTTGTTATCTTTTCACTGTAACTCACAATCTGCATCATTTCAGACCAGCCACATACACGAGGAGTGATGCGTCAACAGACAGAGAGATCCCACAGAAGAACAATGCACGAGATGATTCGACACAAAGAGAATATGAGGCGTTGAACACTGTCGTTCTGCAAACCGGCAGCATTCAGGATTCAGACGGAGGAAACAACAGCAGCGTAGGAGGAGCAACGAGGCAGGAAGAGCTGAGTTTACCCCAAAGCACTGTGGGTAAGTTCAACAACAGGAAATAACTCTACTGTAGCAAAAAGTATGTTTTAACTCTGCATCAAATGTCAACTGCCATAATACATAAAATGAAGCAATGGCTACTTGATTTCTAAGCAATTCAACTTCAAAAGTGACTTTATCTATCAGGATTGTTTCATTTTAAGGATTTTTAGAGGTTTCAAAAAGCAAAAGTTTGCAATGTTTCCAAAGAAAAAAGCAAACACAGAGATAAGTCAGGAAAAAAAAAACAGGCATCATTTTGAATGTAACAAATAATATTTCTTTCTTGTTTCTTTAATTAAGTAATTAATCTTGTGACCCCTAAGACTTTTCTTGGACTGAAATTCTATTGGTTCGATCCACAATTATTTACAAGAATAACCATTCTGATGTGTAAAACACTGAACTGCACTGCTTAGTGAAAACGAGGCTTTAGTCTGGTTAATTAAAGAGAAAGCCCTTAGGAAATGAGGCAAAACAGACGCAGCATCGAAACACGTATCTCCCAGATTTCTGATTTATTTTATTGTGTATCCATATCTCTCATTTCAGATCCAGAACCACCAGTATCTTATGATCTCAACTTCATTGATAAGTCTGATCAGCAAGTGCCGAAGAAATCAAGTCAGAAACACGCGTTTCAATTATCCACGCAGTCCACCAGTCCCACTGGTGATGAGGACTCCATTGCCAAGGTGCTGGACTGGTTCAACCGCAGCACAGACAGCCTTGAAGATGATGGTCCAAAGGTCACAAAGAGCTCTGTTAAACATACAGAAATCAGCAGAGGTGAAGATTCATTACGACAGGATGTTGGGGATATAATAAGTGATAGAAAGAATGAAACTCTTGAAATGAGGAGAAATCCCTTACAAAGACAGACCACTGAGGCTTTGGAGTCAAGAGCAACAGACAGAACAGGCAACAGGGAAGTGATCGAAACACAAGAAGACGGTAGCAAGGATAACAGAGAAAGAATGCAGCCAGCAGAAGTTAAAGATAATACGGATGAAAGCCAACCACCCCAAATCTCTCATCTGATGTCATTCTGGGAGAAAAGCAATCCAGGACCTAAAATTCTTATCAGCAAATCAAACACACCTGGCGACAAAGGACGAAAACCTGTTCATCTCTCAGCAGAGAAAGACGAGAAGAGAGTGAACAAACCTTACAAAGCACCTGATATGCCCTCTGTGCCCGGAATATACAATGAGAAGGGAATTTATTATACGGACCAAAAAAATAATGGGGACGATGCACAGTTAAATAATAACCAAGAGGTAGACAGTCTGGTTATGAATACTTATGACCCAAAATACAACTCAGATTATTTAAAATCAGCAGCCAGACAGATAGCTGACAGAAGAGAATCAGACACAGAGATTTTATGTGTAAGTCCACAGCCTAAAACACCAATCAACCTTCCACAACCTGACAGTATTTCCCAATCAAGAGAAACCACACTGCAAGACGAACTGTCCAGAATTGTTCCTGTATCTCAGCTGGAGATGGATCTGGACTCTGATAAGTTCTGTTCATCCAAAAATAGCCCCTACATGGACTACAAGAAAGGCAATATACAAGTCACCTCCAGAGCACAAATTTCAAGTGAAGATGTAAAGACGAGGGACAGTGAGGATAAAAATGTGCAATCAAGCATGTCTCCTAAACGAAAGGAGGATAAAGACAGACTAAATAGTCCTCGCTCAAACAGACAGAGCATATCGCATCAAGAAAGTACTGCAGAGAAGATAAAGCAGCTCAAATCTTTCTGGGAGCAGGAGGGGAACAAGCCTACATTTTACACTGGGAAACCTAAAGCTCTTGGGGATGGTAGAGTCGCTCGTGGTTCAAATCAGGCAAAACTGAATAAAAGATACACAAAGTCGGAGTTTGATCTGACGTCAGTTGGAAACGATTATGACAGTGATGAGGACCCCTCGGCAAGAAATCATCCTAACTTTACTGTTCTTCCTTTGAATCAGAGAATAGAAAAGTCGTCCCCTAATCTGGGCACGAGCCGAGCACAATTTAATACTCTGCGTGAGTTTTGGGGTGATGCAACATCAGATAACAAGGGACCATTTCCCTTTGACAAACCCAAAAGTCCAAAGAGGAAAGAGCCGATAAAATCTCAGCTTTCATCTCAGGAGTTAAAGTGTGGTGACCCAGAGATATCAGAGACAACACGACCAGCTCTCATGAGGTCATCTCCACCTCTTCCGAATCGATCAAAGCTGCCTCATGATAGACAACCGGGGTCAAGAGCAATGAATGGCGGCAAAAACAATCTGTCTCATTATACGACAGCTGAGTCCAAAAGGAGCTCTAAAGACTCAAATAAAGAGGAGAAATCCACAAAAGTAGTAAGCAGCCCTGGAAGAGAGATTCGTTCTCCAAAGAGCAGAAAAGACAGCTTTAGCAATTCGAGTAGTCGTGGAAGTTCCATGCGTCGTGCCACTAGCATGTTCGCTCTGAGCGTTCCTGACAATGAAGAGCTTATAATCGATGTAAGCCCCGTCCACTCCCACAGCAGAAAGCA